>NC_141051.1:31366749-32062226 GCF_041138505.1 Cibotium barometz
CTTTCTTGGAGGACATTCGTACTACCCCTTTGGATTTCATAGGAGCTTACTCATGATCCTTCATGTGTGGACTATTGTATGGCCTCTTGGATATGACACAAATCTAACTCTCATGTAATCTCTTTGCTCTTTACTACATGATGATGATGCTTGATCTTGGAAATATTAGATATGGCTATGGTTTCCTTGCATTTCTTTTCCATGGTTATTTGGTTGCCACTCTTTACCTAGTTGAGTTATATTCTTATGCTTTTTAAATGCAAGATTTTAGACCAGAGAGTTGTGCTTATGCAGCCCAAATTTACAGTTTATGCAGCCAAAATTTATAATATAGTGGCTCCAAATCCATCCTCTCTTGTGTTGCAAACATGAATAGCAGGATTCTGCAAGCAAGCGAAAAAGGGTATCCATTTCTTTACCGACCCTCGCTGCCTTTCTGTTTGCGTTTTCCATTCTTTTGTCTACGCGCTAATCTATCTACTCTTGCGTATGAAGGTGAATCGTTTGGATAAGCTCAAGCAGAGCAAACTCGAGGCCACGGAGAGTCATGGGAGCATGGAGCACCTTTCCTCTGGCAGCAGGCTGATGTTGGTTCCAGAATACGTAAGTCTCAATGACATCCAATAGCTTTACTTCTTTGAGGTCCGGCCACCATTACACACACTCCTTGTGTATTAGGATGTGATATTTAGAGAGAGAGAGAGAGAGAGAGAGAGAGAGAGAGAGAGAGAGAGAACAAGAGCAGTGCCAACATAAGCATCCTTCTCTAAACCTTACTAATCACTTCAGTGTGTAAAACCTTGCCTAACCCAAGAGCTCCTACCATGCCGTAAGCTTTTAAGCTATAAATAAATGTACTTGTGTGCAACATAGGATCTGGGCAAGCAGCAAGCCATTTGTTTTATACTTGTGTGCAAAACAGGATGTGATGTATTAGAGAGAGAGAGAGAGAGAGAGAGAGAGAGAGAGAGAGAGAGAGGATAATATACATTCATATTGTAGGTTAAGAAACTTTTCCTTGAGGAGTATAGGGAAAGGGATGGGACACTTGTTCGTTATTGTCGTGTGGATGAAGCTTGTCCAAAATGGAATAGGGCATGGGAGAAACGGGTTGATCTTATCCATCATGTCAAAAAATGTCATGGTCTCATCATTGATGTCCCTCGTAGACCCATCAGAAGACCAAAGGATAGTCAAAAGTCAAAATTGGCTTTTGGATCAAGGTCTCATAGGCAAGCCAAAGCGCGGTCTCAAAGCTTATTTACCCGCATAAAACTTGCTCGAGACAAGCATCTTAGAGATCTACATAAAAATGCAAAGAAGAGATGGATCTTTAGCTCCTTCAACGGAAAGATGCCATATGAGGAATGCGAGGAAGCCCAGATGGCAAAGTGGGAGAGTCAAATGCCAAATCGAATTGCAAAGATGGAAGCAAATATTGCCAAAGGATACGACACCGTGGTAAGACATGTTGGAGTTTCTTGCTTCAATGTTGGTCATATTGAACTATCTCTTCTCATTGTTTCTAATTCTAAAACTTTTTATTTTCAATGACTTCTTTTAGTCAAGAAAATACAAGGATAAGAAAAATGAGGAGGAAGAAGATCATGACAAGGAGAGCATGGAAGGTTGGAGCATGAGGATGAGATAAATGACACTGCGGAGAGTGAATCCAAAGATGATTTGTCCATGGAGAATGAGGATGAGGTGGTAGATACTATCTCACCAAAGAAAGCTCTCAAATCCAAAACCTCCATGCATATAGAAATTTCTTCTCCATGTGGAAGTGAGACAAGGTATGTGTCTATTATGCAATGATTTTTTCTTTCTTTTTTTTTGGTAGTTATGAGTGTTCTATGTTTGTAGATCGCCCAAGGGTACCTCTATCCACTTGTCCTCTTTGAGATATGGTCTTGAGGTGACTTTCGATGCTAAACTTGCGCGTGGAATCACTAGCAAGAAAGCAAGCTCAAGTGTACTCAATCTTTTTATCATGTAAATATCACTTTTGTTAGAATTCTTTTTTGTTTGAATATCTTGTGGTCTTGTAGTGTAATAATTTATGGATTTGTAGGTGGATAGAGCGTACCTTTGAAGAGGATGCCCTGAAGAATGTTTGGTTTGTTGATAGTCTATGGCTATCATTCATTCAATCTCAACCTAGTGAAAGGGCGATGCGAAACTATTTTGGAAGAGTGGATCTTTCCAACCACATGTTCACTTTCTTTCCGATTGTGGATGAGTATGGAAATGTTTGTCATGCACGAGTTCTTGTTACGTTTGTTTCACAACACTTACATTGTGAATCTCTCATTTTTGTAGAGATCATTGGACATTAGCGCTATTTTTCAATTGCTATGTACGGTCCATATCTCGTTTGAAAAAAGACAAGAGTGCAATTTTATTTTTTGATTCCATCGCTATTCGTCAAATTGATCGCTACATTGTTCCCTTGACAAGGTATGTGTACTTCTCCTCTAGCATTATAACATGATGGATTCTCTATTTATAATATAGCGGCGCTTTATGTGTTCAGAGTTTTGCAATTTTTTCAATGTACACATCGCATGAAGAACTTAAAAAAGAGCTATTCAAACAATGGAGGTATGGAGTTCTTGTAAGAGGTTAGAAACTTTTTTTGATTTGTAAAAAGAGACAGCGATGTATAGTTTTGTGGCTACCAAGCTAGACGTCCATACACTTATTTTATGTATCAATTTCTTTTGGAATAATCATGTATCAATTTCTTTTGGAATCAAGATCATACACTTATGTTATGTCTCCATGTTGGATATGAGTGCTTTTAATCTCGTAATGAGTGCTTTGTAATGAGTGCTTTTAATCTCGTAAACTTCAACTCCGGCAAGTGTAAATTTGCTTTGCACTTTTTTGTGAATCCGGGCCTCATAACTTATGAATTTGGTCTATAGGAAATAATCTGGAATTTTTGTAAATTCGGGCTGTAAATTCGGGCTGAATTTTTTGTACATGTGCATCTGGTGGAATCTATACATGTGCATCTGGTGGAATCTTCTACTCACAAGCTAGAGCGCAGTTATTAAACAGTTACCAAGTTTATAACAGTTACCAAGTTTACAGGCAGTTGCTAAGTTAACAAGCAGTTGAATTGGGTTCCCTGTTGTTGCTTCTTCATGGTGTTTTTTAACACCACCCACCTCTTGAGATTAGTTCAGTTTCCATGGCTTCTTTTCTCCAGGCTTTTACGTTAATTGATTGTGTACGTCATTGTCCTTGAGATTCCATAGCATGCCAAGTGGAAATTGGAATGAAGGGATGTAATGCATGAAAATATGAGTAATCACCATGTAAACATGATGCCTAAGTGTGTTTAGTCTCTCACACCAAGAGAATGGAAATAGCCTCCCACAAGCCAAGAAGCCATGAGCTCCAAGAAACATGAGTTTCCATTTCTAAAAATGATCATCAAAAGTTACAACCATGGTCCAAGTCCCCTCTTTTATACATGGACTTGTCCCATTATTAACCCTATTGAATAAAGTTCCTACTTTATTACAAACCATCCCTTCCCAAAGATTTTGTCCTCAAAATCAATAACATGTACAATCTCAAAGTATGAGACTCTAATGTAATCAATGGGAAGTGGTTAAGAGTTCTCAAGTACATCCAAAGCACATATACAATGAAAATTTGGATGTGTACGAGTCCACAAAGCTTCAAGCCCAAAGTGTATGAGTGGGACTGTTATGACAGCCCTTCTAGTCGATGAAGACCCTTGAAAATCCTTCATTTAGACTCCATATATTGGGCTGAAAATGATATGTACACTCAGCCATATGTAGCCCACATCATAATCTTTCATTAGGATACGCCATGAAGCTTGTTGGAGTAGAAAAATAGGCCCAATAGTAGACCTTCCCAAAGCTGTCCAGAAATTACAGCATGTATACTTCTCCTCATATTACCCAATTTGCTCAAGTAAACCATACCACTTGGTCACGGAAAGTCATCCACAAGTAAACCATGTTGTTGGACATACTCCAATGATTGCCAAGTAGCCTCATCCATGGGTAATTGCTTCCATTTGACAAGGTATTCATCAATATTCCGATTCCTCAACTCTCTTGTCCTCTTACCAATAACCCTCTCCGGCTCATAAATGATCTCACCTTCTTCATTCATGGGTGGAAGCTCTTCCATCTCTTGAGGCAAAGATCCCATAAACCTCTTAAGGTTAGATACATGAAACACATTATGGATCCTTGTCGAAGAAGGCAAATCCAACTTGTAGGCCAAATCACCAACCCTCTTGATAATCAAGTATGGTCCATAATACCTATGAGCCAATTTTGAGTTGGTTACACCTTTGAGAGTGTTATGCCGACTCTTGGGAAGCTTCAATAGCACATAATCACCCTCTTCAAACTCCACATCCCTTCTATGAACATCCGCCTTAGCCTTCATGACATCTTGAGCCTTCTTCATATTGTCCTTGCAAAGTTGAAGAAGCTGTCTCATTCTTTCCAACTCTTCTTTTGCCAATGGATTGACCACTTTGTCTTCACGGAAGGCTATCGATGGCACATGTACTTGATATCCATAGAGAGCCTCAAATGGTGACATGCCAATACTCAAATGCTTGCTTGAATTATGGCAAAATTCAGCAAGATAAAGCCACTCATCCCAAGATGTTTGCATGTCATGACAATAGTGCCTCAAGTACACCTCAAGCCATTTGTTTGTGCACTCCGTTTGCCCATCTGTTTGAGGGTGATAGGCTGTAGATGGAGTGATTTGAGTACCCAAGCTCTCATATAATGACCTCCAAAAAGTCCCCATGAACTTGGTATCTCGATCACAAACTATGTTAAGTGGCAAGCCATGTATCTTGAATACATGTTCCAAAAATTGCTTGGCAATATGAGATGCTCCATAAGTGGTCTTTGAAGCAATGAAATGGGCTGATTTTGTAAGCCTATCAATCACCACAAATATTTGATCCCATCCATGCTTTGTCTTTGGTAGACCCGTGATGAAGTCCATAGAAATGTGAGTCCATTTACCATCCGGAATAGGTAATGGATGAAGTAAACCACTTGGGAGTTGATGGCTATCCTTATTCTTTTGACAAGAAGCACATTCCATCACAAACTTCTTCACATCTCCCCATATGCCTTTCCAATAAAAACTCTTGCTCACTTTATCATAGGTTTTGAGTACACCAAGATGGCCCGAAAGTGGTGAAGAATGCATCTCATGAAGCACCTTTGGTATGTAGAATGAGGTAGGAACCAAATACACCTTACCCTTGTACCACAAGAGACCATTGTGAAGCTTATAATGAGGAAACTCTCCACCATCACCTTGCTGTAATTTGGTATAAATATGGGCAGCACCTTCATTGATGAGGTATTCCTCTTGAATCCCCTTGATCCATTCACTATATACCTCCATGATTGAAGTTGTAGCGCATGCCCACATTCTAGACAATGCATCCGCCACTACATTGTCCTTCCCGGGTGTGTAGGATATCTCAAAATCATATCCTTGAAGTGTGGCCAGCCATCTCTTTTGCTTTGGAGAAAGATTTGGTTGGGAGAGGAAAAATTTCAGCACCCTATGATCACTTCTCACCTTGAAATGAGCACCATAAAGATAGTGATGCCACTTCTTGATGGCATGAAGTATGGCTAGCATCTCTTGCTCATAAACATGAAGCCCCATCTCCTTTTCGGTAAGCTTTCTACTTTCAAATGCAATGACTCCATGCTCTTGATACAAAACTGCCCCAATTCCTCTACCACTTGCATCCGCCCTCACATAAAATGTCTTTGCAAAATCCGGACATACAAGTATAGGGGCTGAAGTGAGCAACTCCTTGAGCTCATTGAAGCTCTTGTTGGCAATGGAATCCCAAAAGAAAGCCTCCCTCTTGAGCAAGTCGGTAAGAGGTGCCGCAATGGATGCATAATGTTGCATGAATCTTCTATAGAAAGAAGATAATCCCAAAAATCCTCTCAATTGAGTTGTATTGCTTGGTGTTGGCCACTCTTTGACACATGCCACTTTCTTAGGATCAGCCCTTATGCCATTCTCACCCACCAAGTGTCCAAGATATTCCACTTCATTGACCATGAATGTGCATTTGCTCTCCTTTGCATAAAGCTTGTGCTTCCTCAACACTTCAAACACTTGCTTCACATGACATAGATGTTCCCCTTTGCTCTTGCTATAGATCAAGATGTCATCGAAGAACACTAGCACAAACTTGAAAAGAAGGGGAGCCAATATCCGATTCATCAATGCTTGAAAAGTGGCCGGAGCATTTGTAAGACCAAAGGGCATCACCATGAAGTGAAACAATCCCCTTTCCGTCCTAAATGCTGTCTTCTCTTCATCACCTTCCTTCATCCTTATTTGATGATATCCCGATCTCAAATCAATCTTGGTGAAGAACTTTGCCCCTTTGAGCTCATCAAGAAGATCATCAATGCGAGGTATGGGATACCTATTCTTGATTGTGACCTTGTTCAAGTCACGATAATCAATGCACATGCGAAAGGATCCATCCTTCTTCTTCACCAAGAGAACGGGAGATGCAAATGGAGATTGTGAAGGTTGAATAAGACCCATAGCAAGCAAATCTTGCACTTGCTTAGCCACTTCCTCTCTTTCTACCTTAGACAAACGGTAAGGAGGCTTGTTGACAACCTTTGCATTCGGTTCAAGTACTATGGCATGGTCAATCTCCCTCTTAGGTGGTAGACTCTTTGGCACTTGCAAAATATCTTCATACTCCTTAAGAAGAGTTGCCATTTCCTCATCTATGTGCTGTCCACTGCCTTCCATCCCCTCTTGGGTAACATGTAACACATAGATAGTGCCAAAAGCCTTAATCTCTTTCTTGAGCCGCCTTGGAGTGATCAAAGAGAGCTTCTTAGGTGCATTTGCAGCAAGTACCACTTGTTGCCCATGATGTAGAAAGCTCATGAAACCTTGTTGAAGGTTCATGTGAATGTCACCAAGTGAAGCCAACCAATCACACCCCATGATAATGTCGATGGGACCCATATCCAAAACCACCAAATCACCTTCCCAAGTGTATGAAGAGGATAAAACCACTTTTGTAGAAGGGCAAACCAAGCTAGTCTTCTCACTTTCCCCATTTGCCACTAGCACTTGGAACGTTGTAGGTGTCTTCTTTGTGTTGAGTTTGAGAGAGTTGATGGATTTAGAGTTGATGAAGCTATGAGTGCTCCCGGAATCCACAAGAATATGTGCAACCCTCCCATTGATGGTCCCCACCAACCTTAGTGTGCTTGGGTTCTTGCAACCCGCCAACAACTCTTGCGAGATAGAGCATATGCAAGCTGAAATTTCTGCATTTGTAGGCATGTCTCCATCCACAAGGCTTTCCTTAACTCTACCTCCCGGATCAAACGGAAACTCACCATCCTCCGTGATGAAAGAATGGTCTTCAAGTGACTCCTCATGTGCTTCTTCATTGCAATCCTTCCATTCTTCAATGTCATGAGAGTCATCCTTGTTCTCTTCCTCATCCATGAGGATCATAGTGGCCACAATCTTCTTTGATTTGCACACATGCCCGGGTGACCACCTCTCTTTGCACTTGAAACATAGCCCTTTGCTTCTCAACTCCTCAATCTTTGGATCATCCATTCTTTGAGTCTTCTTGAAGGGTTGAAAGGGCTTCTTCTTCATGAAGTCACTACTCCTTTTGGCATCAAATTGATGTATCCCATTCTTTGGCTGTCCACCCCCAAATGATGTAGGAGTTCTTGGATTAGAGGATGGTAATGTAGAGGTAGGACCTTTCCCAAAATTGTAAGAAGTAGTGGTTGGTTTGAGTGTGTCTTTGGTGAAGGTCATGGGCTGAGATCTCTTGTACTTTGGCTCATAGAGTTCGGCTAACCTCATAGCTTCTTTGAGAGAGCTAGGCCTTTGAGCCGACACATCCGCCTTGATGAAGTGTTCAAGCCCATGCACAAACTTTTTCATCTTCATGTCTTCACTCAAGCCTTCCACGTACATTGAGAGCTTCAAAAATTTCTTGATATAATCTCTCACCATCATCCCCTTTTGAGAAAGTTCATACCATTCTTCATGGTAACGGTCAAGCACTAGGGGTGAAATGAAGGCCAAGTTCATCTCCCGCTTCAATCCTTCCCAAGTTGATGGCGTGTTCCCTTGTTTGACCAAGTGCCTCCACCATTGATGTGCATAATCTTCAAGGTGTAAAGAAGCAAATTGTACCATATCACGCTCACTTTTTGGGTAAAGTTGGAAATAAGTGTCAAGCTTAGTAGCCCACTCCTCCAACTCTTGCGGAGATGATCCATCACCTTTGAACTTTGATAGTGAGACTTTGTCTTTGACATCCTTAGAAGCTGTGTAGGATGGGTTGTCATGTTGGGTAGAGGGTTTGAACCTTTGCATCTTCATATACGATTCCATGAATTGCGCAAAGTCTTTGTAGTCCCTCTTGATGTCATTTGGTAACTCCATCCACTTCTCATGAGCATCCCTTTGTCTTTGGGCAAAGGACAATTGGTTCCAATCGAGTACCACCTCTTCATCAATCATGTGCATATTGGAATTAGATGGACCCGAATGAAAAGAAGAATGAAACATGTCCTTGACAAGGGGCCTCCGTGCATCCGCCATGAATCCAAAAGTAGCATTCTTGGTGGCATGCTCATGCATTACTTTGGGAGAAACCTCTTGTGCCATAGGTAGCTTGCCTTCCCTACGGCCTTCAAAAGCTGTCCCATATTGCTTGCCTGCATGTGAAACACCATGACCACTATCAAATGAAGGTTGGCTCATTGGCCGAGCCACCCTCTCTTCCAAGACTTCCATCCTTGTGGCCATAGTATCAAGTCTATCATTGACCTCCACCCTTGTAGCCATCGTGTCCATCTTCGCATTCATTTGCATCAGCATTTGCATGATCGAATCGATGGGGATGGTATGTGACGCTTGTGGGGTAGGCTTGTGGGCACTTCCAACATTCACTTCTTCATGCACTTCCCTTGAAGTATGCCCACAAGTATCTTCCGGAGCATCTAAGATTCCTTGCTCCATAATTGCTTCTTCTCCCTCTACCTCGTCGGGAGTCAAGGTGTTATGCTTTGGTCGCCCTCTTGTCCTCGTTCCCATGGAAAGTATCGGTTTCAAAGATTTGGCTCTAACTTGAGGTAGGGATGTCCGATTGAAGTGGTCTAGAGCTTGTTGGAGAGCTAATGAGGTGTACTAGACCACTATACAAAGACCCTTAAGAGGTGAGAAGTGCTACTATTCTCTGTTTTAGGGTTTACAGGGTTATAGGCTGAAATAGTATTTTGAGCATAACTTGAGCTAGAAATATCCGAATGCAAAACTTCTTAGCTCAAATCGAAGCCCTCGATGAGTACTACGAGCCTATGTGATTAGATCTTGAAGACCTTAAAACCCCTATGACTGAATTAGGGTTTACTGTTTCTGCAAAAACCCTAATTTCTACCCCAAAGAGATATCGAAACGGAAAGGTTAAGGGCTCATTGGGTAGCTCTAAGGAAGCACTAAGAGCTCGTATGATCACCTTTAATTCAGTCCAAAAGGTTTGGGACTGAATTAGGGTTTTGTAAATCTGCAATTTTCTTGCCCAAGTGACCCTTTTGTGCCCCCAATGATCCTTGCTTGTTCCCGCACCTTTGTTAGCACCTTTTGCACTTCCTTTGCATCCCAAGGTCTGCAATTAATGTTTCACCAACCTCAATTGCCATGCATAGTCAAGATTTTGGAAGAATTTCGCCATAGTCTCCTTTGTAAATGGAGCCAAATCTCAACTGAAAATGCAATTTCTGAAATCAAAATACAATGCTCTTTGCATCCCACAATGCCATGAAAGCTCTTATGCAATCTTTGTCCATCAAGGCATTAGCAACATCCACACAATATGATGGAATAGGGGCCCCATTGCCCAAATGCATCCATAAAGTCGATGTGAGGATTGTTGAGGACGCGCGTTGAAGCTTGCCGATCTCCCGGCCAAGCCCTTCTCACCCCTTCACCAAGTTTTCCTCCAAGGTGAAGGTTGAGGCCATGTCTTCACTCCGTGTACCTAATCCCTCTTTGTACCGCTTTTCCAAGGCAATCACGGCACAAAGAGTTCAAGACATTCTCCCCTTGGCCTCTCCAACCAATGCCAAGGTACCCTCACACATTGCTAGATTCTAGAAAACTTGAAGTGGTAGCAATGGTGAGTGTAGGTACAAAAATGATGTGAATGTAATGGAAGAGATCACTTACAAGTATATGGCATGACTCATGCCATTTACAATTTTCTCATGAATCAATACGCATGAACTCATGCTCATTCTCCTCACTCCAAGTGTTCACCATCCATCCATTACATCAACAACATCCAACAACACATTGACACTTGTGAAATATGAGTTCAATCCCCCAAAATTGATCCAAGAGCTATGCTTTCTTATGCCAAAATGCAAGTCATAGCATTGAATGGCTATGTAGATGATTCAAGGCATCTATGTGGCATAAAGATAAGCATGAATGGCTCCCAAAAGCATTGAGTAAACTTGATACTCCATCAATGGCATGCCAATTGAATCAAAGTATGATCCCTTGTTTGGCCAAGGCTCATGTGGAAGCAATCCATTGCACAAATGCAAGCAATAATGCATAGACAAGCATCATTGGCATGTGAATGGTCAAGCCAAATGGTTAATGTCTGAAAATTAGGGTTTCTTCATGTGGAAAACCCTAATTCATTCCATTGCTCACAAATGCTTCAAATCTTGCAAAGGATGGATGTAGCAACTCACCAATGGTCCCGGAAAAGCTTCAATGCTTGAGATTTGTTGATGGAGATGAAGATTTGAGCCATTTTACCTCTGATTTTCAGCCATGGAGAAGTTGAAGAAAATCCACCATTCTCCCATGAAAAAGCTTGCAAATAGCCACCAAAGTCACCAATCAACTAAGCTTAAGCTATCTCAAGCATTAGCTAAGCTTAAGCTAAGCTTAGCTTAGCTTCCTAGCCTTGGTTTTGACGCCGTGCGCCGTTAGGCTGCCCGACCAACGCGTTTTCATCAGGAAGGTCTCCCTCATGTGAAGATGCAACCCTATTGCTCATAGAAAGTGCTAAAGGTGCTCCAAAATGACCCGGTTTGCTCCCACCATAGCTAGGGTTTGCAGGAAAGCTCCCTTAATCAAAAACGTTTTGGATTAGTGATGCTTAAGCAGGATTAGTGATTTCCCCCAATTTTTGGTCCAAAACTTTTAAAAAATTTGGTCCATACCCCCAGATTTGGTCCAGAAAGGGCAAAAATGGCCAAAATCACTCAAAATCTAAGCAATCTACATGAAATGCTCACCATCCCCATGAGATTAATCAAGATTAGAGAAGATTTGTCAAGAATCACTCAAGGATTACAAGAAAATGAAAAAAAATTAAAAGAAACTCAAATTTTCAAGCAAATTTTCCCAACAACCCATGCATGCCCATGATCAAAATCAAGAGCTCTGATACCAATTGGAATGAAGGGATGTAATGCATGAAAATATGAGTAATCACCATGTAAACATGATGCCTAAGTGTGTTTAGTCTCTCACACCAAGAGAATGGAAATAGCCTCCCACAAGCCAAGAAGCCATGAGCTCCAAGAAACATGAGTTTCCATTTCTAAAAATGATCATCAAAAGTTACAACCATGGTCCAAGTCCCCTCTTTTATACATGGACTTGTCCCATTATTAACCCTATTGAATAAAGTTCCTACTTTATTACAGAAATGAAGGAAAGCGATTCTTAGCAAGTCATTGAGCGTGAACCAAAAGTTTTAGGTCGGATGGATGAGGGTTTACCAATGTCGCATATAGATAAGAATTAAACAACACGGTTGTAGTCTGTTGCATGCATGCTTGTGCTGGCTGGTTGTTCCCACGCTTAGTGTCGAAGGTGCAAAATAGGTCTTTTATTTGGCTTAACTGGCACCCTTGTAAGTAGTTCTGGTGGTATCCATTTTCTCCTTGAGATCACCACCAGATTCTAATCTTGGGATGACGTATCCTTATGGCACAGTGACACTACTCCTGCAACAAGTGAGCAAAAGGCCCTCTCCACTAACTTTCCTTCAGTTTTATTGTTTACAAGTGAGCATAATATGTAAATTCGGGTTATTTGACATAATCTGGGATTTTTGTAAATTCGGGTTGCAAAATTTGTAAATTCGTGCTGTAGGACTTTTAAAATTTGAGACTCTGGAATTATTGTAAATTCAGGCTGTAGGACTTTTAACATTAGATATACTCTTTAGAATTCTTGTAAATTTAGGTTGCATTATATGTAAATTCGGGATGAATCTCAAGTTTTTCATAATCTGGAATTTTTGTAAATTCGGGCTGCAAAATTTATAAATTCGGGCTGTAGGACTTTTAAAATTTGAGACTCTCTGGAATTATTATAAATTCGGGCTGTAGAAAAAGATAGTATTTCTACTCCACACAACAAAAAAGAAACATGGAAACAAAATTGACAAAGCGAAAAACAGTCGTATTCTTACAAAAGATGGAATAAAATTTCATACGGACTTAGGGTTAAGCTTACAACAACTGCAATTGAGATGGCAGATTTATAGTATACATGAGCAAAATCCTCATGTTTGAGGCTTGCACTTTACAAGTGTTACCATTCCGGTTAATAAGAGTGAAAACACGCTCAATGTTACGGTCTTCTCCATGCTCACAAGAAGCAATAGTGGCACAAAAACTACTAGGTCCATTGCAAACTTGAACCTCTCGTCCAATAAGGTTTTTACTATCCTTCACTTCACAGTGTTGAGTTAAGGGTAACAAAGCATTACATGTGTGGCAACAAAATGTAGCTTCAGGACTCACCAATAAGGTTTTTGTACAACAATGAGGATAAAAAATTCGAGGACGCTCGTCAAATTGAACACGATTACGACCTCGTTGGTGCTTTCTTTGCAGAATGCCAGTTTGACAAGTTGGCTTCTCAGGTTGGATGATGGGTTCCTTGATACCTTCGGAATTCAAAGCTTCAACATCCACCTTGCGCTTTCCATGACCAAGTCGAGTTTGAGTGACATGTGCTTGGACTTGGCAGATGTTGCCTCGCATCGGCAATTGAATCTCCTCTGGACTCATTAGCGATCCAAGAGTATCTCTTGCAGACTTGAGTTGATGCATGACAATGTTCATATCTCTGGAACTTCTATTTGAAAGGCTTCTCTCAAGTGATTTAACCATCTCCTTGATGTCTTGTAGACATTCATTTGCATCTTTTTTTTGGACGATGTCATCACAAGCATCACTTTCCATTCCATCCATCATTTCATGAGCATTATCCACGATAGGAAGAAGAGCATTTAAGTGTTGAAAATATCGTGTAGCTATCAATCGAATACGATATAGGTGCTTGCATTCGGAGCTCCAATCCGGGCAATCACAGTAGTTTGCTTGTAAGCTAACATTATACCACTGATTTGGGACACTTGAGCTTTGTATTTTAAATTGTAAGCTCAATTCATTGATAACCACTAGGCATGATTGGTCAAATATATACCTCTGCAAAATTGCCTCTCCCTCTCGCAACTTGTTAGTATGTTTTTGGGAAGAACCTTGAAGTCCAAATCTGCCTGAGTCAGCTGCACGCATTAAACTTGTGAGCATGCATGTCATTTCACAAAAAGAATAGTATACATTTGTTGATATATGATTTTCATGACACCTATTTCTTGTTTTTGGATAAAAAATTTGAGAAGGGTTCCACCCATGCGATTTCCAGTTTTAGAATCTCCCACAAGTGCATGTATTAGGTCCACAATAGAGCGATTGATGCGTGCTTCCAATAGAGTGTACTTGATATATTGCCACAATCGTTCTATCAAGTTTGTGGTGTCAACGTTACCATGGGGAAACAACCTTCCAAATTTTGGCCATCGTGATCTCCACATGCAATACTTTTCGCACCACCCATTTGTGACATAGCGCACCACATTGAGATGGTTTGAATATCGATTGAGTAATTGTTGAAATTGACTATCAAATTCCACTTCACTTGGACACTGCATAAGGTTTGACATTTCCATATATAGCTCTCCTCGTAATTCCTTCGGAACCTTCAAACATAAAAGAGAACATTGAATGCCTAAATTGTTAGACTATCTTTTTTGAAAGTGAGAGATGCCTCTACCTGTGGAAGGAGATTATCTACCCATGCCTTCTTGGCATGGAACCAACATAAAATAATGTGGCAGGCAATTTGATGGCGTGGTCCTTCTACTGGCATTTCCCAACAATGTGGATCTTCATTTATCACCTTCAAGAATGCTTCAAGTTCCTGCTGTGACTTATCAATGACGAGTGCAGTAGGTCGAATGCTTCCCATTCTTGAAAATATAATGCGGAGTGTCATCTCCAAAGCAATAACATCATGATGTGCCCCTGCATCTGTTGTGCATAACATGAACCATATTGGGATGCCTTGCCCACGTTGGTTTGGTAGTACTGCTGCAAATAAGGGAAGACCAAACACATTTGTTTTGAATGTGCTATCAATTGCCCATGAATTGTTGGAGGAAAATCGCTTAGCCATTTGCAGCATCCAATTGTCTTGTATGATTAAAATGAATGGTTTGTCTTTTGGATTTTGTGCGGTTGGATTATAAGGTTGAAAGTAGACCACCTATAAACATAACAAATGTCAATACAATACAACGAAAGTATTGTAGGAAAAGAAGAGGTAAATTTGCAACCTTTTGTTGTTTTTGCAAAATTGCAACCTCAATGTGCATGGTTGTCCAATCATCATTAGGAATCCTACCTGCACAGAAGGTCTCGATAAAAATTGCAACAACATGCACTTTGATAATAACAAAAAAAACATCTTACTCATTATGCCTTCGATGCGTTTTTGATATGACAACATTTGAACCTCCTTTGGGATCATAAAGAATCGAAAGATGATTTGATCAAGCATGGTAGCTCTCTCCAATTGATACCTTTCTTTGGATATTGACAATTGTGCAACATGACGCGAACTACCGATATCAAACAAATCCTCTGCACAACATTCCACAACGGATGGGTGTACTGGCAAATGATAGAGATCACTCTTGCTGCCCGGGATATGGCCATCATGATTTGGATGAATGTGTATAGTAACCTCATCTTTATCATCAAAGCTTTGCACTTGAACTTTGAATGAACAACCACACTTCTTTGATGTTCTAATCCTTTTCTTTTGTGAACCACAACGCTTAGGCTTTCCACCTCTATGACAATATATAGTCAATCACAAGAGTTGACAAATGATGCCTCTTTGCAGATCGCACCATAACTAATCTCACTTTGTGCTCAATCATTAGTTGCTCTAGTTGAAAATCTAGATTGCTTTTAAGTGTACCTATTATGTATGATGGGGGCTTGTTAAGATCCAAATTACATTGAGTAACCACCTTAGTCTTCTTTTGATGGCTACATCCACAAGAGTTGACAAAGTCCTTGATGAAGGATACAGGAATTCCATAACAACGGGCACCAGTGCACCATGTAGACCTCAATGGCTCAAGTGTATTTGCAAGATCTCTATGACAAGATGCGCCATCTATGCAATGCACACCCTCAATAATGTTTTGCCAATCCTCCATACAAGCAACCCTTATGGATGGATTGGACTTGAGACAAATACAAAGTGAACCATTTTCTACCTCTCTTAAGCACAATACCTCTTTTATTTTGCGCCATTTCTTAAGATCAAGAACTCCTCTATGATCAATCATTTTGAGTGTATGCAAAGACATGGAGGTATCATCTTTTAGTGATGTGACCATCAGAGTATAAGCATCTCTATCAAATGAAAAATACCTAGACGATATATGTTGGGTCACATTAACTAACGTGGAATCCTCATCGTGGACATCAAACCATTCAGTTTGTTTGTGTTTGTGTGCATCATCGTCTTCTTCACTCGAGCTAGTAGATGAGCTTTCTTCAATAAGAAAGTCATCATCCACATTATCCATTTGAACATACCACTCCATGGTGACGATAGAGCAAGGCCGTAATAAAAATGACAAAGAGAAGAGGAATAAAGAAGGGAAAAGAGGTATTTAGTTGAGGGATCAATAAAATACAAGAATAAAGAGGACACACATCACTCAGCCCGAATTTACTTGACAGCCCGAATTTACTAGTTGCGAGCGTATCTTGCTTAACTTCTTATGCTTAACTTCTGAATTCTTCACACTTTACATACCTACTACAATTGGTCATTAATACATACCCATCTCACTTCTGGGGCTCTTACTTCAAAAAATATATTATTCCTTCTCATTTATTGGCGCTGTCCGCCGTCCGCTGTCCTACACCCGAATTTACCAACTTTCCCGAATTTACAAAATGCCGATCGACGGCCCATATGCCATGATTTTCTTTTTTTCTCTCTCCACCTTTGATCCCCTCAAGAGCTGAGCGTGTCATTTAGAGCTGAGGGCACGCACATAGACCGAAGAGGTGGGAAAGTCCGATTCTCCCACGTCTCAGAACGAGCTTGCTCGAAAAACAAAAACAAAAGGTCGAGTCCAACTTTCTGACGTCTCGAGTCGTGAAGGTAGCATATGCGTCATCCAGAGTGACCGAAGCGATGATGGACAAGCATATAATTGGTGCTTTTATAAGACGGGTGCACTGCACAACTTAGCAGTAGGCACAAGCGGCGTGACAAGCCCTGCCAAGCATTTATCCGCCTGGCAACCGCAACATCTTCTTATATGCCCTCTTTAGCTCTTTAGGGACGAAACAGCATTTTGTTTGTGATGGGCTCCCAGTCGTCTCCCCTGCTTCATGCTGTCCTTGTGTCCGGGCCGGGCCTTGGCCACGTCAACGGCTGCTTGTTGCTGGCCAAGTCCCTTATCTCTGCCGGCTTCTCTGTAACCCTCGTCTGCTTTGCTAGAAGCTACTCCACCCACGCCAATAGGGGCCGCATCAAACCTCCTCACCCGTCCGTCCGGCTGGAGATTGTCCCGGACGGGCTCTCTCCCGAGGCTGCAAACTACAGCGACCTCTTCGTCACGACTTCGGTCATGCAAGAAGGCCTGGAGCAGCTCATTCAGAGGCTCGTCGATGAGCGTAAACCGGCCACTTGTATCATCTCCGACAGCATCATGGCTTGGACACAGGATGTGGCTGACAAATTCGGCGTCCCAAGGGTTGATTACTGGACAGCCACTGCCACTTCCTACCTCTGCATCTTAGCTCTTCCGGAGCTGATTTCCAGAGGCTATGCATGCTGCAATAAGGGTACTGTTGTCTAACGCCAACCCCATTCTTGTCTTTAACCAGTTGAATGGACCCCATTCTTGTCTTTAACCAGTCGAATGGATTGATTATTCTCATTAGTGCTGCTCACCTTCAAATCCCAAACGATATAAATTTACAAACAAAATTGACCAGAGCAAATAATCCCCAGCTACCATCATATCACAAACACCTCCAAACAACCAGAGTTTGGAAATACCTCCAATTACCACTTTCTTCGTGACCCTAGTGAAGAGAACAGAAATTCGAATATTCTAGTGATATTCATCGCAATATAGAGCTGTAAATAATATGCTTTTTGATGTTGTTGTTTATGGATTAAATATATGCGCTGCTAACCTTAGTTTGAACCTTAGGTGATCCTTCGAGCTGGAAGAAAAAGACGGGGGTCCTGCTGGACTGCGTACCTGGGCTCCCACGGTTCCCTTTAGACGAGGTGCCCATGGAGTTCCGATGTGCTGAAGCGGACGCGGACGAGGACGCCAACCCAGTGCTGCGACAGTTTCTGACGGCAGCGGCACGTGCCAAGGATGCGCGAAGTGTCCTGATACACTCGGTATACGACTTGGAGAGGGAAGCGTTCCAAGGCTTGAAGGAGGTGGTGGGGATGGAGGCGTACGCAATAGGCCCCCTCATCCACCACCACGTGGACAGCACGCAGCACCACAACAATGATCAAATCAGCTTGACATGGCTGGACGGGCAGGCCAAGTCATCGGTTATCTACGTGTCATTTGGCAGCAACGTGATGCTTTCTGCAGAGGAGATCTGTGAATTGGCGCATGGCCTTGAAGCGAGCGGACAGCCGTTCTTATGGGTCATCCGCTCTGATGCTACTATCGTGAAAGGAGATCTGAGTGACGTGCTGCCCCATGGCTTCCAATCCCGTACCGCCGAGCGAGGACTAATCGTCCCCTGGGCCCCCCAGATTGCCGTGCTTGCCCACCCCGCTGTGGGCGGCTTCCTTTCCCACTGTGGCTGGAACTCCACCCTTGAGAGCCTTTGGATGGGCGTGCCCATATTGGCGTGCCCACGCGCGGCTGAGCAACCAACCAACTCAAGGCTCATCACTCAGCATTGGGGCGTGGGCATTGAGCTCAAAAGGACCGAGGAAGGTGCCTTTTCTAGACAGCATGTGGAGGCCGGCGTTCGTATTCTCATGGATGGGACACTCGGACAAAATGCGCGGACAAAAGCTAAACACTTTAGTGAGGTGGTGAGAAAGGCTCCCATTGAGGGAGGCCATTCACACTCCAACTTGCTCAAGTTCGCTTCCGACATCAAGGGATGAATGATGATGTATTCATCAATAAGTATTGTTAAATGCATTGATCCACAAGTGTTATTACACTATCACTGTTATGCTTCGAACCATTTCTAAACTATTGCCTTGCCAAACTACACCCGAGTAGATGGTTGAGAGTTTGATTGTAATGCTTCTTTTTGGGATGCCTTTTCCCTGATACCTACCCTTTCTCAATGACAGAGTCTGAGTTAGTACCTTAGGATTTAGAGAAGAAGTTCACCTAATTCTTACCCTTTTTTTTCATGTCTTATCATTTACTCATCATATGTATTCACAAGCAGTAATATTGTACACATAATAAGTATAAGTATATTTTTGTGTTGGGTTAAAGGTTCAACTACTTTATGTTCTACATCGAGTTAGGGCTTAATCTCATTTTTCTTCAAGAATTTTATTTTTTATAAGAATGAAAAAATAAATTCTTTTTTAAGAGAAAATAACATTTTTTTTCTAGCTCTTGGGCCCAAAATTACGATCGTGTTTTTATTTCTTTATCAGTTTTACGTTTAAAAAATAGTTAACCAAGAAAAAAATCAATTTATGATACAAGCTAGAGTCATAAATAAAACAACCTTTAGTGTACTATTATGATATTAGAGTGTGTAGACAAAACAAAGTGAAAACTTCAAACAAAGTAAGTATTGTGCTATTATGAAATAAGAGTATGTAGACTTCAAACAAAATGAAACCTTCAAACAAAGGTCTAATAAGACCAAATAAGATATCATACTGGCTTAAGTAGTGTGCGACTTTTTTTTAGATGGGATGATTTTAGTGTGTGGCATATTGCTTTGCAACTAACCATTGCTGAACTCTTACAATCTTTTTGTTGAGATTTAAGAAAAAAGTTGATGTTATGGTTCACTTCTTTATGCACAATTCATGGATTCCAAGCTCACTAAGTCTCAAGAGTTGTTGAGATGTCAAGCTTAACATGAGCTGACACTCACGATGCACTTGCATGACCGTTCGACATTTACATCACTGATGGGTTTGGTAGCTGGCACCGACATATTTTTGCCAGAGATTCTATAGCTGGACTACACTAACTAGTCCACACCTACCCACTCCATTTAGCGTGTTCACATTATGGACCGCTTGTATATACTCTATTATGTGTGTTAGTCACTTTATCTTCTTGGTAACCTCTTTGTTGTGTGAAAAAGAAGAATAATTTTTTCACCTCTCACCTTGTGTGTTCTCTTCTAGGGTTTGTGTGAGAGTGTCTGAGCTTGCAAGAGCTCAAGCTCTCTTCACCCCTGCATCTTTTCAAGAGCATGGTCAAACAGATCTTGTGCTAGTAAATGGCATCTGTAAACCACATCTCTATGGTACTTAATCAACACTAATAAGTGCAAGAGGAGAAATAACTATAATTTTGTAATGTAGCATTGGTTCTTGACTTGCAAGGGATTCTTTTGCAGACATGCCATTTGAAGAAAGAGGAACCTCCAAATATGGATGCTAATGATTACATACAAGTAAAGGAATCGAGAGGGGAGGTGATCCACTTTGTGCGCAAGGAGCCCTTCTTGCTAATGGTATGCAGATTTGCGAACGTAAGAGTATGGTCAAACAAATCTTGTGCTAGTAAATGGCATCTGTAAACCACATCTCTATGGTACTTAATCAAAACTAATAAGTGCAAGAGGAGAAATAACTGTAATTTTGTAATGTAGCATTGGTTCTTGACTTGCAAGGGGTTCTTTTGCAGACATGCCATTTGAAGAAAGAGGAACCTCCAAATATGGATGCTAATGATTACATACAAGTAAAGGAATCGAGAGAGGAGGTGATCCACTTTGTGCGCAAGAATGTGGAGCTGATGGTATGCAAATTTGCGAACATTTATAATTGGAGTTCTATCCTTCAAAAAAGGATGGAGCTTTGTTTCCCTCATGTAAAAGATCCCTGCCCCTCCGTGTAACGGATTCGAGAGTGCTAGCAGAGGAAGTAGCACTTCTTGCACGGGGCAAGATCCCTCACTCAGGGCCTCGCCCATGGATATCTGGACAAGAGACTAATCCCTTGGTTCTTCAAAAACCGAACCCAAAAAAACTTCCCCCTACCGGAAAGCATGGGCGATTCCTCTAGGATATTTGTACTCTAACGTAGTCAGGGTCATTACTGACCAAATTGATTCGACCGAACCTGTGAGTCACTTGGTCAGATCAAGGAAAAAACTTGCACTTGGATCATAGAAACCAACACTTTTTTCCCCATCGAGAGGCACAGCCGTTGATTCTTTTTCCATAGAACAATTTATTAAGAGACTAAGGTTATGTAGAAGGGTGAGAGAAGGGTGTGAGTGTGAATGGACTTGAGGTCCTCACCTATTTAAAGGTGAGGCCATGAGGCATTTTGTATGTGGTAAAGCCTAGTTGTATTCATAAACAACTTAATAAGCAAGAGTTTGTTCTTGTACTTTTTGAGTCTCTCCACTCCACACACTTTGATCTAGCATGAGCACCACGTTTTCTCAACATGGTATCTAGAGCTTAGGTGATTTGAACTGCTTCTGGTGTAGAATAGGTCAAATATCTCCATTTTTTCTTATCCTTTCATGTGTGGAGCTCAACCCCCTGGCAGTGGAGACTCTCTAGCCATTCGTGGAGGCCTCATCTTGAGGAGATTGCAACTGGAGAATTGAAGTAGTGGCCTGGGCGCACAAGTTCGTATGGCTAATGAGCCGTATCCTTCTCTTTCCAACGCGGCATTTCCGTTTTGGGCTGCTGTCGATGTCGTACACAAATACGACGTTTGCGGCGCATGTTAAACTGAAAGGGCTTAGGGCTTTTGAAGCCCATAGCCTCAGGAGCACCCAACTTGATTCGCATGCCGAATGGACGCCTGACGCGATTGCTACAACACGAAAAACCAGGCCCCCCTGTGAAGGTTTCCATTGAAGCTTGCATAAAACTTCACAATAAGTATTTTTTTCCACTAATCTCCACTTATTAAGCTTCATACCTCTTCAAGTGTCTCTTGAAAGTGTTTTGCTCCAGATTCTCTGATGTTGTGGGCTATACCATGAGGTAGTCATGAGCCTCATTTTCATTAAGCTTCATCAACATCATCTTTAAAATCTCAAATCTCTTTCAAAGTGTATTTTTAAGCACTAATTATGTTGTTTAACACTAATTAAGCTATTAATCCAACAAAGAGAGATTATTTTAAAGTGTTCTTAAACACTAATAGTGTTATTAAACACTAATGGTGAACTAATCACCAAAATAAGTGTGTTTTTTTAGCACTAATTGTGTTTTATACACACTAATAGTGATATTAATCATCAACCAAAGTGTTGCTTAACACTACGGTGGTCTTAACCATCAAAGGAGGAGGTTATCTACATTAAGGAGGCTCTTCTTCATCAACTTGGAGGCCGGGCACACACCATAAGTGCCACATTACAAGTCTTCATCGCCAACCCGTTTCTTCCAAAGAGAAATGGTGCAACCATGAGCCATTGTCTTCATCTCATAAGTCAAAGAGGTTGAAGAATTCTAGTTTTTTCATCATCAAACTCAAATTTTTGACTGGTTTTAAAGTTGAACACATGTACACTAAGTGTTCATCTTCAATGTTTATGTGTATTACCTTGAGGCCCTTGTTTTGTAAGAGGCATAGGCAAGCCATAAGCCATATGTTCTCGTTTCCCAAGCCCAAGGCATGTTATTCCACTGCATATTCTGCATTTTCATCGTATAAGATGAGTTGTAAAGTTGAGCATAGAATCCCTAAGTGCTCTACCTTGTTGGTTGTCACGATTTTAAGCATCTTTTTGGCATTGTTTTTGTAAGAGGCATTGGCAACCTTCTTGAGCCATGCCCTCTCCTTCTTGAGCCAAGGATGATCAACCTTATTGGTTTGAGCATTTACCTCAACCACTCACTCTCATTAACCTTGTAACTTCAAACCCTAATGGGTATCATGTAACTAACATGCACAAAAGTTGTTGTAATTGTGGAGTAGACACTGCCCTTGACCAATGCAAAAGGCAAGTGGTAAGACCCTCCCTTTCCCTTTCCCATTTAAATCTACCTCATTACCCATGGAGGAGATATGGTATTCAACTAAGCATCAAGCATGTTAGAGGAACATCTATAAGCAAACCATTTAAGCAAGGGTGGCAGCCTTGTCATGACCATTGTGTGAGAATGGTCAAGGTGGAAAGCATGTAGTGAAAGTAATGGCATGTACGTCTAAAGCATGTCATCTACAAGAAGTCAAGCAAACACAAAGAGTGGGGTGCACCATCATTGAGGTGTACATCTTCATTGACAACAAATAAAGACTTAGAAGGCAACATTGTATTAGTCTCTAAGGCTCTAGGAACATACTTGTAAAATCCTAGATAATCACACCTATATTCCAAACCTTGTACGCCTAATGTTATAAAGGCATCCCATGTCCAATACCATCTATTCCATCCTTCCATAATTGGTATTGAGGGGGGGGGGTATTAAGAGACTAAGGTTATGTAGAAGGGTGTGAGTGTGAATGGACTTGAGGTCCACTTGCTCACCTATTTAAAGGTGAGGCCATGAGGCATTTTGTATGTGAGCAAAGCCTAGTTGTATTCATAAACAACTTAATAAGCAAGAGTTTGTTCTTGTACTTTTTGAGTCTCTCCACTCCACACACTTGATCTAGCATGAGCACCACGTTTTCTCAACACAATTACTATCCGAGATTTACTTTATCTATCTTACTATAACATAATTGAGTCTCATTTTACGGATCCATCAGTCCAGCCTAACCCCATCCAGTCCCATGGGTTAGCCAACCGCCCAACCACTGTAATGATGGGTTAGCCAACCGCCCAGCCAACCACCCAACCACTGTAATGATGGGATCCAATTAGAAATTTGGTTAGGTTTTGTCCCGGGTACCAGGGAAAAGAGTTCACAGGCCCCCTAGCCGGTTATTCATGCAAATTTAACGCCAGTTACACCACTTACACACCCAATATGAAATTGCCTTTTTTCACAAATTCAGCTATATTTAAAACAATCATCTAATGAAACCATAGTGTCACTAATCATAATCCTCCAAAATATCCATTTGAATCCTTATTTCCAATCATTCCTTCATCAGTGTATCTATGGTTTCATTGGCAACCAGAACTCTCACCACCTGTCCACTCAGGGGCCTTTTTGATAGTTCCTAGCTCATAGTAACCGGCAATATATTCACATATCAAAAATGGAATCTCCGTTGAAGATCAGGAAGATCAACTAACAGATCCATATAAAAGAGCCATGGACTCATCTGTTGAGGACCAGCAAGGTCAATCAACCAGATCCATGCCCGAATTCAGAAAACAACTCTTACTCCTTGTTCCAATATCTTTCCCGACGCACGTGTGGGTATCTTCGGAGACCCAAAGCCGGAGCACCGTATGGTCAGCACCCTCTACATGGTTTGTCTCGCAGTGGTTTCTCCATGCTACTTTGGTTGTTTCTACTATCTTCAACCTTGCAAGAGCCATTTTACTCTTCTCATTGTACCCGGTGACATCAAAGTACTCTCCCATTGCTTTGATCCAGTTCTCCACAGTCTCGCCCAAGTTTTCCCCTTCACCCTTGAAAGGTCCAGGCTGCGATCTATGAAGAGTTTTACGAACATCCAAGTCGAGCTCTTTCTCATCAAGCTAGGGGTTATCATTCCTACCATGACAACCTCGATCCATGATCCTATCAATACGAAAATTCTTGTTAAGTCCTTTTATTTACCTTTCAAATCTGACTTTAGATCCACTGACTATGGGGTTCTTTAGATTGGTCAGCTCTACATAGAATCATGGGATAAACATCCCTTATATATGTTGAAATTTGAGCATAATGATGAGCTATGGTGGATCAAACACTAGAATCAACATCATTAACAAAGTGATTAGCAAATAATTAAGACGTAATTAGTGGAAAATTAGCAAATAGATTAATGTAGGCATGGATACTCAAAAACCAGCAAATTCTCATTAGGGCTATGCCTCAATTTATAGAGTTTACATCAAGCATCAAATCCCATTGATTTCTCCATGATTCACTCCCAGAATATCTCCACCTCTTGCCTGATTCTCTCCACCTCTTCTCTTTTTCGTGAATATCTCCCAGAATAACTCCACACTCCTAAATTCTCTCATGCTACCCTTTATTCTCTCCCAGTAGATTCTTCTCACCTTTTCACAGGTTCTTTCACAATTACATCTTCTCTTTTACAGCCTCTAACCAAGGGCTTGTTCCCGCACACACCCTATTCACTTGTATATTTCAACACCTCCCCTCAAGTGAATAATCCTAGCACTCCTGGACCCTGTATCAAGTTTCCCTCTTACTTGATAGCCCGTGACCAGTGCCTCAAGTCCCCAAACTCCATAGACACTCTCTCTCTCTCTATGTGTCCAAGGCTACTATAAGTGCCCGCGACCTTGACTAAAGTGCTCACACATACATCTACCACGTGGCCTACATCATCGGTGGCTCAGAGGTGGTTTTACTTTATTGGGGCAGGTTACATTGGGTTGTGGGATCTCTCTCTCTCTCTCTCTCTCAGAAAAGATGATCGGACTCCACTTCCTTTGGAGCCTCCATGAAGTTTGCCGATGTCGTTCCTTCTTCACTGGGTTTGCTATAGCAGTCTCTCACCATGTGCCCTGGCTTTCCACATTTGTGGCAAGTGAAGGTCCTCCCTCCTACTCTGCCTCTTCCTCGTCCTCGTCCTCGAGAGAATCCTCCTTGGGTGAAGAATGCTTTTTCCTCTCCTACTGTTGAGTCGAGCCCTTTCTTCTCTTTGCCTCTGCTCTCTTGCTCTAGTAGAGCTGCTTCTATCTCGTGTATCTTCAATTCAGGTACATTCTTTAGTGTTGCTACAATGTTTTCATAATCTCCTTTGTCCACACTCTTCAGAAGTACAGCTAAAGCTTCATCATCTTCTACCTTTTTGCCAATAGCTGCTAGTTGTTGCTTAATGCTTTTATATTTGTTCAAGTGTGTGATTAAAGGTTCACTTTCCTTCATGTCCAATTTGTAGAATTGCATTAACAGATTTATCTTGGAATTTTTTGCTTGTGTACCAAATAATTTATTGAGTTTATCCCATGCATCTTTTGCCCATTGTATCCCTGTGATGTGATGAATGATTTCATCATTTAAACTGAGTGCAATAAGTCCCAATGCTTTTTCATTCCTGCTCTTCCACTCATTTTTCCCTCTCTCTGGTCATTCATCTCTCCCTTCAACTAATCCCCACAGATTTTTCCTCATCAGCAAATACATGGTTTTTGTCTGCCATGTATAAAACTGTTCCCCATTAAATTTGGCTATTTCCTGTGCTGAACTCATGGTGATGTGAAGGGGGTCTTACCTCTTGATCCACTTTCAAGATTCAAAGGCAGTGTCTACCCTTTTACAACTCAATCTGGTGTTTAATAGATGATTACAACAATTTTATCAGCATAAAATCACCAGAAATTACATTAAATTAAGGGTAACCAATTTGTACGAGATGGTTGGAGTATCAAACCAACTCCGATTTGCAATCTGAAGCTATAGGGATCTGTATCAGATACCTAATGGTTAATTTGAACCCTCAATTGCACCAAAATACAGTGATTAGCAGTGATTAATCATTGATTAGTAAATTAATGCTCTGTTTTGTGTGCAAAAAACAGAGTATGCGGGGAGTCCAGATTTGGTGCCTTCCACTTCAAATGAGCTCAAATGCTTTCAAAGGCATCAATAGCAATGAGTCTAGTAGAGGATTAAGCCAAGAAACACAAGATTTGACCAAATATTGAAAGCTTAATCTCTGTTTTACCAAAGTCACCTGCAGATTTGATGAAGAGCTTGGATCTCAATGTAGACTTGATGAAATTGAATTCTGTCTTCACCAGCTTGTAAAGCATGCTTGAATACACCTTGGGCTAGGAGGAATTAGAAAGATTTGACTTGATGAAGTAGCAATGTCAAGAACTGTACAGAAAAAGGACGCCGACAAAAATCGCAAATTCTCCTGAATGCTTTGGCGGTTTGCTACGCCGTTTCGATGAGCTTGTAGCCAAGGATGTTGGCTAGCTTGTGTTAGAAGCACAAGACCTAATTTTGACTGTGCAAGGAGAATGGAGTCCTCCACTGGCTGGGGAAAAACTAACTAAAAAATTTGATTATTTGCTATTTATCTACTAATCCTAATTAATTAACTAATGGGCTCATAAATCTAATTGATTCTAGGCATGGCTCTGATACCATGTTGAAATTTGAGCATAATGATGAGCTATGGTGGATCAAACACTAGAATCAATATCATTAATAAAGTGATTAGTAAATAATTAAGACGTAATTAGTGGAAAATTAGCAAATAGATTAATGTAGGCATGGTTACTCAAAAACCAGCAAATTCTCATTAGGGCTATGCCTCAATTTATAGAGTTTACATCAAGCATCAAATCCCATTGATTTCTCCATGATTCACTCCCAGAATATCTCCACCTCTTGCCTGATTCTCTCCACCTCTTCTATTTTCCCTGAATATCTCCCAAAATAACTCCACACTCCTAAATTCTCTCATGCTACACTTTATTCTCTCCTAGTAGATTCTTCTCACCTTTTCACAGGTTCTTTCACAATTACATCTTCTCTTTTACAGCCTCTAACCAAGGGCCTGTTCCCGCACACACCCTATTCACTTGTATATTTCAACAATATAGACTCCTCATCATCAGATAACAATTCACTCAGATCATAACATTCAAATCCTTATCACAATAATGGTCCATTAGACCGAACTTTCTATCTGAACAGTCCTCCATGGGAATTTTCAATTGTACAGATTTTTAATTTGACATCCCTTAACTTGATCCACTGGGTCAAGTGTTTAACAGCAGCAACAATCTATCAGCACAATCCACTAATCTCATAGTGATTTGCTAAATTCATTAACATCATTCATCATCACAGGGACTCGCCCCATTCATCCTCATTGTGGTTAATTAATTGCATTCCAATGTCATGGGTATTCCTCTTTTATCATCAATTATTTCTCATAAAGTAATTTCATCTAAAATAAAATACCCATAAATTCAATATGCTAGGAATTTCTCTTTTCCAATCTAAATGATGGAATTCAAAATGTCATAGGAATTTCTCTTTTAACATTTAAATATTTCTCATAGATAAAATTTTTAATCTAAATTTCATCTTTGAATTTAATTAAAATACTCATTAATTTCAATATGCTAGGAATTTTTCTTTTTCTATCTCAATGATGGAATTCCAAATATCATAGGAATTCCTCTTTTAACATTTAAATATTTCTCATAGATAGAATAAATTTATATAAATTTCATCTTTGAATTTAATTACAATACTCATTAATTCCAATATGCTAGGAATTTCTCTTTTCCCATCTCAACGATGGAATTCCAAATGTCATAGGATTTTCTCTTTTAACATTTAAATATTTGTCATAGAAAAAATAAATTTATCTAAATTTTATCTTTGAATTTAATTACAATACTCATTAATTCCAATATGCTAGGAATTTCTCTTTTCCCATCTCAATGATGGAATTCCAAATGTCATAGGAATACCTCTTTTAACATTTAAATATTTCTCATAGATAAAATAAATTTATCTAAATTTCATCTTTGAATTTAATTAAGATACTCATTAATTCCAATATGCTAGGAATTTCTCTTTTCCCATCTCAATGATGGAATTCCAAATGTCATAGGATTTGCTCTTTTAACATTTAAATATTTATCATAGAGAAAATAAATTTATCTAAATTTCATCTTTGAATTTAATTACAATACTCATTAATTCCAATATGCTAGGAGTTTCTCTTTTCCCATCTCAATGACGGAATTCCAAATGTCATAGGAATTTCTCTTTTAACATTTAAATATTTCTCATAGATTAAAAAGATTTATCTAAATTTCATCTTTGAATTGAATTAAGATACTCATTAATTTTAATATGCTAGGAATTTCTCTTTCCCCATCTCAATGATGGAATTTCAAATATCATAGGAATTCCTCTTTTAACACTTAAATATTTCTCATTGATAAAATAAATTTATCTAAATTTTATCTTTGAATTTAATTAAAATACTCATTAATTCCAATATGCTAGGAAATTCTCTTTTCCCATCTCAATGATGGAATTCCTCTTTTAAAATTTAAATATTTCTCATAGATAGAATAAATTTATCTAAATTTCATCTTTGAATTTAATTACAATACTCATTGATTTCAATATGCTAGGAATTTCTCTTTTTCCATCTCAATGATGGAATTCCAAATGTCATAGGAATACCTCTTTTAACATTTAAATATTTCTCATAGATAAAATAAATTTATCTAAATTTCATCTTTGAATTTAATTAAGATACTCATTAATTCCAATATGCTAGGAATTTCTCTTTTTCCATCTCAATGATGGAATTCCAAATGTCATAGGATTTGCTCTTTTAACATTTAAATATTTGTCATAGAGAAAATAAATTTATCTAAATTTCATCTTTGAATTTAATTACAATACTCATTAATTCCAATATGCTAGGAGTTTCTCTTTTCCCATCTCAATGATGAAATTCCAAATGTCATAGGAATACCTCTTTTAACATTTAAATATTTCTCATAGATAATTTTTTTAAAATCTAAATTTCATCTCTGAATTGAATCAAGATACTCATTAATTTTAATATGCTAGGAATTTCTCTTTTCCCATCTCAATGATAGAATTTCAAATGTCATAGTAATTTCTCTTTTAACATTTAAATATTTCTCATTGATAAAATAAATTTATCTTTGAATTTAATTAAAATACTCATTAATTCCAATATGCTAGGAAATTCTCTTTTCCCATCTCAATGATGGAATTCCTCTTTTAACATTTAAATATTTCTCATAGATAGAATAAAATTATATAAATTTCATCTTTGAATTTAATTACAATACTCATTAATTCCAATATGCTAGGAATTTCTCTTTTTCCATCTCAATGATGGAATTTCAAATGTCATAGGAATTCCTCTTTTAATATTTAAATATTTCTCATAGATAAAATAAATTTTTCTAAATTTTATTTTTAAATTTAATTACAATACTCATTAATTCCAATATGCTAGGAATTTCTCTTTTTCCATCTCAATGATGGAATTCCAAATGTCATAGGATTTTCTCTTTTAACATTTAAATATTTGTCATAGATAAAATAAATTTATTTAAATTTTATCTTTGAATTTAATTCCAATATGCTAGGAATTTCTCTTTTCCCATCTCAATGATGGAATTCCAAATGTCATGGGAATACCTCTTTTAACATTTAAATATTTCTCATAGATAAAATAAATTTATCTAAATTTCATCTTTGAATTTAATTAAGATACTCATTAAATTTAATATGCTAGGAATTTCTCTTTTCCCATCTCAATGATGGAATTTCAAATGTCAAAGGAATTCCTCTTTTAATATTTAAATATTTCTCATTGATAAAATAAATTTATCTAAATTTCATCTTTGAATTTAATTAAAATACTCATTAATTCCAATATGCTAGGAAATTCTCTTTTCCCATCTCAATGATGGAATTCCTCTTTTAACATTTAAATATTTCTCATATATAGAATAAATTTATCTAAATTTCATCTTTGAATTTAATTACAATACTCATTAATTCCAATATGCTAGGAATTTCTCTTTTCCCATTTGAATGATGGAATTCCAAATGTCATAGGAATTTCTTTTTTAATATTTAAATATTTCTTATAGATAAAATAAATTTATCTAAATTTTATCTTTGAATTTAATTAAAATACTCATTAATTCCAATATTCTAGGAATTTCTCTTTTCCCATCTCAATGATGAAATTCCAAATGTCCTAGGAATTCCTCTTTTAATATAAAAAATGAATTACTAAAAATTTCTCTTTTGTTGATTACTATTTATGCATAAATATAAAAATCAAAATTTTCCATGATTATAATGAGAATCATTCAATTAATCTAGGATGATTAATTCTAGAATATGGTAGGAAGTCCTCTTTATATTTTATAAATGAAAATGATCTGTGTTAATTTTTCAAAAATTTTGCCATAGCTCTGCTGCTGCTATTACTGATAATTCTCAATAATTTGAAAGCATAAAGTTTAGTAATATCCCTATGATTAGAATAACCATTAATTGGATCAATATCCAATTATGGGCTTGATTCTTAATTTTTTCATAAATTAAATAACATAAAAGCATTAAAAAGCCACTTAATTGGCCTCAATTTGACAAGCATAGAAATTACTTTTAGATTAGAGAATTGCTTCATGAGAAGCTTCATTTGAATATAGAATAGGTCATAGGAATGACCATTCTTTGGGGGACAGAGAGGCATGCTTAAAAAACATTATAATTTAATGAAAATTTATGTGTTTTATCACTACAATTCATTAAAGAACTTAAATCCTATTAGAAAACCATTCAATTAGATGCTTCTCAAGCTTGAGAGGGGTTGAGAAGAGAGAAACATTTGGAGATTAAACAAAAAAGACCATAAACCACATTTTACCTCCTAGATTGCTTGATTCTTTGATCAAAGTAGAGGCCCCCAACCCATCAATTGGATTGATATGTTGATGAAGACTCCAAGGAAGACTGAAGAGAGAGAGAAGCTCCAATCTCTTCAATTTGTAGAGGATTCTTTTAATTCTTCAATGTATCTCCTCCCTACATTTGGATTAATCTTATTGGTCCATAGGAACCTTAATTGGACCATAATCCATTTTTTTTTTGAAAATCTCGACCCTTAGGCTAAGGTCCTTTTTACCTATTTTCAATTAATTCCAATTGCACATTGGAAAGTTCTTTTTGAATTTCTGTTTCAGGGGAAACCATTTTAGACACTTGGAGGATTTTTATATACAAACATATCTCGATTTTGGATTACCTCTCTCTAGACATTTTCAAGACTCCAAGTCAAAACAAGATAAAACAGAATATTTCTATTATTTCAAGGAGGGGAATAATTACAAGATCAGAAGGGGAGGTTCTTACACGTGCACACCTCAAAAGCTAGAGGGAGGAATCTTACATCATGCTTCGAAGTGGCTGTGTGCCTTGATTGGCCAAGAGTTTTATGATGTTGTATATTTCAATCTTGATTCGAGCAAATCGCTTTTCTTTAAGAACCTTTATAATTTTTGGAAAAGGTTCCCAAGATACAACAAGAGGAACATTCTCTTACTTGACGACAACTACTATAAGTGTAAGGTGAATAGGCCAGGTACATACTTGATTGAAATACAAGAGCGGAAGCATAATTACTTGGTAAATGAGCTTGGAAATGGCTTTAGGCTGTTGATCGTATACCATTTGTAGAATGTTGGTGGGAGGGTCCTGTTTGTGGTGGTGCACGATGATTCAGATAGGTTTATTAACAAAAAATTGAGACAAGGTGGGGTCATCGTGTCTTATATTGCATACATGAAGTAAGGAAGGTAGTCCCATAGATAGCACTTAGATGTATGCAATCAACACCAGCACAGGGTGTGCTCAATGACTATTTTCTCAAGGGCTTGTCTAAAGATCTCCGTAGAGCCTTAGCGACTGTGGATAAGGTTGCCACGGCACTGCCAGATGTGATTGCGAGGGCAATCCTAGCCAGAGAATCCCTGGAGGACGAAGACACACCTAGCAGGCAGAAATCCAAAAAGAAGTCAGGAAAAAGCTTATCTCATGGGAAGAAGCACAATAGCTCTGAAGATTCACATGAGGAGAGTCCAGACGGAGATTATTCTAATAGTGGTAGTGAAGATTCGGATGCCAAACCGGTGAAAGCGACCAAGAAGACCCACAAGGGCGGGAAGGTCAGCACGGCACTGTCTCATTAGGAACTCATCAATGGAGTCTTTTTGGGCCCTTTAATTTGCCATTGCCTAATGGAGGTGATTAAGAAATAGACAAATAGGGAGATTACATGTGGACTGAAACCAATGGTTTGTAAGAGCCTAGAAGGTAGTAGTCAAACTTAGAATAATAGGCTAAATAGGCTCTTTTTTAATTTTTGAAATCAACTAAAACTCAAAAAATTTATAAGTATATGAATTTTTTCCCTATTTTTTATAGAAAAGGATAGCTGCAGCTTGCAGCCTGCAGCCATCATTAAGTAAGGTCTCTAAAGTGATAGAGGCCCAAAAACGAGTTCCCATGCATTTAATGCACATACCCCTTCACTTTCCACTATCCCTCTCTCCAACGTTCCCTCCAAAACGCTCTCTCTTTTCCCTTTCTCATAGCAGGGCGTTTTTCACTCTCTAGACTACTTCTTTTAGCTATCTACCTCTTGATCTACCTCTCTCTTCACTGAGAAACCTAGATCTATAGCTATAGAAGCTTGATCTGCAACCTCCTCTAAGAAGCTATGGAAGTTTGATCCTCACTTACATTTCCTTACTTCATCCTTCTTCCTTGTCCAACCTCCTTTTACAGAGTGTAACAGCAGAGCTTAGCTATGGAAGCTTGATCTGCAACCTCCTCTAAGAAGCTATGGAAGTTTGATCCTCACTTACATTTCCTTACTTCATCCTTCTTCCTTGTCCAACCTCCTTTTACAGAGTGTAACAGTAGAGCTTAGCTATGGAAGCTTGATCTGCAACCTCCTCTCAGAAGCTATGGAAGTTTGATCCTCACTTACATTTCCTTACTTCATCCTTCTACCTTGTCCAACCTCCTTTTACAGAGTGTAACAGTAGAGCCAAGCTATGGAAGCTTGAGTTGCAAATGCTTTGGCTCTCATAATCTTACTCATTGTCTCCTCTCACCCCCTCTAATATCCTCTTTCAAAGTGCAGTAATAGCACAGCCAAGCCCTTGGAACTTGCTCTACAACTCCTTCTCTTTTGTACATCTCCCTAGTCTAAGTTTTTTTCTCACCATTCTATTTTTCTTTGCCATCAAGGTTTATAATCTCCCTAATATATACATCTGATGTCTTCTTCTAGAGCTCGATCAGTATTCAATCTCTCTCTTGTAGCAGTGGTCAAGATGAGGATGGGCACTGGAACATCAAACAGTACGAGAAGTGGAATTGGATTACGATGCAGCCTAGTACAAGAGGAACCCACAAGGTGTCAAAGCGATACGTTGATATACAAAGTCACCATTGGAAAGGGCGGATATTGGAGCTCAAACAAGATCGTGATGGAAAAAAGCTAGCCAAGGTCCAACATGTTTACAAGGCAATAGAGTTGAAACTAGCACACCATGACCAACGTCAACGATTTCCTGCAAATTGTAAGTCATTTCACCACTTTATATTCTTGTTTTTAAATCAATTGTGTGCTAATAATGGTATACTGAGCACTGCTTTGATTGTTCTTGGGTTCCTCTGCGTAGATATTTTTCCCTCAAACTATAGTGAGTGGGAGCCTATGGAGGCAATTTCAGGAACCTTTGAAGTATACCATGTGGAGCTTGGTAGTTTAATCTTTGGAGGGTGTCCAGCTGCACAACTTCTTGCACGAAACATCTTCTTCTATGAGGATACATATGTGGTTCCCACGACAGCAAATGGTACTGGAAAATTAGTTCCAGAACCTACACCAACTCTCACATCTATTGAATGGCCAATTCCAGACAATGCTTCAGTGGCCATGGCTTGTTTGCAGATCGAAAGCAAGGTGCAAAATGCTATGAAGTGCACATATGGATCTCACAAAGCAACCATAACCTGCTTCATACCTCTACACCTCTTTGTGTACCTGTTCCGTACAAGTGACACACATCGCACCCCAACTTTATGGATTGCAAAGGGGGAGAGAGCTCTTACTTGTTTCTTATCACCTGCATGGGATAAAAAAGTTGTTCAACACAATGGAGACACCATTAGATGTGGAGTAATAGTTGAGAAGGTTGTGATGCGCTACCATATTGCCAAGCAATAGTTGTCCATTGCGTTTCCTTACAGGCGATGGAAGCTTACAAATGGAGAATGGGAGGCGTTAGACTCCGACACAACCTCTACAGAACAGGGTGTGCTACATATATCCATGCAAGGTGGGGACGTAGAAGATGTTGCTGTGAATGATGGCTGGTCCCTTGCCAACTTACGTGACTACTTAGTTCTTCGCACTGAGTGGTGATTTTTCTTTGATAATCAATGGTAGAGTAGTGCACAAAAGGTAGGAACGATCTTTTCTTTATAGAGAAATTACTTTCCCTGGCTGTGTAGCTATCAAATAACCACTGGATATGTAATCTTGGATTGAAGTAATACAATTTCAATTTTTTTGCCTCACTGTCTTATTAAGGTTTTTCAATTTTCTTGTGCAAGTTTTATTTTTTTGTGATAGTGTAAGGTTGGTCACACAAGCATCTGTGGCTTGAGCCACTAGTAAATTAGAAATGACCTTGCAATGGAAGGATACGTTCTTGCTTTCGCATACCATTTTTTAAAAATTTTTTGGTACTTAAAAATTTTAAAAGTTTTTAAAAATTTTATAACAAGGTCGCCCATTTATAAACGATACTTTACTCATTTTCATCAATTGACAATTATCCTTCTCTCCTAACACTTGCTCTCAATTTCGCACACCTTTCTGTATCACACACTCTCTATTTCTTGCAATCACTCATAGTCATGGCACCTCTACTTGACGCACTTATTGCACAGCTAGGAAAGCTTGAGCTACTTCATAGGGTTGACAAGATCGTCCCTATGTTTGAGGGAGCAATTGATGTGCGTGCAACAATGCATCTACACGCAGATGCTGTTACAGATGTCATTCAGTATATGGATCAACACATCAGCACCTACTCCATCATGTTTGAGGGTGATGAGGGCCTATGGGTTCCGGTTGACCTCATCAAGTACATATTCAGGGAAGACAAGAATTTTAGATTCCGCCTATCAAGGTTTTTAAAATCCCTCAAAGAAAAGGACTACAGGAATGAGGAGGAAGACTTACTCTTGGATCTACAAATGGGCAACATCGGCACTTCTTTCCTGAGCTGGGACATGGTTTTGGTCCTTCTGTTACAAGAGGGTGTGGCGAAAGAAAGTGGCAAGGAAAAAGAAAAAGGCAAAGCAAAGCTAATGGAGCAGGTCCAAGAGGCCCATGCTGAGGAAGAGAATGTTACAGAACAATGGGAGGCCTCAATGGCATTGGTGGCTCTAGAAGAGAATATCCCCGAGGAGGTTCCGAACCTAGTTCTAGAGGGCGATGAAGTACTTGAGGAGGTCCCAGATCTTGTTGTCATGTCTTTGCATCCAATCATTATTGATGGGAAAGAATTTTTGTTTCTGGATGACATTGCCAAGACACTCGGGTTTCGCGAGGATGAGGCACTGTCTATTATTGCCGTGAATGCTGGGGATCAAGACAAAGGGAAAGTGAAAATCTCTTTTGAAGATGACAACCTCACAAAAGCGCTTGCATACAATATTGGTAGCACTTCCTTGGAAGATGTAGTGGCCAAAGCGCTCGTTGAAATAAAGCAAGATGTGCAATTCTATGAGAGCGTAGCTGCCTTTGAACCACACATGCCCTTGGTTGCTGGCGATGCTCAAGACCAAGGAAGCATAAACTTGACAAATGAGCAACTAGTTGCAAGTGACGATGCAACTGAGGAGAGTCCAGACGGAGATTATTGTGATAGTGGTAGTGAAGATTCGGATGCCGAACCGGTGAAAGCGACCAAGAAGACCCACAAGGGCAGGAAGGTCAGCACGACAGTGTCCTGGGAGAATCCTCAGCTCTACTAAGTCGTTGAAAGAGGTCTGGTGCTCGATGTGCTGCAATCCGGGTCATCCTGCTACGAAGTGTGCACTAAATGAGAAATGGTGTGCCATGTGTACTTCTAATTGTCATAATACCAGCTATTATAATGGGAGGGGCCAACGAGCTAGAGGCTCCATTCAATAGAAGGATAAAGAGGAAAAAGATATTGCGATGGCATTTGCTCAAATAGCGGGAAGCTTGAATAATGCTTATGGCAACTCCAGTGGAGGCCAGGATTGAAGAGGAGGCCGTGGTCGTGGTCAGGGTGGCCAAGGCGGAGATCGTGCGTGCATCTGTTTGTTCTGCACAAAGGAAGGGCATTGGCAATTGGAGTGAAATTTGGATACTTTCAAGAAACTCGATGAGCCATTTTGACAGATGGCAATGCGCAATGCTGTAGTACTAAGGCCCAATGGAATCAAAGGTGGAGTGGTGGCACGAAGACCCATGAGAAGGAGACTAGAGACTGACGTGCTCGAGAAAAGCCCATACAGACTTTCAGAATCACTGCCAGATCAATTCTCCTCCCATGCATCCCTGGGATCCGAATTGTACTGACTGGAGTCATCCAAGGAATTTTTGTCAAGCCAGCTTGGTAAGACAAAATTGCTCCGCGAGGACGATTAGCGTAACGTTGCTCATAGTCAATCATGCGGTCAACTGCTTTCAAGAATCATACCCCTTCTCATTCCAGAGAGTTTCTAGATCATCCAATTCTTGCTTGGTATTTGGATCAAAGAACACAGGCATGCCACTCAGTAATGGAAAATACGGATGAAAATCGTCAAACCAGATGGAACGGGGAATGCTATGTAGGAATTGATGGTGATAATAACTCGACCCATGGGAAAAATTAATGGTTTTAAATTCAATGTGATCAACTATGCCCCAATGATTGGCTAACTAAATAGTGGTGAACTCAATGGGACAATAATCAATATAAGACAATGCATAGGCATTGACGATCATAATCCATACATAAATGGGAATGGAGCACGGTGACACCACATTATTGCGATGAAAGATTTTCACACACCATCACACCCATCCGACATCTGATGGAGGTGGAACTTTGCAAGTGGGGGGAGAGTGGCCCCATGGACTCACTTGAAAATTTCACCCCCATTGTGATGCCCGATGGGTGTGATGTCCTACCCAAACTCACTCTTTTTGCATAACGAGACCCCTTGGGCCAGATGCACAAAAGAGATGGCAACACACCATGAGGATGAAACTTTGCAAGTGGGAGGAGAGCAGTCCCATGTACCCACCTACAAAGTTTCACCCCCTATTGGATGCTAGGATGGGTGTGATGTCATACCCATACCACTACTTTTTGTATATGAGACCCCTTGGGCCATATGCAAAAAATGCAGGTCGCCATCACACCCATCTGGCATCCGATGGGGATCAAACTTTGAAGGTGGAGTGAGAGTATCCCATGTAACCACTTGCAAAGTTTCACCCCCATCGGACGGCGGGATGGGTGTGATGTCCTACCTAAAACCACTCTTTTTTTTATATGGGACCCCTTGGGCCATATGCAAAAAAGAGCGGGTGGCAACACACTGTCACACCCATCCAGCAATATAATGGGGATTAAACTTTGCAATTGGAGGGAGAGCATCCCTATGGAGCCACTTGTAAACTTTTACCCCCATCGGATGGGTGTGTTCTACCTGCTCTTTTTTACGTATGGGACTTCTTGGGCCATATGCACAAAAGAGCGGGTGCAACATGCCATCACACCCATTCGGCGTTTGATGGGGATGAAACTTTGCAAAGTGGGGGAGAGTAGTCCCATGGAACCACTTGAAAAGTTTCACCCCTAAGATGGGTATGATATCTTATCTAAACCTGCTCTTTTTTATGCATATTGGACTCATTAGGCCATATACAAAAAATAGCGAGCGGTGACACACCATCACACCCATTTGGCACTTGATGAGGGTGAGACTTTGCATATGGAATCCCTTGGGCCATATGCAAAAACGACCGGGTGGTGACACTCTATCACACCCATCCAACATTAGATGGTGGGGTTGAAACTTTGGGGGGGTTAAGAAGTCCCATGGACCCACTTAGAGAGTTTCGCCGCCATGCGACACCAAAATGGGTGTGATGTCCTACCTAAATCTGCTCTTTTTTGCATATAGGGCCCCTTGAGAATCCACTAGTTGTATTTGACATCATGTTTTATATATTGGACTATGACATATTAGCAATTTGAACTTTTCAAAGTTTAATTTGACTTTAATGTCCTACCCAAATTGACTTTTTTTGGCATAAGGGGCCCCTTGGGTTGTAGCAAAAAGAGCAAGTTGCACCACATTGCGACACCCATTTGGTAGTCCTATGGGGGTGAAACTTGGCAAGTGGGGGGGGGAATCCATGGGCGCACTTGCCAAGTTTCACCCTCATCTACTCTTTTTTTGCATATAGGACCCTGTTGGGCCGTATATACAAAAAACAATAGGTTTCAGCACACCCATTTGGACGTTCTACAGGGATGAAATTGGGAAAGTGGGAGGAGAGAAATCCCATGGACAACTTGACAATTGGATGGGTGATGTCCTACCCAAACCAAGTCTTTTTTGCAAATGGGACTGCTTGGGCCATATGCAAAAAAGAGCGGGTCGCGGACCACAATGCCACACCCATCCGGCACAGATGGGGGTGAAATTACGCAAGTGAGGGGAGAGAAACCCCATGGAGCCACTTTCCAAGTGTCAAACCCATTGCAGATGGGTGTGATGTCCTAATCAAGCCAACTCTTTTTTGCATGTGGGACTGGACCCCTTGGGCGATATGCAAAAAAAGATTGGTTTGGACCACACCACTTGCCAAGTTTCACCCCCACAGATGGGTGTGTTTCCCAAACCCGCGCTTTTTTGTTTACGGGATGCCTTTGACCATTTGCAAAAAAGAGCTAGTTGGACCACATTGCCACACCCATTCGGCGTATGATGGGGGTGAAACTTGGCAAGTAGGGGGAGAGAAACCTCACAAAACTACATGAATTTTCACCCCCATTAGACATATTATGGGTGTGATGTCCTACCCAAACCTACTCTTTTTTGCATATGGGACCCCTTAGGTCGTATGCAAAAAAAAGCGGGTTGAATCACACTGCCACACCCATTCGGTGTCCCCGATGGGAGTGAAAATTGGTAAGTGGGGGGAGAGAAATACCATGTACCCACTTGCCAAGTTTAAAACCCATTAAATCCTAGATGGGTGTGATGTCCTACCCAAACCTGCTCTTTTTAGCATACGGGACCCCTTGGGCCGTATGCCAAAAAGAAACAGGGATGCGCCACACCACCACATCCACCATTGGATGTTTGATGGGTTTAAAAATTGGCAAGTGGGGGGAGAGAAACCCCATGGACTCACTTGCTAATTTTTAAACTTATCAGACATTAGATGGGTATGACGTCTTGCCCAAACCTTCTCTTTTTAACGTACAAGACCCCTTGGCTCGTATGCAAAAAAGAGCGGGTCGCACCACACTACCACACCCATTTGGTGTCTAATGGGTGTCTAATGGGGGTGAAACTTTGCAAGTGGGGGGAGAGAAACCCCATGGACCCACAACCCAAGTTTCACCCTCTTTAGATGCCATATGGGCGCGTGATGTTTTGCCTAAACCTGCTCTTTTTTGCATGTAGGACCCCTTGGGCCATATGCAAAAATGAGCGAGTTGGACCACAGTGCTAGATCCAATGGATGGGGGTGAAACACCTTGGAAAGTGGGGTGATAGAAACCCCATGGACCCAATTACCAAGTCTCACCCTCATCGGTATGTTAGATGGGTGAAATTTCTACCCCAAACCCACTCTTTTTTAGGACCCCTTGGGCTGATGCAAAAAAGAGCGGGTTGGACCACACCACCACACCCATCTGGCCCGATGTGAGGGTGAAACTTGTCAAGTGGGGGATAGAAACCCTATGAGACCCCTTGTTAATTTTCACTCCCATTCAATTCCAGATGGAAGTGATGTCCTACCTAAACCTGCTCTTTTTGCATACAGGACCCCTTGGAAAGTATGTTAAAAAGAGCAGGTTGTGCCACACCGCCACACCCATTTGGCGTTTGATAGGGTTGAAAATTGGTAAGTATGGAACCACTTTCCAAGTATCACCCCCATCATATGTGGATGCGATTGGGTGTGTTTTCTAGCCCAAACGTGCTCTTTTTCACATACTTGGGCCATATGTAAAAAAGAGTGGGTTGATGATGGAAAATGGGGGGCGACCAACCCCATGGATCCACTTGCAATTTTAACCTCCATTGGATGTCGATGAGTGCGATGTCCTACCCAGATCCACTCTTTTTTGCATATAGGACCCCTTGGGTTGTATGCAAAAAAACACAGGTTACACCACACCACCACACCCATCTGGCATCCTATGGGTTTGAAAATTGGCAAGTGGGAGGCGAGAAAACCTATGGACCCACTATTTAAGTTTTAAACCCATTGGATGTGGATGGGTGTGATGTCCTATCCAAGCTAGTTCTTTTTTACATATGGGACCCCTTAGGCCAATGTAAAAAAAGTGGGTTGCACCACATTGCCCATACCCATCGGGTTTGAAACTTGAAAATTGGAGGGAGATCAACCCCAACCCTAATCCCATGCCCATCGGCGGGGGTGTGGGATGGGTGTGATGTTCTACCCAAACTTGCTCTTTTTTTCATATAGGACCTATTGGGCCGTATGCAAAAAAGAGCAGTTTGGACCACACCGCCACACCCATCTACCATCCCGATGGGGGTGAAATTTGGCAAGTGGGGGGAGAGAAACCCCATGGAATCACTTTCCAAATTTCACCCCCACGAATGTGTATTCTTTCCTGCCCAAACCCACTCTTTTTTGCATATGGGACCCCTTGGATTGTATGTAAAAAAGAGCTGGTTGCACCACACCGCCACACCAATCTGGCATCCGCCGCGATGGGAATAAAACTTAGAAAGTTGGGGGGAGAAAAACCCAAAGGAACCACTTCGCTAAGTTTTACCCCCATAAAATGCCATATGGGTGTAATTTTCCACCCGAACCTGCTTTTTTTATATACAAGACCCCTAGGGTCGTATGCAAAAAAGAGTAGGTTGGACCACACTACCACACCCATCCAGCGAGCTGGGGTGAAACTTGACAAGCGGGGGAGACCAAACCCATGTACCCACTTGCCAAGTCTAGGTTAAAACACCAGTTTATTTTTTTATTGTACAACTTACCATATAGTGTGTTACTTTACTCTCTCTCCAAGCACCTAGCACACTTTTGGTGAAATTGATGCCACTCTTATGCATCAGACCCTGCACATAGTAGTAACCTACCACTATCATGCTATGGGCATCAAATGAGAATCCATAATCATCACTCACATTGTGCTCAAGGGTGCACTTGGGCCTAGTGCACTGCATTAGGAATTTTTTGGACCCAAAAAGGGCCTCCTAAGAATTCCTAATTTTAAGGGATTAGAACTTAAAAAGCTAGGCTTAAGGGAGACAAAGGCTATGATGACCCCTATTTTTTTGCCTTGCCACATCAGCCATACCCCCCTAGTTTCACTTTTGAAAGGGAATATTCTCATACTCTCTCTCTTACTTTTTTACTTTTCTCATACTTTCTCTCTTACTTTTTGAATTTTTTATCTTCACTCTCTACAAATTGAATCTTTCTTGTTGTCAGTTTGAAATCTCCTTTCTCATTAACTCCTACCATATCTCGCTTTCACATCAGCAAAACATTCTCGTATTTAGGTGGGCCCCAAAAAGTGAAAATTTTTAATTTTTAATCTTTTATCACCCAACCAATATGTATGATGAAAATAAAATTTTCCCTCCAAAAAGCTTATAATTCAAGGGTCATGGGCAAAAGCTTGTTAGGAGCCAGTACATCCATTACTAACTGTTAGGTCCCCACAACCCCATAAACATAACTAACTATCAGGAAACCACTACATCCATGAGATCCTAAAATTGTGGGAACCCCAAAAAGTATTATTTTTAAAGTTTCTCATAAATGTAATTTATTGATGAAAAACTCCATGTTAGTATATATGTATATCAAAATATCATTTTCTACTAGGAAAAACAGATTTGTGTTAAACCTCCAACAACAAACCTGCAACAGCAAAGTTTTAAGAGTCTCTCTCTCTCTCCCTCTGAGGATCTCTCTGCTGCTTTAGCTTCTTCGTCTTCTTAGCTATGGAGTCTTTGCAAGTTGTGTGCGTAGCCCCTTGTGTGAAGCTAGAAAATGGAAGGTTGATTTACACATTCGTATTCCTGAAGAGTATGGCAGCCCTAAAAACACCCATCCTACTGATGCACAATCTGTCTAAGCTCGTAGGATAGCTAAGGAGAAAAATGTAGATCTTTGGGATGATGGGCGTCTCTATCCATTTGACCCGCCATTAAGAGCAAACCCTCCTTTCCACGATTTATCATCTTTTATGCAATTTATTGGTGGAGTGCTTAGCTTGTTAGGATACTGTAGAAGATTAACTACAAGTGGAGCTTGGCAAACCCATATTCTCCAATCTCAATTGCAAGCATCACAATTCAAGGACTTAAAACGTCATCAGATAAAATGAAAGAGATCCTCGCAGAGAATGTGGAGAAGGATGCCAAGATTCAAAGGCTAGAGGAACTTACTAAACGACTCAAAGCAACGCCAAGTGGTGCTCCTGAGAACGCAAAAAGACATTGGCTGGTATAGAATCTCTTGCGTTTAAAGGTGGAGCACGGAAGCAAAGGATTCGTACAACAAAGTAACATAAAATTTCATTATGCACTCAGTGATTTAAACAAAATAGTCATGATTTGTGTTTTGCCAGGAATTTTCTGCAAGAGGTGTGTGGTTCTAACGAAGAGGTGTGTGGCTCTAACGAAGAGGGATGGAAGGATTTGGTCAAAGCCATTCTGAATACCAAGGATATTCTCTCAATTATTACTGACCCTCATCGTCCTAGAGCACACCAAGCTGTTGTCAGCAATGTGGTGAGCGCGATTACCACCTCCATCGATTCTTCATTAATTCAACATGCTTGTGATGCGGTTGGAATCAGCATGAAAGGGTACCAAGCAATTTGTCAGGTTGTAAAAGATGCATTTCTAAGACAAGGAATCACTGGCACTTTATTTCCTACACTCAAGGCGATTCACAATGTCAAGCGTATCAATAATGATGATGTGCAGCGAGCTATAGGATAGTTTTATCACGTTGAGGGCACACTAACATTAGACACAGGGTCGAGCAGAAAGAAAATCAAGACAACAAGTACAGAATTTCACTATGATGTTTACAATATCTTTGTTCATATTGAGAGACTACAACAAGTTATGGTGAAGTTCTATGGTCTTTCACTAGAAGGTGAGAACTTGCAATTGCTACTATTCATGTTTTTCATCATCAGTAGTACCAAATGAAAATGATTATTTTATTTTGAATATTGTAAATTACAATTTATTTACAGTTTTGGGGAGTACACTTTCATTTGTGCTCAAGCTAGATGAGTGCCAAATTGTGAAAGGTCGGAAGCTGGAACGTATGATCATTACGCTCATGAATGAGGCCATGATATGTACATGGGAAAAGACTACCAAACCAAGTTTTAGTGTGCAATCTGAGAAAGAGGTATGGTGGCTTGGTACATTCGAGGTATCGAAGGAGACACATGAGGTATGGTGGCTTGGTGCATTCGAGGTATCGAAGGAGACACATGAGGTATTGACATGGATGTTTGAAAGGACTCCCTAGATAACAGATGTGATCAAAAAGCAAATTGATGGTCAACTTTTAGGTGTAGAAAACATAGGAAAGTTCAAGGTGGATTGGCATCTTGGGGGAGATTTGAAGACAATTAAATGCATGATGGGTTGTGCTCAAGGCGCGACATCAAGATGGTCTCGTCCATATACTGCAATGCTCAGATTGATATTCCTAGGCAGAAAAAGACAAATGGAAAAGGTATGCAAAAGGTTGGTTCTGTTGGGAAGGATGCCTCGAAAGGTTCCAAGAAAGGGAAGAAGCAACACGAAGATGCAGTAGATCCAACCGAGTCAACTGATGATGAAGATGAGGAACAACCAAATGCAAGATGGGTGGAAGTTGTCATGTCTCCTGATATGCTAGGAGAACCAAATAGGAATTCAAATTGGAGCCCCATCATTAATTTTCCACTAAAGAATATTCACTTTTGCACACTTCATGCATTCATGAGAATCTTTAATCGATTGCCATATCGATTGCTTAAGTGCCATATCGATTATGCATTCACAATGCCAACACAAGAGAGGAAAGTTGCAGCCCTTTGTAAATTAGAGCATCTTTTGAATTCTCTGGGTTGCTATGGCAGAAATGTGAAAATTGAAGTGAATAAGCAGGCCTCTGGTATGTCATACGAGGTTGCTCAAAAGGTCTCCATGACTGGAGCAAAGGCAAAGAGATTTTTGGAGAAGCCAGCAAACATAGAGAATTCAAAGAAGACTTGGGGACTCTGGAGAGACCTATGTGCAATCACCACAAATGTAGATTGTCCTATGCCAGCTCTTGTAAATATGCGCAAACAACTTCGGATAAACCAAGAATGAGCATCATTCCAACAACATATTGTAGAATTCACCAAAAGTGTGCTAGGTGCTTGGAGAGAGAGTAAAGTAACACACTATATGGTAAGTTGTACAATAAAAAAATAAACTGGTGTTTTAACCTAGACTTTTTCTAATTAAATTCTATTGTCATGCGTACAACACATAGTTTATACGCATGGTACGTATTTATGGATTGCTCGACATGTGGAGTACCCAAGGGATGGAGAAATCACATCATAAAGCAAGAGGGGTTTATTTCCAAAATACAAGACATGGAGGTGTAGGAGGAACACATACAAACTATCTACAAGAGATGTTCAATTTGGTTTTATCGCACAACCTTTGGAAGGGTATTGGTTAGGGAGTGGGCCCAACAATCAAAGCTTGCGTAAGAGGCATGCAAGGCTGCAAAAAGTCATGCTCGACTTGAATGGTTGCAGACCAATGCTCCCCATAGGCATGGTGCTTGGCATGCACGAATGAGGAGACAAGGGAGGCATTGGGTTGTGCACGCACCAACACAAATCACCAACACAAATCTAGATGTAATAAGGCTAAGAAAATAAGTTTAGTTAGGTTTTTTTTTTGCCCTAAAAAAACTATGTTCCTTCTCTCACTTCATTTTCATTTCACTTTTTTAGAGAGCTTAAGCTCAAGACTGGCCTCCTTCAGTCAGAGAGATCAATTGTTCATCATCAAGCACGTGACTCGGGCTGGGTACATATTTCTTAAGAAAACTCACATGGAATACATTATGTACCTTGAGATGGGGAGGTAGAAGAAGTTTATAGGCTAGATCACCCGCTTTCTTTATAACAGCATACGGTCCACTGTATCTGGGAGAGAGCTTCTTGTACTTTCTTAAGGATAAGGAACTTCTTTTTGGTCGTACTCGAATGAAGACCATATGTGATTCTTCAAACTCTCACTCAAATCTCTTTTTATCTGCATACTGCTTTTGTCTATCTTGGGGTGCCTTTATATCTTTACGGATTGATTGCATTTGCTGGTCCATGTCATCAAGCATTTGTCTGGACATCTCGACTCTGATGAATGGATCGAACCAAGTCAACAGTGTAAGGCAATCTTGTCCATACAAAGCTTTGAAAGGACTCATCCCAATGCTTCGATGATAAGAAGTATTGTAAGCAAATTCGACTAGATGCAATTGGCTTAACCACTTCTTGGGTCCCTGCTGCAACATGGCTGAAGGATATCTTCTATTACCTGATTCACTCTTTCAGTCTAGCCATTTGTTTTGGGGTGATAGGCTGTGATGAGATCTAAGAAAGTCCCTACTGCTTTGAAGAATGCAGTCTAGAATTTGGATGTGAGTTTGGGATCTCTGTCACTTACTATCCTCCTGGGTAAGCCATGCAATCTGAAGATCTCTTTAAAGAAAACTTTGGCAACATCCACTGTAGTGTATGTTTCTTTCACTAGAATCAGATGGGCAACTTTGATTACCTGTCACAATGACCAAAAAAATGGAGTTGTAACCTGATTGCATTGAAGGTAATCCAGTGACAAAGTCCATACTAATACATTCCCACTTCATCTGAGGAATATCTAGAGGCTGCAGTTTCCCTGGCATCTTGACTCTCTCTGCCTTGACTCTCTGACACATTAAGCATTTCCGCACATGATCAAGTACATCCTTTTTGAGTCCTAGCTAGAAGAAGCTTTTCTTCACAGACATATAGGTTTTCATAAAACCTGGATGTCCAGCGATTAGGCTATCATGGGCTTCTCTCATAATTCTTCCCTTTATTCTCCCATCATTGGGAATACATAGCCAATTATTATAATACATGCATCCATCATCCAATTTGTACCCAAGAACTCGACTCATTTCCTGAGGAGTTTTGCTTTCCTGCATCAGAAGGGTAGCAATAGGGGCAAAGAATTTATCCTACATGATTTTTTCCTTTGCTTCACTGATCAATGGATTTGACACCACTGTAATTGCAAGCAAGGAGGCTTTTCTATTGAGCGCATCTGCAACCACAGTGACATTTTCTTTCCCCAGTCAATACTTAATTTCAAAATCAAATTCCTACAGGGTCTGCATCCATCTCCTTTGAGGCATGTTGAGATCCCTTTGGGTGAAAATCCACTTTAGACTTTCATGATCTGTCTCATCAAGGTGAACCTTTGTCCCAAAAGATAATGTCTCCACAACTTCAGAGCATAAACTACTGAGAGTAACTCCAATTCATGGACGGCATAATTTCTCTCATGTGTTCTGAGTTTTTTGGATTCATAGGCCACTGCATGACCTTCCTGCATAAGAGCACCCGCCTAAGGCAAAACCCACTGGCATTAGTAACTACATCAAAGAGTTTGGTAAAATCTGGCATCTTAAGGACAGGGTTGGTTACTAAGGCCGTCTTTAGTGTGTACTCTTCTTGAGATGGTTAGTTAAAGGGGATGCTATTTGAGCATACCTAGATAAATATCCTATACCATCTGGTTAATCCTAGGAATCCTCTAACTTCCTTTACCGTCTTGGGTTTTGGCCATTCTACGACTGCTTGGATCTTTGCGGGGTCAGAAGAAATCCCATCCTTTGACACTATGAATCCCAAGTATTCCACCTGGTCAACAGAGAAAGAACACTTGCTCTTCTTTGCAAAGAGTTGGTGTTTTCTTAGGATTTCCAGGACCTTGCGCATATGATCTTCATGATCTGCAGCATTCTTTGAGTATACCATGATATCATCAAAGAAGACCAGAACAAAATCATCCACGTATTCTCTGAGAATATCCTGCATAAGATGATTAAATGTTGCCGAGGCATTAGTCAATCCAAATAGCATGACTGTGAACTCATAATGCCCATAGCGAGTATTGAATGCTGTGTTCGGGATGTCTTGTTCCTTGATTCTGATCTGGTAGTACCCGGATTCGAGATCTATCTTTGTGAACATTTGGGTCCCACTTAACTGATCCAAAAGTTCATCAATCTTAGGGATAGGATACTTATTTTTAATTGTTAATTGATTCAATCCTCTGTAGTCAATACAGAGTCTTAACGTTCCATCTTTCTTCTTTTGAAAGAGAATGGGCGCACCCTAAGGTGAGACACTGGGTCTGACGAATCCCTGCTCTAATAATTATCTTAACTGCTCCTTAAGTTCTATAGCTTTAGGGACTGGCATTTTGTATGCACGCTGGGCTACTGGCTAAGCTCCGAGGGTTAACTCGATCTCATGAGCTACTCTGCCAGACGAAGGCATCTCAGTCAGCTCTTTAAGGAACACATCTGCATAGTCACTTAACCACTTTGGTTCTTTAGCCTTGCATTTTATGTCTACCGGATTCATCTTAACGACATAAACATCTTGCCTCTTTCTTAGCCCTTTTAATAATTTAGAAGCCTTGACTAATTGCAGCACCACTGGGAACGAAGCGAGACTCGCAGGCCATTTTGAGGATCTATATTTCCCTGACCCAGCGGAGAGACGACAGCACAAGTGGTTTTTGCAGGGTAGTATGTCCACGCCTCTTGCGACCAGCGTGTGATGCTGAGGCAGAATCTCTCATTAACCATGATTTTGATGAGGCTCAAAGTGATATATGGTGTTATTTTATATCACTCAACGCCTCAAAATTTCATACTTTCTTGCCAAATCTACAGACTCCTTAGTCGCTTTATTCCTAAAGGAGAAGATAGTAGCTCCCTTGGTGGTAAGGGAACATTTGTATCAGGTAGCCCAGTATCACCATCTTATGCGTCTCCCGAGGAGATTTTGACTTCTAGAGCCAAACTGATCTATTTACATATTGCAACTTTTATATAAATAAAGAAATGTTTTGTGGGAAAAAATTCCCTATTATATAAGTGATTGTTTTGTGACGAATTAATAAAGCAAAATCTGTTATCGGACATATGTCATAGATCTCCAATAAGATCATTTATCTTGTTTAAGAAAATATTTTTTGAACCTCTTAAGTCTTAGGATCTCGTGGACGATATCAAAATAAAAAGTTAATAATATATCATTTTTGGCAGAATCATGAGGCGAGGGTACCATGGCCGTGAGCCAGACCCTTTCACTGATGAAGAAGAGCTTGACCCCGACGTTCACAAGGCTCTTCATAGAACTCAGCCACCCAGGACCCTTCAAAGATGAAGGGAAGAACTTAGGTGAAGCTGTAGAAAAATGGGTTTTTATGAAATGGAGGAGTATTTTTTTGTTATTGGTTACAATGAGAGGAGCAAAATGGCTCTTGTGATAGGCTAAAAATTGTGGAAACAGCCAGGGTGGCATGGAGAAACCATTGTGACACCCACCATCTGGATAGAAATACCCAATTCTGGAATGATCGTAAAGCCTATTTAAGGAAGAGATTTGGTCCCCCTGGGTTTTTAGAAACCAAGATGAATGAATTTTTAGAGCTAAACCAGGGGAGAAAAACCATCGAAGAATATCACCAGGTGTTTGCTCTTCTCCTCAAGTATTCACCACCTCTAGATGAAGAGCAACTCATGGCCAGGTTCATTCAGGGAATGAACGCAACCTTAGACACATTGGTCAAGAATGCCAAGCCAGTGTCCATGGTAGAAGCTGTCAGAATGGCAAAGGACTTCGCCAAAGCCTTCATCGTGAAAGTTCTGCCAGAGCCAGCTCCCTCATCCTTTAAAAGATTCCAGACACCGGGAAGTTCTTCTAACCTTCCACCTCCAAAGAGACAGCAAGGTCCCAACCAGAATCTGGAGTCGAGAAGTTTCAGGAATGAAGGACGACCTTTCCCTCGAAGTACTTTCTCGGGAACTCCGGCTCTCTTAAGAATGCAAAGGGAAGAGCTTCGAAGCGAGAACACATGCTTTGGATGTCAGGGGTTTGGGCACTAGCTCAAGGATTTCCCATCTCCTTCTGTGGGCCAAGGAAGCCAGGGTCCTAGACTTCAGAGAAAGACTCGTTCGTATCAACCCAATCAGGGTCCCCCCCGCGCCAAAATCAGGGGAATCCCAAAAGAAGCCTAGCTCAGCTTGCAGCCTCCATGCAAAGCAGTCTTCAAACTCCCTCTCAGAATTGGAACAACCAGAGAGAGAGAGAGAGAGTTCCACCGCAGACTGCAGTAGCTAGAGCTGTCACTATAGCTGAGGAAGTGGAGGAAGAAAAAGGACAGATCTATGCACCAATAGAGCATCAGGGGAATAACCATCAATTTTCAATCCTCCAGACTCCAGTAGAGTACCAGGGTAAGAAATTCAAGCTTTTGATTGATTCAGGAAGTACTCATTCTTTTATTTCCCCAGGATGTCTTCGTAAATTAGTCCTAAACAAGAAATCAGGGAAACCTTTGCAAGTGGAATTGGCTAGTGGAAAGATTCTGTTCACACACCTTGAGACATACCTTATTCAATTTAGCCTAGATGGGAACGTAACAAAGTGCCAGCTCAGAGTCCTACCCTTGGGAGTCTATGATGGAATCCTTGGAATGGATTGGCTCCATAAGAATCAAGCTGATATTCATTGTCACAAAGAAACCATCTCTTTCCTTGAACTTCACAGGAATAAAGTTCAATGAAGGCGAACGCAGTCATGCCTTATGGACTGGGTGAGGTCGGGAACACCAGATAAGTGTGGAACTTCCATCTATAAAACCAAATTCTTTAATTAAAATTCTTTGTTAATGAAGCTTAAGGAATGAAAATACAACACGTAAATGCTCTTTCTGAGTTTTTATTACAAATTTCTGATAAGAATTCATTTGTCCTCATATAAGCTTTTAACAAAGCTCTCATAGCAGCTGCTTGTGAGACCCCCGCCCCCCTCCGCGGTGCCCCCCTCCGTGGTGCCCCCTCTGGGGGTGCTGGCGGCGGCGGGCGGAAGCGGAAGCAGCGTCAGCCTCTCGCGCGGGGCTGGGATCCACACTCGAGGCCTCGCCCATTGTACTCTTCTTCCATTTAATCTAATTTTGGGTAAATACCAATTTGGTGATTTAACCACATAAAATATCTAAAGATATTTAAGCACATACAATATCTAAGATATTTAACCACATAAAATATCTAAAGATATTCTTTCTTTTAATCTTAATTTATCAACCCTGATTCTCTAGGAGGAATTATGGTGAAAATTCCTCTTTTGTCACCAAAATTTAATTCAGTTCTTTCTCTATTTAAATACCATGAAAATTCTTCTTTTAACTAAATACCAATATCCATTTTTTTAATAAGCTTAAAATTCATCTTTTTCTCATTTAATGATTGGATTCCAATTGTCATGGGAATTTCTCTTTTATCATAAAATGAATTTATCTAAAATTCTTCTTTAAATTAAATAAAAATATGCATTATTTCAAATATACCAAGAATTTCAGTTTTACCATTTAAATTATTGAATTCCAAATATGATGGGAATTCCTCTTTTATCATTTAAGTTTTTCTCATACATAAGAATAAATTTAAATAAAATTTCTCTTAAAATTAAATAAAAGTATCCATTAATTTAAATATGACAAGAATTTTACTTTTTTATTTAAATGATTGAATTCCAAATATGATGGGAATTTCTTTTTCATCATTTAAATTTATTCATGCATAAAATAATTTATGTAAAATTTCTCTTCAATTTTAAATAAAAATATTCCTTATTTTAATATACCAAATTTTCTCTTTCTTCATTGAAATACATGGATCTCCATTATCATGGGAATTCCTCTTTTTGCATAAAAATGAAATTACTAAAAATTTCTCTTTTTCTATGATTAATTATTTATGCATAAACATGAAAAATTAATTTTCCATGGATGTGATGAAAATTATTCTTTTAGCATAGGATGACTAATCCTAGAATATGGTAGGAAGTCCTCTTTTCACATTATGCATAAAAATGATTTATGTATTAATTTTCTAAAAATTTTGCCATAGCTCTGCTCTGCTATTACTAATAATTTTTAATATTTTATAAAAGAATGACTTAGTAATATGATTCTGATAGAGTAACTATCATTTGGACCTAAATCCAATTTATGGAATTAATCATAATTTTACCATACTTTTATTAGTATAAAAGCATAAAAAAGCCATTTTCTAACCTCTAGCTTAACTAGCATAGAGTTTGATCTTTGAATTAAGAATTTATCAATGAGAAGCATCATTTGAATAAGAATTGGTCATAGGAATGACCATTCTTTTTGGGGAGAGAGATATAGATGAAAACATCCTAAATTAGGCATAAAGATAAACTTTTTGTGATTAATCATTAGAATTCTTTAGAAATCTTAATTTGCATTGAAAAACAATCCATTTGAAACTTCTCAAGCTTGAGAGGGGTTGAGAAGTGAAAACATTGAGAATATTAGAGAAAAACCCATGAAATTACATCTTACCTCTTGATTTGCTTGCTTCTCTATCTTAGAAGGAAACCCCAACCAATCAATTGGTTAGTGGAGGAAATCTCGAAGGATGGTTGAAGAGAAATAGAAGCTCCAATATCTTCAAAATGTAGAGGCTTTTTAAGGGATAATAGAAAATATGCTTATTTTAATGTAATACTGGCTTGGTCTAGCTCATAGATGAGAATACAAAAGAATGAGGGTCTATTTATAGGTGAGGGAGGCCACTAACTCAGTCCAACTAAGTTCTAGAATTTTTGAGGTTCAGTTTGGCTAAATTTCGACAAGATTTGGACCAGTTTAGCTCCCATTTTGATCTAGTTTGATTTAGGAGAGAGAGGAGAGATAAAAATATCTTAATATTTTTGAATTAAAAACTCATCCACATGTGTGAAATAGGTGCTACCTCAAATTCTCCCCCCTCCTTACCAAGGTGTCAAAAATGTATCATTATTCCAAAATATCTCATTTTTTTTAGTAATATCATATAGTTTTTAACTAATAAACCTTCTACTCAGTCTACTCTTCATCTTATGTGAGCATTTACTCATTTTTGGGTATTTTCTTTTATTTGTTAGATTTATCTCATCTCAACACTTGGATTAATCTTATTGGCCCATAGGAACCTTAATTGGACCATAATCCAAAAATTTCAAAAAATCTTGACCCTTAGGCTAAGGTCTTTTAAAATCATTTTTAATTGATTCCTAATGCACCTTGGAGAATTTATTTTGAACTTTTGTTTTAGGAAAACATATTATTGATATTAGGAGACTTTGTTTATCCAAAAATATCTCAATATTGAATTACCTCTCTCTAAAATGTTTTCTCTCTCTAGGCAAAAACAATGAAAAATATTATTTTCTTGTATTCATAAATAGGGAATGATTACAGGGGATTGAAATAAAGCTTATTCAGGCTGAGATGAAATCTTACATCCTCTCCCATTTGAAGAATACGAGATGTCCTGATCTCACAAAGTGGGGGTAAACTTTTCGCCAACTCTTCTTCTTTCTCTCCCAGGTGGTGGCGTCTTCTAGAGGGAAGAACTTCCACTTTACTAAACTTTCTCTGAGGACTCTGCTCTTGAGAATCTTCTCCTGAACGTCAAGGATTTCCTTAGGTTTGAGTACCATCTAGTCTTGAGTCGGAGAGATCAATTGTTCATCATCAAGCACGTGACTCGGGTGGATACATATTTCTTAAGAAAACTCACATGGAATACATTATGTATCTTGAGATGGGGAGGTAGAAGAAGTTTATAGGGTAGATCACCCACTTTCTTTATAACAGCATATGTTCCACAATATCTAGGAGAGAGCTTCTTGTACTTTCCTACTAAGGATAAGGAACTTCTTTTTGGTCGTGAATGAAGACCATATGTGATTCTTCAAACTCTCTCTCAAATCTCTTTTTATCTGCATACTACTTTTGCCTATCTTGGGCTGCCTTTATATCTTTACGGTTTGATTGCATTTGCTGGTCCATGTTATCAAGAATTTGTCTAGACATCTCGACTCTGATCAATGGATCAGACCAAGTCAACGTGTAAGGCAATCTTGTCCATACAAAGCTTTGAAAAAACTCATTTCAATGCTTTGATGATAAGAAGCATTGTAAGAAAATTTGACCAAATGCAAAGGACTTAACCACTTCTTGGGTTCCCTGCCACGCAGCGAAGGATATCTTCTATTACCTGATTCACTCTTTCTGTCTGGCCATCTGTTTCAGGGTGATAGGCTGTGCTGAGATCCAAGAAAGTTCCTACTGATTCGAAGAATGCAGTCTAGAATTTGGATGTGAATTTGGGATCTCTGTCATCACTAACTATCCTCCTGGTGGAAAAGCCATGCAATATGAAGATATCTTTAAAGAAAACTCTGGTAACATCCATTGCAGTGTATGTTTATTTCACTGGAATCAGATGGGCAACTTTGGTTAGCCTGTCAACTACCACAAAAATGGATTTGTAACCTAATTACACTGAAGGTAATCCAGTGACAAAGTCCATACTAATACATTCCCTCTTCATTTGAGGAATGTCTAGAGATTGGAGTTTCCCTGGCATCTTGACTCTCTCTATCTTGACTCTCTGACACATTAAGCATTTTCGCACATGATCAAGTACATCCTTTTTGAGTCCTAGCCAGAAGAAGCTTTTCTTCATCACAGACATATAGGTTTTTATAAACCCTGGATGTCCAGCTATCAGGCTATCATAGGCTTCTCTCATAATTCTTCCCTTTATTCCCTCATCATTGGGAATACATGGCTGATTATTATAATACATGCATCCATTATCCAACTTGTACCCAAGAACTTGACTCATTTCCTGAGGAGTCTTGCTTTCTTGCATCAGAAGGGTAGCAATAGGGGCAAAGAATTTGTCCTGCATGATTTTCTCCTTTGCTTCACTAATCAAAGGATTTGACACCACTGTAATTGCAAGCAAGGAGGCTTTCTTGCTGAGCACATCCGCAACCACATTTTCTTTCCCCAGTCGATACTTAATTTCAAAATTGAATTCTTGCAAGGTCTGCATCCATCTCCTTTGACGCATGTTGAGATCCCTTTGGGTGAAGATCCACTTTAGACTTTGATGGTCGATCATAAAGGTGAACCTTTGTCCCAAAAGATAATGTCTCCACAACTTCAGAGCATAAACTACTTAGAGTAACTCCAAGTCATGGACGGCATAATTTCTCTCATGTGTTATGAGTTTTCTGGATTCATAGGCCATTGCATGACCTTCCTGCATAAGAGCATTGCCTAAGGCAAACCCACTGGCATCAGTAACTACCTCAAAGAGTTTGGTAAAATCTGGTAACTTAAGGACAGGGTTGGTTACTAAGATTTTCTTCAGTTTATCAAAGGCATTTTGACACATTGTAGTCCACTAAAAAAGTGTACTCTTCTTGAGAAGGTTAGTTAAAGGGGGATGCTATGTGAGCATACCTAGGTATAAAGATCCTATACCATGCGGTTAATCCTAGGAATCCTCTGACTTCCTTTACTCTCTTGGGTTCTGGCCATTCTACAACTGCTTGGATCTTTGCGGGTTCAGGAGAAATCCCATCCTTTGACACTATGAACCCCAAGTATTCCACTTGGTCAACAGAGAAAGAACACTTTCTCTTCTTTGCGAAGAGTTGGTATTTTCTTAGGATTTCCAGGACCTTGTGCAGATGATCTTCATGATCTGCAGCATTCTTTGGGTATACCAAGATATCATCAAAGAAGACAAGAACAAAATCATGCAAGTATTCTGCATAAGATGATTAAATGTTGCCGGGGCATTAGTGAATCTAAACGGCATGACTGTGAACTCATAATGCTCATAGGCGAGTATTGAATGCTGTCTTCGAGATGTCCTGTTCCTTGATTCTGATCTGGTAGTACCCGGATTTGAGATCTATCTTTGTGAACATTTGGATCTCACTTAACCGATCCAAAAGTTCATCAATCCTAGGGATAGGATACTTATTTTTAATTGTTAATTGATTCAATCAATACTACAGAGTCTTAACGTTCCATCTTTCTTCTTTTCAAAGAGAACGGGTGCACCCCAAGAAGGTAAGACATTGGGTCTGACGAATCCCCACTCTAGCAATTGTCTTAACTACTCCTTAAGTTCTATGGCTTCAGGGACTGGCATTTTGTATACAGGCTGGGCTACTGGCTGAGCTCCGGGGGTTAACTCGATCTCATGATCTACTTTGCGAGATGGAGGCATCTCAGTCAGCTCTTCACGGGGGGAACACATCTGCATAGTCACTTAACCACTCTGGTTCTTTAGCCTTGCATTTTATGTCTACTAGATTCATCTTAATGACATAAACAACTTGCCTCTTTCTTAGCCGTTTTAATAATTTAGAAGCCTTGACTAATTGCAGCACTAGGGATCCGAAAATTTCAATTCCTTGAACTTTATTCCCAGGAAGGTCGAGGAAAGAGATGGTTCCTTTGTGACAATGAATATCAGCTTGATTCTTATGGAGTCAATCCATTCCAAGGTTTCCATCATAGACTCCCAAGGGTAGGCCTCTGATTTGGCACTTTGTTACGTTCCCATCTAGGCTAAACTGAATAAGGTCTCTCTCAAGGTGTGTGAACAGAATCTTTCCACTAGCCAATTCCACTTGTATAGGTTTCCCTGATTTTTGATTTAGGACTAATTTACGTAGACATCCTGGGGAAATAAAAGAATGAGTACTGCCTGAATCAATCAAAAGCTTGAATTGCTTACCCTAGTACTCTACTGGAGTCTGGAGGACTGAAAATTGATGGTTATTCCCCTGATTCTCTATTGCTGCTGCATAGATATGTCCTTTTTCTTCATCCACTTCCTCAGCTATAGTGACAGCTCTAGTTGCTGCTGTCTGAGGTGAAACTCTCTCTCTCTCTGGTTGTTCCAATTCTGAGAGGGAGTTGGAAGACTGCTTTGCATGGAGCCTACAGGCTGAGCTGGCACTCTTCCGAGATTGCCCTGATTTTGGCACGGGGGACCCTGATTGGACTGATACGAAGGAGTCTGTCTCTGAATTTTGGGACCTTGGCTTCCTTGGCCCACAGAAGGAGATAGGAAATCCTTGACCTGGTGCCCAAATCTCTGACATCCGCCGAAGCATCTGCTCTCACTTCGAATCTCTTCCCTTTGCATTCTTAAGAGAGCCGGAGTTCCTGAGAAAGTACTTTGAGGGAAAGGTCTTCCTTCATTCTTGAAACTTCCCGACTCCAGATTCTTGTTGGGATCTTGGTGTCTCTTTGGAGGTGGAAGGTTGGAAGAACTTCTCGATGTCTAGAATCTTTTAAAGGATGAGGGAGCTCGCTTTGGCAGGAATTTCATGCAATGAAGGCTTTGGCGAATTCCTTCGCCACCATTATGACACCTTCTGCCATGGACACTCGCTTGGTATTCTTGACCAGTGTGTCTAAGGGTTTTTTCATTCCCCGAATGAACCTGGCCATGAGTTGCTCTTCGTCTAGAGGTGGTGAATACTTGAGGAGAAGAGCAAATGCCTGGTCATATTCTTCGATGGTTTTGCTCCCCTGGTTTAGCTCTAAAAATTCATGCATCTTGGTTTCTAAGAACCCAGGGGGACAAATTCTCTTCCTTAAATAGGCTTTACGATCATTCTAGGATTGGATATTTCTGTCCAAATGGTTGGTGTCACAATGGTTTCTCTCCATGCCACCCTAACTGTTTCCACAATTTTCAGCCTGGCAAGAGTCATTTTGCTCCTCTCATTGTCACCAGTAACATCAAAATACTCCTCCATTTCTTCAACCCATTTTTGTACAGCTTCACCCAAGTTCTCCTCTTCACCTTTGAAGGGTCTTGGTGGAGTTCTGTGAAGAGCCTTGCGAACGTTTGGGTCAAGCTCTTCTTCATCAGAGTGAGAGGGTCTGGCTGACGGCCACGGTTCCCTCGCCGCATGATTCTGCCAAAAATGATATATTATAAATTTTTTATTTTGATATTGTCCACGAGATCTTAAGACTTAAGAGGTTCGAAAAATAATTTCTTAAACAAGATAAATGATCTTATTGGAGATTTATGACATATGTCCGGTAACAGTAAGTTGCAAAATGTACAGAGCAGTTCGGCTCTAGAAGTCAAAATCTCCTTGGGAGATGCATAAGACAGTGATACTCAGGGCTATAGACATGCCCTGATACAAATGTTTCCTTACTGCCAAGGGAGCTACTATCTTCTCCTTTAGGAATAAAGCGACTAAGGAGTTTGAAGATTTGGCAGGAAAGTCTGAAATTTCGAGGCGTTGAGTGATATAAAATAACACCATGTATCACTTTCAGCCTCATCAAAATCATGGTTAATGAGAGATTCTGCGCCTTAGCATCGCATGCTGGTCGCAAGAGGCGTGGACATACTGCCCTGCAAACCACTTGTGCTGTTATCTCTCCGCTGGGTCAGGGAAATATAGATCCTCAAAATGGCTTGCGAGTCTGGCTCGGCTCGTTCGAGTTGTAGCGGAAGAGATGAGATGCTCGAAGGCGAACGCAGTCATGTCTTGTGATTGGGTGAGGTCCGGAACACCAGATAAGTGTGGAACTTCCATCTATAAAACCAAATTCTTTGATTAAAACTCTTTGATTAAAATTCTATAAAACCAAATTCTTTGATTAAAATTCTTCAATTTTATTAATAAAGCTTAAGGAATGAAAATACAACACGTAAATGCTCTTTCTGAGTTTTATTATAAATTTTTGATAAGAATTCCTTTGTCCTTATTAGCTTTCAACAAAGCTTTAATACCAGCTGAGACCCATGCCCCCCTCCGTGGTGCCCCCTCCGAGGGGGCACTGGCGACGAGACGGAAGAAGCGTCAGCCTCTCGCACGGGGCTAGAATCCACACTCGGGGCCTCGCCCATCGTACTCTTCTTCCATTTAATCTAATTTTGGGTAAATACCAATTTGGTGATTTAACCACATAAAATATCTAAAGATATTCTTTCTTCCAATCTTAATTTATCAACCCTGATTCTCTAGGTGAAATTATGGTGAAAATTCCTCTTTTGTCACCAAAATTTATTTCAATTCTTTCTCTATTCAAATACCATAAAAATTCTTCTTTTAACTAAATACCAATATCCATTTTTTGAATAAGCTTAAAATTTCTCTTTTTCTCATTTAATGATTGGATTCCAATTGTCATGGGAATTCCTCTTTTATCATAAAATGAATTTATCTAAAATTCTTCTTTAAATTAAATAAAAATATGCATTATTAAAAATATACCAAGAATTTTATTTTTACCATTTAAATGATTGAATTCCATATATGATGGGAATTCCTCTTTTATCATTTAAGTTTTTCTCATACATAAGAATAAATTTAACTAAAATTTCTCTTAAAATTAAAAAAAATCCATTAATTTAAATATGACAAGAATTCCACTTTTTCCATTTAAATGATTGAATTCCAAATATGATGGGAATTCCTTTTTCATCATTTAAATTTATTCATGCATAAAATAGTTTATCTAAAATTCCTCTTTTAATTTAAATAAAAATATTCATTATTTGAATATACCAAATTTTCTCTTTCTTCATTGAAATACATGGATCTCCATTATCATGGGAATTGCTCTTTTTGCATAAAAATAAAATTACTAAGAATTCCTCTTTTTCTCTAAATAATTATTTATGCATAAACATTAAAAATTAATTTTCCATGGATGTGATGAAAATTATTCTTTTAGCATAGGATGACTAATCCTAGAATATGGTAGGAAGTCCTCTTTTCACATTATGCATAAAAATGATTTATGTATTAATTTCCCAAAAATTTTACCATAGCTCCGCTCTGCTATTACTCTGATAATTTTTGATATTTTCTAAAAGAATAAGACTTAGTAATATGATTATGATAGAGTAACTATCATCTGGATCTAAATCCAATTTATGGAATTAATCATAATTTTACCATAATTGTATTAGTATAAAAGCATATAAAAGCCATTTTCTAACCTCTAGCTTAACTAGCATAGAGTTTGATCTTTGAATTGAGAATTTATCAATGAGAAGCATCATTTGAATAAGAATTGGTCATAAGAATGACCATTCTTTTTGGGGAGAGAGAGATATATATAAAAACATCCTAAATTAAGCATAAAGATAAACTTTTTGTGATTAATCATTAGAATTCTTTAGAAATCTTAATTTGCATTGAAAAACAATCCATTTGAAACTTCTCAAGCTTGAGAGGGGTTGAGAAGTGAAAATATTGAGAATATTAGAGAGAGAACCATGAAATTACATCTTACCTCCTCTTGATTTGGTTGCTTCTTTATCTTAGAAGAAAGCCCCCAACCAATCAATTGGTTAGTGTGTTGAGAGAAAAGCTCCAAGGATGGTTGAAGAGAAAGAGAAGCTCCAATCTCTCCAAAATGTAGAGGATTTTTAAGGGATATTAAAAAATATGCTTATTTTAATGTAATACTCACATGGTCTAGCTCATAGATGAGAATACAAAAGAATGAGGGTCTATTTATAGATGAGGGAGGCCACTAAAACTGAGTCCAAAAAAGTTTTAGAATTTTCCAGGTTTAGTTTGGCTGAATTTGGACAAGATTTGGACCAGTTTAGCTCCCATTTTGATCTAGTTTTATTTAGGAGAGAGGAGAGATAAAAATATCTTAATATTTTTGAATTAAAAACTCATCCACATGTGTGAAATAGGCGCTACCTCAAAGTCTCCCCCCTACTTACCAAGGTGTCAAAAATGTATCATTATTCTAAAATATCTCATTTTTTTAGTAATATCTCATAGTTTTTAACTAATAAATCTTGTACTTAGTCTACTCTATCTTATGTGAGCATTTACTCATTTTTGGGTATTTTATTTTATTCATTGATTTATCTCATCTCAACACTTGGATTAATCTTATTGGCCCATAGGAACCTTAATTGGACCATAATCCAAAAATTTCAAAAAATCTTGACCCTTAGGCTAAGGTCTTTTAAATCATTTTTAATTTGAAACCATGCAACCAATGCCAATAATAAAACCAAATTAGGAAACTCCTCTTAATGATAGGAAATGGAAGTTAAATAATGTGCCTATCAACAAATTGGGACATTATTGTGGAAGTGATGAGAGCAATTTTTTCAAAGGTACATAAGAATCAAGAAGTTACCTACTCATTTAGAGCATGGTGTTTATTCATCAACATTGTCACTATAATTTTGGGGAAACCACCCAAATTTAGTTGTGAAGCTAGTAGAAAAAACGCAGCAAAACCCATTGGAAACTTGAAAGAGCTTAAAGTCAAAACCTCTAACATAAGTTTTTTGTGGTGAAAACTTTTATAGGCAACCTTGATCATATAATGTGATCTTGAGAAAACTCTATATGCCAAAATCTAGATTAGTCCATGATTGGGATACCAATCATGACCATGATTGGTTGGTATAGAATTTTTATACCAAAGTATGCTCTCATAGCTTCCCCCTGACTAATCTTCTCAAGAAGAATATTCCATTTCAATGGTCTGCCAGGTGCCAGAGTGCTTTTGATAAGCTAAAGATTGCCTTGGTAACCAATCCCGTTCTGAAGCTGCCAGATTTCTCTCTACCCTTTGAGGTAGTAACTGATGCAAGTGGTTTTTGTTGAAAAATACAAGTGAATAGGGTGTGTGCGGGAACAAGCCCTTGGTTAGAGGCTGTAAAAGAGGATGAGTAAATGTGAAAGAACCTGTGAAAAGGTGAGAAGAATCTATTGGGAGAGAATAAAGGGTAGCATGGATGGAAAAATTCAGAAACACAAGAGCAAGTGCAGAAAAACAACAATGGAGAGAGAGGCATATAACTCTACTATATATACACAAGATCTCGGAATGATACAAGATACAAATGACAAGGGGCTATGGGGGTCCATTATATATGGACCCCAGGCAGCAATCGGCTTGCTCCAGAGGCAGCTGATAGCAGGCACAAAACTCCACGACCACGGCCACCAGCATTCAGAAGCCGGCCACCAGTACTATACAGAAAACGGCTACAGTCGGCCAGAGAAAAGATGTGGTTGCCAGCTCACGACTGTCCCCAAGCCACATATAAATGGGAAAAAAGGGAAAAAATACGGGGAGTGAGGAAAAATGAGAAAAAGAAAAACACCTACAAGGGCGGGCACACCCACAACAAAGGCCCTGGTGTCTAGATCAAGATAGGAGATGACTTCTAACAGTAAATTCGCCACCCCAAGATTCATTTGTGGAGGTACAAGTATGAGATGAGGATAAGAAGATTGAGGATGAGGTACCACAAGAAGAATAAACCCAAGATGTAACAGAGGTCATGCCCTTGCCACCCAAAGGAAGATAAAGCCTCAATGCCAATAGCATCACCCATCTAAAAAGCATGACAGGACTATAGATGATGAGAATGACCAAGTAAGGTGCAAAGGAGGTTCTAGTTGAAGGACTTCACCTTACAAATATATGTGCACCCTAGATGGAGTCAAGACCATACATATGTTATCTCCATGATGATAAATCAATCCAAGCTTACTTAGCTATATGTTGGCATTGTAGAATTGTGTAGGAGAAAGATACAAAGATGGAAGATCATACAAAGGTAAGGTGGAGAAAGGTACCCAGATGGAAGATCATACAAAGGTAAGGTGTAGGAAGATAAAGAGAGTAAAAAGCTAGTGTCAAATTGTCACATGCTGGTTAGTTATATCCTCACACACAATTAAACACTACATAGACAAAGGCTAGACTCCTTATGAATAGAGATCCAAAAGGGTAAAGAAGAATTTCTTGAGTAATCTACAAGGAGAAAGGTAGTTACACAAGATCTCTAAACACAAAAAGAGGTGTATCAAAACATTGATGGAGATCAATAACTATATAGATGCTATGAAAGAAGATTTAAAAAAAAGCTACAAAATTTATGGCCTATAGAGAAGAGTCTCAAAGGCTACAGCCACAAGTCATTGAGAGAGCACATCAAGGAACTGCAAGGTGAGAAAAACAATTGTGAATAGAGATTGCAATAGGAGGTGATCAAAACCTAAGAGCTTTAGAGCAAACTACAATAAATGAAAAAGGACATTGAGGCAAGAAGAAAGAAGCTAGTGGAAGAGAGGAATCACACAAAGATAAAGAGGTAAAGAAACATAGGATTGACTTAAGAAGGAGAAAGAGGAGTTAAATAGGTAGCATACACATGCAATAAGAGCGTATAATGTAGAAATCAAAGAAAGCAAAGGGCAGCTAGCCATGGAAATTGATAGCTACAAATAAGTGGTAACACACCTTACACCCCTCTCTCTAAGAATCAAAGGAAAAATTCTAAACAAAGGAGGTGGAATTAGTATAGTTAGAGACACAGGCACAAACAATTCAGCAGATAATAGCTACGTATGGCAAGCTATTGCAAGCACATGTCACAAGAGAAGAAGCCATCATAGTGCTCTTAATAGAAAAAGATTAGAGGATAACCTAGTTGGAGCAATAGTTAAACCAATAGCTTAAGTCATAGACATGAGAGCCTAACACACAATTGAAGAACCTCGTGGAGTGTGCCTCATAGTTGGCTTCATTGTTGAGTACCTCCTCAAATTTTTACATTTTCCTTTGCTACACTTACACTCTCCTTCATGGAATATGATATTAGGATTAGTGATGATCTAACTAGAAGAGATCTTACTCTAATCCAATAGAACTCTGATAGGGATGTCGATACTGCTATAATAATAGTCACTTTTCATAGTAAGGTATATCATACTGAATATATGGCCATGTATACATATCCTCCTATGCACCTTATAGTTCTTAACTTTAGATCATGGTCTAGAGTGTTAATGAACTCTACAATTTTGGAAGATAGGGAAGAGATTTTAGAACTCTTTATGCCTCCTAACCTTCCCTCCACCTTTGCTAATTTTGAAACCCTCTCTAACTCTTTTGCTTGGTTCCAAACCTAGGAGTGGATAGAGGCCTATGATACATATACACACTTAAGTCTTCATGAAAACACCTTATACCACCCTTATAGTATCTTAAAACTTTATAAACATCTAGAACAAATCATAGTATATATGGTGTATGACTTTTCACTTGAGCATGTTGAATATCCTACCATAACTCATGAATAACAATTAGAGCTTAATACATTTCTAAATATCAGTAAACCCCTCCACCGCCAAATCCTGATGTAGTCCACAAGATCGTATAAAAATGTATACTGATTAAGAGCTGCAGATAAGTGACCTTTGAAGAGGGCGACTTTGTTTTCTAAAAGTCCTTGCAAAGTAAGAGACTCTCAAGATGGGAAAGTATCAAAATCGTTCTCCTAGATATTGTGGTCCATTTAAAATCCTTAAGAAGATTGGTAGCATAGCATATAAACTTGAGTTGACGGAGAGATCTCAAGTACATCTTGATTTTCATGTTAGTAGAATACGAAAAATAGTGGATCATTAGGATAACGTAGTTATTCATGACATTTTGGTGGAACATATTAAACCAATGTCTCTTCCACATGAACGCAAGAGGATTCTTGGATTGGAGCACTAGGCATACTGTCTATGTACTAAGAGGCATTTGTCAAGTGTAAGGATAGAGACAAGGAAGTGTCCACTTGCAAACGCTTGAGTATGCCTACCAAAAACCATCCTCGATTTGTTTTTTGTGAATGAAAACTCTTCTTAAGGGGGAGGTAATGTCATGTATCTTGTATCTGGCTACGTAGGGCTCATTTGGACATGGATCCCAATTGTCAGAGAGAGCGATTGGCAAGAGTATTTAGGGTTCAGGGGTGAAGCACTTGGGCTAGAGGACCAAGCCAGGCAAGTGTGGGAAGGCAGGCCACTACATAAGCCTGAAATGTGGACTCTTATCCACATTCCTCTACAAATGGGTGTTGAACAAGATCCATCATCTCCTCCCTCTAAAATGTGTATTCTTATTCACATTCTTCTATGTCTAGGTGGTGAACAAGATCCCTCCTCTCCTCACTCATCTTGATAGCTTCCTATGGGCAATGCAACAAATAGTATCCCTCTTTACCTTTGAATAAGTAAGCTCTTGTGAAGAGTGTCTCTTTATCTATGGAATAGACAATCCATCAAGAACATATGTCTAACTCCCATTTTGTGTCAATACGAGCTACAAGACTTGGAGGATACATGGTAGAGGATCCATCCCTAATCACCCAATCATGGCACTCCATTGCAATATTTACAATATATTCGGAGTAGATGCATAACCCACCTACATTTAGTTTTACCTACGCATACGTATTATTGAATTTGTTAAAGGGTAACCTAAACAAGTCACTTGTAAACAAGATGACGGACATACGTATTCATGCATGGCTATTTTTTTGCAAGAACATGGTCTCTCATATCATGTTCAATGTTGAAGAATGCATCCTTGAAATGTAGTGATCGATAGTTTCCAAAATAGATAAGGGCATTATGAGGAACTTTTGCATTGCATCCTCTCAAATAATTGAGGATCATACTAACAACCATGTCCATTGTGATATCAATAATTTGACTCCAATAAGTATCCTTAGAGATGTACTTGTGGAATGACTTTATGTCAACCTCTTCATACCATGAGATTCCCATGTGCTCGAATCCAAAGCAAGGAGCTTCAACACTTCTTTTTTCCTATGCGATCCATCAAAATAAGTGTTGTTACATGCAAAACAGTGACCACATTATTATAATACAATGATCACAGTAAGTGTAAAAAAAAGTATATAGCTTGGGATTAGGGTAAATGAACTATGCTTCTCAGGTCCAATCTTGCTTGCAAATAGGTACCCAAGTTTATCTTCCGTAACCTATTTTTCTTTTTGCTCAAATTTTATGAAGAATAGCACTTGGAAAAATCCTTCACCATGGATAGGATTTGCAAGTGCAACAACCCTATATCCTTTGCCTTTCACCATTTCCTTCTCTTTCTTTATTGTTTCGCCATGTGCCTCCTCAAACTATCCATGCATTAAGGCATCTCAATTTACTTTGCACATCTCCTCCTCATACTTCTTTGCAAACTTATCCTACTTCCATCCATCAAAATAAAGAGAATCAAAGATTAACCAATGATTGCCTATTTTATACACATAAACCTGGGCACAAGAAAACATAATACAGGAAAGTTATACCTTGTAAATAAACTAAGATAAAACTTCCATAAGATAATTATACCAAGGTTTCTTTTTTCCTTTCATCTCTTTTCTCATCACAAGAGACCAAGGGGATTTTGCTTAACATGGGAGAAGTGCCTCATTAAAGTGCCCTTGTTGACATTCCGAACTTTTTCATGAGAAAGATATCATGGACAAGTGTATGAGGTACACGAGTGAGCCTAAAAAGAATAGAAATGTACATATACTCTTATATTACAATTTAATTAAGCTACAATTTAATTAAGCTACAAAATGGTCATAAACAAAGTGTGCTGAACTATGTTATCTATTCAGTTCAGCAAGTGCAAACAATATTTCACATTGTACCGTATCCTAGATGCGAATTACAATAGTTGGATGTGAATAGCAGGTGGACCCTCTAGGAATTGTGAATAACGGCGGGTGGATCATCTAGGAATTCTATAGTAGCTGGATGCGAATAACAGGTGGACCATCTAGGAATTCTATAGTAGCTGGTTGTGAATAATAGGTGGACCATCTAGGAATTCTATAGTAGTTGGATGCAAATAATAGGTGGACCCTTTAGGAATTGCAAATGTGTGGATGCAAATGCGAATAATAGGTGGACCCTTTAGGAATTGCAAATGTGTGGATGCAAATGCGATATTGGGATTGATTGAAGAGAAAATTATTTAACTTTGGTGAAGAGTATATTTATCCTTTTATTTAAATTTTAGATGAGAAAAAAAGAATGTTGACTTCAATAGTGTCTACCTTCCACTCTGATGACAAAGCACTTTAAATGAGCAACGTATGTGAGGCCTCTTTTTCTCTTAATTACTTAAATGGATAATCAATCAAGATTCAATTACCACTCCACGTCATGTGCCTCGGAGTGGCTAAGTCTATAAGAAGTCTTGCTTATAAGCTTGGAACCTGGTAGTACATCAATGGAAAGGTCATTCGGTAAATCTTCAAGAAAAATATCTCGATACTCTTGTAATAAAGAATTTAAAGTATCTATCTACTTACCATTATTTACTATCGTGTTTTTAGCCTTGGATGTTTTCAAGTTTTGTACACATGCAAACAAAATAGATAGGGGTTTCATCAAAGGCCATTTACATTTATTATTTCATCTACTAAAAATAATATTTACTTCTATTTCATCTATGGGAACAAAATTATGCAAAAGGTTACAAAAGTATACCTGCTGCATCTCATTCGCGAGCTCGTATAGGCACAACACAACTCCATGGACAGTATCAAAGGTGTAGCTGGCATATCATTCTCACCATGCAAAGTAATGTATCTACCCTCATGCATGAACTCTAGGATATTATCCTGGTAACCACGATGCATGGTAGGGCCCAGGTTATACAACCACTCCCTATCTAGATAGACATCTGCCCTAGCTAAATGCATGAACTAGAAATGAAGCATAGCCTTGTAGCTCTCCATAGAGTAAGTGGCACTTCCAAAACCACCATGTCCTAAACTGTTTTATCATAAACATTAGCATGCGAAACTATGTACTTATGGTCACTCTTGGTCTCGGGCACTTCAACTTTTTGACTAACGAGTAAGAAAGTTCTGCATGGCTCCATCGTTGATCATAATGTGATGATAAACAAAGAATGGAATTTAATGTTGCGTGTTTATGTAGATGCTTTAGACAAAGTAGTAGATAGTGTACTGATGCACGAAAAACAAAAAGGTTATATGCAACCATCCATTATGCCAACAAAGGCCTCACAAGGGCGAAAAGGAACTACAACACAATAGAACGAGAAGCCCTTTCAATGATTTATGCTATGAACAAGTTCTAGAACTATCTCTTAGGAAACAAATTTGTTTTCCATGTGGACCATCAAGCACTCATTTATCTGGTGAACAAAGCTTTTCTAGTGGGGAAAATGGCACGATGGATGCTCCTACTGTAAGAACTTGAGTTCACCATCTAGTACACACCCAGAAAAGAAAATGCAGTGTGGCAGGTTTTTTCCCTAACTAGATTCTAGAGAACCTGCCTTGGAGGGTGTAGAAGATAAACTCCCAAACACCAACTTATTCATAGTAGCAGTAGGATGAAGTGGAAGAAAACTTGTATTATGACATGATGCAATTTCTGGAAGATGGGACTTTTCTAGAAGAATACACCACTGACAAGAAAAAGCACCATATTAGATAATTTGGGAAAAATCCCATTCCCATTTGAAAAATGGGAGCATGGTGAACTTGTCCAAAAGTTTGTCAAAACCCCCTCATGTGACATATCATCGGAAAGATCTTGAAGAGTGGAACCTAAATCTATGATCTCCAACAAATTTGGAGTTAGTATGTTTAAGATATGTCCAAAACTATATGGAGTAATTGATTCCCAAAATGTGAGATTTTTTCCAAATTACCTAATATTGACTTAAAAAGAGAATTGCCTTAAGAAGTAGAAATTTCACCATGATTACTAGGCAGCTCTACAAAAGAGGCATAGACCAGATCTTACGCAGATGTGTCCTAGATCATTGAGCAGCAAGCCGTGTTATGAGAATCACACTGTGGGATCACCGAAGGACACATGGGCGGAGAAATAATAGCTTGAAAAATTTTACAAGCAGGCTTGTGGTGGCCAACTGTCATTAAGGGATGCCAACAGTGAAGCAAAGAACTCTATGACTGTCAGCAAATGGGTCAACTTGAAGATTCTGATAGATTGCCCATCTCACCTATACTGCCGTGTTAAGAGAATCACACTGTGGGATGACCAAAGGACACATGGGCGGAGAAATAATAGCTCGAAAAATTTTACAAGCAGGCTTGTGGTGGCCAACTGTCATTAAGGGATGCCAACAGTGAAGCAAAGAACTCTATGACTGGCAGCAAATGGGTCAACTTGAAGATTCTGATAGATTGCCCATCTCACCTATACTGCCGCTATATCCATTCATGAAGTGGGGATTGCATTTTGTTGGACCAATGAAGCCACCCACAAAGAGTAGCAGATGTGAGTACATCATTGTGGGGGCTATTGATTATTTTACCAAGTGACTGGAAGCTAGAGCTGTAAAGAGCAACTCCATAGAAGAGGTGGTGAAGTTCCTCTTCAAGGACATCATTGCTAGGCATGGATTTCTAGTGGAAATAGTCAGCGACCAAGGCACACATTTCATGAACAAAGTAATGAAAGGGTTTAAAGAGAGATACCTAATCAATCATAATAAGTCCTCACCCTACTACCCACAGTGCAACGGCCAGGCAGAATCAACCAACAAGGTTCTGACCAAGATTCTAAAGAAAATTGTAAATGCTAACAAAAATGAGGACCAGAAGCTAGATGTGGCCCTATGGGCATTTCACACATCCTACAAAGTCTCAACTAGGAAAACAATAGGTTTTGTGGTGGACACGAAGTGCCTTTAAATGCTGAGAAGGTGGTGCTTGTCGAGAAACAGTTTGCACTATGGGTGTTTGGTTAGGGGTATGGTTGCCAAGCACTAAGATTCCCCTACTACCTACCATATACAACGCATGCTATTATAGCGAGAATTATAGACCCAGACACATGGTAGAATTATAGACCCAGACACATGGCATCCATATGGAAAAAGATATCTAATAAGAGCAATAAAAAGCCAGTTTTTGGAACTGTTGCTTCCAATGGTGCAAGTGCCAAAAATAGATCTCCCGGTCGATGAAGAGGAAGAAGAGGAAAAGGAAGATGAAGAAGGAAGACAACTGAAGAAGATCAAGCCCACCTAATCTAGACCACCTTCTCCCAACCCTGACTCTTGAGCGACGCCACAACTGATGGTGCTCTCTCGCAGTTGACTGATTCCGAATGCATTGTCACTTTTCTTTATTATCAATTGTATTGCACGTGTCAACGATGAGGGATTGAATGTGTCTTTTTGTTTTTCTTTGTGAATCAATTTCCTATAAGTCCATTGATGTAACTCTAAAAGACTATTGGCTCGATTCTTGCCTCCACCATGTCTAGTGTGCTTAAAGTAAGTTGTTCTTGCCATGTAATATGACTTCTCCATGCCTTGAGTTGACCATATTGACAATGAGCCGTATGTCTTTGCGAAATATGGTGTATGATTATATAGTATATGCTTCAATCAATGATAAAACATAAAAATCAAGCACTCTGGATAGAGGAATATCAAGCACTACTTTGAAATGCTTGTTAGAAGCTTTGTTCAAATAGTACACGATCTAAAGTCTTGGCACTTGACATGCAATATAGACATGGAATCTTTGCATTTGCACCTTTGCTTATGTTATACATGCATTTTATAGTCTTCAAATCAGCTGCCATGTGCCATTCCACTTTATAGTCACCGAACCCAGGCACATGAAGGGCCCTTCCATTTCTTTGCTCACTAATCATCAGCAATGATGGAATTGTAGTTTGATGAAACACCCAATGCAAAATTTTAAAGTCTTCTTTATCCACCTGTGTCATTATGAAGAAGCTCATGTTTAATACAAGTTTCGTATTTAAATTATTTCAACGTAATACACAGTCATATTCAATGATAAAGAAGATACCTCAAAAGATCCAAGTGGCAATATGTTATTCTCCGATTGAACACTGAAATATCTTGCATCATCTTTTGTAATTGATGTGTCTAAGGCCCTGTTCAGTAGAGTGATAGTAACCCTCTCCATTTTTCTATTCTTTAAAATCTCACACTCATCCAGTTTCAAAACAAAATTTAGAACTCCTTCACATTCTTCTTGACTAATCTCAAAGAACTGAACTACGTACCTTTGCAAAGCTTCAAGATCAAAGAAAATATTGTTGTGCTAGTTAAAGAGTACCTCTTTGTCTTTAACAATGAATGTTGCTTCAATATGTATCGGTGAACCAAGCTTCTCAAGCACCTCTGAGTTCACAGGTTCGCGTGCTGACTTTGCTTGCATTGGTCTTGGAAGTAACTAACCTTTACGCTTCTTACTTTGACATTTCTCTGCTAGTGCCTTAAACAATATACTATATGCTTTCTGAGAGATGCTAGTCTCATCCACCATTGCTTGCACCACCTGAGTTGCATCGAGCTGGTTCTTGTTCATAAAAGAAGACACATGTTTCTCATTGATTTTTCAAAACTTCTTTTGATACATCATCTCTTCCACTATTCCTTTTGGTACCAAATGACTATAATACACTCCAGCTTCAGAATGTACCTTGGACTCTGGATGAAGTAAAGATCTAAAAATAGAATAACATCAAATCTGATTACTTATATCTAGTTTCAAACAAAGAATAACATCAAATTTGATTACTAATATCTACTTTCAAACAAAGAAACTAATCTAAAAAGAGAAATATATATGAAACAAGAGTTAACACCTTACAACCTGTACTCGCTTCTTCATCCCTCCACTTCCAACTTTCATTTTCTCTATGTTGTAAAGTTGCCTTCTTCTTTTACGTGGCCCTAGTGATGTGTCCTTTCTCCTTAAAGAATCAATCTTTTTCTCCAAGTCTTGAATTGTTTCTTTGTTTGCCATAAGCTTGTCTGCATACAACCCATTTAGGTTTTTTATTTTGAGTGTTCTCTATTTGTAGAAAATCCCTCTGTTATTATGCAACCATCACTATTGTTTCCAAGTGTTGTGCATAACCCAACAAACCTTGTCTACCATCACCCGTGAAATGTAGTAGGTTTGTAATGTTGTAAAATAGAGGTGGTGCATTTGTAAATGGATCCCTGGGATACATTGACCCATTGGTCCACAAGTCCAAATGATGCTCTCCATTATTCCTCCTTTGCTCTTTTTGCTCATAACATTAAAAAAATCTCTGATTTCATTTCTTCAAAGGTTGGTACTTAGATTGTATGTCCACATGAAGATTGTATCATATGTTCTTTTACGTGCACCATTTCTACTACTGTTACTGAGAATTTGAGTGTCTCCATGTGTTGTTGAAGGTAGATTAATTGGAATCCCCAAATTTTGATTAATGTTCTCATTTGCAAAGCTAGTATTTTCTATCATCATAAAACATACTAAAGAATTGAAACAAGAATTAACTCAATTAGTAGGATGTTTTTTTTTATTAGTTTCAGTAGAAAAACCCCCACGGTCGAGATGATGAGAATCTATTAAATGCATAACTATCTCAAATCTGTGAGATCTTGGTTCTGACAAGTTTTACGTGCATCCAACAAAGAATGCCGCCTCTCATGATGAACCCTCATTGAAAGAATATGTATATTTTAATATATTTAAACTAATTATTATAATAGTAAAAAAATGAGCCGAATTACAAATTTGGATATGTTTTAAACCTTTTTTTCTCTCTCTCTAAGCTGAGTTGGCACTTCTTACAGGGCCCAAAATTGAGTCCACATTTCTCCTAGTCTGCCATGTCTTGCCATTGTGGCATGCCATGGTTGCCTAACATATGGACATTTTGCTAGTGCATAATCTTCATCTATGCGAATGTGAATGTCTACTTTACGCTTTCTACCATTCATAATATCATCTAAAGGCATGCCTGATTCAAGATGATTAAAATTAATAGAGGATTAAAAAAGAGATTTCAATTAGATAATAATATTCTAACATTTGAAATGATCCTAGATAAATATATATTAAGAATATATCTCTCTAAAAAATCCAATTTTGACACTCCAAAAATAAAGATTCTAGTCATGATAAGGAGATATGATAAGAATGAAAGGAGTGGGGTGGTTTTTTATCTCAAAATGATAAGTAAAATTTAATTTTGAGCTTATAATATATTTTTTAGGGAAAAGTCTTACATGAGAATACATCAAAATATGAAAAATATCTAAAAGTAAAATTTTTAATGGCCTTTAAAAATGACCTTCTTATTTTGGTATAAAAAAATAGATGGAGAATAGTGCAACCTTACAATGATTAGATTTCTTGCTTTAAAATGAGTACTGGTTTGAAAATGACATTAAAAAATAAACTTTTCAATATATATATATATATTTGGGAGGAAAGTTTTACATGAAAATGCACTAAAATGTGAAAAGTATCAAAAAGTCATTATTTTAGTGACCTCAAAAAATGCCCTTCTATTTTGGGATATAAAATATTAGAATGCATCTTATAATCATTAGATAGCATAGAAGTAAGGAATATATGACAAGAGTGAAGATTCTTGAGGAAGTTATGATTAAGAAATGACATAAGAATTTCACTTTTTGGGTATATATATGTATAAGGAGAGTTTTTTTTATGAAAAAAATAAATTTTTTGAAAAAGTCAAATTCTTGGACACCCTTATGGTCGAAAATTACTCTTGGGATGGTGATGCAACTTGCATCCTTAAAGACATTAAAAAATAGGTTTTTTGAATTGATATATATTTGGGAGTTATGGTTTGAAAATGACATTAAAAATTAATTTTTTAATATATATATATATATTTGGGAGGAAAGTTTTACATGAAAATACACTATAATGTGAAAAATATCAAAAAGTCATTTTTTAAAAGGAATCAATAAAGGCTCTTCTATGTTTGGTATAAAATATTAGAATGCATCTTGCAATCATTAGATATCATAGAAGTTGAAAAGATACGACAAGATTGTTATGAGGTAGTTTGACTAAGAAATGATATAAAAAAATCATTTTTTGGGTTTATATATGTATAAGGAAAGTTTTTTTGGTGGAAAAATTTTTAAAAAAGAAAAATTTTGAAAAAGTCAAATTTTGGGCCTCCCTTATGGCCAAAAAGTGAAACCTTGGGAATGGTGGTGCAACTTGCATCTAAAAGTAGTGGGTTAAAATATTCCAAAACTATAGACTATAAAGGTACAAAAAGCTAGTGAGAGAGTGGATAAAATATAGATGGTAGGACCTAAAAAGTCCATAAAAAATAGGGGAATCATTTGCTTTGTCTCCCACTATGGGGTCAAAATTAGCATTTTTAATCAAAAGATTACTAAAAAATAATATTTCTTACAGGGCCCATTTCATAGTCTAAAATTTCCCTAATCGGCAGCAACTTCTCCATGAGCAATAAATGTGGGAGAAATTCAATACAAAATTTTATTCATCACTCACTAACAACAAACTCTCATAACCAATTTAGATATTAATTGAAGATAAAAAGGACTTCGAAAAAGTGGAAGGCATTGGTGGAAAGTAGTCAAGGAAAGGGATTATCTAAGTCACCTCAAAATAGGAGGATTATCCTCATTTATTTTACTCAATTTGAAAGAAAATCAATCTCAATTTTATATTACTTTGTAAATAATGTACATTTTTTTATAATAACTTGTAAATAAATTAACATCTTACTTATATTACTATTTTAAATCCCATAATAATATATTTGCATCACTCATACGTATTCTTTGGTCAAAACCCAAACTAAGGACTACAATCCTCTTCCTACTTTTGATGAGATTAAAGATGCCACTACTCATGGATATATGTAGTTAAGGAGTTCAATCAGTTTTAGGTGAAGTCCACCCATGTAGAGAGGTATATTTACAAAATATGTCTTAAATTTATACTCTATTAAAAAATCAACATGTTGTCAAGAAATATTATTTAGTATCAAAATAGTACTACTTTTTGTTTTATAACCATTTATTTAATTTATAAAAAAATTAACATGTTATTAAAAAATTAACCTCCTATTATTAAATAATATTTTTTAGTATCAAAATAGTACTACTATTTATTTTATAGCATCACTGCGAGATGTCAATGTGGAGTCTACTATCGAGATGATCAAGAGAGCACATGACATGGGCAAGTGGAATGACACATAGATAGGATCATTAAGTCTGTGCCATGTGATATCTATCTTCATGACATACATCTCAATTTGATCGTTTTATGTACATTCTCTAAAGGATCCCTCATATATTGCATATTTTTGGATTCCTCATTTAGATAATTCCACAACTAATACAAGAATTGGTAGTGGGGCTTTCCTTGACAACTAAACATTTCATCAAGTCCCCTCCTTTATGCTCATCCTCCTTTGTATCCCAACCCTCTCTGTAAGTGGCTTGTTGCATTCTCCTTATAAAAATTCCCTTGGTTCTTTGGTCCTATACACTACTTCAAATTTAGAGAAAATAATACGATGGATTATCATGAGAGAGAGTAGTCTAACATGCATGTGTCTTCAACTTCCGTTTGAGGGAATATCATGGGTAAAAACACCTTCACAAATTATGCGTCTTCAACTTCCTTTTGAGGGAATATCATAGGTAAAAACACCTTCACAAAGATTAATGATTAAGGGCTCTTGGCAACGGAAGCAAAAGCTAGCCTTATTGTTAAGTAAACATCCACTATCCCTATGTATATTATCGGACTCTGATCGTCTTCACAGAGATAGAGAGACGCAATAAATGGCCGTTTGCAGGAAAACGTTACAAGTTTGCATAATCTTCCCACACACCTCCCACCAGGTACTCGACGCCATCAAGCCCTTCTCCAAGTAGGCACCTTCATTTTCGTGTGAGATGTAGCCATAATGGGTCCGCTGAGTACTACTTTGTTGAGCCTGCATTGGAAGTAGGCCATGGGGCTGGCTGGGTGGCTAGGTGGGTGAGTGGGCGTTATGGCAGGGCATGGAGCGAGAGCGCGCCATGGCATACGCATTCTCACATCAGCTAAAAGCTCCGTCAATGGAGTTGAGTAGAAATCGCGCAAGGTTCCGTCTGATGAAGTCACTGACGGACGTTTTTCTGGTGCGCTTTTTGCATTCGCTGGCAGGCATCCAACGCTCCTGCTACTTCCAACCCACTTGCACGATCTTGCTGCTGTTCCCATCGCATTGGTGGTCACGGTTTCGAAGATGGCTGCCGCAGTGGTGACTCGTTAGCTGGCGGAGGATGGTGAGAGACAGGCGGCAGTCTATGACGTTGCGAACGGCCAGCCCTACACGCAAGGCGATAGTGACTCTTGTGCTCAACAGCCTCTCGATGCCGGCTTCCGGCATCCACCGGTTCGCGTGGCCACATCTTGGTGGGCACCTCTCTCCGCAAAGTCCTCAACGTGCCTTCAACACGATGCGCCCATGCCAAGGTCCGCTCTCACAACACCCTAAGACGACGCCCTGCATTTATCACATTTATTATATTTTTATAATATTTATTATATAAACGTGTAATAAACATATTTTTTTATAATAAATATATATTGATATAATAAACATGTACTTGGATAATAAATATATATTTATTAATAAAGATCATAATGCATTTATATTATAATAAATTCAATATGTGGAAAAGGTATTTATGTTTGTTATGAAGGGATACATGTGCATACATCATTGTGTGTGTGCACTTTTGAAAACACGCATCCATTCCATGCAAGTGTACACACACACACAAACACACGTATGAACACATGTATGTAAATATGATTGTACTCGCATACACATATGTGTGTGAGTATGTATGCATGCATCAACGTTCTTATAGATGTATGCACATAAATTATGATTATATGTGAATACATGTGTGTGTGTTAGAATGAATGCTTGCATATATTCCTATATATATGTAGACATGTGTAGATGTGGGTGTGCGTGTGCATGTGTGTGTCATATAGGGGTACATCTATGTATATTGTTCTTATGTGTGCACTAGTGCATGTGAGTGGACACTCACACCTACATTTAACCATGTGTTCACACACACACACTTAAAAATACATGTATGAATAGAATAATGCACTTAATATGTATGTGCATAAGCACATGCATACATAGATATGATAAACATGCACATGTGTGTGTGTGTGTGAGTGTGTGTGTAGCATCTACATATATTGTGAGTGGGTAAAATGCATGTGTGCATGTGCATGTGCATTTCATATATGGAGGCATGTATGTATATAAGTGTGTGTGTGTGTGTGCACTTTTGAAAACAAACACTAGCATGCACACATACACCCACCAACAAGTATCATACTAATGCCCACACACACTAAAATACTTCTATCTATGTATGTTCACTCATAAATATATATGTACATAGATACGTAGTAATAGATATGCATGTATGTAAGATAGAAAGTGTATGTGTGTGTGTGTGTTGGTATATATGCATGTACCCATATGTCTACATTTGGACATACACATGTAGATGTCTTTATATGTGCATACTTATGTGTGCATGATTGTGTTAATGGGTGTACGTGTGTATGCATGTGTCTACACACACACACACATACACACACACACACACATATCATTGTGAAATACTATGGATGCAATGTTAGGGCCTCTCCCAAAACACGGTCCGTCTTTTCTTGCATCTTAAGGCTGTGTGGTAGCATCGTAAGAACTCGCAAAACGACCATGTAGTTACAAAAGCATAGTAAGTTGACGAACTTTTTGCAATGCACGAGATTTCTTAATCTACACTAATTGCAGGATATGCACAAGACGATGTTTGATGTGTGGAATGATGAGGGGTGCCATGTATTAGTGTGGCAGATAGATACGCTTCAACGTTGTGTTGGGCGTGCGTCGGCCAAGATCTGGGTTATTTTCTTTCAGCAAAAGGAAGAGAGAGAGTAATTACCTCCAAACATCCCCGATATGCAAGAGAGAAAGAGAGACACCCAAGTCTAACCTATAACCTGCATAAACAAAAGTGTGCACATCTTTTACCCATCCGCCAAGAGCTGGGTTATTTTCTTTCAGCAAAAGGAAGAGAGAGAGAAATTACCTCCAAACATCCCCGATATGCAAGAGAGAAAGAGAGACACCCAAGTCTAACCTATAACCTGCATAAACAAAAGTGTGCACATCTTTTACCCATCGGCGGAGACGGGTGAGCATTCTAGTCTTAAGAGTTTCATAAAGCTTCCACGTGGCAAGAATTTGGAGGTTCGGGAAGGGGAGGAGGTCTGAGAAGGTTTGGGTAGAATCTGAATCTGGAGTTTCAAAAGATGTGCTTCGCACAGGTTGCCGACTAGTAAAATGAAAAGATAGCTCCAAGTATAGTAAACATTAATATTAATAGTATCAACTAGACTATCTTTTTTGGCCTACTGAAGGGAAGGGCATAGCATTGGGGCAAATGTTTTTCTCTTATGAAAAGTTTAATGATGGGAGGATAAGGGTTATCATACAGTGTACACATGGCATTTAATAATTTGTTGGCAAGATTTAGGGTTCTTTATAAAAGAAGGGAAAGCCACTCATTTCCTTGGGCTGCAGCCCGGTCGCTTCTCTATTTCACATACCCTATAATGATCTCCTTCTTTCATACCCTGTGATGCTGAGGGTGTTCGAAGAGAGTCGTGATGATGCACCCTTCACCTTTTCATGATGCTAAGGATGCCTCATTCACTGTTGTGATTTTGAGGGTTTGTCTTTTGTTATTTGTGATTAATGGCAAACGTTTCATGGTGTTGAAAGCATGCACTAAACAATGATTGAAATCATTGGTTCCAAAGCGCACATTTTTTCTTTTTTTATAGAGTGCAGAGTGCAGGAACGATTAGTTTTTGCATGCAAGCTGTTAGTGCTGCCAAAGAAATGGGCAAAATGATGGCTTAGATCTGATTCCTGTTTTAATAGAAAGCGCACGTTGTAAATTTTCAGGCGTGTTAATTAATGAAAATGGACTTTGATATTAGACCCTATTATATCAATAATTTTGATTTTAACATATTTCCACGCCCACCCTAACCATGCTTTATCGCTTTCTCTTGTTTACTTGCAGGGGTGAGAGATGTTCTTCACACATATTGCTCGGTAGTGCTTATATACATCATTTTTGCTCGGTTCTAATGGATGTTTTTTTTTTACTATACATCATTTTCTGTGTGTATGTGACGTATTTTTAAAATTCAACATCTAACAACTTTTTGGAATTTCATGCAACAAAAATAGCAGTGTAATTTCGCTACTATTTTCATTGTACACAGCAGAGCAGAATTATAATATAGCAAAAAATTTCATTGCTACAGGTGTTGTGCCCAACAGCGAAACTCCGCTGCTATAAACACTTTGGAGAAGTGAAATTTTGCTATAAGCACTACCGAGCAACAAAAATTCACTTCGAAGGAGCGAATGGAATCCTCGACATCTCGACAAAAACAAACGCTGCTAGAAAACATTGTTGTGTCTCCGATGTGTTATAGTGTTGCAGGTATTAAAATGAACATTAATGGAGATATTTGCATTGATTTGTTGCTTAAAAGTCTACCACGGAAAGACTATGGAAACATAGTCATTAGCAATCTACCATCTCCAAATTTGGTTGACATCACTACATCCTTAATGGAGGAAGAGAAGAAGATAAAGCAAAAAAATGGAGAAGCTATCTCTTATCCCATAATTAGGCCTACTGCACAAAGAATATATCCAAAGGGTCTACATCAAAGGGTGCCTTTAAAAAAAAGGAAATGGTAAATGCAAATTTTATGGTAGGCTAGGGAACTTTGAGAAGGATTGCTACATCAAGAAGAATATCTATGCCAACCTTGTGGAAGAAGACAATTAAGAAGAAGGTAAAGACAACACTACTAAGGCATCACATGAGGCCAACCTTATTGTTGTTGATAGTGAATGGGCCTTCTAGTCCAACTCACTTGCATACTAGTCCATTTTACTCATTATATGCCTTTTTAATTCCACATACTTTGTAAACCTAAAAACTAGCATGAGTTCTAGGTTGGTGTCATGTATGTTATCACAACGCTGGACAAGTTATGAAGCATACCATGGGATACTTCTAGTGGGGTCATCAATTTGAAGGGGAGATTATTGGATAAATTGATGTACTTGGGATTTATGGATGTAGATCATAAGCCTTAGGTCAGTTGTCAAAGTTTAGAATCTTGTAGTAGTTGTAGATTGTGTGAGCTAAGCTAAAAGAATTCATGAGGTGTACTAGGAGCCAGGAGCATTAAAGGTAACCTCTTTTGTTAACTTTGAAAGCTAGAATCTAGGGCATGTGGATGCTATAATCATGGAGACATTTGTGAAGAGTATCATTGACTTTGTTAAGATACTAATCATGATTAGCATTTGTTAATCCATCTTGTACTCAGCCTATTTACGAGGCACACATCTAATGGAAATATAACTCTCACTCTCCCATCTTGGCATCATTATTCTCATCATTATCTTAATCATATTGTGATTAGGCTAGCCATATAGATTAGCATTTTCATTTTGTCTAAACCATGAGATTTCTCATTATCTATTAGCCACCATGATGCCCACACTCCACACAGGAAAGATTGTGCAGCACTAAGTAAATTAGAGAGTACTTTAAACCTTAGGATTCAAATTGTTGACCTTTTTCACTAAGAAATTTGATTAAACTTTTTGAAAAAGTGAAAATTTAAAAAAATGAAATCTTCCTTCCGAAAATGGAGGAAAATATGTAGGCGGTGGAGGCTTGGTTTCTCCCTGATTTGTGGACCAAATTGCAATCTTTTTGTTGGAGGTGAGGTGCCCTGAGATGATCCATGGGCTGATGTAGACAATTTATGTGATTAACACGCAATTAGGACCCAATTGAGCCCTAGATTATCAGTAGTTAGCTGCTCTTCCATGACTTTGTTGACACTACTAGTGCATGTGATTTATTACAACAAATATAGAGGTCTTGGTCTAGGCATCACTACTTGGAGAAGGGCTAGAAAATACCCACAAAGTTGTTGCTAATGCTTGACTCAATTTGGGGAATGAAGACCTCCAACTGACCTCTCTTCTCATCTTCACAGAGACTCTATGACTCCCCCCTAATATAGCAACACATGCAACCACTTAGATAAAGATGAGATGTGACCAAATGAGCAATGGAATGTTATGGCATGCTTACTTGTAGGTAAGTCACATAGATCCCAAGTGCCATTTTTATGAATGGAATTGATTTCCCATTGCATGACGCCATCCAATGCTCACTTTCTGACTCATCTTTAAAAGAAATATGCTCCTTATTGGATGTTGCACCTATGAGTGCTTGATCAACAAAAATGCCCTGATGAGGAGTTGATATATTCTCTACTAGGTAGAGGAGCAAATAATTTGTTATCATCCTACAAAGTGTCCAATAGCAATTTTGGAGCTGCTTTGGCCTCCCTTATAGAATCTTGTTCTTTGGCCACTACATCGTCAATGGGTAGAAACTGAGGCTGACGATTTTTGGGTGTTTGACCCTCAATAGGCTAACTCATATGGTCAAAATCTAGTGTACCACTTTGGAATAAAGGCAACAAATAATCAAAAACATCCTATTTATAGACCCACAATGGGATTTGATTTTCATTCCAATAAGCACTACACTAAGTATTCAGCAAATGCCACATGACTAACTATTATCTTGCCTGTCATGCAGGTTGATACATTTTGGAACTATATCCCACAAATATGCATTTCATGGCCTTGTCATGAATATTGTGTCAGTATTGCAATATGGCATGACAGCATACACTAAATAACCAAGAACATGAATATGATTCACCATTGGATTCCATCCATTTTAAGCCTTATTCGGCATCATGGTGTTCAAAGATTTGGTGGGGCATTTTTTCAAAATATAAGCTATACACATGATTGCCTCCATTTCAAATTTATGAGGTAGGCTCTTGCCTTTAACCATACAAGCCATCTCCATAACAAACATTTTCTTTCCTTCGGCCACACCATTTTGTTGAGGTGTCTATGGCACATTACATTGGTGTGTACAACACTCCTGTCTTTCAAGAATGCATTGAACTCATGTGACATGTACTCCCCCCCTTGATTGTGCAAAGTGTTAGAAACTTATGACCCCACTGAAATCTTAAGCAATGGCCAAGAAAAATTTAAAGCATGAAAAAACCTCTAATTTTTTATTCAATGGATAATTGATTTGAAACAAAACAAAAAGAGGGAGCAAAAATGTCTTGGATTTCTTGCAACTATGAAAGGAGGCAAGAAGCAATTGCTTCAAATCAACTAAGGGAAGGGGTAGACATTAGAAAATTGAAGGTATACCCCATGAACTTGGTTGGAGCACTTTGCACACCAAACCAATTGAAAGGCAGATAAACATAGAGAGGGGCTCTCAATACTACCCCTATTATGCTCGCCCTCTTCACATATTCCTAAACATTCTTTTGGCCATCTCCTTTGACAATTGATTTGAAACAAAACAAAAAGAGGGAGCAGAAATGTCTTGGATTTCTTGCAACTATGAAAGGAGGCGAGAAGCAGTTACTTCAAATCAACTAAGGGAAGGGGTAGACATTAGAAAATCGAAGGTTTCAAAATTCCTAGATTTTGAGAGGCCAGAGAAGAGAAGTAGTTGATAGTTACTAAGGCGTTCAGGCTACAGAACACAGACTGTCTTGTATATTTACGCTCAAGTACCATTTAACATTAAGCTCAAGTAGTAGTAGTCGTTGATCAATATTGATATCATATATACTTCAAGTACCCAACATTTCTATGTAAAGAGTGCGTTGTAACTCTATGATCTCTTTCTTGAATAGGATTTCCATGATTTAATAAATCTATAAGTCTTAAATCTTGCCACACAATTTCCAAATATGCTTATGTGACCTTGTGGTGGGCAACATAATTATATGGTCCTAAATGTAAAACTATGGGAGATGAAATATATATGTAGACAATGTCACTCGTAAAGAATATTTCTTCAAGCACAAAACTTAACTCGAATTGCACAACAATAGAGATAGAGAATAATATTAAATTACTATGTGATCTATTAGATGATTATAAATTTTGAATTTACTAAGACTCGGATTAGCTTTATCTATGCTCATTGCGTATCACTAACTCAGGGGGTCACTTATAAATATGTAAGTATAGCACGTGGGTTCAATAGAAGGGATTTTTAAAACCTTTTTTTGACACATTTTTTATATACAGAAAGATACCATTTAAAGGAGGTATTCACAGACTAAATAAAAAAAGGGTATGTAACACCATATTCGTGAATTTGGGGATTTCCCAATTCCCATTTTTGAATACTTAAAAAAGGGGACATGGATAACATGTTTGTAAGTTTCTCAAAACCCTATCATATGACCTATCGTTGGAAAGCGCTTGAAAAATGGAATCTAAAGAGCTATAAAGTGCTCATTTTGGATTAGTGGTGTTCAAGTTATGGTTAATCCAAACTTTTGACCACGTGTCCCAAACTTGTGGGAAATTCCCATATTCCCCAATATGGTGTTATGTTTTATTCATGAAAAATTCATAGCTAAGGGATTTTTAAAATAGGCCTTGAACATACATGATACAGAGGGTTTACTTATAGTGAACCCCCTGAGATCACTAACTAGAACCTCGACCAAGGTAGAGTGACAACACCAAAGGAGTGCATGGTGAGTGCTCGACCCATCACAATGAAGGTATATTGTATAGTATTTGTGAACGAATGTCCATGCCCTCCTCATCCTAATGAACCATATTTAAAAATGACACTCAACATACATATGGCAAACCATGAGTACACATTTCAAGGCATAAGTTTATATATTAATTGAGGAGTCAGCTTGCAACATCAAGTTGGCTGGCATTGGTTCAAATAATCCCCATTTTCTAATATGCTCCGATGTCACTCAACGTTCACGTACACAAACATTCTTGCATCTTGAACATGAACAAGGGATTATTTTTGCAACCACTCTAGATCTCCAATTAATGGTGACCCATCACTGTTTGAACTAGTAGAAGACATATGTACCAGACACAAAAGGTATGCATTTTAAAAACTAAATATGTATATATGCACTAAATTAAGTAGTGTCAATGGTATATGCATAGTCTTGCTCTCTGGAATCTACCTAGCGTCCTTAAAAATGCATTGTTTTTAGCGACCCAAAGAAAATTAACTTTCGATCCTATGGTGCCGCCGATGCCTCCATCTTTCTCTCCCCCAAAAAATTCCCTCCACTCCTTTCCTTGAGTTTTTTCACCAACTCCTCCCTTCCATCAAGCTAGCTCCCCTCACATGCATTTGTACTCTTTATTTTCCCCTTCCCCTTCCTCTTCATGAGACTCTTTCTCTCCCATGACCAAATGGCTATGGTGTAAGCTCTTGAAGGTATTTATTCTAATGTATTTGTTTATTGTTCTTCTTCTTCTTCCCCTTCCCCTTGACCCCTTTCCCTTGCTATTCCTCTTTCTTTTCCTATCCCCCATCACTCTACAAGTGATGGTGTGACCTATTTATTAGGGTTTGCTTCTATTATGCTTAGCCTACTAATTAATAAGAAACATAAAGAGATTAAGAATAATGCATAGAGTACTAACCTTCTCCTTTTGCTTCTTTTCCTTCTCCTTTCTATGTCTATGCTTAATGTGTATTGGTCTTTTGTATGTTTCTTGTGTTTTTTTAGGTAGAGTTCATTAAATGTGTTGCTAATCACTTACCTTTTCATGTTGTGTGTAGGTCTTGCACTAATAATCTCTTTTAGCTAGACAATATAGAGGTAAGATTTCTTTTGCTTGTATTCTTTAGGGTTTTATATCTATGCATTAAGCTTTTAGGGTTTTGTATTACTAACTCCTTTGTTTAATCTTTGTTTTGTAGGTTCTCTAATCATCTCCTTCAACTTCACCAAAAAGAGGTAAGCCCTCTAATCATTGATGCTTTTTATCTACCTATTATTGCACCCTTGGGTCCTAGGGTTTAGGATTAGCTTAGCTTAAGCTTAATGCATAGATAAAGCTCTATGCATGGAGCATTATACATATATTAATCTATGCATAGATCTTTATCCATGCATAGAGCTTAATCTATACATAGAGCTTAATGCGTTAAACTTAATGCCTAAGATTTATGCATTAAGCTTAATGCATTAAGATTTATTTATAAGCCTTATGCATTAATAAAGCTTAATGTATTAAAGCTTATGGAGCTTAATGCATAAATTAAGAATTATGATAGAGCTTATGCATTAAGCTTAATGCATACACTTAATGTAAAAAGCTTTTGAGCATTCATAAGATTAAGAGTACTAAGTTTGAGTAGTATAAGAGTTCTAAGTTTGAGCATGCATAAGATTAAGATTTCTAATGCGTTCTTATGTTATTTAAGTTTGAGCATGCCTCATTTTTATAATTTAGACGTGGGGGGACGATCCAGAGTCAAGAAGCCCAACACGCAGTTGTTCAGTGTCCATTGCTAATGATCCAAAAATGGAGCATCTCTCACAGTTGGCCGCTAGTCTATCCCATTGGTATGGGAGAGAGAGTGTGTGGAAATTTTTGCTCCACCGCTTCCTTCCACAGTTAACCCTACACCAATGGGGGGTACTCTGATGGATGGTTCTACTCCTGGGTTACGCACTTCTATACCCATGTACACTCCAATTAGAGGATCTAGTCCACATTTAGGTGCTGGGACTTTACATGGAGGTTGTGACCAGGCCACTCCACTCTCTTCTATGTGACACCTAGTCCATGACCTCGTACCACGACCTCGTCAGGTAGAAGGTTTGCCTCTTCTTGTCGTGCTAGTGCTACTGGGGGTGGATGTAGGGGTTGTTTTGGGAGTAGTAATAGATCTTCTTTGAACTCCCCATTAGCAAAGGATATGCCGACACACACAGCAGGTGGTGGATCCAAATGCCTACAACCCAACAATGCTTCCTTACCGTGTGAGGAGGACAGATGGGTCGATCATTGAGGAAAGGGGAAACATGTTATAGCATGCATGCATCACCTTGTAAATCTTAAGTTCAGAAACATTTGGGGCATTGATTGGAGAACTTAACACAATGCAAAGAAGCAATACATTCCACAAGTATTGACAGAGTTTCTTGTGCCCCACCCTTACTTATAATTTAATGACCTTAAGATGTTGGATAGTATGAGGGGTCATGTAAGTCATAGAAAATCATTGATTGCTAAGGCCATCAAGCATGGTGGCATGAAGCTGCCATAGTAACTCTCCTGTTATGGCATTTTGGATGTAACTTATCTTTTATTCGCATTTCAGATTCAATATAATTAAGATTTTACGAGTTACTATGTTTTGTTTTATATTTCAATATGTTGATATGTGTATTTGTACAACTAAGAACAGTTTTTAATATATTAAATTAAAAAATTTTAAGGGAAGATTGGGGCATTAGCCCCAATCTGCCCCCAAATTTTTTTTACATCGACGCGCTGAGTGACAGAAATAGCGATGTTTTATTTTTTAGCAACATCATTGAGCGGTGAAAATAGCGATGTTGATGTTTTATTAGCACACTGCTAAGCAGCGAAAATAATGACGCTGATGTTTTTTACCGTGCCGCTTAAGCGGCAAAAATAGCGATGATAAATTTTTTTTACAATGCCATTGAGCAGCGAATATAGCGTGGGATATAGTGGCATTTATAGCGTCAAAAAAATAGCAGCGCTTAACGACACTTACACCCCAACACTTTTCCAAATCCTTTTATAAAAGCCACACTATAACTGTTGCTAGCCCCTCTTTTTGTTGTAATGCTAGTCTAGCTCTTTGCCTAATAAAATCCTTCAAGGTCTTCATGAAACGCTCAACGAAGAACATCCACCGACAGTATGCACAATACTTACTGCACACTGACACTTCATCTATCAAGTGTACCACATGATGTAATTGACTAGTGACGATAGTTCTTGGGAGGTTCTCCTTTATCATACACACTCCCTCCACTGCTATTACTTGAGAAATGACCTATTCGGAGTGTGGTGATTTATATAAGATTGCTCTTTTTCTGACCTTTCTTATTTTATTTCATCCACCACTATGTTTTATGTTGTGGTTTCAGATGGCCCGAACAAAAAGACTGTTAGGAGGGCAACTGATGACCCCATTGTAGAGCAAAGAAGATGAGTTCATCCTCAAAGCCCTCCAAATTACAAAAAGCTTGAGACGAAGAAGGCTTTAAAAATACTATGGCATGATGAAAAAGCTTAGATAGGCAATCAGATGTATGCAATTATGCATCACCAAGCTGCCTTTCCAAAGACTCGTTCATGGCATCTACAAACATTACGGACTCCAAGCATGGTGGCAGCCCTCAGCCCTCTCTTGCCTTCAAGAGACAGCATATGATTTTCTGATTGAGTATTTCCAAGATAGCTACATCGTGAGAACACATGCACATAGCGTGACTGTCATGGACAAAGACATGCACTCGCTTCGGTGAGTGCACTATAGATATGACCATGTCTTGTCTCCTCTCATAGACGGGCTTACAATAGCACATATAGCTGCAGGTGGCTATATCCCCCTATTGTCTACAAAAAAATAACATAATTTAAACTTTTTTTAAAGGCAAACACTTAAAAACACAAGAAAACACTTAAAAACACAAGAAAACACTTAAAACACACAAAAAAAATGTAAAACAACAATGTCATGGTTTTTATTACTTGTTGTGCAAATGATATACAAAGATACAAAATACATAAAGTATTGATGTCCAAAAAATGAATAAAGACAAAGGCACTAATTAAATTCATAATGGTGCATCTTCGTGTTCATCTGGGTGGTTGCAAGATGAGGGTACTCATTTTCGTTCACTCTCTCTAAAATTGGGACATCCATGCATCTCGGGCGGAGTACCTCGATCGTGATAGTGCCGCGAATTAAAAGACGACACGTGCCTCCCGAGCCTAAATCGACATATCTCGATCGAGATGCCAAGTAATGCCACGCTAGCAGGTCCGGGTTTCCAGGCGTCATCCATGTCACCAATACATGTCACCGCCACCACATTATCTCGATCGAGATATCTATGCTACTCGGATCCACATCAGGGCCACGTTGTATCCCCCCAGGCATATTTGACCAGCACATCTCCATCGTCCACGTATCTCGAACGAGAAATTTACATCAAATCGCGACCATTCATTGTTCGAGGAAATGGGATACAATCTCCACCGTCCCCATATCTCGATCGAGATACTGAGATCCAATCTCAGTCGTCCAAATATCTCGATCGAGATACAGAGATACAATCTGCACCATCCAAATATCTCGATCGAGATACGTAGATGCAATATCCACCGTCCAATTATCTCGATCGAGATACATAAACGCAATCTATACCGTCCATTCACGTACGTTGGAAGATGCGATCTCGGCCGTTTAAATATCTCGATCGAGGTATATAATGAATCTTGACCGTCGAGAAACCTTGTCGTGGTAATGCCTTTAAATCGTGGCCGTCCATGTACCTCGAACGAGATAGTAATATCAAATCTCAGCCGTCGATCCTTCCCCAACCCTAAAATTAGGTGTGTATCTTGGCCGTATGTTGCACTAACCCTAATATCCAGAGCGTTAATCTTGCAAACCCTAAATTGCATGATGTTACCGAACCTCGATCGAGGTTATAAAACCGGAAAACTTTTTTTTTTGCCTCATTGTCACAAGTCGTTTTCACTCTCCTTGCTCTCTTGATTTGGATTAGCATTAGTGAGCCCATTAGCTTTGTTTTTTAGCTTCATTAGTGCTACTTAGCACTAAGCATTAGACCCTTCACATTAGACCCTTCACATTGGACCCTTCACATTTGGCTTAGGTTTTAGCATGGAGTCACACGAGGAGGGCCGCTCATCTATTGCGGACCTCATCGCGGAGATAGACCGCGAGTTAGCGGCTATCCGTAGGAGTGCTAGAGACACTCCGTCTACATTACATATCGTGGCAGACTTGGAGGCGATGCTTGCGTCCCTTCGTAGCCTTCATGATATTGTTTATGTAGATGAGTTGATAGCCCACCATCGCGTTGCTCCTGTGTCACATGGCCTGACATATCGTCAGGTCTGTGATCTTGCTCCTATTAGGGATGGAGCCTACCTAGATCTTTTCCTTGATAGTCGTGGGATGAGGCCTGGGGCGGGCAAGCCCCTCACTATTTCGCGGTGTTCGCATCCTCGTATGGCGGCACATATCTATAGTCGATATGTTGCCGCATATGGGAGGATGCCGAACAACCGCCAGATTCCCATATACTTCGCAAAGCAGTTATATGCGGAGTTTGTCTTAGGGGAGGAGGTGGATTACACCAGCCATCGTCCGGGTGGTGGTGCTGGCCAAGGCCGTCTCCAGGACCAGGGTAGGCGGCCTCCACCAGCCCTTCGTGTAGCACCTACCACAGATCCTTCATTTGTGCCATTGTCGACAGTAGAGGCTCTTGGCACGCAGGTCGGCATTGACGTACGGAGTACCACGGAGAGCATCCAGCACGTGGTGCGCCTATTCTCACGATCTATACCGACGACAGATGTGGAGGTATTTACATATATATTACGTCTTAAGTTTTTTTGGTCATTTATCTTCATGTTTATATGTACTTTTCTATATTTTTACATGAGCAGCATGGTTGATTGTGTCACGTAGGTTCCCACACCTACCACTGAGAGGCTCACTCAGGAGTTGGTAGAGGCAAGAGCGGAGATTGACCGCCTCAGAGCTGCATTACAGATGGCAGAGGCAGCTACTGCAGAGGTACAGCATCTGAGAGAGTCCGACATCCAGCAGGTAGGTTTCTCTTGCACGTAAAAGAGTTATAATTAAGGTCCTAAGTTATAAATTTCTTTAAGTAATACCTAATGAGAGACTAATCAATTATTTTAATGCTTTACTTTTTTGCGTAGGCTCGGACCGAGGTAGAGAGCTCCAGAGCTGAGGCACAGCATCATCAGATTATGGAGCAGATTGCCCAGCACAGGGCAGAGCAGCTGATGCTGCATGTTCGAGAGTATCGTAGATCCTCGGACGTGACAGTGCCTTACCTACCTTTATATCCACAGCCTATTCACAGAGGTTTTTCGACGACCTCTCCCGCAAGATGCACCACCCTTCCTACGTGATGCGTGCTGCTCTTTATGTATCGAGGACATTGATAGTACAGGTGGATATGCCCTGGGATGTGGACATATTTTCCACTTGTCTTGCATCACCCAGGAGCTAGTCCGGTTCTCAGCATGCCCATCCTGCCGTGCACGCGTCGACCTAGTGACGTACAGGGTATTGGGCATCGATGATCTTCACCCAGGCCTCGTTCGAGTAGATGCCAGGACTGGCAGGCCTGTCGACTTTACATCACCTATGGACTTGGGACTCGACGCCTTCGACGATAGAGCCCAGGAGCCTGAGGTGCCTCCTGAGATAGAGTGGAGCTCACATGAGTTCGACGCTTACCAGAGAGTCCTACATGAGAGCCAAGTCACAGCATATGAGCGCGTGGGTGGTGCTGGCCCTAGTGGCACCTCGGGTGATGGTGCTAGCAGCAGTGCTGCTTCTCATGAGCAGCGTGTCCTTACAGCAGAGGAGCTTACACGAGCAGAGTGCTCGCAGAGTGGCAGACACGTACCATTGCAGATTATAGATTTTGGGTTTACAGACAGAGGCGTCTTGCATTAGCATGACGTAGAGAGAGAGAGAGGGCCATAGCAGCTTTTGGGACTCGTGAGCTCCCGAGTACACCGGCACCAGCACACGATCCTGCCTTTGAGGCAGACCTCCCCGCAGACATTCGACGACCCCCGCAGCCGGCACAGCCTCCTCGACGTGCACAGCAGCCTCGACGCGCATGTCGACCGGCAGTTAGAGATGACGATTTTGATTGGGTTGCTGTTGATAGTGACTAAACTCAGACTAGCTGGGTTAGCTCACTTACATTGTACTTAGATTTTTGGGCAGTGACTAACCTCAGACTAGCTGGGGTAGCTCATTTTCATTCTGATGTACTTATTTGATGTTTATATCATTATGAGTTTTCTCATTATTGAGTATCATTACATTTTAGTTGATGTTCTTGATTTTATTATATTTTTTAACACTTTGGCTATCATATTGTTTGTTGAAAATCTCCATGCCATCGTACCCAAACATGCTCCGATGGGGACAAAACTTTGCAAGCATGTGGAGGTGGGTCCCCCCCACATGCTTGCAAAGTTTGGTCACAATCAGAGCATGTTTGGATTGGTAATTAGCGCCCAGTGCAGGTTTTTGAAGTCTCTTGGTGCTTAAGAGGCCATGGAAAATCCGGGCCTTCCCCATACCATCGTACCCAAACATGCTCCGATGGGGACCAAACTTTGCAAGCATGTGGGGGTGGGTCCCCCCCACATGCTTGCAAAGTTTGATCACAATCAAAGCATGTTTGGATTGGTAATTAGCGCCCAGTGCGGGTTTTTGAAGTCTCTTGGTGCTTAAGAGGCCATGGAAAATCCGGGCCTTCCCCATACCATCGTACCCAAACATGCTCCGATGGGGACCAAACTTTGCAAGCATGTGGGGGTGGGTACCCCCCACATGCTTGCAAAGTTTGGTCACAATCAGAGCATGTTTGGATTGGTAATTAGTGCCCAGTGCGGGTTTTTGAAGTCTCTTGGTGCTTAAGACGCCATGGAAAATCCGGGCCTTCCCCATACCATCGCACCCAAACATGCTCCGATGGGGACCAAACTTTGCAAGCATGTGGGGGTGGGTCCCCCCCACATGCTTGCAAAAATTGGTCACAATCAGAGCATGTTTGGATTGGTAATTAGCGCCCAGTGCCGGTTTTTCAAGTCTCTTGGTGCTTAAGAGGCCATGGAAAATCCGGGCCTTCCCCATACCATCGTACCCAAACATGCTCCGATGGGGACCAAACTTTGCAAGAATGTGGGGGTGGGTCCCCCTCACATGCTTGCAAAAATTGGTCACAATCAGAGCATGTTTGGATTGGTAATTGGCGCCCAGTGCGGGTTTTTGAAGTCTCTTGGTGCTTAAGAGGCCATGGAAAATCCGAGCCTTCCCCATACCATCGTACCCAAACATGCTCCGATGGGGACCAAACTTTGCAAGCATGTGGGGGTGGGTCCCCCCCACATGCTTGCAAAGTTTGGTCACAATCAGAGCATGTTTGGATTGGTAATTAGTGCCCAGTGCGGGTTTTTGAAGTCTCTTGGTGCTTAAGAGGCCATGGAAAATCCGGGCCTTCCCCATACCATCGTACCCAAACATGCTCCGATGGGGACCAAACTTTGCAAGCATGTGGGGGTGGGTCCCCCCCACATGTTTGCAAAGTTTGGTCACAATCAGAGCATGTTTGGATTGGTAATTCGCGCCCAGTGCGGGTTTTTGAAGTCTCTTGGTGCTTAAGAGGCCATGGAAAATCCGGGCCTTCCCCATACCATCGTACCCAAACATGCTCCGATAGGGACCAAACTTTGCAAGCATGTGGGGGTGGGTCCCCCCCACATGCTTGCAAGGTTTGGTCCCCATCGGAGCATGTTTGGTGGGTGCGATGGTATGGGGAAGGCCTGGATTTTCCATGGCCTCTTGAGCACCAAGAGACTTGAAAAATCCGGACCGGGCGCTAATTACCAATCCAAACATGCTCCGATTATGACCAAACTTTGAAAACATGTGGGAGTGGGTCCCCCCCCATGCTTGCAAAGTTTGGTCCCCATCGGAGCATGTTTGGGTGCGATGGTATGGGGAAGGCCCGGATTCTCCATGGCCTCTTAAGCACCAAGAGACTTGAAAAATCCGGACTGGGTGCTAATTGCCAATCCAAACATGCTCTGATTGTGACCAAACTTTGCAAGCATGTCGGGGGGACCCACCCCCACATGCTTGCAAAGTTTGGTCCCCATCGGAGCATGTTTGGGTACGATGGTATGGGGAAGGCCCGGATTTTCCATGGCCTCTTAAGCACCAAGAGACTTCAAAAACCCGCACTGGGCGCTAATTACCAATCCAAACATGCTCTGATTGTGACCAAACTTTGCAAGCATGTGGGGGGGACACACCCCCACATGCTTGCAAAGTTTGGTCCCCATCGGAGCATGTTTGGGTACGATGGTATGGGGAAGGCCCGGATTTTCCATGGCCTCTTAAGCACCAAGAGACTTGGAAAACCCGCACTGGGCGCTAATTACCAATCCAAACATGCTCCGATTGTGACCAAACTTTGCAAGCATGTGGGGGGGACCCACCCCCACATGCTTGCAAAGTTTGGTCCCCATCGGAGCATGTTTGGGTACGATGGTATAGGGAAGGCCCGGATTTTCCATGGCCTCTTAAGCACCAAGAGACTTCAAAAACCCGCACTGGGCGCCAATTACCAATCCAAACATGCTCCGATTGTGACCAAACTTTGCAAGAATGTGGGGGGGACCCACCCCCACATGCTTGCAAAGTTTGGTCCCCATCGGAGCCTGTTTGGGTACGATGGTATGGGAAAGGCTCGGATTTTCCATGGCCTCTCAAGCACCAAGAGACTTCAAAACCTGCACTGGGCGCTAATTACCAATCCAAACATGCTCTGATTGTGACCAAACTTTGCAAGCATGTGGGGGGGACCCACCCCCACATGCTTGCAAAGTTTGGTCCCCATCGGAGCATGTTTGGGTACGATGGTATGGGGAAGGCCCGGATTTTCCATGGCCTCTTAAGCACCAAGAGACTTCAAAAACCCGCACTGGGCGCTAATTACCAATCCAAACATGCTCTGATTGTGACCAAACTTTGCAAGCATGTGGGGGGGACCCACCTCCACATGCTTGCAAAGTTTGGTCCCCATCGGAGCATGTTTGGGTACGATGGCATGGAGATTTTCAACAAACAATATGATAGCCAAAGTGTTAAAAAATATAATAAAATCAAGAACATCAACTAAAATGTAATGATACTCAATAATGAGAAAACTCATAATGATATAAACATCAAATAAGTACATCAGAATGAAAATGAGCTACCCCAGCTAGTCTGAGGTTAGTCACTGCCCAAAATCTAAGTACAATGTAAGTGAGCTAACCCAGCTAGTCTGAGTTTAGTCACTATCAAGATAGAGATCTAGTCAGCAACACCCTCTCTAGCTCTCAACTGCTCTAGAATGCTCTCATGGTCATCCACTCGAAGCCGAAAACGAGGGTGAGAACTGTGTTTTCGGCTCTGTACTCGAACAAGAGTGAGCCTGGTAGCAACCACTAGATGAGAGAACTGAAATGCCTCTAACTCCCACTTCCACTGCTGGAACTCAAGACTCCCCCGATGAAGTCGAATCTGCTGGTAGAACCGGCCTGCCACAATCATGCGATGGGCGTCATAAGAAAACCCATGATCATCCACTGTATCCTGGTCAAGCATGCACTTTGGCCTAGTGCAACTCATCAGATAGTAGTCTACTCCCTCGCTATTTTCCTCACTGGCAATAACAGCAAATACATCACCCTCCTGTAGCAAATCTGTCAGGTCATCATAACTGACCATGAACGCAGGACCTGTGTGCTCATCCGACACCACTGGATGTGAAGGATGCTCGGGGGAGAGGAATGTCTGTATCCATGCATCTGCCCATCCTCTCGAGGCACAATGTGACCAATCGCCATCCATACATGCTCCACAGAAGTATGCAAACCGTCGTGTGTAAATCGTGGGGGCCGCCATGCACGTGCTCTTGATGGAATGTAAGCCCAAGGTGCCAGGTACTGTGTCACAATCATGGGAGGCTCTACGGTCAATCATGCCACCATCCACATGCCAAAAAAATCTCCTGACAATCCGAGCATCACGTTTGGGGTACGATGATGCTGCACTCCCACACAAATGTTGGGAGCAGCACTCGACTATGTGGCCCGCATCTCTGAACCGCTGAGCATCCTGTCGTAGCTGATGATGCCTCAAGGCACGTTTCACACACGTGCCCGCACCATCATGCTCACCCTTCCCGTGACCAGTCTCAAAGAATGACCAAATCACTGGGATACTACTACTGCACATGCCACCTGTAAATCCATAAAAGATAGTCTTAGTTATTGTTTTCTTTAAGATGTTCTAGTGAATTTAGTTTAATTGTAAATGTAAGAAAGCCATAAGTACTACCTGTAGAGCCAATAGAATTGACGTGATGACTTGAACTGTGTGCCACAACCATCCGACCAAACCCATCGCTGGACATGTCTGATCCCACAATCTCCTAAAAAATCGTCATGGAGACGAAAACAGTGTTGCACAAAATGTGCATCATGTGAACGATCATCACTGATATAGAAATGATACTCTCGAATAATGACACGGGTCTCGGGGGTACTCGCTATCCCATCTACATGAGCCTCTGCATGTCGATAGCTAATGTGGACCAAAATAGCAACCTGGTGAGGTAAGCAATACATACGTTTAGGACACAAAAAATCAATTAAGTAATGTAGCTCAAACATAAAACAAATATTATAAAATATAACCATTACCTGCTCTGAGAAGTAATACTCAGATTGTATCTCGTGAAAAGGTGTGAAAGTGTAGTTCTCTGCAAAATCAATCACAGAGACGACCACACCAATAGGAAACTCTGCTAGGCATGCTCGGAACTGACGATCCTGCCACTTGTTGGCACAATGACTGTGCCGTATGTAGGGGTAGATCTGCTCCCTAAATGTGGCTGTGAAGTGACAACGTGGTGTATGTTTGTCCACGAGCTGCAACTTCCTGGACTGTCCACCACTCTGGAGCTGGTGTGTCACATACTCATAACGTTGCCATGCCACTATCTCTTGGTCACTTGCATCAAGATCTACCATCTGTAGATGTGCAAGTGAACCACATGATGTGCAATTGCTCTCCACACAAGGCATCCTATGGAACTGGGCATCCTCCGTACGTGCACACAAAAGAGAGTGGATGAAATCACGTGGACTACGAGGCAACTCTCTATGCCCACTAAGAGAACGGAACACATCATAAAAAAGTTTGAACTCAACATGGTAGCGACAACAACATGTGTCACGCTGACATGAGTACCTCACAAACCAAGGCTTACACCCCTCAAATGACCTTTGCCCAATTTTAAGCTCTGGATACGAAGCCACAAACTGAGAATACAACTCAGTTTGGGTCATTTCAAGAAAGCAAGCACCGTGCTCAATGAACACTCCTCTTGTCACTCTCTTACGCAAAGCTTTCTTGAAAACTGGCGATGCACGACAATTCTCCTCCCAAAAACTTTCTATCAAGGTTCTAGTGGTTTCATCTAGTAGGCGATCATGCCTAGCTACACGACCACTACTCGCCCACATAGCACCAACCTCATTGGCATCTAAACTTTTCGCCTAATAGACCCAACTCTAAGTGCGTGTGGTGCTATGGAAAGGATGCGAGATGTGGCACTAACCTTACCCTTCATTTGGGAGCTACTTATGGCTGCCACAATAGCCCGTCGAGCAGCCAAAGCGTCCGCAGAGTTCCTCTTCTTGTTAACTATATAGGAATGATGAACACTTTGTAGCACCGCCATGCCAGCTCTCCTCTCTCTTCGACCTCCAATGTCGGAAAGCACCCTGCAATTGGCCATGTTGGGCAGATCAATCAAAGCATCAAGCACACATGCCTGTGATGAAGACGTGAGGTCTTTGAAATAGGAATGGAAGATTGCATGGGCACGACGATGTGCCCCTGACTTTGATAGTTCTTTCCTATCCACACGAAGGGCGCCCAAAGGAGGGGGGGTGGGTTCTTGTAGAAGAGAGGACTCAAGAAGGGCGGGTTCATGTGGATTATCTAAACTAAGGGGTAGTGGGGGGGAAGAGGGCGAAGGGAGAGGAAGTGGAAGAGAAGGAGCAAGGCTTGGATCATCGCCAAACGGAAGGTGTTGCTCGTTAACGTGCTCTCCACTCTCTCTTTCTCTCACGAGCTACCCTTCTCCTCTCCTCCTCTTGAACTTGGTGGATGGGGGGGAGTCTAGTCCTATCACGTTTCCGACTCCTACGACTTTGAGAACCCATTCTCAAGGAAGCTAAGAGAGAAAATATTATAAAGGCTCAATGATGGGATAGTACTAGAGATAAGTGTGGGACAGTACTAGAGATGTGTGATTATATAGGAAAAATAGGTTATCCATTCAAATCTCATTGGATTTCCTATCTAAGATTGATTGGATAACTAAGATAAACATAAAGATAATTAAAGATAAACTATTATCCACTTAAAAATTAATATTATTTATAATATTTATTAACAAGTCTAAATATTGATCATTACTAGATATATAAATATATCTTTAAAGATATCTTTTATTTTATAATTATATAACTGCTTTTTTTAAATAAAGTATTTTTTTTCAAATTTTATTCAAAGGTTTATTCTACATAAAAAAATTTCAAGAAATATAAAATTAAAAAATTTATTTTTTTTAAAATTAATAATATGATCTTTAATAATATTTTTATTGATCTAATCCCAAAATATAATCCTTTAAAATTAGTGATTTTAAATTCTTTTATTTAATAAGTTACATATATTTTATTATTTAAATTTTTATATTCTATTTCTCTAAATTACTAAATTAACTTTTCCAAAAATATGTTTTTGAAAAAAGAGGGGAGGTGGGAAGGAGATGCCACGTGCCACAAGCGTGCATGACACGTAGCATTCTCTTGACATGTGGCACTATTATGGTTGATGTGGCAATTCCATGATGTGGCATGCCATGTCACCATGTGCGAGGTGGCATGCAAAGGTGGTAAGATGATGTGGCATTAATGATGACTAGGATGATGAGGTGGGGAGTCAACTAGGTTGACCATGTTGACATGGAGGGTGGAGGTGGCAAGCTGCTTATGTGGATCCTCTCGATGCTCACGTGGACATAAAGTGGCATGCATATATAAGGTTTGTGCCTACCCAAGCCTCACACATGGAATGAAACCTAAGCTGTGAAGTTTACCAAGCCTAGATTTCCAAACCTAACTAGGATTGGTTTTAGACTTGAAAAGGGGAGAGTGGACACAATATGGGAATTTTCACTTGGGAGGATTGAAAATGGACCTTCCCATACTCAAATCAAGCCAAATTTTTTTTTATAAATTCATGGCAACAAGAGTATTGATCCCTTGAGTTTTTAGATTGAAAGATTCAATATTTAATTTTCTAGAATTAAATTACTATTGATTTAATGGGCCTCTGACAGTCATAATAAATTTTCCAAAGTAAATCTACAAAAATCAAACCGTTAGATTTGTAATTTTACCTTATACCCACATTATACTAATCTTTCCCAATCTAATCATCACTAGATCCATACAATTTGAGCATTTTAAATGGTAGATGTGGTGGGAGGATAAAATAGTATGTTTTTTAACAATTCTAATATCTTTTAAATAATATAGAAAATAGTAGAACACGTCAAAAATTACTCGATAAATCAAGTTAAGCTCTATGTTATTTGTATTTGTGATATGCAAAGTGGGAACATCATATGAGTAATAATGTAAAAGTTATAGGCAATTTACTCACATTCACTATACCTGTCTAAACCTAGGACAGGGCCTGTATACAAACTTGGTTCCCAAAGAAAAGGGGATTTGCAATTATTGGATATTCGATCAGATTATAGTTTTAGGTGCCCAACTTTGCATATGATGTTTCATTAGAAGACCTTGAAGTGAAACTCCTTGGCTAACTATGAGAGATTGGCTATTCTTCTTGAAAAAATGCCTGTTTTCCAGCTAAAGCCAAGGGCGCCCACAACATGAAACTAGATAACCTCATCTTGCAACCACCCATCTTCATCTTTATCTTTGCCCGCATCGTCTCACCAGGTGCACCGCCTTCATCATCACCATCACTTTCAGCATCCTTGTCTTCCTGCATTAAATAGTGATACAATGCAAACACGTTAGCCATAAGCAAAACATGTTGGGTGAAAATTAAAAATCAATTAAAATACTCACCAAGTTGCCTTGATAATCTTGTTGGATATCTGTTTTAAATGACCAATCCATGACTTTTGAGCCACTCCCGAGTGTGCACTTCATTGTGGTGCTTGCGGTACATATTCTCGAAACCTAGACGTTGGGGATGATCTGTTACCCTTTCTAAAATAAATTTAATATGCATGAGAAATGAAAATTACGATGACACATGAAGTAAACTTAGTGAAATTGTGTGAGCCAGCCAACCTTTCCTCTGTATCCATACTTTCTCATACCATAACTCAGTAGTTGACTCATGCGCGCCACCTTTTTACTGAGGGTGTTGAGTACCCTCCCTCACTTCCATCTTTGCCTTCTTCCAGTCCTTAATGGTGCAGTTTGAAGGAATTTGTGTTCCTCTTTCGTGTACCTCCTTGCACAAGACCTCCTATTATTGAGAATATTTATAATGCAATTCCTCACCTAGTCATCAAAAAAGCATGTGCCAAGCGTGTTTGGAAACTGCTCATGCATGCATTGAGCTACATACATGAAGTATTTGTCTTTTTGTTCACCCCATGGTTTAAAAGTTCCCTTATATGTTTGGTTGACTAAATGACAGAAGTTATGATAAAACCTCCTTCCCATGTCATCCATATAGGACCCATGTTTCTCATTTAGGGTATAGTAAATCGTCACACCCTCTCCGGGCACGTTGCTTGTCATCATAGGAGAAGGTGTCCATGCACCTCTCACAAAGCATCTGCCGCACCCACCTCCCCCACTACTTAATGGTCAATGGCTCTGAGAAGCCCTCGTGCTTTCACCACCTGAGTGGCATTGTGAGGATGACGCAACCACACACTAGGGAGGTGGCACCATGGATGGGATAGGAGTGCATTGAGAACTAGGAGGAGATGAAGGGCAAGGAGAAGGTAAAGTGAAAGTATGAGGGGTAGGCAAAGTAGAAGTGATAGGGGGAGGGAAGTTGGTGGTAAGCATGGATGTGGTCGATTGTGGGATAGCTGGTGTGTTAGGCACAAAATAGGCGGGAGATAAACCGCCCAAGGGACTCAATTGCTCAGCTCCCTACCTAAGATTTGAGGTGGTTCCAAGCCGCCTATACCTCTGAAACACACTCTAAATCTAGGTCATCTATGGGTATGGGCATAACACTAGAGGATTCCCCTCCATATATCTGATCTTGGTCCATTTGACAATTAACACACTGATGGCCACATCTATATGCATAAAACATCACTTAAGCACATAACAACATAGCTCACATAGAGCATACATTAGATAAAAAGATTATACATAAAGCCTACAAGCATAGATCTTAATGCATAAGGCTTAATGCATAGACCTTATGCATAGAGCTTAATGCATAGAGCCTGATGCATGAAGCCTCATGTATAGACCTCATGCATAGAGTCTTATCCATAGAGCCCATTGATCTGCACATTGATCTTGATAGTGAGTATGATCTTGATCCATAGTGAGTATGATCTTAATGAGATAGACCTTATGCATAGAGCTTAATGCATAGAGCCTGATGCATGAAGCCTCATGTATAGACCTCATGCATAGAGTCTTATCCATAGAGCCCATTGATCTGCACATTGATCTTGATAGTGAGTATGATCTTAATGCATAGACCTTATGCATAGAGCTTAATGCATAGAGCCTGATGCATGAAGCCTCATGTATAGACCTCATGCATAGAGTCTTATCCATAGAGCCCATTGATCTGCACATTGATCTTGATAGTGAGTATGATCTTGATCTCAAGAAAAAGTTTCAAGAAGCCTCATGTGTAGACCTCAAGAAGAAGTTTCATTTATACATTGATCTTGACAGTGAGTATGAGCCCATTCAAAAGTGTAGAAAGAACTATGCAATCCTCTCATCAAACATTAAGGAAAACATGAGAATGCTAGGGTTGTAGCACATAGATCTTTGGTGTGATGGATCAATTTACCGTATCAACCCTATGACCGCTTCCCATCCTCCCTTCTCATTAAACCCAACTACTATGTTACATTTTACAGGGGATTGCTAGGATATTGCAAATCCATTGCTATGTATCTAGATCAAGCAGCTGAAATCCTTCATTCAACAAAAGATTGCAAGGCCCTAAGAAAGAAATTAGAGGAAAATGAGATTGAAATTTCAAGATCAAGGACACAAGTAACAAGATATAGGGCAAAGGACACTAGCATTGGAGAAAAACAAAGGAGGATAAAACTCAAAAACTTTGAGACCTTGAAGCTACACTCGAGTGGTGTAAAGAAAATAATTCAAGCAATCAGGTACTAAATGTATTTAAAGAAGTTGCTTTATTAATATTATCTTCTAGATGTTAGAATTTATGATTGTTGTAACTACAGGGTTATAATGCAACCTGACAAGGAGAGTATCAACCCCCGTCTCCATCTAACAAAGCAATTAAAACCTTTGCTTACTTTAAGAATGGCAAAGGAATTGATGCAGGAAAAGAAGTTCAAGTTGGTCAAAGAGATATTATAGAACACTTTGTTAGCACTAATGTAGTTTCCACATCAGAAATAAAGGAAGATATGGATACTAATGGTGCTAGTCTCGTTGTAAAGTTTACAATACTCTTTAGAAGTCACAATCTTCATTTCTTAAGGCTTCAAAGATTAAAGGGAGACTACTTGCAACCCCTACAGATGTTTGGACTTTCCGGAGCAAGCTCAATGCGGAGGTTTTGCAATATATAGGTAAACCTTACCATATTGAACTAGAGGAGTTCAATGGAGAAAGTGGCAACATTCAGTACAATGAATTCAATAACATATTTCTGGATATGGAGCTTTTGTAGAAGAGAATGGTGGAGTTCTATGACTCAACTTTTGAGGAGACAGGAGGTCTACTTAAATTTTTTATCAAGCTTGATGGATGTGAGATTATCAAACAAAAAACGTTGGATGGAAAGAGTGACAATAACACTGATGAATAAAGCACTTTATACAAGTATCAAGGATGATAAACCTCAATATTTTAGTGTGTTGTCTAAAGCAAATATTTGGTGGCTTGGATCATTCGAGGTGAATCACATTACATTAATTTCACATTTCTCTTTTTTTTACATAGCATGCTAATATTATCTACTTAAATACGGGTCAAGAAAGAAGACCATGAAACATTGTTTTGGGTGTTTAATCATACATCAATTCCTGAGTTGGTCAGACAACAAATGAATGGGACAATAATACTTAGTGTAGTAAAAAAGATGGACTTCCAGGTTGAGTAGCATCTTGTAGGTGACCTAAAGACTCTCAAGTGCTTATTTGATTGCAAAAAAGGAGCTAATGCAAAGTTGCCATGTCTTTATTTCTTGGGCCATGCAAAAGAGCTAGATTGTAAAGTAGTGGAGAAGGCCACTAAACTCGAACTTGATTGATCAAAACTTTCATCCTATATTTTCTATTCCTCTAATCAATGTGTATATATGTACCCTGCATGCCCATGCCGTATCCTAGAGAACCTAGTGTTTCTATACATTGGATTTGCTTGGAAGATTAAGGAGGTAGTAGAGAGATAGGAAGCTATTGCATCATTAGAGAAAGTGTTGTCAGACATTGGACTACATAGGGGAAACATGTGTATTTTTGAAGACAAAGAGGTCAACAAATGAGAAGGATGTTCCGTTAAAAACATCCATTGGGGGTGTAAAAGCAAGAAGATTTCTTTCAAAATCTCTATAATTCCAGAAAAGAAAAATACCAAGACAAGAAAGCTATACAAATCGAACTACATTAGCAAAATCAAGCATGATCAATGGAAGAAGCTCCATAGTGCTGTGAAAGACTAGAAGGGTGAATTAAGACATGCCAAAGCCGAGGTTTGGCAGTCAATTGATGTTTTGTTTAGGGTGTTTGAGAAATCCACTTGGGCAAAGCAAGATAAAAAGAACTTTAAAGACAATCTGCAAATATTTAAACAAGTCATAAAGGATGCTTGGACTGAATCCAACATAACACACTACATGGTAAGCTTCATGCTTTTTTTTAAAACAGAAGCAGCTTGTATAATGCACAACCTTAGTTTTCTCTACTGATTTGTATCATATTATCTATAATCATATGCCATTCTTTATTCAAAAGTATGTTGGCAATAAGCCCAACTTGTAGTCCCTAGCTTTTTGAATTATTTTGCATAGGATATCTTTTAGTCTAAGACCAAAGATGCAATCCACCACTAAATGCCATAAGCAGTGATGTCATCCCAAAAATGTATCCAGTCACATTGAGGCTATATAATCATTATGTACGAGATCATTTTTATCAATGCAATCAAGTCTATTTTCATTATGAATGGCTTACTTTTCTTTCCCCCTTAAATTTTAACATGATATCAAGAGCATAGGAGACTTTGGAGCTTTCGAGAGTATACTTCTTTTTTGGATTTTTTTAGCTTGGAGCTTTCTTGATACCCACCAGCCATTTCCATTCTTCATTTTTTATTCGAGCTTTTTATTCCATTTCTAGTCATCATTTTTTTTTGGAGCTTTTGCCTTTTGGAGAATGCGTCAACCCCCCCAATCACTACTCGTTGTTGATAGCTTCTGTTAACAACAAGAAATCTCCCATCGTAGCATTCACAACATGCTTAGAGCTTTTGTTAACGACACTCTTTGCTACGCTTATAGATGCTTCTGTTAACAACATGCTGGGCTGAGCGTTATCACCGTAGCCTGGAGCCGACTGTGCTTTGTAACCCGGAAAGCTCGACTGTGCTTTGTAACAACTCGGAAAGCTCAATTTGTAACAAGGGCACAATGACATCATGCTATATAAGATAGCAGTCTGGCCAAAAATGACATGGCATTGATGGTGCTTAGAGCAGGCAGAGATGGAGCCAATAGCAGGCAATGCCCTAGAGCACCAATGGTGCTAGCAAAGTAACGCACCATTAAGGCTACACTGATAGTGCCTCACCTATAACCTCTACCATCATGTGAGCTCTTCCCCACCACGACGTCCACACAACCGCTTTACACCAATGAGGGTCTCCACTCTAGATAGCCATTTCTCACTAGCGAGCAGCAATCGCCTAAAGCACACCTACCATCATATTTCTCCCCATCATATTTGCTACTCTCCTCAATGCTGGCCACTTACTGTCCACACCAGCACATGTAGGCGCACTGTGCCCGCCATATGCTAACAACTCCATCCCAACTTGCAGCCCTCCGTTCCTAATCTCAGGTCTGGCTACCAGTTGCGCAACCCGCCACGTAGCTCACATTAAGCCTTAGGTAACGCTTGATAAAGCCTTATTATAAGGCTTAATAAAATCCTTATTAAAAAGGTTGGAAAGAGCCTGCATCACAACAACCTCTTGCAAAAAACTTTAATAAGAAAAGAGGGGGAGAGCTTGCATTTGAACCAGCATTAGAGCATAAATCGTGAATTGAAGAAGATCTTGGCAACATTTGCAAAAATCATTTAAAAAAAGGTTTCTTTTTTTTAAAGGGATTTTCCTTATATTTTGGCCTTTTTCCAAATTGGGTATTTTGTGTGATATTTTATACCAATTGGAATTAATCATGGCAGCACCAATTATTACCTCATCTTCTAAGTTCATGGATAAGTTTAATGACCAAGGATTTCATACTTGGAAAATTAAAGTAAAAGGGACCTTAAGGATACAAAATCTATGGGGTCTTGTGAAGCCATTGAGTGATGAAGAGGGAGTTTTAACTAGAGCTACCACAGCTGCATTACAAGCCAAAGATGAACATGCCTTGGGAGTGATCATCACATCACTTGAAGATAATTTCATACACTACATAGATGAAGCCGATACGACTGCCAAATCTTGGGAAACCCTAGAGAGGATATTTGGAGCTAAGGCTAAACATTCCAAAATTAGCCTCAAAATGCAACTTTATGGGTTATGTATGGAAGCTAATGAGGGCATATCTAGTCTTGTAAATAGGTTCAAGAGCCTTATGACACAATTAGTGTATGTAAAATCACCTATTCCAGAGGAAGATGCCATAGAAATTTTACTCAAAAGCATACCTCCCACTTTTTCTCAAATTGTGACCGTTCTAAAGTAGAAGGAGCCCATCGTTTCTTTAAAAAGTATTATTAACTCTTTTGAGGAAGAATAGAAGAGGCTTCATACATCTCTTAGAAGGCGTATATGTTGTGTCCTATCCCAACAAAAAGAAATGTGCTCATTGTGGAAAGAGCAATCACTCATCCAAAGACTACTTCATCAATAATCCATGCTCTTACTCATCTAGAAGGTGTTACCGCAAGGAGAAGCAAGAGAAGAAAAAGGAGAAGGCTCACATTATTAAGGCAAAGGAAAGCCACTTTGTGGCAACAGGTGGCATTGAAGATTTTAATGACTCTTATGGATTTTAACTCTTCTATACACTCCCTTTTTGGATTATAAGCATTTTTAAAAAAAATCCATTCCCTTTATTATTGTAAGAGAAGAGTACACACACCCTATTTTTTGGGGGGGCTCTATCTCATTGTTTCAAGGAGGATAGTTGTAGGCTAAATCCATGTATTGAGTGTCTTTCACAAGTTTGGCTTAAGGGAGGGTATGTTGACAATAAGCCCAACTTGTAGTCCCTAGATTTTTTAATTATTTTGCATAGGGTATCTTTTAGTCTAAGACCAAAGATGTAATCCACCACCAAATGGCATAAGTAGTGATGTCATCCCAAAAATGTATCCAATCACATTGAGTGTACCTCTCATGGCTATATAAGCACTATGTAGTACAATCAAGTCTATTGTCTTACTTTTATTTCCCCCTTAAATTTTAACCAAATATGGGGACCCAAGTATATGGAACACTCAAGGAATGGAGAAATAACATTACCTCGCTTGCAATGCATATTTTAGACATACACAACATGGTGGAGGAAAAAGAACATTCATCGAAAAGAAACCTTGAAGTCCTCAACATTGCTTCAAAAACTTAAAGAAATAGAGGAGAGGAAACACAAAGAGCAGAAGCCTTTAAAAATTCAACATCTATTAAAGCACATAACATTTGGAGAGAAAGAAAGATGTAAGTAGATTAATAGAATGCAATAATACAAAAATACATTAATTCAATTTTGGTTATCTTTGTATTTGAGTGGATAATTGCCAATTTTGTTGGTTTGTTTCCTATATCTAAACAAACCATACTCATCTAACTTATGAAGGTTATGTAGACCTAAAGACAAAGCATGGGCAGTGTATGCATGTACAGAAGCACACGAGGCAATTTACAATAGTATGCCTTTTGAGTTGTAATACTCTTTCTATGAGAGAGAAAAACTTTCAGTAAAAATTACAAACAAAATCATAAACAATATTGATGAGTTACATCATGATCATCATCATTGAAAGAAAAATCACTAAACCCTTCTCCTTTTCGGAGTTGAGTCATCCTGTACATGATCTTTGATTGGAGCAAGTAATTCTTTTTTATACCTGAGGAAATCCATTTTTCCAACATCTTTAAGCAACTAGCTATCCTTAATTGCACATAATAGTGCATATGCTATGTAGGTCAACAAGTGGTAAGGTCCTCTGAAGGCATAAGTGCCAAGCCCCTGATCGAAGACTCGCAAAGCCGTTTCCTTCTCTAGATATCTAGACATAGATATCTAGACAAAGTCTTGGTTGCAAATTGAAAACTTGCATTTTCTGAAAACTTTTAGTGGTATATAACAAATTGTAAAAATTTGAAGGATTTTATGTATTCTCCAAGGACTGATTCCTTTCCTATCCTCCAATGTGTGAGGCTTTGCCTTGATGAATGAAAGAGTTTTCTTTAGAGACGACGAGCTACAAATAAGCAACACGTTTCATTTTAATAAGGAAACAAAACACATACATAGTAGCTATCAAAAAGTGTGGATGATCCATTCATTCATACACAACTTCAGATTTTCATCTCGTAAAAAAATAATTCATCCATCCAAAGATTAGTTGAGCCTCGCTCAAAATTCATCTGTCCCCTTGAGGACTCCCTTGGATCAACATTATTTCTTCCCATATCAGAAATGTTGAGCTTTCCCTAAATATTCTAGAATTCCTCTTGATATGGGAGCCCACCAGCCTGTTCATATAATGAAACATCTCCAACATCATTTTCAAGGCTTCCCCAGTAGTAAGGAGTTATGGATCCTTAGCATTGGAGTCTAGAAGAAGGTACTTATCTACCCCCTTTGTGTCTATAGAATTATCCTTCTCCTCCAGATTTTATGCAATGATTGGGAGGTAGTAGTCTTCCCTAAGGTTAACGACTGCCTGTAGATCCAATGTCAAAAACTACTAGAGATCTTCGATTGGGAAAGATGGTAAAGCAAATGTAGGAGTCATTATTATCTTTGGGCATTGTTGTGTCCTCCTGAGATTGAATCAAGGTCTCCTCATGAGAAGGCAATCAACATCAAGAGATTGAGCAAAGGTAAGGATCTTTACTTCTTGATGAAACTCTTCTTCCTCCCTTCTCAACTTCAGATGCATTCACTTCGACATCTTGTCACTCTTTGTGGTCATCATATTCAAGGATCAGATTTAGATAATAGATTAGACCGTAATCATACCTCACAAAGCAACATGTGTGGCTATGAGCAGGGCACTCCTTCTCAATCCTCTTGATGCTCTCTGGAACCCTTTGAAGGATTCTATGGAGCTTTTCCTTGAAACTATTTTGAGAAGACAGCTTCATGTCGTTGACATGCATGAACTTGTCAATTCAATTGATAATTATGTCCCTAGAAGTTAATCGTGATGAAAATTCTGCCTCATGCTCTTAAATCTCAATGCGGGCGGCCCTAAGGAAGTCCCCTAGAGAAAAATCATAGTTAAACATCTTTGATATTTCCTCAAAGCGATCATGCAGCTCCAGTCTCTAGTGGTTTTTGATAGAGATGCGCTTGAATTCATATGCAAAGAGTTAATATGTAGTAATATAAGATGGTTATTAACGCAAGAATCACTAGAACAAATGATAAGGTTTTGACGGTCGTATTTCGGTACCCTATTCACGTTGTGGTGATTTCGATGAGTTCAAAATAAAATAATGTCAAATCAAATTAATGACATATCTATAAGCATTTTCTTTGTATCAAGAATCGATAATAGCGTGTCCAAGGTGTCTTAATGGTGCAAATAAACATTTATACCATGGCTTTCATACAAATCGCCACAACGCAATAGGGCATTGTTTGTCCATGAAGAAACGGCATTGTTCATCCACAAAGAAACGGCATGTTTGTGTTATGGTGATTCTATCTTAATACACAGAAATAACTCAAGAAATGGCCTAAAATAACATGTTCAAAGTGTCTTAATGGTGTAAATAATACAAATCACTACAACGCGACCCATTAAGTTCAAGTATCAATACTCTTCTTTGTTTCCTTATTATATATGGGGGTGGTGGAACTCTTTTGCTTCTAGGTACATGAGTCACCAATGATTGGTGCCACCTCAATAGTAAGTTTTCCGTACACTTGAAATCAAAGCTATATGCTTCAACATATCCTGTTGAAAACAAAATGTATGGTTAATGGACATTCAAAATTTTAAATAAATATATTATGTGCTAACAACATAAATTCATCCATGATATGGATGGTCTTAAACCTTCATAGACAAACGCTCCAATACCTCAGCCAAAAAAATAAAAGAGCGAGTATATTGTCAATGCGAAATTTCATCAAATTTATTGAATATGATGTATAAAAGATTTTCACTGTTGAGATAATTGAATCTATCCAAATTAAATTATAATATTCATAGCCTTACACCTTGACAAGGCAATATCTTCAATAAAAAACAAACACATCTTATTTGCAATCGAATATATTGACAAAAGAGAATCAAATGATAGTAAGTTTGGAGTACAATGGCATTTGATTGCTTGATACAATAGTGTAAAGATTTGTCTCGTACAATCCAAAAATCAAACCCATCTAAGCATATTTTTTTGGCCAAAGCCTAAGTTTATCTTATGGGCTTTTAGTACAAAATGGCTCCAAACATTCTGCACCCAACAAGTCTTGATATTTGTGCAGATCCCATACTTCAAATTGCACGTTTAGACCTCAGCAATGGTTTCCTTCGACCTACAGCAGCAACTAGTATGGGTTAGGTTGGAATCTGATTATACTGTCACTCAATGTTTAATGAAACCAGACATTATCCTACCCATAAGCTCAAGTAAAGCCTTTTGTAGCCTTGATATGTATGCTTTTGCTGTAACTCCACTTATGAGATGACCACGATCATATCCCAAGCGAGTAGCATAAGCAATAGTGTGTTGATCACTCAAAATCCTTGTTTTGTAACACACTTTTAACAAGCTTAGCTGGTCTTTGGTGGATAGTAATGGTACTCCAGCTTTGGATGCCAACATTGCTAGATCCTTGCTTATGGATTCTACTTCTCTTTTTTTCCCTCTTGATTGGACATACTTTAGCTTATCACCATACAATGGTAAGTGTGAAGATGCACAAGATGAGTTTTCCACTTCATCTGAATATTCGTTGAGCTCTTCTCGCAAAAATTGAGAGGTGAATTGGAGCCATTCTTCCAGTACATCTTGAAAATCGATAAATAAATTATGGCTATGTGTGATAGGAGATTGACCTAGCCGATTAAGCAAAATAATAGACCTAATGTCATTTGTATTATTTAGATTTAAAAGGTAGGGTAGAAGGTCATTGAACAGTACGTAGTCATGCCCTCCTTGAAAACTTTCAGGGAAGAGACAGTTGTCTTTTGGATTAACACATCCCTTGAAAGGGCTATCATCAATAAGCAATGTATTCTTCTAAGTTCTTATTGCAAATATCTTGGCACTGATTCCAAACCTTGAGTAAAGGTTTAAACATAGCCTCAACAATAGGCTTATCTGGCCTATACACTTTTCGAAGATTATGGATATAACATTCTTCTTGTCCCCACACCATAAAGAAATGATATTTCTTATGTGCATACTGTTCAAGATTGTTTACATAGGCACAAACATTCTTGTGTAGCATGGTGGACCAAATACCAACATGAAAGTATTGGTAAATCTCATCCAAAAATTCAAAAAACCCGGGGCGAATAACAACTGTGGTGCGACCAATATCAATTCGAATACAATTTGTTTGTTTATGGCTCTTCTCTTCCTTGTTGAGTTAAACTCCATTAAGATCAAGTATAAGTGCATGTTTCTTTATGGTGATTGCACGAGGAATATTTTCTGCATACGATACAGAAGAATGATAACACTTTAATGTGTTTACATACTTAACAATGTTAAAACAAGTGATCCTATATTATCAATGAGAGCTAATTACAACAAAACATCCACAAGTTTACTTTCGTTTCATGCTCCCATACTCATCTATGACGATGGCTCCTAGACTTGATTGCATTTCCCTATTGATTGGTGAAGATTGAAATACTAATCTATCTCCATCTCTCTCAAAAGAATATAAACTTCCTAGAGGCCTACTCTTTTGTGTATCAGAACGTAGCTCCTCAACACGTTGCTCTATTTCTTGCGCACTTAACTTGTGATTGTTAGAAGCAGCTGTACCTGCAAAAACAACTCTCATTGAGAAACATACTTTTTAACACACAAAATTGCTGAATAAATCATCTTAAATAACATCCTATTGAAAAAGATCTACCTTTAGTTTTCTTGGCACCCTCTGCCCGCAGAGTCCTTGATTTCACCTATTCTCTCTTTATTCGTAGCATATGTAGCCTTGTCAATTTCTTCAACACCCTCTGCCACCACCACAGAGTCCTTGATTTCAACTATTTTCCCTTTATTCGTAGCATATGTAGCCTCATCAATTTGTTCGACAATCTCTTCTTCTCTCCTTGGTTACAAAAGTCTCTTGAAGCACTTCATTAACTTTATTTTTATTCTCACTAACCTCAACATGAACTTGCAAATCAGGAATGTCCTTAGTCTCTTTAGTCCTATCACTTGAAGGCCTTGAAGATGTTTGCAAAGCTGAATCATCGATGTGATCTACCTCCACCATGTTGTCTTCATTATTTCTAGCATTTGAATCATGAGAGTTTATCTCTCTAGTAGGGCTTTCATGATGATGTTCTAGTTGAGCAATGTTATCTTCGTCTTTCTCTTCTTTGTATATATCTGTAATATTAAAATAAAATGCTATTACTTTTAGGATTTAAATAATACACCAAGGCTAATACAATACTAGTCATTTTTATATCTACACATATACTTTGTATCCAAACTTAGATTACTCAACATTGAGTGATGTACCATAATGAATTAGGAACCATATTACCTGCCAAGACTTTCACACAAGGGTCAAACTTGAGTTTGAGCCTCACTCACAAGGGCAAAGTAAAGATCACTCAACTTGAGATTGTGCCTTGTGTTGGAAGACATCCCCAAGGTTGGACATAAGTGGAGGTACGGCTCAATCTCAAGTTTGAGCCTCACCGCTACACTAGGATATGGACTAAGTGTAATTTCTTAATAGTAAGTGTGCGTCATCATTTGTATTAGGCTCAAACTTAATTTTGAGCCTCACTGCTACACTAGGATATGGAGTAATTTCTTAATAGTAAGTGTGCATCATCATTTGTACCAGACGGCATGAAATCAAGGATAATTAGAATAGAAATATTCACTTTAATAGAAAAATGTTAAAAGTGAATCCAAAAAGCCAATGTATTAATCAAAAGACTAATAATTATTTTAACAAATCCACACTTTGAACAAGACCTATGTTAATATTATTTGTTGATAAGGTCCTTTCAAATGATTACCATTCGTTGTACATTCATAAGCACTATCAGTGCACTTTTCTACCTTTCTTTGGTTGAGAGCTTGATGTGCTATGAGCATGGAAAGCCTTGTTGACATCTGTATCCCCAATCTTCTCAACGGCCATAGCAACCCCAACATTTGAAGCTTCCATGGCTTTTGCAGTATCCAATATATCATCACCATTCCCACCTTCATCATCATTTTCATGCCTTCCAATATCTTCAAAATTGTCTTCTGCATCCTCATTGAATAAAGCATCATTCCCTTGGTCCTCTTCATTCCTTTGCCCTGCATCTTCAAAGTCTATAGCATCCCCAACTTCTTTATCATCATCTGTGTCATTTTTGTTGTCAATATCATCACCTTCGTCTTCCTCCTCTGTACTTGGCGGGTCGTCAATGTGAAGATTTTGAAGGTTCTCTTTTTCTGTATCATCTAGTGTTTGCTTTTTTGTGCCGCCACTTGCACCACACCACTCTTGCAAGGACGGGTGACCGTCTAAAAGAGCAGAGCACTTTGATTCTAATGCCATCGCTTCCAAATCATCTTTGCATAAAGCAATACATCGTCTCTTCTTTAGCAAGCTCTCCTCTAGCACAACTCCACCACAATATATCTCTACAACATAGCTATGTTCAGGACAAAACCCTGTGATGAGACCGTCAATAAAGCCTTTGTCGATGAATTCTCTATAGAGCCTGAGATGAATACATTTTTTGTGAGAACCTTATCAATGGCCTCAAACTTGTCAACCTTGCTCATGAAAAGAATAACAGTTGCAATCTCAACCTTGCTGATGAAAAGAATAACAGTTCCAGATGTCCAGGCATCATCTTTTTGTGTGTGGATCATGCCAAATTCATAGTGCAACTTTGTTGACTGGCTAGAAATCCCTTCGATAAGCATTTCAATGGTGATGAAATCAACAAAACACACAATAATATATTCATATTGTGAGTTTAGTGTGTTCAAAGCAAGTGCCAACTTGGAGAAAAATTCTAACGAGAGCTGCTCCTTTGTACCATGTAGGTCCATGATTGCCAGTTGAAATGGTACATGCTCTTCACTATACAGAAGGCTATAATCTTTGTCATATCAAAACCCACCTCCCTAATTGTCCAAGGAATAGACTCTTGTTGAGATACAATACCCATAGATGCTCTATATAGGTGATTGAGTAAAGTTACTACACTTTTTGAAAGTGAAGGATTTTTTTTTGAACGATTGAGAGAGTCCCTAACAAAGGACTGGCTGTAGCTTCTCAATTGATTATACTCATACTCCCCTAGCTTATATGTCTCACATACCTGTTCCCAAGTCATCTTTTCCCTTGTCAGATCAAAATAGAAGGCGGTTATTGCATCTTTGAGCACTTGATCTGTTTTTAGCTTCCAAGCCATCTCCTCCATATCCATTCTTTGATGGGTTTGCTTTCCCTTCTTAAGCAATATTCTATTGTCAAGAAGTGTTGTTTGAATGTCCAAAACTTCACTCTTTTGAAGGCCTAAAATGCACCTAAACAACGTTGGGCCTAGCGTGACTGTTCTTGGTGCCTGCTGAATTTGCCCACTCTTCAAAGTTGGAAGTTTGGGATTTTGATCAAGACCTTTAGTTTGAGTTTCGCCCTTTGTATTTGGTAGCAAGCCTTTTGAATATAGCCTCATGATCTTAACCCAAATCTGCAATACATCATCATCACACACAGAAGCAAGTGTAAATCATTTTTGATAAAATTCTTATGTAGTGTGTGCTCCGTGGTCTCCACAAAGGCCTGCAAAGTTGCAAAGTAAGAAGTTAGACCCCTTACTATAGATATCACAAAATATTAGGAGGAATCATGCATCTATGGGTTTTCAATCATTTGGAGTTTATGCTCAAACTTGAGTTTAAGCCTCACTTGCTAGTGCTAAACTAGTATATAATATATTTAGTGATGCTCGAACTTAGGTTTGAGGATCACCTCCGTATGCAAATCTAGCACTTGCAAGTGAGGCTCCAACTTAAGTTCGAGCCACAATTAGATATGCAAGTGCTACACCATCACAGAGAGGTGAGGCTTGAAGTTCAATTTCAAACCAAACTATTAAGTTTATGCAGTTTGAGAAGAAGCCTCACATGCATCTTTCTTATGCTACTTCTACACTTGAAAAACTATAGATTCATAAAAGATATTATGAAAAGTAAAGAAGATGTAATGTATGTCTATGATTTACCAAGATATAGCAAAGAATCAATCTCGATGTTAAAATTTATAATTGTTGTAACTACAAGGTTATAATGCAACCTGACAAGGAGAGTATCAATCCCCATCTCCATCCAACAAAAAGCAATTAAAACCTCTACTTGCTTCAAGAATGGCAAAGGAATTGATGGAGGAAACGAAGTTCAAGTTGGTCAAAAGAGATATTATAGAATGCTTTGTTAGTAGTAATGTAGTTTCCACAACAGAAATAAAGGAATCTATGGATACTAATGGTGTCAGTCTCGTCGTAAAGTTTACAATACTCTTTAGAAGTCAAAATCTTCATATCTTAAGGCTTCAGAGATTAAAGGGAGACTACTTGCAACCCCTACAGATGTTTGGACTTTTCGGAGCAAGCTCAATGCCAAGGTCTTGCAATATATAGGTAAACATTACCACATTGAAGAGGAGTTCTATGGAGAAAGTGGCAACATTCAGTACAATGAATTCAATAACATATTTCTGGATATGGAGCTTCTGTAGAAGATAATGGTGGAGTTCTATGACATAACTTTCGAGGAGACAAGAGGTCTGCTTAAATTTTTCATCAAGCTTGATGGATGTGAGATTATCAAACAAAAAAAGTTGAATGGAAAGAGTGACAATAACCCTGATAAATAAAGCACTTGATATAAGCATCAAGGATGATAAAACTCAATATTTTAGTGTGTTGTCTAAATCAAATATTTGGTGGCTTGGATGATTTGAGGTAAATCAGATTACATTAATTTCACATTTCTCTTTTTTCTACATAGCCTGTTGATATTATCTACTTTAATACAGGTCAAGAAAGAAGACCAGGAAACATTGTTTTGGGTGTTTCATCATACATCGATTCCTGAGTTGGTCACACAACAAATGAATGGGACAATAATACTTAGTGTAGAAAACAAGATGGACTTCTAGGTTGAGTAGCATCTTGCAGGTGACCTAAAGACACTTAAGTGCTTATTTGATTGCAAAAAGGAAGCTAATGCAAAGTTGCCATGTCTTTATTTCATTGGCCATGCAAAAGAGAGAGATTGTAAGTGGTGGAGAAGGCCACCAAACTGGAACTTGATTGATGAGAATTTTCATCCTATATTTGCCACTCCTCTAGTCAATGTGCATATATGTACCCTGCATGTCCATGCTGTATCATAGAGAACCTAGTGTTTCTATACATTAGCTTTGCTTGGAAGATTAAGGACGTAGTAGAGAGATAGGATGCTATTACATCATTAGAGAAAGTGTTGTCGGACATTGGACTACATGGGGGAAATGTGTGTTTTTTCAAGACAAAGAGGTCAACAAATGAGAAGGATGTTCCATTAAAACCATGCATTGGGGGTGTAAAAGCAAGAAGATTTCTTTCAAAAGCTCTATAATTCCCAAAAAAAAAAAGAAAAATAGCAAGACAAGAAAGCTATACAAATCGAGCTACATTAGCAAAATCAAGCATGATCAATGGAAGAAGCTCCATAATGCTGTGAAAGACTAAGAGAGTGAATCAAGACATGCCAAAGTAGAGGTTTGGCGGTTAATTGATGTTCTGTCCCCACATGATGTTTGACAAATCTACTTGGACAAAGCAAGATAAAAAGAACTTTAAAGACAATCTGCTGCAAATATTTAAACAAGTCATGAAGGATGCTTGGACTAAATCCAACATAATACACTACATGGTAAGTTTCATGCTTTCTTTTAGTAGAAGTAGCTTGTATAATGCACAACCTTAGTTTTTTGTATTGATTTGTAGCTTATTATCTACAATCATATGCCATTATTTATTCAAAAATATGTTGGCAATAAGCCCAACTTGTAATCCGTAGCTTTTTCAATTATTTTGCATAGGATATCTTTTAGTCTAAGACCAAAGATGTAATCCACCACCAAATGCCATAAGCAGTGATGTCATCCCAAAAATGTATCTAGTCACATTGAGTGTACCTCTCTCATGGCTATATAATCATTATGTACAAGATCATTTATATCAATGGAATCAAGTCCATTTTCATTAATATCAAGATCATTTATATCAATGGAATCAAGTCCATTTTCATTATAAATGGCTTACTTTTACGATCATTTATATCAATGGAATCAAATCTATTTTCATTATGAATGGCTTACTTTTCTTTCCCCCTTTAATTTTAACATGATATCAAGAGCATAGGAGACTTTGGAGCTTTCTAGTGTAGACTTCTATTTTGGATTTTTTTGCTTGGATCTTTCTTGCTACCCACTAGCCATTTCCATTCATCATTTTTTCGTCGAGCTTTTTCCTATAAATTAAAGGGTTTAGGGTGAGATTTTGTTCCCTGTAGAATTTCCAGAGAACAAAGAACAAACAGAAGCTTCACAAGTTCCATTCTCCAAGGTGCTTTTGCATGCACTTCAATCAGGCTTTCTTTTTATCCACCCATTTACCTTTCTTTTAATGTTTCTGTGGTACACTTGCCATGCCTTTGACATTGTGTGCTTATGGTTTTCTTTTAGGGGTGTGCGAAAAGCGCCGGAGGCAACGTGAAGCGAGCGCATAAGGTGACCCCTCACAAACCGCATTTCCATTATCATGACTTATCTATGTGTTTTTAATTTATGTGGTGCTAATATTCTCTTCGTTCCTTCCTTTTCTCCAAACTCTCCCTTCATGTTTCGCCCCCCCCATTCACCTATGGTAGCGCAACCTCCTAATCGATCATCCCCCCTAGGTATCCCAAACATGGAAACCATTCCCAATTCCCCAGGAAGCCAACCATCACCCAACTCGCTCAATAACCCCCCTTTATCTTCTCAACCAAAGCGAGGTCGTGGCAAATCTACCATGAGCACTTAGGGGAATTCCCTACGTCGTTGGTGCGATAGATGGTTCTCACATGCCCATCATTGCACCCCGAGACAACCATGTTGACTACTTCAATCGGAAAGGGTTCCACTCTATTTTGCTACGACTAACAGTAGCCGCCAATTGCTCACTATGGAATTATGATGTCAGTTGGGCCGGATCAGCGCATGACTCCTTGAACTTCTCTAGAAGTGATATAGGGCAAGCATGTGTAAGGGGCGAGCTGGGTAACTATTGTTTGGTTGGCGACTGTACTTACCCCGCACGGCCATACATGTTAGTGCCTTTCAAAGGATGCAAGGAAGGGTTGACACGTCTAAAGTACTAACCACACCAGCACACGTAGGCACACTGTGCCCGCCATCTGCTAATAGCTCCATCCCAACTTATAGCCCTTCGTTCGTAATCTCAGGTCTGGCTAATCAGTTACGGAACCTGCCACGTAGCTCACATTAAGACTTAGGGTAACACTTGATAAAGCCTTAATACAAGGCTTAATAAAAGCCTTATTAAAAAGGTTGGAAAGAGCCTGCATCACAACAACCTCCTGCAAAAAACTTTAATTTAAAAAAAGAGGGGGAGAGCTTACATTTGAGCCTGCATCAAAGCAGAAATCTTGAATTGAAGAAGAGCTTGGCAACATTTGCAAAACTCAACAACAAAAAAAAAGGTTCAATTTTTTTTTTGAGAAATTTTTGTTATAAAATCACCTATTCTAGAGGAAGATGCCACAGAAATCTTACTCAAAAGCATGCCTCCCACTTTTGCTCAAATTGTGACCGTTCTAAAGTAGAAGGAGCCCATCCCTTCTTTACAAAGTATTATTAAGTCTTTGCAGGAAGAACAGAAGAGGCTTCACATATCCTAGAAGGCGTATATGTTGTGTCCTATCCCAACAAGAAGAAATGTGCTCATTGTGGAAAGACCAATCACTCATCCAAAGACTACTTCATCAACAATTCATGCTAAATCCTTAATCTTGTCTAGATCAAAAGAGTGGATAGATACTAAGACATTAGTATAATGTGGTGGTTAGTAAAAATTACAAATCCAATGGTTGGATTTTTAATGATCTCTTTTTCAAAATTCTTCCAAACTATCAGAAGACCTGCAAATATTAATAATCTAATTAGTAAAATTACATATTTGATGTGAATCATCTAAAACCTATAGGGACTAGTGTACTTGTAATGGTGCATCTATGGAAAAATAAATTGGATCACTCTAAGTATGGAAAGATCATTTGTTTATCATTTCATCATATTTTTGATTAATTTTAATTAATTAGACTAATTTATATTAATTTAAGTTATATTGGATTAATTTAAGGATAGGCGTATTTTCTATTATTTGCCTAATCTCATTTCAAGTACCTTGCCCCCCAAAATTTGCTCTCCAAGCATTGTCCCAGTCCAGCATAAACTGGATAAAACTGGACACCATGATCTTGCAACAACCCTGCCAAAGCAATGAGACACCTAATGGTAGTCATATAAGATGTGGGTGTAAAGGTCTCATCATAATCAATGTCCTTTTGCAGGGCATACCCCTTTGCAACAAGTATAGCCTTGTAGCGATCAATGCTACCATCTGCTTTGCATTTTAACTTAGTACCAATGGCCTTCTTGCCATGAGGTAGATCTGTCAAATACTAGGTGTCATTCTTGAGTATAGAGTTATACTCATCCTGCATAGCATGCATCCAATGATCATCATCTTGTGCTTCCTCAAAGGAAACAAGTTCCTCCTCATTACATAAAGTAAAAATGAGAACATGATCCACATGAGAATAATCTACATGATGAGAACCTGCACGCGTTCTGCTAGGTAAAAGACCTGCTAACTTGCTACCCTCAATGTTTTCACAAGCCATTTTGACATACGTTTAGATTCTTCTATGGCTGCTCTCTCCTCATCCACTACATCCTCAATAATTGCCTCATCAAAAGGCTGATTTGCAGGCTAATTTTACACCTGCGAAGGCTGAATTTCAGCACTTGGTTGAGCATTCAATTACTCTACATATGGCTGCCCTCCATTAAACAAAGGTAGAAGTGAATCAAACATGTCCTATGAGCATACATTCTGTTGTTTTTTGCATGAAAGCATGGGCTGAACTGAGTTTTTGACAAAAACATCTCTACTTACCGAAATCCGCTTTGAGGCCACAGATGGTAGAGTCTATATCCCTTGCTTTTTGAACTGTATCCAACAAATATGCAATTAATTACCTTATCATCAAGCTTAATGCCTTGTTGCTCAGGCAGAAAAGAGCGTAAGCAAGATAACCAAAAACACACAAATGAGCCACAGAAGGCTTCCTGCCATGCCAAGCTTCATAAGGAGTTTTAGACTGCAAGGCCTTGGTAGGGCATTTGTTTAACACATAGTTTGCGCACATAGTTTCCTCTAACCAAAAACCATGAGGTAAATCTTTGGCTTTCACCATACATTGTGCCATCTCCCCATGAGAGACCTGTTCTTCCTCTTAGCTGCCACACTATTTTGCTAAGGTGTGTATGGCACTCTACATTGGTGCCTTATGCCTTTTTCAGCCATATATGCATGAAATCCCTTGGACATATACCCCCCCCTCGATCTGAAACGAAGGGTGCCAACTTTACGTTCACATGCATTTTCAGCCCATGGATACAAAGTGCCTAAAGCACATAAAAACCTTTGACTTCTATTTTAATGGATACACCCAGCTATATCTGGAGTAATCATCAATAAAAGTGACGAAGTAGAGATATCACCCAATAGATGGTTTCCTCTCATAGGACCACATTTATCACTATGTATAAGTTGTATTTCTTAACAGCTCTCACAGATTCATCCTTTGGAAATGATGCCCGATGCATTTTACCAAGAATACACCCCTCACATACATGTCTAGCAGGGGTCTCAAGAGTTGGCAACTCAGACACCATATCATGCCTTTGAAGGTGTAACAAACTGCCATGATTCAGATGGTCAAATCATGCATGCCACAATTTTGCATCACTCGTAGCACGAGTCATAGAGACTAAGCAAGCATCATGATGCAACTTCTCAAATACATCCATCTTGTATAGGCCATGAAACAAGCTACATGAGGTAATGATAGAATAACCATCATTTCTATCCTGAACTATACATCTGTCATCCACAAATTTCACCATCAAGCTTGAAAAGACTAAGGTTAAAACTGACAGCAAGTTCTTCTTAATGCTTGGCACATTTGTAGCAATGAGCACAACTCTACCAACTCCTTTGAGAGGATATGAGGAACCATTTGCACATGTGACGGTTCCTACACTTGGGACAGATTCTAGAGATGAGAACAATTTTTTTTTGTGAAGTAATGTGCTTACTAGCACCACTGTTAAAGTACCAAACAAGCATCCGATTCTGCCAGCACTGACATGCATACATCATGAATAGAAGGGTCATAACTGCAATGTACAGTCCATGCCCAATCATCTTGAGCAAAACTTGCAGTTTCCTTCTTCTTTACACTTGGTGAAGATACATCAGCCACATCCATGTCCGATTCTTTCTTTTTCTCCTTCTCTAGCCTTTTCTTGCACTCATTTATGTAGTGCCCTGGTTTCCTGTAATAGTGACACTTGCCCTTTTTTTAAGGCGTATCACCTTTTTTTTCTGCATCCTTACTTGAGGATTCTGATTTTGGCTTATAGCCACCATGCGAAGAAGCTTTACCTTTGCCTTTCTGACTGGCAACAAAAGCTTGGTCACCAACTCGCATAACAGATCTGTTTTGCCTAGAGCACTCTTCTTGCACTAAAATGAGCTCATCAAATGTAAGGGCATTTGGATTTCCCTTCATCATGAGCCTAAGGGTAGATGCAAAACTTTGATAAGAATCTGGAAATGCATTGAGAAATATGGACACCAATGAACTATCAGGATTTATCTCATCCACACTATAGGTATTGGAGAGGACGAGCGTGAGAAATACCGAAAGTCCTTGGAGTAAGATCGTGAGAATGCCTCTGAAGCAACCTGCTCCTTAAAATCTTTGATCTTGGTCAAGAAGCTGTCCATTGAGTCTCCCTCATTCATGTGCTCAGACTCCAACTGTTTATGCAGATATGCAACATGTGCTTCATTGCGCACCTAGTATAATGCGGCCAGTGCATCCCATGCCTGTTTTGAAGTCTTACATGAGCGAATATGAGGCATACTGCTTTGTTTCATAGAAAGTGCAAGCAATGCATGTGCATGTGCATCTCTTCCATCCCATCTCGTTTAAGCAGTAGAGCAGGAGGTACTGGTGGTGTATGTGGAGGAGCCGCATCTATATTAGATTCTACTTCAAATGTACTTGTAGCACTTGGTTACACTGGTAGTTGTGAAACGGTTCCTGGACGTGTTTGACTACACTGACCACATTTTGCAAACACCTTTAGCAACCAGTACATGCCCACACACAAGATAGAGAAGCTTGAGAGCACACAAACTCACTAGATTAGAATGAAAAAATGTGTGCCAGATACAAAAGATAAGTACCCACCCCACAATGAGTAGATAGGATGGTGTACATACACACGGGGAAAAAAAACTCCTAGTGGGGGAAAAAGTGTCCCGACGGTCCTAAGTGTGTTCACACACATCACTACCATATAATGCTACAACAAAGTACACGAAGGCATGTCTCATAGACGTGCAGTTCAGATGGGCAGATGAAAGAACAGGATTGGCGCACACCTGGGTGAGTAGCAGGAAAAGGGTCTTGTTCCACGGGAACACTCACAGGAACACGGATTATGGAAGGAGACCAGAAGCAATTAACGCAAGAGAGTGGGATTGTAGCCATGGGAACATAAAGACGCACATAATTTTTCCATATTTTTGTGCCGAAGTGCAATGTAAATCGTTTTAGGCCAATGTGGGTTCTAAATGAGAGTTCTAAGTGTATTAAGCAAGGCTCACTTATGGGGTTGTCCACCCATGTGTGAAAGAGGCCTAGGGTTAGGGTTATTGACATCTCTACAAAAGAGATGTTAGCTAAAGAAAGTGGATGTTTTTGCCATTCTCATAAGCTATTGAGTGAAGCTCTTGAGCTCTCAAGCTATGGCAGCTCTCTAACTCTCTCTCTATTGTACTCTAATGAGCATCAAGCTCCAATGAGTATAGCTCCACTTCTTTCTCTTAATCTGTTTTAGCATCATTGAAGTAGAAGCTAACACTAAAGAATGTTACAAAGGTTGGTCTCTAACTTTTCTCTATTCTGCTTTGTACAATTCTGTCTATTCAACATCCATTCCATGTTAAGTGCATTCTTGTCTGGATGTGAACTAAAGAATGTTACAGAGGTTGGTCTCTAACTTTTCTCTATTCTGCTTTGTACAATTCTGTCTATTCAACATCCATTCCATGTTAAGTGCATTCTTGTCTGGACGTGAACTCTTGTTCGGAATCATGATGGGCATAGGAACTAACCTACTTGCAATCATGATATTAACTCCCGTGGATTAGGCAGACGGGTAGCTCAATGTGCTGGAGTTGGCTTATCGCATCATTGGGCACAGTTGCATTACGTGCCGCTCTTCAAGAGCCAACAAGGTGGTTTGCAACCACGTAAGTACCGGACATTAACAATCACTAAGTGGAAAGAGACCCCTGCACATGAAGTAAAAAGGGTCCCTAAGCGATGATAGAACCCTACTCGGATTTTATCACTTGATCCATCAAAGAGGGCAACAACACCAGGCTCCAAAATTATGACTATCGACACCACAAGAACGACTCAGTAGTAGTGGTAGCCCTAGGGAATCCACTAGGTGGCTAGTGTCAACCATGGTAATTTGAGCCAAGAAACAACTAAGACTCCACCAAGTGGCTAGTGTCAACCATGGCACTCTGAGCCAGGCACTAACAAGCACCACCTTATAATTTTTTTCTGCTCAATTTTTCATATCTTAGCAGTGCAAAGAAGCAGCACAAAGTTTTTTTTTTTTTAGAAGAGAAGCTTCATCAAGCTCAACTCTTAGCAGTGTAGAGTTTTTTTTTTAAGGACAGCTTCATCAAGCTAAACTCTTAGAAGCATTGCAAATAACCAAGCTTTCATTAAGCTCTTTGATTGAGCTTTCAACTCTGTGGCACACCAGGCAATGTGGAGAGATAAGAAGAGAGAGACCATTAGTATGCTCTTTTTCTTGAGCTTTCAGCTCAAACAACATCCAATACTACCAACATGGCATAATCAAACTACCATGGTTTGCCATCTATCTCAGATTTAGTTTTAGATTTTTTAATCCAAAGTTGTCTCTCTTAGGGAACAACTCTCTTCCTATGCTTAAGCTTTCTTTTCCATAATTTGGCTTTTCGTGTGTTAACTAGGGCTGATTTACTAAAGCTTTTGAATCAGAGGGAGGAAATATAGATAATTTTTTTAGGATCTTCTTATATCTGACAAGAGCGTGATTTTTAGAGGAAAAATGGTCAGCCATACAAAGGAGGTTATGGCGAAATTTTCTAATATTGTGTAAAATAAGTTTTACTTTTTTTAATTCAAAAAGAGTAATTCCCATCGTATATGTATTAGATTAAAGTGTTATTTTTCATTCTAAGTATAGAAAAATGCATACTAAAAATGTTTTATTAAAAAAGTGTTACTTTATTTAGAATTAAATTATATGCATAGAAGGAAGCATATTGAAATTGTTGTTTTGATTATAAAAGTGTTATATCATAAATGATTTTTAAGCATAAATGGATGCATAAAAGAAATTCTTTTATATTATAAGAGTGATTTTCATCATAAATGATTTATATGCATAAACATATGCATAAAAGATAATTAGGTTTGGATACTCGTGTGGATCCATCATTATTTTTCTTTCTTGATTCTATAACTAAACTTGATTCTTGACCTACTCATGCAAAACAATTTCCTTTCTAAGGCACAATTGACTTATTTTATTACATTAAATAAATAGGGAAGAACGATTGTAATCCTTATTGGCACATCATGCATTAGACCTAGTGAAAAAATTGTCTCTTGTTTTTCTAATTTTATGAAACTTTTAGATTTTCTATTGGTTATCCTACCTCACTTATGATATTGAAATCCTTTGTGATTTCACAATGACTAGAAATTCTCTTTTTAAAATGGGTGAGACCCATGAGAAAGTTTTATATTCCATCAGTAATGTTGCATTGGAGGAGTGACTCTCACATAGCTTTGGTTTCTCTTTGAATGCATTCATCTCCATGTCCCTAGTGCACATCATCACAACAACTTATTCCTGCCTCCAAACTCATGTCCACTAATACATTTCTTAAAAATCTACCACAACTTTAGACCATCCTTGAGTAATACAACCAAACTAATGTCACTGGTGATTTGATTAGATGACTAGATGTACTCTCAGTGCAGTGCGTGAAGATGGCGATGACCAAAATAGTGACCTACGTGCACACACTAGTAAGCATGCTAGGGAGGGAAATCATTGAGCTTCACTTTAATAAAAACCAGCCACTCCTGCAATCACCTCTTCTTGGTCATCTTCTGACATGACATACATGTATCACGGCGGGAAGTGCAAGAACAAAGTCCTTTGCAATGTGAAGTTCCAAGATCCTACCTCTTGCACATCAATCCTCCCTAGGTGCTCTATACGTAGAGTGCACCCCATAGTGTTGTCGGCCTATAGGAACTCTGTAGCAAGCACAAAAGCCAACTCCACAAGTACCTCTCCACCAAGGAACCACAACCACATTCTTGTGTAGAGAGAGATTTATTAGAAAATTGGCCCACACCAAGTGCAGGTCTCCTAGGCTATTGAAGGCGTCCATGCTTCCCCACCTTCTTAGAGATTCCATGAATTGTTGCAATACTACAACATTCCTAGAACAACAAAGCATATAAGTGGATTGCAAGCATTAATATACCATATTGGAGAATTTGGAAAAATCCCAAGACTTTGGGAATTTTCTTTTCAATACACTTTTTTGGTGTGTCAATTTGTTCCTCCTAGATTCTCTCTACATCCCCTATAATCTTGGTATCTTTATATTATCTCCTTTGATTACTCCATCATCTTCTCTATGCTGACATGCCTACATTCATCTAAGGTTTACTGAAGATAACCTGAGGCTTAAAACCCTTTGAAAAGATAAGAAATATTTGCATATGGATGATATTTCTCCATCATATAGGACTAGAATGTTTGCATTGTCCCATTATAAAACAAAACATGCACACTAGTATATACTCAAGGTATAGGACTAGAATGTTCACACTACCCTAGAAAGGATATACTATGCACACTAGCCCTAGAAAGGATATACTATGCACACTAGCCCTAATAAACTAAATACAACCGGACTAGATTGTGTAAACAATCCCATAGAATGTACACAGTAGCCATATTAAACTAAACAAAATGGAACTAGAATGAATGTTGACACTGGCCCAAGTTAATGTGTAAACTAGCCCATTACAAATAGGCACAACAGACTAGAATGTTCACAACTACCCCATAAGGGTGGTAACGTGTATATGCGAGTGTAAAATCACAAGAAAACATAAAATTTTCACTTTTTATAATTAAAGTAATTAATTTAAAATAAAAAAACTTAGTTCTAATTTTTAAAATAATGACCTAACTAATATAAAAAACATGATTCAAATAAATCACAGTGGCCCCAGGTGGAACTAGAATGCGCACAGTTAACCAAACACATAGGTATAAAGAACTTTTATAAATTTTTGTAATAATTCCATTCAAACTTCACAACTAATGATAATCAACATCAAACTTTACGTATTTACACAAAAAGAAAAGAAAAGAAGAACTATTAACTATTAAAGAGGGCCATTGTGCATGCTCCTTACATGAATTTAAGGCTTCCTCAAACAGAACAGTGGGGAGACTTGCATGCGCGAGCATCGGCAGGGGAGATCTCCCCCAATTCCATTCATAAATTCAACCATTGCTGAACAAGAAGAAAGAAAGAGAATATTTCAACCGTAAGTGGGTAGCACAAAACAGCGTCCCGGTAACTGAGAAGAGACGAGACCAATCCATTGGCAACTAAGCCATGAAGAGGTAGCTGAAAAGAGACAAGAACAATCCATTGGAAACTAGGCCATGAAGGGAGCGTAGAGCCCATGGCCATGCCCTCATGCGTCCTTGTTTAGAAGCCAATCTGAGTAGCTACGAAGTCGACAAGTGTAGCCCGTATTTTATCGCAGGAGAACTCGTGATCATAATCCATTGCCTAATCACAACACATCACTCTTATAATGATATACGAATTGAGTACACGATCACTGCAATTAATGAGAATCAAATCACATGAAACACAGGTTAAATTAGCTGTTACAAGTTGGTACCTTGGCGTAGATGAAATGGGCACAAAAATATGGAGTGGTGGAGAGGGTGACGTTCTGCACGTCGAGTTGGAGGTCGTCTTGCAGGACAGAGAGCAGCTGTGGCCAGAGACCTCGTTTCTTGGGACAGTTGAGGGTGATGAAGATGTCGGCGTTGCCCCAAATCCGGACCGTCACGTTCGGCGAAAATGGCAAGTTGGTGCACCCCATGGACTTCTGTTGCGCATGTCCGGCACCGTCGACATTGCCATTTCCGTCGAAACTTCTATTATCGCTTGATACCCACTGATTATTGTGCAGTTTCTGCCTACTCTCAGCTGCGGCCTCTAGTTCTGCCTTCGTCTTGGCCAGTTGTTGCAGTTTCTCGTCCAAGTACTGCACGTACTCTATCACGTAGCTTAGTAGAGTGCACCTGTCCGACTGCATACAATCCACAATATGCTACTTAGATGACACCAATCCATTATTATCAAGTCATCTGTCTGTCTGTTTGTCTAGATTGTCTCTCCTGAAGTTTGAAGGCTCTTCACCTGCCTTTTAAGCCATTACAACCCTCAAGGACACCACCACCAAAAAAACAAAAAAAAAAAACCATCTACTTAAATAAATTGCGATATTGAATAATTGGTTTCAAAAATGGGTACACGAGGCCATTTCTACATCTTCAAGTTGAAGTTAGGGTTGACATTTGGAGGAGGCCTTCACATTTCAGCCTTGCTAATATTGCCTCGCTAGTTGACTTCTTCAGTGGAGTGATCACGATTCAATCTCATCTCATCTCGTCTTATTAACGTTTTAAACTTGTGATTTACAGAATTTAGCATGTGCACAGAGCAACTGTTAAGCATTTTTTAGGCTTGCGACGATTGATGAGAAACTAACATGTGCTTATCAGACTTCACTGATTGTTAAACAACTTTTAAGCTTGTATCTATTATAAGCATAAGCTGCCTCCATTTAGCACCTGCATCCCGTAAAATGGAAAGAAAAGAAAACATTTTGTTAATAATTATGATGAGAAAAATCATACAACGTGAGCATCCTTGTACGCTTCACGACATTGCACAAAGGTGGACATTATCATAAGCAATTTTAAAGCTTATAAGTTTTGTGAAGCTTGTGATGGAGGCCCCGCCTGCAACACTTTGCCAAATTATTATCGTAAACGACTTTTAAGCAAGTGCATCCTACTAGCTGGTGTGTGAGCGCTACAAGAAGCAAGACTTGATCAAGGTGTTTGTTATGATCTTAATGCAATCATCATAAACTATCATCATTTAAGCTTGTGATTATGAGAAGCCACACCACTTGAGCACTGCAAACTAGCTACTGTCTATGCATATTTACCTTGAAGTCTGGCATGGGAAGCAGAGACCTCAGCGTCGCAAACAAGCCGGTCATGGCCTGTCGTCTCTGCCTCTCAGAGTGTATGTGAGCGTCTCTGTAAGAGAGCGTTCCTTTCCTCTTGGGCGCTAGTGGAGGGCGAGCTTGGGGGACAAAATCTGGCAACTTCTGCTCATCCCTTTTCGAAGCGCCATGGGTAGCGTGTAGGATAATAGGAAGCGAGGATTCTGAGTCACCGGCCATGGCGGCCGACGGCACAGCATCATGAAGCAGAATATTGTCGCTTAAACCAGAATAACGGGGGGATGTATGTTGAGGTGCTAGTAGAAAATCATTGTCGGAAGCTTCAACAGCTGCGGGTGTTGTGGGCTCGCTCATCAACTTCAGCAGCTGCATGTCAAAAGTGGTGCAGGGGTCCAAGATATTGCTTTCTTGTGCAGAAGCCATGAGTTGCTGCAGCGTCCAAGAGACGAAGTTGGTGCTGGAGTCCAAGATACTGCCTTCTTATGCAGAAGCCACGTGTTCCTGCAGCATCCAAGCGACCAAGGCCAAGTATTCTGTGTACCTGTGTAGAGAGAGCAGGACAGGGCACGGTCTGTTTAACGTTTTAAAGGCTGGGCGCTGGATTGATTGGTACCATCACCATGGTGCATTATTAATGAGATGCAGGGTCTTCCGGTCAGTTTCGCGGACACAGAGTGACGTACGTTGTCCCTCACATAGCTGAGCTGCCTTTTAATAGGGAAATGGGGTCGCATCGCTGATCAGCGTCCCTTTAATGGTGTGACATTACAATGATTTTTTTAAAATAATTAACAGTATACGCCTTCTTCGTGGAGTGGGGGCATGCACTTTCAAGCATGTTTACCTTGGGTAGCCTAACACCCTTTTTTTCAAGCATGTTTAAGTCCTTGGGTAGGTTGACACCCTTGCACAAAAGAAAGCAAGGCTGTGAGGCCACTCCAAGGTAAAAAAACATTGAAAAAAAAGCCGACGCTAAAAAAACGCCCTGATTCTAAGGCCCCCTCTAAGGTAAAAAAAGTGCTGACGATTGACGTTTGAAAAAAAGTATTTTTTAAAAAGTGAAAAACCTTTGTCTAAAAATTGTGAAATTATTTATAAAAGAAAATCTTAAAATCTTAAGGTTTCTACAACAAACGAAGAGTACAGCCCCATGAAGAGCCGCAAAAATTTTAAAGGATCTAAAAATTTAAAAAACATTCATGCAGCTACCAACACATGGCTATAGCCACACAAATAACTGCACTTATAGCTCAGCTTATAGCCCCCTATTGTCTGTAAAAAAATCACATAATTCAAACTTTTTTTTAAGGCAATTACTTAAAAACATAAAAAAACACTTAAAACACAAAAAAATTACAGAACAACAATGTCATGGTTTTTATTACTTTGCAAATGATATACAAAGATACAAAATACATAAAGTATTGATGTCCCAAAAACAAATAAAGTCAAAGGCACTAATTAAATTCATAGCGGTGCATCTTCATGTTCATCTTCGCCCGCATCTTCACCAGGTGCTCCACCACCTTCATCATCACCGTCACTTTCAGCATCCTTGTCTTCCTGCGTTAAATAGTGATAGAATGCAAACACATTAGCTATAAGTAAAACAAGTTGGGTGACAATTAAAAATCAATTAAAAGACTCACCAAGTTGCCTTGTTGAGCTTGTTTGATATCTGTTTTAGTGACCACTCCATGGCTTTTGAGCCACTCCCAAGTGTGTGCTTCATTGTGGTGCTTGCAGTACATATTCTCCGTAGACGTGGGGGACGACCTGTTACCCTTTCAAAAATAAATTTAATACGTATGAGGTACGAAAATTAAGACGACACATGAAGTAAACTTAGTGAAAAATGGCAAAGAGAAAACTTACAAATTGTGTGAGCCACCCTGTCTTTCCTCTATATCCATACTTTCTCATACCATAATTGAGTAGACTTATGCGTGCCACCTTTTGTTGAGGGTGTTGAGAACCCTCCCTTGCTTCCTTCTTTGCCTTCTTCCAGTCCTTAATGGTGCAGTTTGCAGGCATTTGTTTTCCCTCTTTCGTGCACCTCCTTGCATGAGACCTCCTATTATTGAGGATATTTATAATGAGCTTCCTTGCCTAGTCATCAAAAAAAAGTGTGCCGAGCATGTTGGAAACTGTTCATGCATGCATTGAGCTACATACATGAAGTATTTGTCTTTTTGTTCACCCCATGGCTTGAAGGTTCCCTTCTATGTTTGGTTGACTAAATGACAGAAGGTATAATAAAACCTCCTTCCCGTGTCATCCATATAGGGCCCCTGTTTCTCATCTAGGGTATAGTAAATCATCACACCCTGAAGGTGACAATGCACCTCTCACAAAGCGTATGTTGCACCCACCTCCCTCACTACTCAATGGTTGATGGCTCTGAGAAGCCCTCCAGCTTTCACCACTTGCGTGGCATTGTGAGGATGCCGCCACCACACACTAGGGAGATAGCACCGTGGATGGGATAGGAGTGCACTGAGAACTAGGAGGAGCCGAAGGGCAAGGAGTAGGAAAAGTGCAAGTATGAAGGGTAGGCAAAGTAGAAGTGATAGGAGTAGGGAAGGTGGTGGGAAGCATAGATGTGGTCGATTGTGGGATAGCTGATGTGTCAGGCACATAATAGGCGGGAGATAAGCCCAAGGGACTCAATTGCTTAGCCCCCTACCTAAGAGTTTAGGCAGTTCCAAGCCGCCTGTGCCTTTGAAACATGCTCTAAATCTAGGTCATCTATGGGTATGGGTGTAACACTAGAGGATTCCCCTCCATATATCCGATCTTGGTCCATTTGATGATGAACACCGTGATGGCCACATCTATATGCATAAAACATCACATAAACACATAAAACATAGCTCACATAGAGCATACATTAGATAAAAAGATTATACATAAAGCCTACATGCATAGAGCTAAATGGATAAGGCTTAATGCATAGACCTTATGCATAGAGATTAATGCATAGAGCCTGATGCATGAAGCCTCATGTATAGACCTCATGCATAGAGCTTAATGCATAGACTCTAACGCATAGAGCTCATGCATAGAACCTTAATGCATATGGCTTATCCATTGAGCTTTTTGCATAGACTCTAATTGATAGAGCCTCATGCATAGAGTCCCATGAATAGAGACTTAATGCATAGGGCTTATGCATTGATAGAGCTTCATGCATAAGCCTCATGCATAGAGCCTTAATACATAAGCCCCATGCATAGAGCCTTCATGCATAAGGCTTATGCATAGAGCTTAATGCCTTGGGGGAGTCACTTAGTGTAAAATATCTATATCATGTGCATTCAAGGATGCTTTTAAAAACCCACATGTACACAATTTTAAGTAATTATTAGTAAGCCCTGTGTATTTTTTAACAAAACTAGAAATTCTATTTTTGTAAATTCTTGAAGAGAACTTAAAAAATATCCTTTTGTTGTAAGAGGCACATACGAACACATTTAAGCTATTTAGGGAGTATTACCACCCGATCTTAATTTTAGATGTGAATTTGGCGAGGATGGGGTGCATGGATCTCAAGATGGAGGGTGACAATGATCAAAAAATAAGGTTCGAACATCCCATGTTTTGCCCCTTGATTTGGGACCACACAAAGAAAATCATGAGCTGATTTAGTAGTAGATTTGGAATGTCAGAAGCTTTAAGAGAAGCAATTAGGACATTTTGGGGGTCATTTGGAGGGCCTTGTAAGAAATTCACTAATTTCTATTTCCTCTCACTAGACAAAACATAAAAAATACCAAAACGTTCGAATATTCAAACGTATATGTTATTCCAAATGATCCTTTTGATATATAAGAAAGGCTGCAAGCTTGTCAAACCTTATTTTCGAATAAGGCTGTGAGCTTGTCATGACCTTATATTCGAATAAGGTTATGACATAACCTTATTTTTGAATAAGGTTGCAAGCTTTTCATAACCTTATATGACGATATTTAATGAGGCTCCAACCGTATTTTTGAATCCTCTTCACCAAGATTTTCATCTTAAATGAAGCATTGTGGTGGTATAATTGAAATTCAAATAATAAACATCTTTCATACACCCTCTTTTATCGTGACCATGCTACCAATTGGTGTTCTTCAAATGGCCCACATTACCTCATTCACCTTGTGCTCAACCACACAAGGCTGCTTAGAAAGCATTATTTCGGGAGGAGGAGTAGGTGCATTGTCCTCTTTGAAATTGATCTTCCTTTGTCACCAGCCATGTTGTTAATCACGCACATGCGCAATATACTCTAGACGATGAGTGGAATCATCTTGATATCCATGACCACTATTGCTAGTCTTTTGCAATGTGAGGTTTCTTTACCTCTGGTGAGAGGTGTTGGTACTTCGTACATAGGTGTGCCCTCGATTGCCTCTTTGGCTGTTCTAACCACTTGGGATGGTGTTGTTGACATTCGCTCCTTCAATTTCTAGAAACTAGGTCCTCTCCCAATGTGTTTTCCTTTTGTGCATAAGAAACTGCCTTTGTGCTTTGTAAAATGGTGTTTGCCATATCTATTGTGCATGCATCATAAAGATAGATCTTTCTTCGAAACCCCTCTCCTTCAAGACAATACCCATGCTTACCCCCCTCAACTAGGTTTGTTCTTGGTGGTCTTCATTGCCTCTCTCCACTGCTATCACATCACACTCCCCCAATGGGCAATTTGCGCATCCCACCAACTAAACCAAGAGTCCATGTTTGCAATATTCATGTCCATCACATTGTCATTTCACCACCATTGATGTATTAATCTTGCTTTTTTTGGTGCCACCTCCCTTGTGGGACCCATGCACCCCTTCTCACACATTGCTTTGTGTTCATTGCACTTAAATATTTTTTGGCCATGCATTTATACTTTGCTCCCAATGAAAAAGACAAGACCTCTTTTCCACCATTGAACACATGCCTTACTGCATTCCAATTTGCATGTGCCTCGTCAGCCATGAAATTGAAGAAATCTAGTCTTTTGCAACCATGTTTTTCCATCACCTCAATAATGCACTCCCAAAAAAGGCATTGCACTTCCATGTCCTCCTCTTTCATTTCACATGTTGTTATTGTTTGGAGGTCCTACATACTACATTAACACAATTCAAGTTCAATGGGTGTTCTCATATTCTCATCATATATAGCATATTTTCAATGCTATCCATTTTCTTGCCTTGGGTCGTACACATGACAAGCCATAGTGACCTAGTCCACACAACGACGTGTGTAATCAAATTACACCCAAGCATGCCAAAGATCCCCTGTGCCTGTTTGCCTCATCCAATTCACCAGGTCTAATCCAGATGCAGGCTCGATTATGGACATTTTGTACATAAAGCACTTTTTGTTAGTTGTTGAACCTTGACTGAGCAACAAACTTCGGTGGAAGAATTCATAAGTGTAATCCCTCTTCAATTTCATTAAAGCATCTAATCCAAAGTTTTCCTTTGTAGGCCTTGTCTACTTGCGGTTACTAACCTCTGGAACCTAAAATAATAACAAAAGCTTCAGCGTTCTAACTTCTCCGCTCAACCCCAAAATAGAAGAATTAGAAGTATATAAAAGTCTTACCAATTATCCTCAACAAATTTTCCCATCTCCTCTAGCAAAGGGTCAAGAACCCTTGCTTGTTGCCAATGACATGACTAGAGCCTCCCTCTTGCATGAGTGTTACCGTCACTATTTCTTTTGCCATGCACATTTGTACCTTTCGAGCTCCTGCATGATGGTCCACACCTAACACCCTAGCTACCATTTGCTTTGTCTTTTCTATTAATTCTTTCGATGTTCCCTCTCATACATTAGGATCGTGGTGGCCGGAGCATAACACGTGACAACACAGCATGGCATGTGCATGCCATACATTTGGCACATGCCACATGGCATGGCCTTTAGCTGTCTAACGGCTTTAAAGTTGTTGAGGATAGCCACAAGAGGGCTCACAAAGCCCTTTGTGAGACCTTCCTCATCGCATCCCTTCTCCTTGCTCAACTCGCCCACACACCCCCTCTCCTCTGTCAACGTGCCCTCATGCCCCCCTCTCCTCCCTCAACATGCCCTCATGCCCCCCCTCAATCCTGAATGCGTTCTCATACCGCCCCCTCATTCCTTCAACACTTGACACGGCCAAAAGGTGCCCCGAACTTTATCAACACTTGACGTGGCATCTTTCAACCCAAATTACCTCCCTAGACTCATTTGCGAATCGAAGGGATTCATCAAAAATCAAGATGAGATTGCAGTATCGCAAGACGTTCATGTGTCCGAGAAAACCTACCTCTATAGCCCCGTCTGAAGCACACCACCATGAGGAGGAAACTACTACCAACACCACAAGCCAGCAGGAAACACCAAATCAAGGCACCAATACACCCACCTGACCACCCCTAATCCTCAGCTAACTCAATGGGATTCCTCAACACCCTCTCCCAACCTTCCTATCTAATCCTGCTGACTGCTTTGGCTATCCTCTGAGGTCAGCGCTAATCTCTAGCACCTCTGAACATACACCTAACAGCCTCTCCTGACCACATCTGACATCCAGCTGACTAAAACAGCTCCTGGCTAACGTAGAACTATTTGATTCTCCCTCTGAAATCCTCCACTTGTCCCTAGCCAAAAAACTATCTTTTAGGATCCTCTTCAATCCTCCAAAGTTAACTAACCTTATTTCCACAACCCCAGGTCCTTCTTGGATACCCTGCCAACCTTCCTCTAATTAAAGTGGGTTGGATTCTACCTCAGCACAATCTGACATGGAATTTCCACAACCCCAGGTCCTTCTTGGATACCCTGCCAACCTTCCTCTGACTAAAGTGGGTTGGATTCTACCTCCGCACAATCTGACATGGAATTGGTTGACTCATAAACCTTAACTGAAATAGAACCTTTCCTCAAGATTCCTTTGACACACGCAGGCCCTCAAGCAACACTCATTACCAAGAGATATCATATTAGAGGCTCCCTGATTAACTGTGCTGCTAACACACAACTACCTTAGATCTAACTGCTAACACACAGCTACCTTAGATCTAACTGTACCCAACTAACCGACTAAACTTAGACTATTGATGTAGATTCTCTCTCTTCTATGTTAGCTAGCACTTCTATACCCTCCAAACACTCAAACCAGACCAGAATCCTACCATGTGTATCATCAGCTGAGTCCAACCTAACTGTAGCTTCCATAGAAACACCATCAGACCGCAAAGCCTTCTGACTGCTGGATTGCTAACCTTTGATAGACTTCAAACAGTTAGTTGTGACTCAAGAGCACTTCCCTTTAACTCAAACAAACTAAAGAGAGGTTGCAAGATGAGGGTACTCACTTTCGTTCACTCTCTCTAAAATTGGGACAGGGCGGAGTACCTCGATCGTGATATCGCCGTCGTGAATTAAAACACGACACGTGCCTCCCAAGCCTAAATCGACATATCTCGATCGAGATACCAACTAATGCCACGCTAGCAGGTTCGAGTTTCCAGTCATCATCCATGTCACCATTACATGTCACCGCCACCACATTATCTCGATCGAGATATCTATGCCACTCGGATCCACATCACGGCCACGCTGTATCCCCCTAGGCATATTTGACTAGCCCATCTCCACCATCCACGTATCTCGAACGAGATATCAAAATCGAATCTCGACCATTCATTGTTCGAGGAAAAGGAATACAATCTCCACCGTCCACGTATCTCGAACGAGATATTGAGATCCACCGTCCAAATAGCTCGTTCGAAATACAGAGATACAATCCCCACCGTCCAAATATCTCGTTCGCGATACATAGATGCAATCTCCACCATCCATATATCTCGTTCGAGATACGTAGACGCAATCTCCACCGTCCATTTAGGCACATTGGAAGATGCGATCTCAGCCGTTTAAATATCTCAATCGAGGTATATAATGAATCTCGATCGTCGACATACCTTGGTCGTGGTAATGACTTAAAATCAAAGTCGTCCATGTACCTCGAACGAGATACTAATATCAAATCTCAGCCCGCCGTCGATCCTTCACCAAACCTAAAATTAAGTGTGTATCTTGGCCGTATGTTTCACTAACCCTAAAATCTAGAGCGTACATCTTGCAAACCCTAAATTGCATGATGCTACCGAACCTCGATCGAGGTTATAAAATCGAAAAACTTTTTTTTTTGCCTCATTGTCAGAAGTCGTTTTCACTCTCCTTGCTCTCTTGATTTGGATTAGCATTAGTGGGCCCATTAGACCCTTCACATTGGACCCTTCACATTGGACCCTTTCACATTGGACCTTTGTGTTAGGCTTAGGTTTTAGCATGGAGTCACACGAGGAGGGCCGCTCGTCTATTGTGGACCTCATCGCTCGCGGAGATAGACCGCGAGTCAGCGGGGCTATCCGTAGGAGTGCTAGAGACACACCGTCTACATTACATATTGTGACAGACTTGGAGGCGATGCTTTCGTCCCTTCGTAGCCTTCACGATATTGTTTATGTGGATGAGTGGATAGCCCACCATTGCACTGCTCCTGTGTCACATGGCCTGACATATCGTCAGGTCTGTGATCTTGGTCCGATTAGGGATGGGGCCTATTTAGATCTTTTCCTCGATAGTCGTGGGATGAGGCCTGGGGTGGGCAAGCCCCTTACTATTTCGCGGTGTTCGCATCCTCGTATGGCGGCACATATCTATAGTCAATATGTTGCCGCATATGGGAGGATGCCGAACAACTGCCAGATTCCCATATACTTTGCAAAGCAATTATATACGGAGTTTGTCTTAGGGGAGGAGGTGGATTACACTAGCCCCATTGGCCGGGTGGTGGTGCTGGCCGAGGCCATCTCGAGGACCAGGGTAGGCAGCCTCCACCAGCCCTTCGTGTAGCTCCTTCAGACCCTTCATTTGTGCCTATGTCGACAGTAGAGGCTCTTGGCACACCCAGGTTGGCATCGACGTACGGAGTACCACGGAGAGCATCCAGCATGTGGTACGCCTGTTCTCACGATCGATACCGAGACGACGAGACAGATGTTGAGGTATTTACATATTTATTACTTCATAAGTTTTTTTAGTCATTTATTTACATGTTTATATGTACTTTTCTATATTTTTACATGAGCGGCATGGTTGATTGTGTCAAGTAGGGTCCCACACCTACCCCACTGAGAGGCTCACTCAGGAGTTGGTAGAGGCGAGAGTGGAGATTGACTATCTTAGAGCTGCATTACAGACGACAGAGGCAGCTACTGCAGAGGCACAGCATCTGAGAGAGTCCGACATCTAGCAGGTAGGTTTCTCTTGCACGTAAAAGAGTTATAATTAAGGTCCTAAGTTATAAATTTCTTTAAGTAATACCTAATGAGAGGGACTAATCAATTATTTTTATGCTTTACTTTTTTGCGTAGGCTCGGACCGAGGTAGAGAACTCTAGAGCTGAGGCACAGCATCACCAAATTATGGAGCGGATTGCCCAGCATAGAGCGCAGAGCAGTTGATGCTGCATGTTCGAGAGTTTCGCAGATCCTCGGACGTGACAGTGCCTTACCTACCTTTATACAGAGGTTTTTCGACGACCTCTCCCTCAAGATACACCACCCTTCCTACGTGATGCGTGCTGCGCTTTATGTATCGAGGACATTGACACTACTGGTGGATATGCCCTAGGATGTGGACATTTTTTCCATTTGTCTTCCATCACCCAGGAGCTAGTACGGTTCTCAGCATGTCCCTCTTGCCGTGCACGCGTCGACCTAGCGACATACAAAGTTTTGGGCATTGATGATCTTCACCCAGGCCTCGTTCGAGAAGATGCTAGGACTGGCAGGCCTATTAATTTTACATCAGCTATTGACTTGGGACTCGACGCCTTCGATGATAGAGATCAGGAGCCCGAGGTGCCTCCAAAGATTGAGTGCAGCTCACATGAGTTTGATGCATACCAGAGAGTCCTACATGAGAGCCAGATCATAGCATATGAGCGTGTGGGTGGTGCTGGACCTAGTGGCACCTCGGGTGATGGTGCTAGCAGCAGCAGTGCTGCTTCTCATGAGCAGCGTGTCCTTACAGCAGAGGAGCTTACACGAGCAGAGTGGCAGACACGTACCATTGCAGATTATAGATTTTGGGTTTACAGACAGAGACGTCTTGCATTAGCATGACGTAGAGAGAGAGAGAGGGCTATAGCAGCTTTTGGGACTCGTGAGCTCCCGAGTACACCGGCACCAGCTCACGGTCCTACCTTTGAGGTAGACCTCCCCCCGCAGACATTCGACGACCCCCGCAGCCGGCACAGCCTCCTCGATGTGCACAGCAGTCTCGATGCGCACGTAGACCGGCAGTTAGAAATGACGATTTTGATTGGGTTGCCGTTGATAGTGACTAAACTCAGACTAGCTGGGTTAGCTCACTTACATTGTACTTAGATTTATGGGCAGTGACTAACCTCAGACTAGCTGGGGTAGCTCATTTTCATTCTGATGTACTTATTTGATGTTTATATCATTATGAGTTTTTTCATTGTTGATTATCATTACATTTTAGTTGATGTTCTTGATTTTATTAAATTTTTTAACACTTTGGCTATCATATTGTTTGTTGAAAATCTCAATGCCATCGTACCCAAACATGCTCCGACGGGAACCAAACTTTGCAAGCACGTGGGGGGGACCCACTCCCACATGTTTGCAAAGTTTGGTCACAATCGGGGCATGTTTGGATTGGTAATAAGCGCCCAGTGTTGCCATATATATAGGCAGTGATGTGTGTGAACACACTTAGGACCGCCGGGGCACTTTTTCCCTCTTTAGGAGGTTTTTTCTCCCGGCTTGTATATACGCCCATCCTTCTAGGGCTAACTTATCTTTGTACATTGACACAATCGAATACACTTTGTGTTGTGTGCATTCTTGCTTCTTCTTCTCCAAACTTTGTGTGCTTTCCTGCAACCCTAATTCCAACAATTGGTATCAGAGCAGGCATCGGCTCCCAGGGCAACACCGCCAGCACCCTCCGACTCACGTTCTCCGATTGAGGTGAGTTTTCACGAGCGCTTACAGGTCCCTATACTCTGCAAATAGGCCCGTAGGGCTTTGCGTTCTCAAAATTTGCATCTGAGGTCGTTTCGGGCTCCGTTTTTGCATTTCAAGTTCTGCACAGGTGTTTTCGTCATTTTCTGCAGAAATTTCGACAATGCAGTTTTCTGCAAAACAGGCATACGTACTCTATTGTGGACCGTGCTACATAGCACGAGTTGTTTTCTGTTCAATCTTTGCTTCATTACAGGCAGCTTTTGCATCAGTTTCAGTCAGTGGCCATGGCTGATAACAGCAATGATGTATTTCGCATGTTGTCTGCTGAAGACAAACTGGATGGAGATAGCAACTACCCACTTTGGGCATACATGATGCAGCATGTTTTGGTTGCAAAAGGAGTGTGGAACATTGTGCAGGGTATAGATGTACGTCCAGGTTCTGTGGATGTAGGATCTGTTGAGGATGTTGTAGGTTCTAGCAGCTCTACTGTTGCTGCTGTTTTACCCACTGCTGAACAAGCTCGTTGGGATGGTAAAGATGCGCAGGCTCATGCCTTGATTGCACTTTCTGTCAAACGTAACATCACCCCACATATTCGTTCAGCTAAAACAGCAAAACAGGCTTGGGATATTCTAGCTGGTTTGTATGCAGGTCGTAACGAGGCAAAAATCGCTTACCTGCGTAAAGAGTTAGAATTGAAGATTATGCAAGAAGATGATGACATGAATGTTTTTCTTGCTGAGATTAAAGATCTCAAAGAGCAGTTGATTTCTGCAGGTGAGATTATTCCTGATCATTCTCTTGTGCAGACTGTTCTTGATGCTTTACCTAAGACATATCAGACTTTTGCTTCCACGTGGAGACTTCTTAATGAGGACAGACCTGATGCTGTCAAGTATGATACTTTAGTCAACAAGCTCTTGCAAGAAGCGCAGTCCAGGCAAAATAGGGCCAGGCAGCGTGCAGTTGATCAAGCATTTATTGCTGCCCAGCAACAGAGAAGAAATGGTAAGGCAGCCCCTTCCACTGTTTCTTCTCCTATTAGTAGGTCTGCAACTTCTTCTCCTTCCACAGGTAGCAACAATAAGTCTGAGAAGGCTCTTGATAAAGGCAAGAAAAAGACCAGGTGCAACTATTGTAAGGCAAATGATCATGTCATTAAGAATTACCCTAAGCTAAAGGCTAAAGAGGCAAAGAAGAAAGAGTCAAATGCAGCCACAATAGCGGATGCTTCTACAAATGCAGATTCTGCAAATGTTGTGCAGGATACAGAATGGGCGTTTAGCGTGTATTGCCAGTATGACCCATCTGTACATGATGCATGTTTAGCAGTTTCTGTTGACTCTCATGTTTGGTATTTTGACAGTGGTGCTACAAAGCACATTACCTCGCATCGTGATATGTTCACTTCTCTTGAGGCTGTCCCTAATGGGAATACTGTCACATGTGCCAATAATGCTTCTTACCCAGTGAAGGGCATTGGTAAAATTATGCTTACTGCTGCAAATGGCAGCGCTTTCACACTTTCAGATGCTTTGTATGTGCCAGGGATAAAGAAGAATCTATTGTCTGTCTCTGCGCTTGCTAGACTTGGATTTGTAATCAAATTTGTGGATGACAGATGTACTGTTCATGATTTGACTTCTGGTGATACGATTATTGTATCTGGCACCTTGTTTCGTGGGCTGTATAGGCTCAATTCTTATGACAAGTGTGTGGAAGATTCAGCAAATGCAGTTTCTGATGAAAAGGCAGTTTCAGATGCAAAACTATGGCATGCTCGTTTTGGTCATCTGAACTTTGCTAGTTTGCTGCGTTTGCAGAAATTTGATATGGTTGCTTCATTGCCCCCTCTTGAGGCACCATTGAAACATGTTTGTGAAGGCTGTATTTTGGGCAAAATGCAGCGTTCTGCGTTTCCAAAGGATGGTTCTGTGCGGGCCACTCGCAAATTGCAGCTTGTACATAGTGATGTATGTGGGCCTATGCAAACTCCGTCATTTGGTAAACACTTGTACTTCGTGACTTTCATTGATGATTACTCAAGGCATGCATGGGTATATCCACTGAAGGCAAAGTCCGAAGTGCTTTTGTGCTTCAAACAGTTTTTTCTTATGGCTGAAAATGTATCCAATTGTACTGTGGGCACCCTCCGTACTGATCGAGGGGGGGAGTACATGTCTAAAGAGTTTGATGCATTTCTGGCTAGTCGTGGGATAAAACACCAATGTACAGTGCCGTATACCCCTCAGCAAAATGGTGTTGCTGAGAGGAAGAACAGGTCACTTATGGAGATGGCACGATGTATGGTCAAGAGCCAAGCTTTGCCACATGCGTTTTGGCTTGAGGCTGTCATGTGTGCTGCATATGTACTCAACAGGTGTCCCACTAAGGCCTTGCAGTCTATTACTCCATACGAAGCTTGGCATGGCAGGAAGCCTTCTATTGGTCACTTGCGTGTCTTTGGTTGCTTGGCCTATGCTTTAGTGCCTGTGCAACAACGCAGAAAATTGGATGATAAGGCTGTCAAATGCATTTTTGTTGGTTATAGTGCTGAGAGCAAGGGTTACAGATTGTATCATCCGCAATCAAAGCGTATCTTGATTAGTCGAGATGTTGTTTTTGTGGAAGATGCTGTGCAGCCCTTGTTATCATGTACCAAAGAGACAGGTGTAAGCTCACGGGATGTATTTGATACGTTGTTGCCTCTCTTTACAGGTGGGAATTCAAATGTAAGTCCTAATGAGGCAAATATTCAGCCTATGCAGATTTCAAACGACATCATAGATCAGCCTATTTCTGATGCAGATTTACAGGATGTAATTCATGAGGATAGGGCTGAAAATGAGCAGGCTAGAGGTATGCCTAAATGGCTGGTGCAAACCTTGCGTGATAGTAAGATTGATGCACCTATTACTAGTCGTACTCGTTCAGGTTTTCAGCATGTCTCTTATGCATCAGATTGTTATGCTTTGGCTGTGTCTAGTATGTGTGAAGAGGAAGAACCTCTTTCATTTGATGAGGCACAAAATTCAGAAAATTGGTTGGCTGCAATGCAAAGTGAATATGATGCTATAATGAAGAATGGTACATGGTCTTTGTGTGATTTGCCTATTGGTAAAAAGGACATTGGATGTAAGTGGGTTTTTAAATTGAAACGAAAGCCAGATGGTAGTGTTGATCGCTATAAGGCTAGACTTGTTGCAAAGGGTTATGCTCAAGAAAAGGGCATTGATTTTGATGAGACCTTTGCTCCCACTTGTCGTATGACTACCATTCGTAGCATTTGTGCACTGGCAGCTCATAATGGTTGGAATGTACATCAGTTGGACATAAAGACTGCGTTCTTGAATGGAGATTTGCATGAGGAGGTGTATGTATCGCAGCCTCGTGGTTTTGTTCAAAGAGGGCAGGAAAACAAAGTGTGCAGGTTGAAAAAGACTTTATATGGTTTAAAGCAAGCTCCACGAGCTTGGTATGAAAAGATACATGCATATTTGACTGCACATGGGTTTCAGAATAGTCCAACAGAAAGCACTTTGTATGTTAAACGTGTGGATGGTGTACATCTAATCATTGCTCTCTATGTCGATGACATGCTGCTCACAGGACCAAATGAGAGTCATATTGCTGATTTTAAGGCTGATTTGAATGCCTCTTTTGAAATGTCAGATTTGGGGCATTTGCATCATTATTTGGGGATACAATTTAAGCAGTGTGATGGAGGTATTGCTTTGTGTCAGACAAAGTATATTGAGACATTGTTGCGGAGATTTGGCCTTGAAGACTGCAAACCTATTGCTACTCCAATGGAGACAGGTTTGAAGTTGAGTCTTCATGATGCTGGAGATCACTTTGATGTCACACTCTATCAGACAGCTGTTGGTTGCCTCATTTATGTATGCATTACGAGGCCGGACATTCAGTTTGCAGTCTCACAGGTGAGCAGGTTTATGCATAGCCCAGGGTCTCAGCATTGGAAGGCAGTTAAACGCATCTTTCGCTACTTGAGTGGCACCATACATCTTGGGTTGTTTTATCCCAAGGGGGGATCGTTGTCGCCAGATTTACATGCTTTTTCGGACTCAGATTGGGCTGGTTGCTATGACACAAGAGTGTCCACAAGTGGTTTTTGTTTCATGCTCGGTAGCTCATGCATATCTTGGTTGAGCAAGAAGCAACCTACTGTGGCCACTTCTAGTTGTGAAGCTGAGTACAGGGCAGCTTTCACAGCTACGGTTGAGTGTGTGTGGCTCAGACGGCTTATGGCTGACTTGGGTGTTGGACAGGAGTCTGCCACCTCTATCTTCACTGACAGTCAGAGCGCATTGGCAGTTGCGAAAAACCCAGTTTTTCATGCTCGTACAAAGCACATTGAGGTGCATTATCACTATGTCAGGGAGAGACTCTCAGCAGGAGAGATCAGCTTGGCCTATGTGCCAACACAGGATAACCTCGCCGATCTTTTCACAAAGGCGCTTCCTCGTGAGAAGTTCGAAGCTTTCCGCAAAGCTTTGGGCTTGCTCCCCTTTGTGGATTGATCTACTTCGGGCATGGCACTCCCCTATACATGAGTGCCAGCTCTCGTTCACACCATCACTCCCAGGGGGGATTTGTTGCCATATATATAGGCAGTGATGTGTGTGAACACACTTTGGACCGCCGGGGCACTTTTTCCCTCTTTAGGAGGTTTTTTCCCCCGGCTTGTATATACGCCCATCCTTCTAGGGCTAACTTATCTTTGTACATTGACACAATCGAATACACTTTGTGTTGTGTGCATTCTTGCTTCTTCTTCTCCAAACTTTGTGTGCTTTCCTGCAACCCTAATTCCAACACCCAGTGCGGATTTTTCAAGTCTCTTGGTACTTAAGAGGCCATGGAAAATCCAGGCCTTCCCCATACCATCGTACCCAAACATGCCCCGATGGGAATCAAACTTTGCAAGCATGTGGGGGGCACCCACCCCCACATGCTTGCAAAGTTTGGTCACAATCGGAGTATGTTTGGATTGGTAATAAGTGCCCAGTGCGGATTTTTCAAGTCTCTTGGTGCTTAAGAGGCCATGGAAAATCCGGGCCTTCCCCATACCATCATACCCAAACATGCTCCGATGGGAACCAAACTTTGCAAGCATGTGGGGGGGACCCACCTCCACATGCTTTCAAAGTTTGGTCACAATCGGGGCATGTTTGGATTGGTAATAAGCGCTTAGTGTAGATTTTTCAAGTCTCTTGGTGCTTAAGAGGCCATGGAAAATCCGAGCCTTCCCCATACCATCCCCCCCACATGCTTGCAAAGTTTGGTCACAATCGGAGCATGTTTGGATTGGTAATTAGCGCCCAGTGTGGATTTTTCAAGTCTCTTGGTGCTTAAGAGGCCATGGAAAATCCGGGCCTTCCCCATACCATCGTACCCAAACATGCTCCGATGGGAACCAAACTTTGCAAGCATGTGGGGGGGACCCACCCCCACATGCTTGCAAAGTTTGGTGACAATCAGAGCATGTTTGGATTGGTAATTAGCGCCAGTGCGGATTTTTCAAGTCTCTTGGTGCTTAAGAGGCCATGGAAAATCTGGGCCTTCCCCATACCATCGTACCCAAACATGCTTCAATGGGAACCAAACTTTGCAAGCATGTGGGGGGGACCCACCCCCATATGCTTGCAAAGTTTGGTCACAATCGGGGCATGTTTGGATTGGTAATAAGCGCCCAGTGCAGATGAACAATATGATAGCCAAAGTGTAAAAAAATCAGAAAAACATGAACATCAACTAAAATGCAATGATCCTCAATAATGAGAAAACCCCCAAAAAATCTAAGTACAATGTAAGTGAGCTAACCCAGCTAGTCTGAGTTTAGTCACTATCAAGATAGAGATCTAGTCAGCAGCACCCTCTCTAGCTCTCAACTGCTCTAGAATGCTCTCATGGTCATCCACTCGAAGCCGAAAACGAGGGTGAGAACTGTGTTTTTGGCTCTGTACTCGATCAAGAGTGAGCCTGGTAGCAACCACTAGATGAGAGAACTGAAATGCCTCTAACTCCCACTTCCACTGCTGGAACTCAAGACTCCCCCGATGAAGTCGAATCTGCTGGTAGAATCGGCCTGCCACAATAATGCTATGGGCGTTGTGAGGTGAAAAAAAGAAGAAAGAACCACTGCCTCTATAGCCCTTCACCTCGCAAACTTGGAAACAACAACACGAACGGGGGCACCACCAGCCACCGTCTGGAACCTTCTCACACTTCACCACCCAACCCACGCCAGACAAACAGCACAAAACAGGGGCACCATAGACCAAAGCAAACACCCAGCAATTTATATTCCCAGTCAAAACATTATACAAGCTTCTCCCGACACAGAAGCCTTACTCATACAACCCAAACTGCCGAGGATACACCACATCCCCAATCACAAACTTCTCGCCTGCCTGCTATACCAATCACACCAGAATGAACCCGGCCACTCTCACTTCAAAGGGCGCCCCACCAGCTAACCCTCAACTCTCTGCGACCCATCACTTCTGTATGTGTCGTCAGCAACAGCTTCCCAAACACATCTCTCTTTCCTCTGTCACCTGCAGCTTATCTGTAGTGCTACCGGCCCCACCTGCCTCTGCACATCCCTTGTCTACGGCCACACGTGCCCTCTCTTTTCTTCACAGCGAACCTCCACTGGTCACAAGCCTTCCTGGCATCCAGCCTCTCTCTGTCCACCCTGACCAAGGCCACACCACCTCAGTCCGTCCACGCTCCAACCTTCACAGCTCTGCCTGCTCACAAGAGCGTCATCCATTTCATCTCAAGGTGGCCCTCTCCCGGCCTCGCTTACCCCAGCCTGTAAGCGTGTCACCTAGCAACTCCTCTGCACTTCTCTGCACTCACCTTTGACACCTTCTACCTTCACTTCACAAGCATCCCTTTGACGCCAGTCAGCTGCGCCCAGTCGACCAAGGCCTCCAGCTTCCTCTTTGGCGCCTTCTGCTCTTTATTTACGTGTGTCCACGCTTACCCTACCAGCCACACGTCGGCTCCCTTCTCTTCACACGGGAGGCCCCACTTTGTGTACCTGCAGCCCGTCAGCCAAGTCGAACAGCCAACCGCTCCAGTTCCCTTGCGCTTCAGTCATGCCAGCCCTCACACGACCCAGAGCCGCCTTCACTACTTCCCTTCGCTTTATCTTGTAGCTGCGCCAGAGAGCCTCGTGCAGCTCTTCCACTGTGTATGGCTGCGGTTACGCCCGAGAGAGCCCCACGTCGTCAGCCTGTCAACACAGAGGTGGCCTCCAGCTTCCTCTCACCCGCTTTGATCCTCTGTGGCCGCTCTGTCTTCTACAACGGCTGCTTTTGCCAGGAACCCCTCTACTCTACATGGCGAACTCCTTCTTTTCAGTCCTCTCCAGCTCTTCGCCAACTTCCAGAAGGTGCGCTCCAAACGACCTGGCCCCTTTATCTTTTATTGCCCATGCTTTCCACCATTCTCAAACACAACCTTCAGTGCCCACTCCATTTGGGGACGCGCACACAAATTCAGACGACCGAGGAGCTGAAACCATCTGCATCGGATCTCTCACCGGATAGGCCTGCACGAGCCTCAAAACAAATCCATCCACACTGAACACCTGGCAACGCCCTCAAAACCAAACTCTTCACAACTGCCATGCACACGTATGTACACAGGCCCAAAAGACCTCTCAGAAAAACACCTGAGGACATACTTTGCCAACCCCCTATCTGCTAGAGCATTCATGCTCAGCAGAAAAAGCATATTCAGTAGCTATCCACCAGGATCAAAAGGAAACAGCTCCAACTCACCATCCCATTCCCTGACATTCTTGAAACACCATGGCTGCCTCACTGCATAGCAAACATCAATCATATCCACCAAATCTTTTATGTCCACTTCACCCACAACAAACCTCCTCGTCTTCCAAACCTGTGACATTGTAGCATCTAGCATCCCATCCATCAACACCAATGAAGGCCATTTCAATAGGCATCTCTTCACAACCATACACCTCAACTGGTTCAGAATTCTTATCATCCATGCACTTAGCCTTCAGCATTTCAGCAACACGCAAAGAAGCCTTAGCTACACTCTCAACCATATCAGCATCCATGTCCATCTCTGGCTCCTGTTCATCAAGGCTAACAACTTTCCATATATCATCCTCAAGCACACTACTCACCTCACAACGCTCTTCATCAACCAAATCAACATGCATACCTTCTTGAGTGATGCCAACCCCCCTGGTATCATCGTCCAAAGACTCCCCAGCACATAATGCATCAGATGGAATATCATCCACTTCGTTCATCACAAGTACCAGACCACCATCAAGCTGTCCAAGAAAATCCATAATGATGGAATGGCTGATTTCCTTCACCTGTGTGTGCTCCTTGTCTGCTCCTTGCACTTAGGTTTAGTGCTCTGTTGGAAGAGGCGGCGACGACGAAGGAGAGCAAATCTTTAGTTTGAAAATGTTTATTTGGAGAAGGCGGGTTATTTTTAGGTATGGACAAGTCGTCGCGTGTAACCCCGCGTGTATTTTTGCATTTATACACGCGATTTTTAGGATGTAGCCGCGTGTTTACACGCAATTTTCAAGATATAGCCACGTTTATACACGCCGTAAGATGGGTGCAGTCACTAATGCTTGCTTCAACTTTTCAAAGGATTCCTCACACTCATCAGTCCAATTAAACTTTACAAGAAGAGCATATAATGGTCTGGCTAGGACAGCATACATGTAGATGAATTGATGATAATAGCCACAATGTCCCATGAATGTTTGTACCCCTTTAGGGTTGATAGGCCGAGGTAATGAGACAATGACATCAATTTTATCCATATCTGTTGAAATCCCATTGCGAGAAACGATATGGCCCAAAATTTTTCCCTGTCTTACCATGAATTTGCACTTGTCAGGATTCAAGCATATACGATAAACTTGACACTTTTGAAACACAAGTCTGAGGTGTTCTATATGATCATCACACTCTTGTGAGTGAACACATAAATCATCCATGAAGATCTCAAGAAATTGCCTAAGGTACTCCTTGAATACATGACTCATTAACCACTGAAAGGTAGCTGGTGCATTTGTTAGACCAAATGGCATAACACGATAGGCAAAGATGCCATCTTCAGTAGCAAAGGCTATCTTGTGTTGATCCTTTGGATCAATTGACACTTGATTGTAACCGGAGAATCCATCCAAGAAACTATATGCCTTTTTTCCTGCAACTCGTTCCAGAACATGATCCGTGATTAGAAGTGGGTAATGATCATGAGCTCACTTTTCATTTCCCGACTTGATGACACTTCTGGTATGGTTTCTAATGTTGGCTTAAGAGAGGTTGGGCCCCGAGGGATAGGTGGAGGTGGTCCCTCAAGTATTGATTGAGCTTCCCTAATGAGTTGCTGATGTACAGCTAGATTGATCTTCTCCTCACGAGGGTTTGGGTATTCTTGAAGCTTCTTGGGTAGCTCAGATAAAGCTGCAGTGCGACTTCTATGAGCATCAACGATGGCATCTAGAGTCTCATTCACCTTATCCACAAAAACAGAACCCCCAGAACTATCCTCGGTCGTACTAGCCTCATCTTGTTTAGCACTAGGCCCAGGTTAAGGTTGATGCTCCTCATGCACTTCTTGGGATGTAAAAGCTTGATCCTTCATGTTTTGTTTAGAGGCTTCTTGAGAACTAGTGGATACACTCTTAGTTCGCTTGTTGCGGTTCTTTTTCCTCCTAGTGGTCCTTTTTCTATTGGAATGTAGGGTCTTGTCCAGTAGATTTGCCTTTGCATCCCTAGTTCGAGGCGTCTCATCAATCTGCATTTCGGCATTTCGTGTCTGTGATCTAGTCATGACTCTAAGTGGCACGACATCCTCATTCTCTGATGAGGGTGGCGATGGAACTGCCCCTACAAGGTTGAGTGAGACCTTTGGTTGAGAGGTGCCTTCCTCATGTGGTTTCAGCAAACAATCCTTTGGAAAGTGTTCTACACAACACCCTAGACAATATCTTTCAATTGGTGGAAACTGTGGTACTGTTGTATTGGATCGAGCTGCTTGCCTTGAGCGATGTGGACAATCACGAGCCCAATGGGGTTCTACGCACTCATAACAGGGGCCCATTAGTTTGGCTTCTACTTTCCTTTGCTGCCATTGACCTGAGGGGCCTGGAGTCCTAGGTTGGTAGCCGCCTAGCAACATCAAAGAATTTTGTTCCCCTGGTTGAGCCTCCAGTGCTTGGCTTGGATATGCGAGACTTTCAAAGAGATTTTCCTTGGATGAATATGATGCATATTCCTCCTCCACATAGCCTGGGTTTACCAAGTCTCTACACATATTTGAATTGTCGTAGTCAACAACCCTCACAGGAGCAGTCCCAGGAGAAGGAGGTTGAGCTCCAAGAACAGGTCGTGCTTGCTCTTGTGCCATCGGTGGCTTACGTTCAAAATTAGTATACTGTTGATGCATTTGTGGAGTCACTCCACCCCTTTGCTGCTCACGCTCCTGTCTCATTCTTGCAATGCGAGTACATTCCTGTGTGGTGTGGGTAAAGTTCCAAGCACAGGCCTGGCACCACTTCTTTGTGGGTTGGTTTGTGACTAGAGGAGAAAAGGTATTACATTCTTCGGTTTTATGGTTACCGCCACATGCTCCACAAAGATGAGGACCTGTAGGTAGTACACTCCTCATTCGCTCTGCTGCTGTTGTTGTGGCTGCATGGGTGGGCGATAGGTTTGTCCCAATCTCCTTAGTACTAGGTTAGCTATCTGGTCTGGATTTACTAGCGCGCTAGACCCTGAACTTTGGTCATCACCCCACTGATCTCTAAGTTTCACCTCAGGGCCAGAACCATCTTGGAATTTGAAGTTATCTGTGAAATCCATAGCATCATGGCAACACTCATTGAAATTTGTATGCTTCTTTGCATAGAGATGTATATGCAGTGTTGAATTTTTTGAGTCCTTTTAAGAAGAGAGAAATTAATCGACTCTAGGTGGGATTCTCATCTTCTGGGCAATGATTAATGTACTGCTTCATCCTATTTACACAATCTCTAACACTCTCATTCTCGCCTTGCTTGAAAGAGTAGATGTTTGCTGCCGTGTCATGTTGAATCCCCATCAAGGAAAAAGCAGCAATGAATCTCTCTTCTAGAACTCGTAAAGAAGATTTGTCTGAAGCCTCTAGTGCCTGAAACCAAGCAAGGGCCTTTCCCTCAAGAGTGAGCCCAAATCCTTCAATTTGAGTATGCTTGTCAGTCACTTGCTCAGCTCGAACTGCTTGCCTAAATGCTGCTACATGGTCATATGGATCTCCCGACCCTTCGTACTTCTTTACCAGTTTCTGAAGAGTTGATGGCCGTACTTATCTTGAATACTCATCATCATAGGGCCTACGGCCTCTCACTCTCAGTGGGAATTGTTCCTCTCTTTGGTAAGATGGTCCACATGCATCCCAATTTGGTGTGGGTCCCCTATTACCTGCCTCACCAACCCCCTCCAAAGATCTTGTTACCCGCATTTCAGGAGGTGCATTTATGGGAGGCCGAGTTGGCTCCCCTACCCTCCGATTGTCATAGTGAGAGAAACGTTGTTATGGTGTGATCTGTGGTCGCACTTTTGGTGTAGGATAATATCTTGGTGCTAGAGTTGGGCTACTTGCAGTGGTCCACTTTGATGTTAAACACTTCCATGAATAATGGTTGTCCTTTCCACGTGAGCTCCCGAATCTCCTTCCAATCTAAGGTTCGGTATTCATTGGCCCATTTATCAACGATTCGGTTCATGTGTCCTGCAAGCTTCTCGACTACCACCACAAGTGCTAGAGGAAGATCTAGCTCTGGCAATCTAGTTATGGCATAATATCCTTCTAAAGAGTCCTTATAGACCTCTTGAAGTGGGTCATCCTGTAAGACCTTTGTCACTGGAATTTATCATACAAACTCCCATTGGTTCTCAGCCCCCTGATCCATTTTGCTCTTACCTTTCCTATCCCTTTCCAAATTTAGATCTACAAGAAGTAAATCATCTATGGATGGCTTTGAGGACTGGGCATTGGATGGTCCAAGCATGTCCGGCTCAATGAGCCAATCATCTCTAGACTCCCTTGCTCTGGAAAGCTTTGATAAGTCTAAGAACTCGCTTTTAGAGAGCTCCCCTAATTTGTCTACATTCTCTAGATGATAGGTGACTTCATAGCGAACACCATCTCCACCCATGTACATGTTACCCTGGTCATTAACTAGAGGTGCTCTATCAAGTTCTGAGAAAAAGTCTGCGATCTTAATAACAAGATACCGTTGTTGTGGATCCCTAAAGATCTCAGCTCCTTGAGCATTCGTGTAGACATATTGAAGTCTCACATTGAGTGGTAACCCCATGGTGTCGACTTCAAATGGATTAAAAGATCTTGTGGGTGTCCTACTTGGGGCTAAGGGATGACTATTTGACGGCCCTAGATTGTCCATGGACAATGAGCTAGTTGTTCTGGAAAGGGTATCAGATTGGGATTCGAAAAAGGTTTCAGCAATATCTGCCAAATTTTCTACCGATTGGGTCCCACTTTCCTGCGTAGGTGCTCTAGAAGGTGCCCTGGGCCCTATGGCAGTGTCTATATGACGTCCCGACCGCAAGTGCATAAGGTCAAATTTTTTTGGTTTATATATATATATATTTATTTATTTATTTATGTATGTATATATATATATATATATATATATATATATATATATTTTACCCTACCTAACCACTAAATGTAACTAAAATAAATATGTGTGTAACTATCCATCCTTTTTTTTATTTTTTATTTTTTTTATTTTTTTGGATTTTTTTTTTACTTTTTTTACTTTTTTACTAATTACACAAAAATACCAAATATGCACAAAATTACAAAAATTTAAAAAAAATTACAAGTTACACTAATTATGCAAAAAAAATTTACAAAAGTTTAAAAAATGCAGATTATGCAAAAAATATGGACTCCTAAAAAAATGTGGACTCCTAAAATTACAAAAAAAATTATTTTTTTTATTTTTTTTATTTTTTTTCTTTTCTTTTCTTCTTTTCTTCTTTTCTTTTTTTTTAATTATTTTTTATTATTATTTTATTTATTCTTTATTTTTTTTATTTTTTTTTAAAAAAAAATACAAAGAATATGAAAATTGACCCCAAAAAAATAAAAAATTAAATAAAAAAAAATACTAACCTTTTTTCGACGCTTTCTTTGCAGATTCGCCAGCCACCTCTGCTCCTTCACGTGCCTCCACGCCTTCTTTAATGGCCAGCTCAACCGCCTGACACCTTCGTCTTCTTCTGCAGCCAGCCGCCCTCTTCACTGTTGCTGCCAGCTCAGATACAGCATCCTTTGCCTTCGCGTTCGCCTCCACTCGCCTGCTCTCTTCACACGCTCTTTCCACACTGACCTTCGCACCGCCACCCGTCAGCGTTACCGGCCACTTCCTTCTTGCGGCCGCCTTACCACAGGCGAGGACACAGGCAACTTCGCTTCGCCTCCACTCGCCTTCTCCACAGCCTCTCTTCCTTCGCTTTCATCTGAGGCCCAGCCACACCACCTTTGCTTCGCAGGCCTTTTCTTCGCACGCTCTTTCCACGCGGCCCTTAGCTGCAGCCGCCTTCGCAACCGCCGGCCACTCTACAGCAGCACAGCAGCCGCCTTGGCTTCTGACTCTTTCCACGCGGCCTCCCTGCAGAGCAGCCGACGATGCCGCCTTCGTCTCCTACGTTGGCCACTTCGCTTCCACGCCAGCCACCAGCAGCAGCAGCTGAGGCTTGCCGCCTTCGCAGCTGAGCAACCTCAAGCCTCACCCTCGGCACCTCTTTACCCGGCCTTCAACGGCTTTCAACGGCCTTGGTCACTTCAGCACCTTCACTGCTGCCATCACCTTCAACGCTTTTGTCTGCTCTACAGCCACCACCTACAGCCGGCCCTTGCCGCCTTCGCACTTCACTTTCGGCTTCTTGCACGCTTTCCACACGGCCACCCTGCAGCTGCCTCTCGCCGGCCAGTCGCCTCCACGTCGGCCAGCAGGCTAAGGCTCGGCCACCACTGTTTCACCAACCTTCACAGCCAGCTAGCCAACAGTCGCCTCTCGCCGGCCAGTCAACTCACCGGTTGTGTGTATTTTTTATAAAAAAAAATATAACGAAAACAAAAAAATAAAATTTACCACCTCTCTCCTCCTTTTTTTTTCCCCCTCTCCCGTAAGCGGCCTTCACACTTGAGAGCCTATGGAGCTTGCATAAGCTATGGAAGAGCTTAGCAACACACCCAATAGCATTCCGCAATATGCTCCATGAGAGCTACAACCCGTCACAATGCATGGTTTCTTTGTGTGTATTTTTAAAAAATATATATAACAAAAATAAAAAAATAAAATTTACTACCTTATCCGGCCCCTCCTTTGTCTTTGTAATCTACCTTTTTTCTCTTCTAATCACTAGCTCCAAGATTCCACACTCGTGCTAACCCTAAACCTAAAAACAAAAAGAAATAGTGGTAGTAATGCAAGCTTCTCAACCGGTTTTGAGTCTTTTCCCCGGCAGCGGCGCCAACAATGGAGAGACGGAAAACTCTCTCACTTGTAGCAAGAGTAGCATGATCCACGTGTAGCTCAATCCAATGGGATTTGCATCCCTTTCGGAGCTAGGGATCCAACCCGTACCGATGCACAAAAGCTTATCCACAAATGGAGAGAATGCTAGAATACTACTACCATTGACATAGACTTAACACACACACACAAGCTCAATCTTGCCATAACTCATTCACTCATCATCCCACTCATTCATGCATCCAATACAAGAAGAAAGCTAAGCTAATGCATACACAAGCTCAAAGCATACTTCATTCTCAAGCACTTACTTCCCTAGCATGCACACAAACCTTGAAGCTATCAACAAAGAAACATGCACACTAGAGAATAGACATGAGAAGAGAGACAAACATCAACTCATTGCATTGAATTAAAAAAAAAAGAGTATTGCTCATACAATAATGTAGATGGGGAGAGAGAAGAGCTTGCACCTCTATGAACAAGAGGGAGAGCTAATCTCAAGAGAGCTCAAACATGAGTGTAGCCCAATGTGTCCATAAGCTCTCAAATGAGCCACTTTTTATACTAAGACTCCTAAAACTCCCAAAACTTCCCATGTGGGATTATTCTTAAGCCCACTCCCACACTCATCTACAACTTGGAACTCTTTACAAGAGCCCTAAATAAGAATGTCACTTGTTTTCCTGCTTGCATCTTTTTGTTGCATCCCTGCATTGATCTCCACTCGTCACGCAACAGGGTGCACTCTACGTATAGAGCACCTAGGGAGGATTTATGTGCAAGAGGTAGGATCTTGGAACTTCACATTGCAAAGGACTTTGTTCTTGCACTTCCCGCCGTGATACATGTATGTCATGTCAGAAGATGACCAAGAAGAGGTGATTGCATGAGTGGCTGGTTTTTATTAAAGTGAAGCTCAATTATTTCCCTCCCTAGCGTGCTTACTAGTGTGTGCACATAGGTCACTATTTTGGTCATCGCCATCTTCACGCACTGCACTGAGAGTATGTCTAGTCATCCAAAGTATGATAGGCAGGGATGCGAGGTAGGCAGATTGTTCATGTTTCAAGGTGGATGACGATATCTTCTTGGAGCCGAAACCGCAAGAGGAAACCTCACCATACCAGTTGGATGATGCGGACGGGAATCCCATCTAAGATGTTGTTGAGCGTAGCAAGCCTTTCACACGGTAATTACAGCACTCACTTCAATACAACTCGATTTGAGTAGTCTAATCATTATATAGTCAGTGTCTTTTATATTGTCATCCATTTATATATATGCCAATTGTGAGCTTGTACTATGGCAAGTGGTTACTCGGGACATTCACAGATCACGGGGTTGCAGTCCTAGATTACTGTGTGTCGGTACTGGGACCATGGCTAGAGCATGCAAGATACTGCACAACATGCTGATAGATGAGGTGTGCCTTAATTTGTGTCTATGGCCACTTGCCTATGTGCACAGTGATTTGGGTCAACAATTTTTCAGGGGTGAGGTCAGTAAGTATGCTCGACGAGAGCATTAGATGGACATGGGGGCACCGTCCCCACTCATTCCATTACCTCCACTCGTCCCAGCACCCATGAGCCCAACACGATCAAGTGCCTCATCATGGCCACCTGGTGTTGCAAGGGAGCCCCAATATCGACATGTCATGCTACATATATCCCCCATGGGTTCTTTTACAATGCCCTCATCATGGGCACCACGGCCTGAACTTGTGAGGCCGCTATTCCCACCCACACCTACACCATTTGATAGAGTTCTCATACCACCTTCCTTATTCCACTAGCACCCGCGGCGTCCATACACTGATGTATTTTACTCACTTGTAATGAAAGAAATATATTGTTTTAGACATTATTGTTGTACACTCAAATTATGTCAATGGCATTGTTTTTATATTCTTCGGTGACCGTGCAGGTAATTAAATTGACAATTGAGAGAGATGAAGCAATTGCAAAGAGATATCAACAACACGAGAGAGAGTGTGAGTGAAAGAGAGAAAGAGAGTTTAAGCAAGACATTAAAATAATTACATTTGTGCTTTAAATAGTTATTTTTATGCTTAAAATAGTAATTTTTATGTCTATCAAAGTTATAAATACAGTAGAGATTGCCATGTTCCAATACTCTTCTTCTAGGCACACATCCCACACCACCCTCCCCTTATATCTTCATATTGCAATAGGCTCTTTGTAAACTCTTTTATCATGGCTTCTTTTGGCAATCTAATACTACTATGTTTGCAAGAATCTTAAGTAAATCTCTTCAATCTTTCATGCACCTCAAAGAGAAGGAGCCTAGATCAGATGCCCTTATGGAAGAATGGGAAACATCATCTGAAGGGTAGGAACTCTACAAGAAGCTCACAACAGAGAAAGCGATAAACCTTGTAGACAAGAACATGATAGAGGTGAAAGCAGCAACAGCCATTTGATAAAAAACAGAAGCAGTAGACAGCACACACAAGGGAAGCAAACCCTAATCCATAATCATCAACCATAAAGAAGGAGAGAAGCCATAGTCACCATCTCTCTCACACACACAAAAGGGAACACAACATAGTGTTATGTCCACACTACAAAGTAAACCTAATGTAATGTCCACACCACACATGACCAGCTGGACGCGGTCATAAACACACCACACGATATCTATCTACCATACTGTCAGTCTGTCAGCACCCATGTGCTATCCTCCAGCTGTATACGAGCTTGACATTTCAACACTCCCCCTCAAGCTCGACATGTCCATCTCTAGGACTCCCAATCGAGTACGGAAATACTCGAACTTATCCTTACCAAGTGCTTTGGTAAAGATATCTGCAACCTGCTCATCTGTCTGCACATATGTCAAATCAACATGCCCATCTAGCACCTTCTCTCTGATGAAATGATAGTGGACCTCAATATGTTTGGTCCTGGCATGATAAACTGGGTTGCTAGCAAGCTGAATACTACTCATGTTGTCACAATGAATGACAACTCTCATATCACTCTGTATCCTGACATCATCTAGCAACTTTTTCAACCACATAGCCTCACATGCAGCTATGGCTGCTCCACGATACTCTGCCTCTGTGGTAGATAAAGCAACTGTAGGTTGCTTTTTACTGCTCCAACTCACAGCTCCACTACCAAGGCTGAAAACATAGCCACTGGTAGATCTCCTGTCATATGCACTACCGGCCCAATCTGCATCTGTATATCCATAGACATGCATGTCTTTTCCTACCTCATAGAAAAGACCATAATGCGCGGTAGTTTTGACATATCTCAGAATCCGTCTCACAGCATCCAAGTGAGGTTTACGAGGACTCTGCATAAACTGACTCACCAAACCAACTGCATAACTGATATCTGGCCTCGTAATGGTCATGTAGATAAGGCTACCAACCATTTTCCTGTACATGGTGATATCATCAAGCTCATCACCCAAATCAGCCCTAAGCTTCATGTTTTGCTCTAATGGTGTCAACATTGGTTTGCATGCTGTCATACCATACTTTGCCAGCATGTCAAGTGCATATTGCCTTTGCACCAACCATATACCCTTGCTTGTTCTAATCACCTCAATGCCAAGAAAGAACCTTAAATCTCCAAGGTCTTTCATATCAAACTCTTTGCATAAAGAGGCCTTAACCTCATCAATGCCTTTCCCACAATCACCTGTGATAATCAAATCATCAACATAAATGACTATCATCACGATACCATCATGTGTCTTCTTCACATAAAGTGAAGAGTCTGCATTTCCAACCACAAATCCAATACTGACAAGATATCTGCTGATCTTGTCACTCCAAGCACGAGGTGCTTGCTTCAAACCATAGAGTGCTTTCTTTAACCTGCAAACGAAAGTAGGATATTTTGGATGTACATATCCTTCTGGCTGTTCCATGTACACCTCTTCTTGTAGATCACCATTCAAGAAAGCATTTTTTACATCCATTTGATGTAAAGCCCAACCTTTTTGTGCTGCTAATGCAATGATAGACCTCACTGTAGCCATCTTAGCCACTGGGCTGAAAGTTTCATCATAATCAAGACCATAAGTTTGTGCATATCCTTTAGCCACCAGCCTTGCCTTATGTCTCTCTAGGCTGCCATCTGACTTGCACTTTACCTTATACACCCATTTGCATCCAATTGCATTCTTTCCTTTAGGTAACTCAGCCAATTCCCATGTATCATTTTTGTCCAAAGCATTCATCTCTTCATCCATGGCTTTCTCCCATACAGGCTCTCCAACAGCCTCTGTATAGCATGTAGGTTCCACATGCTTTACCATAGATGTCATGTATGCATAGTGCATAGCAAAATCTCTATATGTCAATCTCTCCACTGGATATCTGACTCTCTGGGATCTCCGCAATGCATGCGGGTCACTCTGTACACCTGTAACTCTGGCATGTGGTGGCACATATCTGTCCTGCCTAGCACCAGGTGTGCGTACAACAGGTATCCCGAGCTCCTCATCCAAACTCTCTGAGCTAGAGGACTCATAGCCTGTGATCCCAATTCCTTCAACTTTCTTCTTGCCTTTATCCATAGCACTACTCCCAGTGCTCACACTCTCATGTCTCAGACGTCCTGACCATGGACGTACACTGCTACTACTCTCAGCTTCTGCTGCTGGCCCAGACATAGTAATAGAGCTAGAACTTGCTTGTGATGGCAAGTTCACAGGCACATTAGCCTCAAGTGTGTCAATGACTCCCTCATCTCTTGCTTTGTACCAACTAGCAAGCTCATCAAACACCACATCACGTGAGATGACTACTTGTCTAGTTTGAGGGTTATAACATTTGTAAGCCTTTCGATCCTGTGCATATCCAACAAATACACATTTCTCTGCCTTAGGATCCAACTTCCGTCTTCTTTCATCAGGCACATGAACATAAGCTACACATCCAAAGACTTTCAGATGTCCAATATCTGGCCTGTATCCTGTAAGCCGCATCTCTGGCGTGCTTCCATGAATGGCTGCTGTAGGTGATTTGTTCAGGATATACACTGCAGTAGCACATGCTTCTGCCCAATAGTAATCTGGCATGCTCTTTTCATTGAGCATTGCCCTTGCCACTTCACATATGACACGATTCTTTCTCTCAGCCACACCATTCTGCTGAGGTGTATACCTGCATGTCAACTGTCTCCTTATCCCATGCTTCCGCAAGAAATGCTCAAAAGCTTTTGAGGTATATTCACCACCTCCATCTGTTCTCAGACACTTAATCCAACAGCCATATTGTTTTTCTACAAGAGCTTTGAAATCCATGAATTTTTCCAGCACTTCACTCTTCTCTCTCAAAAAATATATCCATGTCATCCTGCTGAAGTCATCTATAAATGTCACATAGTATAGACTTCCTTTGATAGATGGGTTTTGTGCTGGGCCCCATACATCACTGTGCACTATCTCAAGTGGTCTATTACTCATGTTTCCTTCTCTAGGAAACCTCAACCTTGCCTGCTTTCCAAACTGACAGGCTTCACAAACATGCATATGTCCATCATATTTAAATCGAGGCAATCCACTGACAATGCCTCTTGTTTGCATGTTCTTTAATCTCTGTATATTGACATGTCCAATCCTCTTGTGCCACATGTCAATGTCCTGCACAATCCCATTGCTCTTTGAGAACATGGCTGAGCTCAATTCTGGTATGCCTGCATCCAATTTGAACAACCTTCCTTCCTTCTTGCCCTTGGCAACTAATCTACAGCCATGCTTAAAATCTTCCACAAAACAGCCTTTCTCATTGAATCTGGCTTGTAGTCCCTGCTCAACCATTTGTCCTACTGATGCCAAACTCTTTGTGATGGATGGTACATATAACACTTCTGACATATTTTTCACATTTCCATCATGCATCTTCAAAGGCACACTGCCAACATGTGTTATAAGATGCTGAGTATCATCTCCTGTGACCACATAACCATTTGTATCCAATGGTTGCATCTTCTCAAACCACTCACCATGACATGTCATGTGGTTTGAGGCACCTGAATCCATATACCATGACTCATCTCCAGCATTCTGAGAATCCATTGTCCCCATAACATGCTTCATTGCAAAAAGATGATTCGAACTCCCATCATTGTTACTGGTAGATGCATAGTTTCCATGTTGTGGTCTTCCATTCCTCACATCATTCTGCTTTTTGTAACAATCTTTTGCCAAATGTCCAAGTTTGCCACAATAGTAACATTCAATCCCATTCAAATTTTGTTGAGGACCTTGCCATCGTCCTCTACCACGAGCACCTGTTCCAAATCTCCCCCTATGGGATTGAAATCCACGACCTCCACGTGATCCAAATGATGACTGTGAATTCTGAAAATTCTGATTTGATTGTGGTTGAGTAGACCTGTCATTCCAACCACGTCCTCCACGGCCTCGAGGGGTAAATCTCCCCCTGCCTCGAAAGCCTCTAGATGAGTAAAAAGCCTGATTCCTTGCATGCTCATCATTGCTTGACGAGGATGCACCACCTGTAACACTCATACCACCAAGGCCAAGCTTCAATTCTTCCACAATGAGCAATGACACAAGCTCATTAAAGTCTGGCATTCCTCCCAACCTTACTGAGATGGAAGTGTCAAAAGATTTGTATTCTTTGCCTAAACCACGCAATGTGAGAGCAACCAAATCATCATCATCCATTGGGGCATGGATCGATGACAAGGAATCTGCATAACCCTTGATTTCCTGAACATACTCATGTATACTCCTATTCCTTCGTGTTACACTGTGAATCTGTTGCTTCAGTTGTATCTTCCTTGCACCAGTGTCTGTCTCATACATTCGGCACAATATACCCCATGCTTCTTTCGGTGTATCTGCATCTTGGATGTGAATAAGCAAGGCATCTGTTACACATATTGAAAAATAATGCAACACCTTCGAAGATCGCTCTACCCATTGCTTGTGAGCCAGTAACTGAGCATTATTTGGTTGAGGAGGTAGGTATGGCTCCGGATCTTCCTCCGAGACGAGACTCCATAACCCTTTGCCTTTCAAAAAACTCTTCATTCGAAACTTCCACACTTGAAAGTTAGTGCGATCAAGCTTCTCTCCAACAATCTGTATCGGACCATCTCCCATTGTTGCAAAAAAATAGAGTAGATGTACCCTTTCGATTACAATGTACGAAGTACCTGTAATGCTCCAAATCTCTCCAAATCACATCAAATGCTTGCAAATTGTGTGCATTAACATCCCACAATGATTCACCAACAATGTACACTCGATCAAAGTTGAAATCAAATGAAACTCCTTCACAAAAAAATTTCTGGTTTTTTTCTCGCCAGTAAATTCTCTCCAGTAACCAGTCAAGATTATGCTCTAAATCCTTCAAATCTTGTCCAAATTCAATGATTTAACTTGCAATGGCTTCCCAACACATTTCTCCAACATATCCTAGAAGGGTTTGATCCAATTCTTCAAGGGGAATGAGAACCACCAATTTTTGTAACCTCTGGTTTGAATTTTTCTGAACCTGTCAGGTACCACCTCTCACTAAAATTGCATTATCTCCTTCAAATCTTCTCCAAATCCAAAACTTTTTGATTCAAAAGTTTAGCAACTCATAGGACTCTACTTGTACCAGAGGAATTAGGCCAATTTGATATAGACAAAGATTAATGCCTTGATTAAAGCTGCTCTGTTTTTGGACAGACTTTCTGCAAACCTGCACACCTCTGATAAATCACTTCAATGAGCTCCAAATACATGAAATGAGCTGCAACCAAGCATCACAAGTCCTTAGCAATGTCTTTGCTAAACTCTCCAAGCTTTAAAGCATTCAATTTGGTGTCCAAATGAGTGAATTAGGATGTAATCTCTGCAAACTGTCCAGAATTCTGCATCTTCATGCGCCGCCTGCTCCAGGAGCTCTAGGAGAGAGGGGAAATCAAAATTGACTTGATAGGCTTGTTAGCAATGACCTAATCTACCTTGCTCTTGAAGGGTTTAGCTCAATTTTGCCTCCAGCTCCTGCAATTGATCCTCCACGGGAGGTATGTCCACTGTTTGTGTGAAAAACCAGAAACTTTTACATAAATCCACTTTCTCTTGATTTTAATCAAATCTGTATGCATCAATCTGCTTCAAGATTCTGTATGTTGCTTGTGCCCACTTTGCTAATACATTTGCAAGTCCAAATACATGTGCCTTTGTGTATACATTTGCCAAGAGTATACATTCACTTCAAGCTTTCCATGAAAGCTTAGAGAAAAAACCAGAATTTTTCCTTTGCTTTATGCCCTTCAATCTTCACTGAACCTGCTCTTTGATACCTGCAATCCGCAGAGGGGGTCTTGCTACACTCACCAATGGTCCTTAGCTCTCAAATCTAATGCCGGTGTGTGCTCCACAGCTTTCTTTTGCTCCACAGCTTCAATGGCTTCCTTCACAGCTTTTCCTTCTTCTTCCCTCTTCTCTCACTCACTCTCACAACTCAGCTAATGAGCTCTTGGCTCTGATACCATGATAAAAAACAAAAGCAGTAGACAGCACACACAAGGGAAGCAAACCCTAATCCATAATCATCAACCATAAAGAAGGAGAGAAGCCATAGTCACCATCTCTCTCACACACACAAAAGGGAACACAACATAGTGTTATGTCCACACTACAAAGTAAACCTAATGTAATGTCCACACCACACATGACCAGCTGGATGCGGTCATAAACACACCACACGATATCTATCTACCATACTGTCAGTCTGTCAGCACCCATGTGCTATCCTCCAGCTGTATACGAGCTTGACATTTCAACACCATTGGGATATGGAGAGCTTTTGGCATCATTAAAGAGGCAAAGGAGGCTCCTCTTCGAGCAAAAGTTGCCACCTTCATTACAAATTTAGGATAGACGGAGAAGGCCAAGATGATAGTTAAAGCCCTAAATGCTTTCATATATTATTGATGTGTTCAACATATTCATAGGTATTTGTCATAATATGATACATTATTGCAATTTTTCTTTGAAATATAATGGAAGTTGCATCTCTTTGTGGTGTCTTGTGAAGAAGTAGCAATGATAGTAGCCCAAGGAATTAAAGAACATTGTGTATTGTTGCATGTGTTCATCAACATCTCGTAGGTGTTTGTCATGTAATAATGTGGTCTTGTAAATTTTCTTTGGAATATAAGGGAAGTTTTAGATTGTAATATGGAGTCTTTGTAAATTATTTTCAATGATAGTGGTCCATGAAAGTAAAGAACATTGTGTACACACACGCTTTCATGTATTGTTGCATGTGTTCAACATCTCGTTAGGTGGTTATCATGTAATGTTGTGGTCTTGTAAATTTTCTTTGGAATATAATGGAAGTTTTAGATCATAATATGGTGTCTTTGTAAATGAGTTACAATTATAGTGGCCCATGGTGTGTAGTTCTCAGCATCTCATAGGTGTGGCAGTAGAGCAAGAGGAGTAAACTGATACAAGAAGTGTAGAGAGAGAAACTGCTCGCTCAACACCAAAAAGCGCTCGCTCAAAAATGCTTGCCAAAAAAATACACCTGATTTATTGTTGACATTGGAGAGAAGATGTTGGGTGCATGGGTTATTGTGAAGCTAACATGGATGGGACATACTTGGGGCTATTCACCAATCTAAGGGCTTCTAGTGCCTCTTTCGTTGGTTTATAAACAAACTATTTTTCTCGTTTTGATTCAATCTTTCATCTTTGTGAGCATTTACCAATATGAATTACATGTCCCTCTACTAAGGGCTTCCAATGCCTCTTTCATTGGTTTATGAACCAATTATTTATTTAGTTTCGGTTCAGTCCTGTCATCCTTTCAGAGCATTGCTTTATCCATCTCCTACAAGATCCACACCACACCATTATCATCAAACCATTTGGTATCAGCTATGATTTTCTCTATATTATCATATTTTTGAATTTAGATAATATTATGTTTAAGATGCTTTAAGACAACATACATAAGGCTAATCTTAATTAACTAAGGAGCTCACATCTATGTTTAAACTATACTTACACCTTTTTTATCAAGGATCTCACTTCAAACCTTTTCTCTTTTTTTTAATAACTTTAACCCATAAATGATAAGAACCTTCACTCTCTTTTTCTCATACAATTTTAACCCATAGATGATAAGTACACAATAATAGTTAAAATATTAGCATACACATGTTAACCCACTCAATGCAAGTTAATGAACAAAGGGTTGCATCATATACAATTTTGAATAAAGACACTTACTTCCTACAATAGTAGGCTTTTGTGGATAGGTGGTCAAAGTTCTATAGTTTAGCAATATTTTATTATTCCAACCATTAAATTGGGTTAGAATTTACTCACTTACGAAAAATACAAGATTATAAAGATTGAATGGTCTTATGCAAATTAGTGTTTGAAATGCTAAGGATAGTACATGGCCAAGATTTGTTGGCCCAATTCCAAAAATCACAATATGGACTCCTTTTTACTAAGGGAATGGGCACCCTAGAAAGTCTCATATTGCACATTCATCAAAGTTAGGTAGATAGGGCGTCCTAAGAATAGTTTCCAAAATTGAACTAATGGGGCTCCTGTGAATTATCTCTACATTCTAAGATACCTCACATGAATTGTCTCGACATTCTAAGGGCCCTCACATGAATTATCTCTATTATCTTACTTTGTGAATTATTTCTCTTGCTTTCTCTCTCATGATTGCTTCTTGCTATGCTTTAATGTTAGTCATTAACTTTAATGCATTATCGATTATCTTAGATTTTTTATTGAATCTCTATCATCTTAGCTTTTATTCAAGCTCTATTATGATAGATTTGGTTTGGCCCTTATGTGGTACTAAAACTTAATTAATATCTCTTCCAATGGATGTGAGATAGATTGCATAGTGCATTCTCAATGAAGTAACAATATCTCTTCCTTCAATCTTCAACCTAGACTAGAGTGGAGATAAAAATTGCATGCAATTAAGCCTAAAGTAAATATAAGCTTTAATTAAGTAGTATTAATCACAAAATAGAGGTGATAGGAGGGGAGCGGGTTAAAGAAAGGGATCCAACAAGAGAGAAAACACACTTCCATTATGCAAATTCTTGTGTAGACTAGAGGAAAAGAAGTTAGAAAACATTAACATAGCAATGCTAGAGGAAGTGAGAAATGGCTATTTGATTTCTATCAACAAAGAACATATTTCCAAGGTCATAATGCTAAGAACATATTTCCAAGGTCATAATGCTAAAAGCATAGTAGTAAGATCATGGACTCAAAAGCATAGTAGTAAGATCATGGACTCAAAAGCATAGTGCTAAGGTCACAAAGCCAAGAGCCTAGTACTACCAAGTCTATAGTGCCAAGATCATATTGCCAAGGGCATAATAAGTGCTAAGACCATAGTGTCAAGGTCATAATAAGTGCGAAGGGCATAATGCCAGTGACATTACAAGGGCTAAGCATAGTGCGCTAATGGTATTATTATGTGTTAAAAGTTCATAGTTCCCATATAGAAGAAGCCACCAAAGTTTAGAACTTATTTATTTTGGGTTTCTTAAGTGAATTATGCATAGTCGAGCCAAGAATCATGTTGTATAAACACACCACAAATTCAATTATGAAATTAAGAAAACATGAGTAGGAGTATAGAGCATGCACCCCTTGTTCTCTACTACTAAAATTCTAGATGAAGGATGAACATTTTCCTTGCATCTATTTAGACACTTTAATAAGCCTTGTCAAGATGCACCACAAGAGTAGTCACCTCTATCTAGTGATTACAAATCTTGGGATGAACGAATTTTATTCATGTGATTTTATTCACGTGTAATGATTTAATAAACATTTACCAAATTTGTTAGGGAGTGAATTTCATTGTATGATTAAGTCCACTAATACTAGACTAAATAATTTTAACGATAGAGTTAGGCTGAATGAATGAAAGTACCCTCAAGATGAGCTAATAAGACAAGTAAGTATAAGTTCGTGTTTTTGTCACATGATGCATGAGGTAACTATTAGCTTAATTGTTAGCTCTATGCTTAAACCACAAGTCAATCTAAAGTTACCATCTAAAACCTTAGAAAGTAACGAGGGACAAACTTGGACACCCTTTGAAAAGAAGAACTCATACAACCCATCTATAAGGTGATCTACCCACTTGTACAAATTGGATGCATCAAGAGCCCTAGAGATAATGTTTTGATGCCCTTAACTAGAGAGGTACAAAACATGAAGGAGGTAGAAGCCTTGAATACCCTTGGTAGTTACTTCAAAGGGCAATGACACTGGAGGATTGACTCAATTTCTAATGATATAGATACTAATGATGCAGCATATTTTGTTATGTTTTGCTTTGGTATGAAGAGAATAACACTTAATATAAGGAAGAAGATAATTTCCATGTATCAACAAAGGTCACCACTCAAGTCATGCACTTTTAATTAAAGGTAAGTGGTTCTAACTCCCCAAAGTTACAAGCACAATAAAATGTAGTTTAGGGTTGAATTTGGAATGGTAATAGCCAATGGGTGTTCCCACTCTAGATTTGGAAGGTAATATTTCAAAATTAACAATAAAGTGGGAAGTCATGACATACAACATTGAATGTATGGTGGAAGAAACCAACCCATAGGCAAGGGATGCAATGTTTATATTACATTTTAAAGATCCAATTCCTAGATTAAATAAAGTATCTATGGAAAATGTTTTCATTTAATTGAAGAAGAGTGTCAATCCCACCTCCAATGTTACCCAAATGGCCCAAAATAAGACCAACTAGGTGCCAACATAGAAAGGGAAATGAAAGCTATGGAACTAGTGGCTATGAGGATTGAAATCAAGATAGAAATGGCTTATACTACACATAGGACAAATGAGGCATTTCTATTCTTTGTATATCACAATTTGATATGTGCTAGGAAGTTAATAGAGTACCTTGTAATCAAAATATTATGGTTTTTCTAAATAGAATGGAAAAATAATATTATCAAAGGATATGTGAGAGTTGACAAGTTATTTATATCGATTATCCAAGGGAGCCAAAACCACTTTAAAAACTAGATATGTGAGAGTTGACAAGTTATTTATCCATATATCAAAGGATATGTGAGAATTGAGAAGTTATTTGTCCATATATCAATTATCCAAGCGAGGCCAAAACAACTTTAAAAACCACTCCCAATGGCTACATTGCCCAAGGTTGTTCACATCTCTCATTATTGCTATGCCACATTCAAAGAAATAAGTGGAGCCATCGCATGAAAAGATGGTATGCGTGGTTTTGTAAGGACATAATCCCAACATCAAGAAGATCCTAAGGTCAAAGAAGGGAATTATAGAATTCAAGCCTTGACTAAGAGAGATTAGGAAAATTTTGTAAGATGCAAAAAGAGGACCATAAAACTTCAAGAAAAAGTGGTAGACTATAGCACATAATCACGTAAATAGAGGATTCTAAAAGCTTGGAATCTAGCCACGGTGCCCTTTAACAAGCTTGAAGTAGGGTGGAAGATATTCCTTAAGGTGGAGAAGGACATTTTCAAGGATATTAAGTCAACACTATTAGTGTAAGATCATAGGAGGCTTAAATAAACTCTACGGAGGGGATGGCCATCACATCCATCTCTAAAGAATTCTTCAGTGACAAAATAAGCTAGTTTTAATGTGTGGAAACCCATATAATAAGGCAAGGCATGGAGAGAAAGAATAAAAGAACTAAATCCTCTTATCCCTAATCAAATCACCAGTGACATTAGTTTGGTTGTATTACTCAAGGATGGTCTAAAGTTGTGGTAGATTTTTAAGAAATGTATTAGTGGACATGAGTTTGGAGGCGGGAATAAGTTGTTGTGATGATGTGCACTAGGGACATGGAGATGAATGCATTCAAAGAGAAACCAAAGCTATGTGAGAATCACTCCTCCAATGCAACATTACTGATGGAATATAAAACTTTCTCATGGGTCTCACCCATTTTAAAAAGGGAATTTCTAGTCATTGTGAAATCACAAAGGATTTCAATATCATAAGTGAGGTAGGATAACCAATAGAAAATCTAAAAGTTTCATAAAATTAGGAAAACAAGAGAGAAATTTTCCACTAGGTCTAATGCATGATGTGCCAATAAGGATTACAATCGTTCTTCCCTATTTATTTAATGTAATAAAATAAGTCAATTGTGCCTTAGAAAGGAAATTGTTTTGCATGAGTAGGTCAAGAATCAAGTTTAGTTATCGAATCAAGAAAGAAAAATAATGATGGATCCACACAAGTATCCAAACCTAATTCCCTTAAGGATTTTGATGTGGTGTACTCTTAGCACAATTAAATGGATCAAAGAGAGCTCTCAATGTAAACATAGTGTAGTTCTTAGGGTAATAGTAAGAAATGGATCCACACGAGTATCCAAACCTAATTCCCTTAAGGATTTTGATGTGGTGTCTTAGCACAATTAAATGGATCAAAGAGAGCTCTCAATGTAAGCATAGTGTAGTTCTTAGGGTAATAGTAAGAAATGGAGTCAAAGAGAAGAAACCATCAAGATAAGATAGTAAAAAAGTTACAATTACCTAATAGATGGTTTGATACAAAAAGTTCTCTTGATGGGTCTTTCAATTGTTGGTTTTCCAAGAATAAGGCTTGACAATTACCACCCTCAGGCCAAATGAGGATATAATTGGCTAGATCAAAAAAAGGAAAATTAAAGGGAAAAACATCACATAATGAACCAATAGATCCAAGGTAAGTGTTGGTACCTCGAGTGGTTCAATTTATATAGAGTGGTGTTGAGAGTGGTGCAATTGAAGTAAAGGGAAAAATCTTTGATTGATGTAGAGTGGTGTTGAGAGTGGTGTAATTCATGTAAAGGGAAAAATCTCCAATTGATGTAGAATGGTGTTGAGAGTGGTCCAATTAATGTAAAGGGAAGAATCTCAAAACTCAATGTGATATCCAAATCTTAATCTTTTTAATAGTAGTGGAAATAAGTGCACCCAATATCCTAAAGAAAGTGACTCAAGGTCAACTACTAATGGAAACCTTAGTGCTATTAGAGTAGCACAACATTTATAGAAAAATGAATCAAGGTCAATTACTACTACCAAACTTATTGCTTTTAGAGTAGCATAAAATTTAGAAAAGAGCTTTATGTGAAGTCCAAACTATGGGATTAGATATTGATTGCATAAAGGATTATGCTTCTCTCTTTACAAAATTGATTCATTAGATTCTATTCTTGGGTGGGATAGTATCTTGATTGTTTGCTACACAAGAGGTGATGCCCTATACTTCCCTATACAAAGTAGCTTCACTAGAGTCTATGCTTGAGTAAGCTCAGATTATGACTAACCGAGGTGTTGGATAATTTTTTGAGCCTTATTGAGGATTGGGGCCTCTACTCACATATGCCAATATGGCCTTATACAAGAGGTGATGCCCTATACTTCTCTGTACAAAGTAGCTTCCTAAAGTAGCTTCACTAGAGTCTATGCTTGGGTAAGCTCAGGTTATGACTAACCTAGGTGTTAGATAACTTTTTGAGCCTTATTGAGGATTGGAGCCTCTACTCACATTGCCAATATGGCCTTATACAAGAGGTGATGCCCTATACTTCTCTATACAAAGTAGCTTCACTAGAGTCTATGCTTGGGTAAGCTTGGGTTATGACTATCGTAGGTGTTGGATAATTTTTTGAGCCTTATTGAGGATTGGGGCCTCTACTCACATTGTCAATATGGCCTTGATGGTTGATATAAGAGCCATCCATCTTGGAGGAAGCATAAGCAGAGCCAAATTGGAGGGGGGACATGGAGTGAGAGTTTGACTCAATTTTAAGAAAAACCACACTTCGGATTTGTGGATCATCCTACAAAATGAAAGGTTTATGTCACCAAGTGGGTTTGGAAGTCTGATGGTACATTGGATAAGTACAAGGTAAGGCTTATGGTGAAGGGTTTTACACCGGTCGAGTTCAACTTTTAGGAGACATTCACCCCCATGACTAAATTGACCACTATTTGTATAGTACATGCCTTGGCTACTTATGGGAAGTTGTCAATATTGCAAATGGATGTGAAGTTAACATTTTTGAATGGCCATGTCAAGAAGGAGGTTTGTGTGGCATAGCCACCTAGTTTTGAGATACCCAGTTCTGAAAACAAAGTCTGCAGACTCCAGAAGGCATTGTAAGGGCTGAAATAGACCCCTCAGGTATGGTACCAACAATGGATAGATGCTTTCTTTATAATAAGTATTGCTCTTTCCAAATGCCCATCAGATTTCAAATTTATATATTTGCTTTAAGTAGGGAAAGTACATGATCATTTCCCTATATGTGAACGACCTCATTATGAAAGTACAAGATCAGGCAAACACACAAGATGTTGAGCTTAGAGTTTGATATTACATTCTGGTTTGGGGATAGAGGTCTGGCAAGAGTCAAAGGAAAATCTTCATTTCCCAGCAAAAGTATGCAAGAGAAATTCTTAAGGCATTCAGCATGGCTTAAGGCATTCAGCATGGCTGAATGCATTCAGCAGCATGGCTGTATGCAAGAGAAATTCTCAAGGCATTCAACATGGCTGAGTGCAAGTCAGTGTGCTTACACCCATGGAGGTTGATGTGAAGCCTTTTGTTGAAGATGCATGATGGATATGAAGGAGTACAGGAAGTTGGTTTGGAGTTTGATCTTCCTATATAATGGATTGACATCAGCTTTGCTCTTAGGAGGTTCTCAAATCAACCCTGAGAGAACCACTAGAAGGTAGGGATACTAGTGTTGAAATACATCAAAGGTAACATTGGGTATGGCATCACTTATAAATCAGGTAATTCCTTGATAGGATCTTGTGACTCAACTTGGGCATGAGATTATGATAGCAAGAAATCTATTTCTGGGTACTCTTTTCTTATTGGGTTTGGAACTACATCCTAGATCAGCAAGAAGCAGTCTACAATGGAACTTTCTTCTATATAGAGGCCAAGTATAAGAGGCATCCTACTTTGCTTCATGTGAAGGAGTCTAGATGAGGAGGATCTAAGGAGACATGGGTGTTTCTCAAAAGGGAGAGACATTGTATTGTGTTATAATCAGAGTTGCATGGCTATTTCCAAGAACTTAGTATCTCATGCTTGCATAGATAGAAGAGGTAGGAGCTCTCTTTTAGTGTGTTTGATTCTATGATTAGTTATACAGGATGCAAAGACAACTATGGGACACCTTGGTTAATAAGCTATATAGTACAAGTACTAAAAGGCTAGGAAGATAAAATTAAAGACAAATATGTATATAATGTGCAACGGAATAAGGTATGTATCAATGATTACTTGTAAGATTATAGGGCTTGCAGATGCCCTCACCCCTATTAGAGCACTAGTTTGATGATGGGTGACTTGGTGTTGGTCTCACTATGAATGGGCTTGGAAAAGACTATGATCCATTTTAGATATCTATCCAAACTTGGGGAAATTTTTCGAACTTTCAAGACCTTTTATCCCATTTGATTAATGAGGAGATGAATGTTGGGAATAAATCATCCTTCAATAATATGCAAGAGTAGGCCATCTACATGGACAGAGGTAGAGGTAAAGAAAACTCTTTATCTAGAGGGCGATATGGAAATAGAAATCATGGGTAACAACAATAACATTCTCAATCTCACAAAGAGGTGGAAGAGGCCACTCTAGAGGCTGACATAGAAACATGAATCATGGAAAACAACAACAACAACATTCTCAATCACAAACAAGTGGAAAAGGCCACTCTAGAGGCATGGGGAGCCAAAGAGGCCGAGGTGGATGGTAAATAAATCAAAGTAGAAATAACATAGAATACTATTACTATGGAAAACCAGGGCATATATAGCAAAGGACTGCTATAAAAAGAGGAATGACATCAAAAGTGGGAAGTTGCAACAACAACAAGGAAATCATGCATCATCAAGTAAGCAAGTTGAAGATAAAAGAGAGAAACCTTTTATAATGCAGCATATTCTTAGTTTCATGATACAGCTATATAAAATTCAAGAGATATATGGTATGTTGATTTGTGTGCCTCTAATCACATGACCAACCATGGCAAGTGGTTGAGAGAATTAAGGAATTTGGATAAGCCAAGTTATGTAGAAACAAATGATGATTCAAAGCACCCTATTTTACTCATGTTGGGAAAATCCATTTATCTATGTAGGATGGAAGTATCTTACTAATGTGCTTCATGTGCCGAACATAACAAAGAACCTCTTTTTTTCTATTGTTGTTGGGAAAATGATTGAGTAGGGTCTACAAATAAGTGTTGTTTAATCCTCATGGATATTATGTGGAATATTTCAATAATTAGTGCTGCTCATGGATATTATGTGGAATATTTAAATAATTAGTGCTGCTTGGTTTTGTAAAGGAATAATAAGGGATGTTTAATCCTCATGGATATTATGTGGAATATTTCAATAATTAGTGCTGCTTGGTTTTGTAAAGGAAATAGAGAGCTAGCAAAATTTTACATTGGATGTAAGCATGCCTAAAGTGAAGGCTACAATGTTGGAAAAATCCCTTTATCTATGCAAGATGGAAAAATGAAGTATCTTCTTGATGTGCTTTATGTGTGCAAAGGAAAACAGAATTAGCAAAATGTTTACATTAAATGTAAGGATGCTTAAAGTGAAGACTACAAGAAGTGAAAGCAGGTAAGGTGGACTACTTTTTGTGCTTAGCAATCATAAATAGCACTCACAAAGCACTTAATATTTATCATTACATAATAAATTTTATATATCAAGAAATTTTTTGAAGAGCCTTTACATTTAATTTATACGGATAGTATTAAAAAATACAAATTCAGAGTGTTGTACTACTCATAGAGTCCTATCGGTCTGGGACACTGTTTTTGGTCCACCTTACCATGATTTCACCCTACAATGTTTACACATGTTATAACTCTGATTACAGACATTATATTTGGCATAAATGCATTGGACATGTCAATATTGAGTGTAAAGAATATGCAAGTCCAAAGTATTGGTATAGGTTTGCCAAAGTTCAAAGTGGATGGAATACATAGTTTATATGAAGCGTGCCAATTGGGGAATCAGGCTAAGCATGTATTTTTGCATGATAAGCATGTAGGTCAAAGACCTTTTGATGTGGTGCATTCTAATGTTTTGGGGGGCAACAAAGATAGCATCAATCAGAGGATGCCATTATTATGTATCTTTCATATTGACAACCACACTATGAAAGCTAGGTTATATTTATGAAAGAGAAAAGTGAAGGGTTGTATTTATGAAAGAGAAAAGTGAAGGGATTACTCACTTTCACAGCTTCAAATCTATGGTAGAGAAAGACAAAGGCACTCACATAAAATGCTAAGGGGTGGGAAATAATATTTCTCTAATGAATTTAGTGACTATTTGAGAGAGCATGGGATAAAGTGGTAGTTTACATGTAGATACACCCTGTAATAAAATGGGTTGTAGAAAAATAAGCATACACGTAGAAGTTGCATGCACATTGATGAATGAGTGCCTCATTATTTTTGGGTTGAAGTAACTAAAATGTATATCATGAACATGATGCCCACAGTAGCAGTTCATGTGGTAAGACACCTGAATAAAAGTTTACTGGTAGCAAACTAGATTTGGCACACTTGAAAGTGTTTAGATGTTTTTCTTATGTACATGTACTAGATGATGTGAGGAATATCGATCCACACTTGTATCTAGCTTATTTATAGTGTAGCAAAACTGTCAAATTTGTCTCTAACCATATAGCCTCTAGTGACCACCATCTTTTGTCTAGATTTTATACTATCATGAGCATTGGAGTGGCTTACAACCATGGCAACTCTACATAAAGATTCTTACAAAATAAATCTAGCTAGAGCATTAATTTTCAAACCACTCCCTCCCTCCCCCCCTCTCTCTCCCCCCCCTCTCTCTCTCTCTCTCTCTCTCTCTCTCTCTCTCTCTCTCTCTCAATGTTCACACCTATAGTTGAACTACCTCTTTGATCTGATGTGCCAAGTCAAAGAACATGTCATTGCATAATCTCAATTTGTAAAGATGTCTACACAATTCTATGTCGTTGGGGCAATAGAGCATCTTAACCCCTCCATCAATGATAAGATCATACACCAAAGTGTGATCATGGATTAAAGTATTCTATGCACCCACCTTATGTAGTTTTTGGTTGTCATGATGTAACTTTGTTAGCCCCTCATGTGTTGCTCCCATGTCCTCCAAAAGTCTTCTCAACCATACTGCCTTGCATGGAGAAGGGCAGGCTACCTACTCGGCCTTTGTAGATGAAAGGGCCACGGTAGAGTCCTTTTTGTCAATCCAAGATACACATCCTAGACCATGAAAGAAGCAAAAATTTGTCATTAACCAAATCATGTAACTAATCTAAGCCACAATTGATTATTGAGTTCTTGCACATTAGCATTTATGGTGATGGCACATTTGAGAATGGTCCTTTGCTTAGTTGTGTGTGTTGGAACAAATTTTAATTTGTATGTGGTGAATATAGAAGGAAAAAAGGTGATGTAAGTTGATTTGTATGTCATGAACAAAGGTTTATTTGTATATGGTGAACATAGAAGGAAAAAATGTGATGTAGGTTGATTTGTATGTGGTGAACATAGAAGGAAAAAAGGTGATGTTGGTTGAGTTGTTATATGGTGAACATAGAAGGAAAAAAGGTGATGTAGAGTCTTTAGGGGGTCACAAAGTGCTAGCCACATGTCCTATCCTAGTCACATGTATTGTGTCATGATGTGAAAAGGCATGCACTTGACCTATATATTATTGTACTTGGAGCTTACTTTTGTGAAAGGAAAATGAATGCAATTAACTTGATTAGCTTGAGATTATTATTTGTTTAAACTTATCATTGTGCTTATTAAGAACTATAGATTGCATGCCTTGCATTAATATTCAATAATAGTGACCATGAATTTTATGATGGTGTGAGAGCCACTAGAGCTAGTATCATGTGCTCCTTTATAGTAGAGAGTGAAAGAGATAAAGCAATAGTTTGAAGCAGATCTAAAAAGAAGAAGCTAGTCAGTTCCAGCCTACTTTCTAGAGTGTTTAATATGAATTAGGTTTGATATTATTTTTTACTCACCTAGTTGGGCCTTCTCTCAATGTTAGAGAGAGCTTGCAATGGACAATTCTTTCACGTAGCAAACAACAACAATGTCCTAGCTATATAGTGTCCACAACTTCTGGTAAAAGGGGAGGGGGGGGGATGGGCAAGGGTGTCACTTACCACTAGGATATTCTTCTCCACCCCTATCCTTAGCATCTTTAAGAGTTCCCTCTTCTTCCTTTTGCTACAACAACTGTTGGGCTAAAACCTACTAACCCTAAGGTTGACTGATTCCTTTTTGTGTAAGGGAGTCTTTAAAACCTAAACCCTAAGGTTGACTGATTCCTTTGTGTGTAAAGGAGTCTTTGAAACTTGATTCCTTTTTGTGTAAGGAAGCCTTAAATAACTCTAAGGTATCAATATAACATACAAATCCTTAAAGGTGGGTCACCTGTAAAATTTAAAAATCATCACTATGGCCTTGGATAGTTAACATAAACTTCATTCACACATGGATCCAGATCAACAAGGGTCCATTAGCATGGACATCATTGGCATGTGGTTACAAATGGCAAACCTTTCTCTCCAAAAAATTTTATGACCTTTGTTGTTTTAAACGACTAACATGAGCCAAATGAGAGCCAAATGAGATGAACAATTTTTGGTGAATGTGTGTGTGGAGAGAACAAGCTTGTGCTCTCAAACTTGCCAAGGTAAAATGAGTCTTGATGTAAAGGATATGGCTCCCCAATCCATAGTGTGTCATTGGTCTCCAAGATTCAATGTATGGGTGTCCCATCGTCGTGAGGATGGTCAAGGTTTTGTGGAAGACTCGAAGTGGAGGAAACTCACCAGTGTGAATGGACTTGGAGTATAGTAGGTGCAAGCATGCACAAATGTCAAATAACTCCATGAGTGCTAGAATTTATGGTGATTGTACTTTGCATGTTTGAGGGGGAGCATGATCTTTTGCTTAATTGTGTGTTTTTATATGATTTTTGGGACAAAAGTTGATTTGAATGTGATTAATTATGGATTACATGCTTTGTTTTAAACATTATGAATTCTTTCATTGCCCAAAGTGTAGGTAATGTTGTCAGGACTGGCTTTTAAAGACCCATCACACTTATATTGGTTGCCCCCATGCTTACTTTCAACCATGTTGAGGTGTCCATAGTGGCCATGCCACCGATATGATACATGGACATTAGGGTGGCTTTAGAAGGAGCTAAGCCATCCAAACCCAATTTGCAGGCCTTAAGTATGCTAGAAAGAGTCACCCTATCTGAACTCAATTGGCTACCATTATATGATTTGGAGTAGATGGCATGTCTCACACCTCTTAAACAAGCATATGTGAGATTTGTGAGAAGGTTGGTGGGTGGCTCATATCCCCAAAGGCCTTGCAAGGTGAACCTTACACTAGTTACAAAATTTGTGAGTAGAGACCTATATGGAGACCCCCAAATGGCCCTGCAAGGTGTACCTTACACTTCTTAAAAACAACTTTGAGTAGGCTCGCATGTGGAGTTCTCGATAGGGATGGATGTGCAATCTTGCAAGGTAAACCTTATGCTTGTTTTACAACCACGAGGAGGAGCCCAACAAGATTACTCTCTAGTGCAACCTTGCATGTTGTGATGGATAGACAAGGAATGCTGTCATGTGTGTAGCTAGTCTTAGGTTGGTTACACATAGCCTAGACACATTATCGTCAATAATTAGTTCCATTCTATGTACCATAGTTGCCAACTTTGTACATGTGACAACAATGATGGGTGCCTTAGGCCCTTTAGGCACATTGTAAATTGATTGGTTTTAGTTAGTCTCCCATCTCATATCTAGCCTTTTTTGGCCGTCCATATTGAGAGACACAATGTGTCCCATAGAGGCAAGTGTGAGCTAGTTTTTTTGTTTTTCGAGCGGGCTTCAAACACGGCCTTAGAATATCGGCCATAGGCTCAAGCAAAGAAATGTTTTTTCCATTAGTTTCATCACACTCCCATCTTTAGAGTGGTTTCACTACCCACCTTAAGGCGGCATAGCATAGAAACATTTTTCCCATTAGTTTCATCACACTACCCACCTTAAGGCATGGCCACCTGGCCATCTCATATCTAGCTTTTGTTGGCCGCCCATATGGAGAGACACCGCCACTAGCTTTCACTCAAGCCTCACGCAGCCGTGTCATCTGGACTTATGGCCATGCAAGTGTTGATAGCTGCCATGGCAGCTCATGCCATCTCTTCATCACCAGTCCTTACCTCTCCACTCTTTTCCCCACTTCCAGCACATGCCCTGGACGAGGATCCTATTACTGCGGTTGCTGTCTTGAAGGGATCTTCGTCTTCTGTCCAAGGCGTCGTCAATCTCTCTCAGCAAGCTATCGGCGGTATGCGGCTGTTTCCTCTGTTCTCACAATCACATATATATGGCAAAATGCAGTTAATCCCTTTAAGCTAAGAAGGTCTTGTGGTATGCTTTCCTAATCCCCTCTGTTAAAAAGCAGATTGTTAGGGTTTATGGTTTTGAGCATGGCTGGCCCCTTTTCTTTTAGTGTCTTGACATCAAAGAACTGTAATGTATCTGTCATGATGTATAATCTAGCATTATTGCAACAGGTCCTACCAATCTAAAATTGAAAATTACTGGCCTGGCGCCCGGCAAGCACGGCTTTCATCTTGTATGGTGATCTAACCATCAAACTGTGTGATGGTGTGACCCAGTGTTTGCAGAAAGCACAGATCTTGAAACTTGTGGCTTCAAATTTTTACAAACTTTTTGCAAAATTTGCAGAATTTTGAGCTTGATTATAACTAAATTGTATGAAATTTGTAAATTTTTTTTGGAATTTGAGAAAATTTATAGGTAAACTTGCAGGCGCATTGTATATAGCGTGCAAGTTTTCTGTGAACACTGGCACTGTGGCTGCAAATATTTCACATGTGAAAATCAGAGCAATTTGAGCTTTGTCTTTCAGAATGAAGAGTGAGATGATACTCACTCAGACGCTTACAATCATTTCTCTGCCTTGTGTAGCATGAGTACGGAGACATCACAAACAGTTGTTTATCAACAGGTGTGCTCACTTTGATAGCCTGTTATCATGTCTTACAGTCCCGATTTTTTGCACTGGAAGGCTTTAATCATTTGAATATCACCATTGCAGGGCCTCATTTCAACCCCAAGAAGCTGGCACATGGTGCACCAGGAGACAAAATTCGTCATGCTGGTGACCTTGGCAATGTCATAGCCGGACCTGATGGTAGGTTTCATAAAGAAACTTTTATTCTGGAGAGTATATATGTGTTTATGTATGCATGCATGCATGTATATATGTGTGTATGTATGTATGCATATGCATGTGTGTATGTATATATGTGTTCGTGTGTATTTATGTATGTCTATATATCTATGCCTATGTATGTCTACATTTCTATGTATGTATGTCTGTATTTCTATGTCTGTATGTTGGTGTATGTATGTCTACTTTTTTATGTGTGTATGTCTGTGTATGCACGTATGCATATAATGTTTAAGCTTCACCTCACTTTTTTCAATTTTCAAACAGGGGTGGCTGAGACTACGATCGTTGATATCCAGGTTAGGGCAGCATGCATTTTTAAATTCATGGACAAGGATAATCTTATATTTTCCTTGTGAACAGATTATGGTCCACGCGCTCATTTTTGTTTTCATCACAGCCTGCCTCCATTTGGTGTCACCTTTTGCAGATACCTTTGATTGGGCGGAATTCAGTCATTGGTAGATCCTTTGTTGTTCATGAACTCGAAGATGATCTTGGCAAAGGTATGCCATATGTTGCATAATGCAGATGACAGCCTCTTATTGTAATGACGTAAAAGTCTAGAGAAAACAGAGGGGTGAGGTTCCCTTCATAGCTGACCACTCACACACAGCTGTGGGGTAGGGGGAAAGAGCCAACAAAAAATATGGGGGGAGGGGGGAGTTGGTTTGGTTGTGTGTGTCTCGTGGGGGGTTACTGATGTTGCTGATAACAGCCCTTTATCCTAATAGTGTAAAAATCTAGAGAAAAAAGAAGGGTGGGGGTGCCCTCCATGGCTTGCCACTTTCAGAGTGAAGCTATATGTGAAGCAGGGGGAAAGAGGAGCAATTAAGCTGCAGATAACAGCCCTTTATCATAATGAGGTAAAAGTCAAGAAAAAAGAGGGTGGAGTTCCCTCCATGGCTGGCTACATGTGTGAGGTTCCCTCCATGGCTGGCTACATAGGTGGGGTCCCCTACTTGCAGAGTGAGGCTACATATGTGGGGTTCCCTCCATGGCTGGCCACTTGTAGACGTCATCCTCTAGATGCATGCTACCTGAGGCCTAAGTAATGGATGTACATGAAGTTGGTATTGTTTCAATGTACCTTAGTGTTAAGCTACTTCAAACTAGGTGCCTTCCCCATGTGTGTAGAGAAACTTCCATTTGGTTTCATGGTTGTGTTTTGGAAATTTGAAACTTTGTTTTAATGATCAAAGGAATCATTTATGTGTGCAGGTGGACAAGAGCTAAGCCTTACAACTGGCAATGCAGGAGGAAGGCTTGCATGTGGTAAGAGCTGCTAGTTTCATCTGTTTCATGTGTTCTCAGTTGTTGTGGTCTTGTTTCAATGGTTCTTACTTCGAAGGTCTGCTTCAAAAAGAGCAGCCTCATCCGGACTCGCAAGAAAAACAGGCACCCTAAGCTTGTATTTTGTTTGTATTATGCAGGGATTGTGGGCCTCTCCTCGAAATGATGTAGTGGTTGGTGAGTTGCCACACTCCCCGTCTTATTGATGGCTTAGTTCTGTGTTCCTTCTAATATGAAGGACATAGTGCTTCACCTAGAAGGAAATCAGTGTACTTTTACATTGGACATGTGGTGCTTAATTATTACCTTTCCTTTGTACCTCTCTATTGAAAAAGTGGGGATGATTCATTTTATGATCAGTAAAGTCTGTTGAAATATTTCATTAATTAAAGCATGTTTTTCCAATACAGTTATTACATTTATGTCCTCACAAACACAGTGTGTGATGTGTATATAAGCGTCTGTGTGTGTTTAGAATTTAACAATGCACTTTGACTTGTCTTAGGAATTTGTATTACCAAAAGTGTTTGATTTCATGATGTACAAGAACACTAAACATAGACCTTGCATTAGAAATTTGTATTACTAGATGTGCAAAAGGACATGTAAAGACAAGTAAACTAGACATATGGCTATGTCCAAGGTAGGTAGAGTTTAGCTATCGGGCTCCTCATCACGTTTGGTGGGGTCACTATTTTGGCTGGAAGTGTGACCGTATGCAAGTTAATTTTTCATTGTTCAATGCAACGAAGCCAAAGAAGGTCCATCTCCATAGGGAGAACATATGCCTCTTAGGCTTTCTTTGTGGTTTTCTTTTTCTCAGTCTAGTGTTGGTGGGCAATGCAGAGTTTGGTTCTTTTGTGGAGGAATCCTTACTAGACAAGTTACTAGCCATCCCTGGTTCAAAGTCGTTGTTAACTCCAAGGAGGGGTGTTGCACCTAGTATAAACAAGGAAGTTTTCTCGGTCCTAGCCAATCTTGTTACATGCTTTTATGGGAGAGTATACATGGTTGCCACAATACAAATCTAGTCTTTAATCATTAGGTTTCAGGAATGGGGGATATTTCAAGTCCTCATCTTTATTATCTTACAACTTATTGAAGGATCACATGTTGACCAAAGTCTTCAGACTTATATGCAACATCAATCCATTGAAGTCTTCTACAATTTTAAGTCCACCGTGATGGTTTGGTCACTCTTTGTGAGCCAATTTTGCATCTCGCACGAAAGGCCTTATGAGGATAATCGTATATGACTCCATTTGAAGTCCATTATTACTACAAACGAGTTGAGGCCATTTCCTTAAACCATTTGGCCTCCTAGGCCACCTTCGCTTATTAACATGAGGATGCTGGTGCACACCCTGGCCGCTCAACCATGATACTCGTGATAATTATGGTCGTACAAACATGAGTTAGCTGATGATGCTTGGACAATACAATATGATGATATTAGGGTTGAGCATTTGATATCCAACAAAATTTTCGGTTTCGAAGGATGTGTTAAGGGATGATGGGTTTGATGATGAAATCCCACGGATTAAAATTCAGACGGTTTGGATACGGTCACAAGGCGAATGAATTGGTCAATGATTTCGATGATCTCATTGATGGCAATTTATTCAACTGGCCAGTGCTTTCGATATCAAATCCAATTGTTTGAAACTTTGGATTGCCATGAACGGTCATCTACAGTTTCTTTATTAATTAGTGATTTTAATGTTTTGGTAGCAGCTTCTATTCAGATTAAATTTGTTTGTTTTTTTTGGGATTAAAGTAAAACGATTTGTTGATAAAAATAATATGTAAAAGCTTTCCATTGTTTATTTAGTGAAACCATTTGAGTGCAAATCAATTGTTATTGGTCTTTCATTACTCTTGGTTATAGTAAGTTGTTTGGCAATACTAGAAAATCAATTTGTACATAATTTTGGTCTTCTCTTGGTTATAGTCAAGTTGTTTGGCAATACTAGAAAATCAATTGTATATAATTTTGGTCTTCTCTTGGTTATAGGCAAGTTGTTTGGCAATACTAGAAAAGGGATTTCTTATTGCACCTCTCCATTGCTTGTTTGAGTTTAGCAAAGCAACATTGAGTGAAACTATCCTTTGATGAATAGGAAGGGGTATTAAAGTCTCTCTTAGAAAATCAATTGTACCTAATATTGGACTTCTCTTGGTAGTAGTCAAGTTGTTTGGCAATACTAGAAAATGAATTTCTTCTTGTCCCATTGCATGTTTTAAGTTTAGCAAAGTAGTAAAGTGAAACTATCCTTTGCTAAAGAGGAAGGTGTATTAAAGTCTCTCTTAGAAGTAAACTTGCTTCTAAGCTTAACTAGAGAGGAAGGCTGAAAGATTTGGTCAATAAGATAATCAATTGTGGAGTTCACAATATCAAGGAGAAGGGGGGGGGGGGGGGATTGAATTGGAGGAAGGATTTAGCTTTTTTAAACTACTACAAAGAAAATAAATTAGAAGAGAAAGTCTACAAAGAGGAGCTCTTAGAAGAATTAAATAGTAATAAGAGAAGGTCTTATAAGAATAAATAGTAATAAAAGAAATTTAATTGTAATGGCAAGGGAAGCAATCCAATCAAGGAAAGCAAAAAAAACTTGGGGGGGGGGATGAATTAAGAGAAGTAGGGGAGGGGGAAAACTAAGTAGGGGATGAAATTAAGAGGGGGGGGGGGGGGGGGGGGAGAGGGACTAAAGTAATCAAAGCAAGGAAAGAAAAAAACTAAGTGGGGGATGAATTAGAAGGGGTATAAATGAAAGGTGATATTGAAAAAACTATAATGAGTGGTCAACTCACATGATAGTGGCATTGCATTTTGAGTTGGCATGTCAAACATGGCATCTACCCTTAACATATGGGTAAAAAATGATTTAGTAAATCTGAGTTATGATCAATGTGATCAAGTAAGAAAAAGAAAAAGATTAGGGTATTTGTTAAGAAAAAGACTAAAGGTTTGATATGCTTTAGTGGTTCAATTGATGCCAATTGATATGCTTGAGCAAAAATAAGGTGAGGTAAAGGTTATTTATCTAAAAATGTCTAGCTAAGAGGCAGAGTTGAGATTTTTCAACTTTTAAAAGGTTGTTAACAAGGGAAGATCAGGTTTCTTCATAAATATCATGATTAGCCAAATCTTAAATATTAATATCTATAAATCGATTTAAAAGTTTATCAAATGAAGCAAATGAATTAATAAATTCATGTCTAAAAATATAAGAGTAGATTGAAGTAACAAAGTTTATCACTAAAAAAACACAAATCTGAAAATCTAGGCATTTGAAACATGATAACATTGTTCAAATAACAAGAGTATGGCATTCATCAATGGGCTTTTTGATTAGTTCCATTTAATAACTTCACTAAATTTGGTATTAAACCCATCAAACAAGCAACCAAAGTACAAAGATGAGTCTAAGTTAACCAAACCCTAACAACGTAACCTCAGACCAAATTGGTTACACGTTATGCTTGTTGTGGGTTTGACCATTACACCTCACAATGTTCTCACTGGTATATTACTTGCATGCAACACTCACTACTTCTTCTTCCTCCAAGTCAGCCACCAATAGCACTTCTTGCCCCACCTTCGAAATAAGACATTGCTCCAATTGTGACATCTATTGTCTTAGGGGAATCCATAACACTTGCCACCAAACCACCATTACCAAGGTAATTGTAATTAATCAAGCAATTGATAAGATCTAAGATTGAGAAAGATAAAAAGGCTAACAAACTAAACATGCAAAACACATGGAGCTAGACTTGCAAATTACATCCCAATGTTTCAAGCATGAACACTCCAAAAGGGAAGAACTAAAATGGAGTAACAAAACAACCACCATTGTAGAACTTTCATTACCATGGCCCACACATAGTAGCTCAAACGGGCCTCGCAACTCAAGAACTGCATGTCAGAGAGATGGATGGCTGAATTTTCTTCTGTTCTCTTCTCTACAATCATAACATAAAGATAAGAGAATGATACACTCCATGTTTGTTGGGAAAGGTCTTGGATCCTTACAAATGTTATTAGTGTGGTGGAAAGAGAATTAGGAGTTGGGAAGAAGAGAATTTGGTGTGGTGAAAAGAGAAGTAGGAGTGGGGAAGGAGAGGAATTGGTGTGGTGTGGTGGAAAGAGAATTATTAGTGTGGAAGCAAATGAATTAGTGTGGTGGTAGAAAGTGAAGTGGGAGTGGGGGAGGAGACACTCCACATTTGTTGTGGGAAAGCCACTCCTTTGGCAACCCCTACCACTATGGTAGCTACTACTACTACTAAGAACCGTCCTACTCGCCCCCTTGCACCCCACAACCAACCAATTATGTGCTATAGGTGTGCAAGGAGTCTAAATGCTTCCGGAGCTGGTGTCCCTTGCCAAAAGGCTCATTCTACCTAGAGATGAAAGATCACTATACCAGGGACTGTCCAAGGTAGAAAGCCAACACCTCTGGCTACACCACCCCCATCAGATTTCACATTTCTTGTTTCTCACACTTGATTTCAATGGGTGAGCCTAAGGCTATTCCCTCCACTTCCATGGCTCACCCTAACCCCCATTCAACATCCTCCCATGTTGTATCTATGTTGTTGGTTATCCCAAGGAGATTCGAGAGAAGGCTCATCAACAATCATAGGACTCAAAGAAAGGCTCTAGGACCACCAGAATGCACCTCCACCAATAGCCAGAATGCTCAGGAATCTTCCCTATTTCTGTATAATGTCATAGATCGTGCATTTCTACAAGTTGTGTAGGATTTGCAGGATTTGTAGACTACTCCACTTATGCTTGGAGAGCCCCTAGTTAAATTATCCAAGGATCGGCACTCACCCCATGGTTTCCCTCCTCCATGGTTACCCTCTGTTGAAAATACTAATATGGGATTGATCATGGTGATAGACACAAGATTAAGCATAAGATTAAGGTAGATTAAACCATGATAGACACAAGATTAAGCATAAGATTAAGGTGGATTAAACCACACAAGAAACTCCATGACTAGAGAGAGAGAGAAAGAGATTGCACACTCAACAATAGCTCTATTCCATTCTTTATGAACCATACAATGAGGCTTCTAATATAGATATCCCTCATCTCACTTTACATGTGTGCATCCATGTGGCACACTCTTTTCCACTCTTTTGGTCAACACACACACACCATACAATATCATATGTGGCATTCTTATCTTACCACAATAACTTGCACCTCTAGAGTGCTTTCCCACACACTCACTCAAACACCGAATATTACATCTCTCAACACCCCTCTTAATCGAGGTGTTCTACAACTCACCCATCACTCACACGACAATAGGCATTGTGCCTTTCTACACTCCCCCTCAATGCTATCAGAGTGTTACATCACATTGTGCTAGGGCAAGAACATGCATACTATCCACTTTTGAGTCTCAACTCGAGTAGGACTACACCCTCCACTTTGAGCACCTATTTTTGCTAAGGCTGGGAACCTAGTTCGATTTTTAGCACCATACATCCCTTTTCAGACCTTCACCTCGGCGGGTAGGAGAAGCCTCATGCAATTGGGTGATTACAAATCTAATTTCGAGCTTTCAATGTGCTGGTGTAAATTTATCCTCTCATACAATGGGTAAAAAAGAGGACTTGATCTTAAAAAAAGAGTTCTTGCTTCCCGCCTCTTGCTTCCCGCCTCTCAAGCTGCATCGCCGTCTCTCCTTCTCTGCGGGCGGATGCCCTCCCAAGTGCATGGGCACTGAGAGGAGGAGCCCGTCCCTTGTTCGTCCCTAGCTCCCATCACCTGCAAAACCCATTCAAATGCTCAGCAGTCACTTTACCGGTGCTTCTCCCTCTTCATCTCTGCAAGGTCCTAGAACAAACCCGTGGAACCAACTCCCAGACAAACCTTGGGGAGACGACTCTTTAATAGACTCAGTAATGGAAGAAAACTCCCGTCTCATGCAAGAACTCAAGGAAACTAAAGAGCAGCTGTTATCCACAAAAAACGGTGATCAACCCAAAGAAGCCCCCATCCCCCCAAAGGAAGACAGTCAAAACACTAATGTTGCCCAACAGAAAGAAACGAACACCACAGCTGAAAAAGGTAACCCCCAGCCCCCCCTGTCTGTTCATGTAAGTCTTCCTGTTGAGCAGGTCAGAAACAAAGTAGAAGAATACTCTGAAAGGTGTCTGGTCGACCTGCTCTTTGGCCCGCGACCGTCCAAAGAAGCAATGAAAGCATGGATCCGAGACAACTGGTCACCTCTTGGGGTTGAGGTCACGCTCACGCAAGCCTTGGCCAAAGGATACTACATATTTATGTTCAAAGAGGCCAGCATGGCTATGAAAGTCATCAGCTCGGGGCAATGGATGTTCAGACACCTCCCATTCTGCTTTATGAGGTGGACCAAAGACTTCAACCCGGATGGTCCAAAATCTTCAGTGTACCCAGTGTGGGTAGAGCTCCCTAATTTACCCATTCACCTGACTCCATGGATCAAAGTCATCCTAGCTCCCATAGGACAAGTTTTAGGCACCAAAGCTTTTACTGACTACAATCCTGTATGGCACCCCCAAGTCCTCGTTGAGCTGGACTTGTCTCTCCCCCTCCCGGAAGAGATCTCCATTGGTTGTGGGGAGTTCTCTCTCACCCAACCTATTCTCTACAAGCACCTACCAAACACCTGTTTTCATTGTGGAAAACAGGGGCATCTCATTAGAAACTGTCCTATCAAGAACCCTCAAATCATTCTTCCCCACCTAGCTAACAAAGCTCCCCCCCCTCAGCCCAGTCCCCCCCCTCCTCATCTATTCCGCCAGCTAGTCTCAAAGAGCCTGATTCTGCATTAGGCAACAGACGCAAACCAGCTTTCAAACCTAAAACCTCTATGCCTATAATAAAGCCTAACAGGTACTCAATCCTGGCTGCCATTCCAGAACCAGGGACTACTGAAGAGGAACAGGACTGTGTGGAAAGTACTCCATTAAACAAGCTGAGACTAGAGAAGGAGGTGGATAACCTTGACGATGCAGAAATGGGTACTGTTTCTAGTCCAGCAAAGGAGAACAGAGCAATTCTACAGCCTGCTATACCCAATGATATGGAGATTAGTAAAGAGCTCAAGAGAGGGAGAGCTCAGCTTGGTGCCACCTCCCAGTTACCAAGGGAGGATCAAGCAAACCCCCCAATAAAAGATAATGCAAATAACCAGCTTCAACGTAAAAGGCCTAACTGACTTGAAGAAAGCTCAACTTGTCAGACAGTGGCTTAAATCCAAAGGCCTCTTGGACATCATTGTTTTAGTGGAGATTAAGACTACAGGAGAGGAGTTGAACAGAAGGCTTAACACTATTTCTCCCGCCCACTTCTGGATTCACACCCTGCACTCACAGGGAAGTGGAGGTTTGGCAGTGGGCATACACCACGACCTTAGCTCTGATCTGAAGGGATTCCACATCGGATACAACAACCAATGGATAGCAGTTTACCTAAACAACTTCACTCTTGTTGGGATCTATGCCCACGAACCCCAAAAGCAAAGGACTGATACCTAGAACTCTCTCCTCAACCTGCAGGCCCCCACCCTCATCCTGGGAGACTTCAACATGGTAGAATCCCTCCAAGACAGGTTCAAAGCCAAGGGTCAGGCCCTATTTGGAAGAGAAAAGCTAGCTTGGGAGAAAGTCAAACGCAAACTCAATCTTCAAGACTTAGGCCAGGAAGGAATATTTTCGTGGCAGAATTATTCAATAGGGGAGCTCACCAGGAAAGCCAGGCTGGACAGAGCCTATGCTAGCAACGAAATTGTTGCAAAACACAACAGATGTGAATGTCTGGTTGACACTACGACTTGCATCTTTGACCACTATCCCATTATCACCACCATGGATAATCAAGACACCAGGCACAAGGCTGGCTGGTTCCACACTGATCCAGCCCTTTTTAAACTACCTCTGGTCAAGGAAGAAATAGGCCAAATCTGGAAATCCTTCTTCTCTTACAACCTCCCCCCGGCTAAAGCTTGGAACCTCGCCATCAAATCCACTCAAAACCTCCTAAAGCAAGTAAGGAAGGAGGTTACTGCCCACAGGACCAGCAGGCTCAGAAATCTCCAATCGCAGCTTCGGATGTAGGAGTCCTCTACCAACCCTGGAAATCTTAACCAGATCAGAGCTCAAATCAAAAGGGAGGAGGAAATAGCCCTCCAGCAAGCCAAGCTCTTCACCAGAGACTGGTGGGCAGGCAAAGCAGATAGACCGAGCAAAGAAATGTTCAAGATGCTAAAAGTGAAACAAAGACAAGAACACCTCCCCCTCCTCTGCTTCAAGAATGGAGTTAAGGCTAGCAGCCACGAGGAGAACAAGCAGCTCCTAACTGACTACTACAGGGATATCTTCCTTGAAGCAGGACCCCCCTCTCAAAGCAAGCTGAAGGCCATGCAGACCATCAAAGATGCAAGGGAAGTCACTGTTCCTCCAAATCTAGCAAAAGTTCTGGAGCGGGACATCTCCCACGAGGAAATAAAAGAGGTAATATTATCTCTCAAACCTAATAAAAGCCCAAGGGAAGACGGCTTGGCTGCTGAATTCTACCAAACCTTCAGCGAGGTATTAGTAGACCCCATCCTCCAAGTGTGGCAAGAAGCGATCAAATACGGAGCATTGCCCACCCAATCTAATCAAGGCCTTATCAAGCTTATTCACAAAAAAGGCCCTAAGGAGGACGTAGGAAACTGGAGACCTCTTACCATGCTTAACAGTGTGTACAAGATCATCGCCAAAGCCCTTGCCCACCGTCTGACCAAGCACATGAATAGCTGGATAACTAAGGAACAGAAAGGATTCATCAAGGGCAGGTACATCCTAGACGCCATCATAGCACTTTGGGAAGGCTTTGAATATGCAGAGAAAACCAATCAAGATTTTCTCTTCATAAAGATCAACTTTGAAAAAGCATATGACAGAATCCACTGGGACTTCATCCTCCAATCTCTAAGAGATATGGGTTTGGGACCCCATTTCACCCACATGGTCAAAACCCTCTTTTCTCGTCCGTTTCATGCATGAAGGCCTCTGCGGGGGTGAAGGTGCTCTCCATCGCACCTTGCTGTGGGTGTTGTATCCAGGCAAGCTCTGGACTCCCATGAGGCAGTTCCTCTGTGAGGTATCCCCTGTCTGGCACTGGCTCTTCGCACTCTGTAAAGCGGTCGCTACCTCGACTCTCTGTGCTGTCTTCTCTGGTCATCTAGGAAGGAGGTTCTCCTTTCAGGGGTGCTGCGGATGTCCTTCCTGGAGTGCAGTTCGATGGCGGGCTCCACCGTGTGTTGCAGAGCAAGGGTCCCCGCCGGTAAGTGACTGCTTGGGAAGGAGTAGCTTGTAGGGCATGAGCTAATTCTTTCCTTGTGGGTGCAGGTACCTCTCGTGATTCGATCTTGCCTGAGAGGAGGCTCAAAGCAGATGGAAGACGGGTTTTTCCTATTGGGGCATGGTCTGGCACTGGCATGCCTGTCCTACAGGTCACTTGCCGAGGCTTATCCCTCAATGTCTCTGCCTTCTTGGAGGGATCTGGTTGGCATTTATATTGTACTTTGATAGCATCCTGAATCAGATGTCTATTGTAAGTCACTTGCCGAGGCTTATCCCTCAATGTCTCTGCCTTCTTGGAGGGATCTGGTTGGCATTTATATTGTACTTTGATAGCATCCTGAATCAGATGTCTATTGTAACTCCTATTGAGGCTATGGAGGCTGTCGAAACTTGTTTGCTGATATTCTGACTGGGTACTTTCTGCACTACTGTGGGGGTTCGCATTTGAAGGGCTCCTGTTGAGAAAAATATTGATTAGAGGCATGCTATGATATTTGATAACTGCATGTAGAACGTCTTTACAGACTGCAGATTAAGTCAATTAGTGATCTGTCTTTGGTCATGACTAGACTGATTTTTTCTCTGATTGAGTCCAATTTGAACTTGGTAAAGTCTGAGGCTTTCTTGTTGTATTTGATTTCTAGCTTTTTCTCAGAGCTGATTAGAGAATGCATTCTTTTAGACCAGTATTTGCTGCATGTTGTGCTTAAACTAACTGAAAGCGGAGGTCCTTTGATTTCTGGATTGTTGAACGTTACTGCTATTCTCAGCATCCATGCATGCCATAGATATTCGCTTCTAATGACGTTCCATAGAGTATCTGAACATCCTAAGGCTTCTCCCAGTAAAATCTGTTTCCAAGTTAAAGCTTTGCCCCATTTAGATACTATGTTTTGAAGTAATTTGAAAGATTGAGAGATGTGCTGGCACTGTAGGAAAATGTGTATATCATCTTCTGGGAGTCCACATCTTGCACATTGATTAGATGACACATTGAATTTAGCTGCCTTGACTTGGGTCCATAGGGCTCTATAAGCAATGAGCCATGCTAGGCATGACTTCTTGGGGTCAGTGTGAGGGTTCCAGAGGTTCTTGAGGTTACTGTACCATTTTTTCCGGTCCCACTGAGTGTTCCATCTACGGTTGAGGGGTAGGTGGATGGGTGGAGCTTTAGTCATCTTAGGGATGGGGAGAAGAGGTTTGTTGCCTGTCCATTGGTAAGCACAAATGTTGAAGGCGGAGGGGTTGTTTAGCTTCCAGGTCTCCTGTTGATCCCATTTTGAGGTTCTGCTTTGCACGAGGTCCAGCTCAGGGGTCCTGCAGTCGAATTTAGCCACCAGTTCAGCTCTTGAGAGCCAGGTTCCGAGATGTTGATCTCTGAACCTGTTCAGCTCTTGAGAGCCAGGTTCCGAGATGTTGATCTCTGAGATCTGCCCAGGTTACAATGCCTCTCTTGTGAAGGTTTAGCGCTATTTGGGCTTCCTCTGGTTGAAGGGGGGGGGGGAAAGGGAGACTGGACCACCAGCAGGAGTCCCAGGCCAGAGCGCCTTTTGAAATGCGGAGGTTTGGGGCTGGGTTTAAGAACATTTTGATGTTATTCCAAGCTTTCTATATTGAGGACACTAGTTGACTGCCTTTGGGGGAGATGGGGAACTTGGAAATAACTATGGTTGAGAGGGGCAAGTTGTTCCATTTATTGAGGCCCGTGATGACAAACCTGGGGGTATCCTTGATGAGAAGTTGAGCCCAGTCTTCAGAGGGGTTAGCACATGCTCTTATGATCCACTTAGCTGCCATTCTATTGGCAGTGATCCTGATATCCTGAATACCTAGTCCTCCCTTTGCTTTAGGGGTGGTGCAGATATCCCACTTGACTTTGGGTATGCTCTTGTTCCAAGGGTCGCCGCCCCAGAGAAAGTTCCTACACAGCTTGGTAAAGTTGTTGAGGTCAGAATCTGGTGGCCTCCAGCAGCTGAGAAAATAGATGGTATAGGGTAGAATGAAGTGGTTGAGAACCATGATTCTCCCTGCCAAAGTAAGCTGTTTTCTTTTCCATCTCAGAAGCTTGTTGTCTATTTTTTCCATGACCCACTGCCATATTTGTCTTAGAGTGACCTTAAAGCCCATAGGTATTCCTAGGAGCCTAAAGATCTCACTGTCCTGGATGAGATTGCAGCCTGCTTCCTTAAGCCAGTCAGGCGGTGGTTCTATGAGTGATTTGATGCCTGTTTTATAATGGTTGATTGAAGAACCTGAGGCCATGTAATAGATTTGTAAGCATTCCCAGAGAGCCTTTATACTTCCTTCTTCATTAGCTATCAAGCAATTAGTGTCATCAGCAAACATCTGTGTGCACATCTGGTCTCCATTAGGGAGCTTTATTCCAGCTATCTCTCCTTTTTTCATCTTGTCCTTGATGAGCCAGTTGAGGCCGTCTGAGGCTATGGCATATAAGAGGGGGGCTAACGGGCATCCTTTTCTGATGCTCTTTTGAAGCGGGAAGGGGGCAGAGAGCTCTCCGTTGTAGATTATCTTGGCTTTGGCATTGCCGAAAGTTTTAACTAATGAAGGTGTGTGAATCCTCCGTTAAATTTAATAAGGGACAAAGCTTATTAAAAATGGCTTTGTTGTTTCTTTTCTTTTAATGCATTTTATTGCATGCTCTGTGAACTACGCCAAACGCCATTTCAATGTTGGCAGCCGGGCAGTGCTCTACGTGCGGACCTTTTTGCAGCCAGAGGACCCACACACACGGTCGTCTCCTTCTCCATGCTGTTTCTAGAGCTTGCACCGCCAGGGCTGTCAGTGGCGCGTCCATTGTCATCCTTGTTCACAGACGATTCCTTGTGAGAAGTTCAGAGTATGGGTCGATGCCACCTCTCCTCCTCATGATGCTATTGGGGTAGATAAGACGACTCTCTTCCTATGAGCTCCTTACTAAGCTCCACAATTCACTTTCTAGAAACCCACAACCTCCTTGAGGTTTCTGTGATGACCATCAACGTTGCTACTGCTGGAGCTCCCATTTGAGCTCCATATGCACCTCCTTGATTGCCTCTTCCATATTGACATCTCTGCATTGTAGATGGCTCCAACTTGCCTCAATCATCAACCTTTTTCATGAGGTTTACATAGCCATCTATGTGGCCATCACAGCTCACCAATGAGCTCCAAACATGCATGCTACTGTTGTGCATGCTACCACGGGTGCTTTCATTGGTTTCTCACAAGAAACCATGGGTGCAAAACCATTGTGAAAGTCTCCATTGCTTCCACGCAAGTTTGCTCATCTTCCATGAGTAGATCTATAAGAATCACCCCTTTTGGTGTTCCAACCATGGGCTCCATTCCTTAGCCCAAACTTGCTTATCCCCATTTGGACAAGCTGCACCTCATAATACTCTTTGCTCACTTGCAAAGAACCATGGGATCCAAATATCCCATCAAATAGCAACCCTTCTCATGAGCAATCTCTCATGTTCAAACCAAAAATTAATGAGGCAAATAATCACAAAAGACCTTCTTTGGTAATTTTCTTGGTAGCTTCTTTGTTGACACCGAAGATTCTAAAAATCCTTATTTCATCTTCTTTGATGATGAACAGGCTCTCCATGTTGCAAAACTCCCATTTGCAACTCTCTTGGGAGGCTTCTTTGATGTTGATGAGACTTCATAGTCTTCATATTGCTATAATCTTCATTTTCAGCTTCCATGGCAGCACCATAATCTCCAAATCTCCATGAGTAGCTTCCAAGACTCCAAATACAATCCATAATAATAAGTGTGCATAATTTTCTCATAATAGAAATGCTAAAATAGAAAATAGGCTTAATCAAATGAACACATAAACTAATACACATACATAAGCACCATGATCAAGAGCCCATCCTAGTTCTGATACCATGTTGGCAATCCTAATATGGGATTGATCATGGTGATAGACATAAGATTAAGCATAAGATTAAGGTGGATTAAACCACATGAGAAACTCCATGACTAGAGAGAGAGAGAGAGAGAGAGAGAGATTGCACATTCAACAATAGCTCTATTGCATTCATAATGAACCATACAATGAGGCTTCTAATATAGATAGCCCTCATCTCACTTTACATGTGTGCATCCATGCGGCACACTCTTTTCCACTCTTTTGGTTAAGACTCATACACCATACAATATCATGTGGCATTCTTATCTTACCACAGTAACTTGCACCTCTAGAGTGCTTTCCCACACACACTCAAACACCGAAGATTACATCTCTCGACACCCTCCTCCACCAATAAAGTAGAAGTCTCCTTGTATGATTTACTCTACTCCAATCCAGCTATACACCAATTACTCAGCACTCTGCTCTAGACCATACTAAGTTAGATAATACAGAGTCTTCTAGTGGTGGTGGGCAACTCATGGAGAATCCACCAAGACAAGTCACTAGCTGTCTGGGGATTGGTTCTTCCCCTAACTCCCTTAGTGATTAGCACAACCCTCACCTCATAGTTCAAATTAATGGAATATCTCTCTCCTACTAGTGCCATCATTAATAGAGGATCTAGAGTGAATCTGATACTCGACTTCACCTCCAAAGATGTGGGCGTTTAATCCCTAGACCTATAAATTTCTCTATAAAGATGGCCAACAACTAGCAGGATGTTAGCCCTGTGGGCATTGTGGAGCATGTTAGAGTAGATATGCAAGGTACTAACTTCTTTTTGGATTTTGTGATTATGAGGCTACCACAAGTTCCAGGTGCTTACTGTTCTTTTGATTGGATGTTCATGGGGTTGAGAAAAGTTAGAGTGTTGCATGACTGGAAAGGAGACAAGCTATGGCTTCCTCAAGAAATTGGCCACCTTAACCTACAGTGCACCTATGAGTCTCCCCATAGGATGTGATACCTCACAAAGATGACTCAAAAATCCTTGATTGGCTCCATGCCATCGATGGCCTGGCATGTAACAAAGTGGAAGCCCATGGAACGATTGATGCCCTTGGTGGCCCTAAAGTGGATTCTAATCACATCAATGCTGGCATTGATGGGGATATTAATGATACTTCTCTATCCTAAAGGTGGGCCCCTACATGGTACATGCACCCAAGCTTCTCGTGCACACAAGTCATCGCATAATATGCCTTTGCACAAGGGTAGCCTAAGGTATTCAACTTTTCTCACACAACCTCCACTATTATTCCTCAATTTCCTATTTGTTTATTTGTTCCTCTTTCTACTTTGTCTTATTCTTTCTCTCTCTAATATTTATTTCACACTCCTCCTATTATTTTCCTTCCACCCCTCCTATTATTTTCTTTAATTTTCTTCGTCCACTTCCAATCTCGTCAATCAATGATTTCATCATCATTATGCTCTGCATTCATTTCTTGCTTTGGTTTTTGAGAGTTTTCACGATGAAAGGAGCATTACTCTAAGTGTACAGAAATTCTACATCACTTCATTGCCCCCCGCCCCCCCCCCCAAAAAAAGGGGAGAAATTCCTAAAAATTGTTTTCTTGATAGGCTCCCCCATAAAAAAACACCTTGCTTGTCCCATACTTACCTCAACTCGTCCCCCTTCTTTCATACTCGCCCCTTTGTGTTTTACATTCTCACCCACTCCTTACATACTCACCTCCCCACAAGCTTTCATACTCACCCAGATTCTCTTTTCATATGGAAATCTGTTGACCCCCCTTCTCCTACTCAAGATTCTCTTACTCGCCCCCTTCACACTTCATGGTTTCCCCCTTTCATGCATGTCATGCTCCCCCCATTCCTTCCCTCTTGTTTTTCCTTTGTTTACAAGTCAACTATAGGTCAATCACACTCCTTTCTTTCTGTTATTCATATCCCTATCGCCACTTCTACCACCCTTACCTACCTGCCACTCTCTAGCCACAGCTCTAATGCAGGCTTGATAAGGGCCAACAAGGATAACTTTTTGTGTGAAATAATATGCAGCTACCTGAATGTGTTAACTTGTCTCAAGACATAACTGCATGTTATAGGAAGAGAGCAACCATCTCACTATCCAATCTACACACATACACAAAACAAGACCTGAGGAGGTGTAGCACACAAGCTTTAAGCGAGAGATTTGTTAGGATGCTATCAATACTGATTGTCGGTGGTGATGCTAGGAGTAATGAGTAACCCCTAGCACCTTTGCATTGCTCATCCACTACCTCTCTCAGACTAGATCACATCTTTGCTCATGGTTGGTCTCTCTTAATAAGCTTCCTCTCTCAGACTAGATCACATCTTTGCTCATGGTTGGTCTCTCCTTTAATAAGCTTCCTCTTCCATCTCTCTCATGGATGGTCTCTCCTAATAAGCTCCCTCTTCCATCTCTCTCTTTCATGGTGTCGAAGACAACATCTCTACTTACTCGCATCTCACGAGTGGTAGGGTTATAGCATCTATAACCTTTTTGCTCCATAGCATAACCAATGAAGATGCATTTCTCTACCTTTGGATCCAACTTTGTCCTCACTTCATCAGGAACATGTACATATGCAATACACCTAAACACTTTCAAGTGAGACACATCCGATCTTATGCCTATAAACTTCTGTTCAGGAGTCATACCATGAACAGCTACACTGGGTGTCCTATTCATAATGTACACAGAGTTGCTACTGCTTCTACCCAAAAGTAATGTGGCATATTCTTTTCAGCCATCAAGGCACGTGCCACTTCTGCAATGTGCCTATTTTTCCTTTCTGCAACACCATTCTGTGCGGAGTGTACCCATATGTAAACTGCCTCTTGATTCCCTGCTTTCTCAAGAAATCACTGAACTCATTGGAGAAATATTCTCCCCCACCATCTGATCTTAGGCATTTTATTTGTATGCCTTTTTCCTTCTTGACCAAGGCTTTAAATCTCTGAAAGTGAGAAAACACCTCACTTTTCTCCTTCATGAAATAAACCCACACTTTCCTAGTGTGGTCATCAATGAATGTAACATAATACCTGCAACCTGCAATTGTTATAGTCTTGGTCGGCGGTCCCCATACAACTGAATGCATGACATCCAATGGGCTTGCACTGACATGCTTTTCATGTGGAAAAGCATGTTTGGCCTACTTACCAAGTTGGCATGCTTTACATACCTTATGCATACCGTCAACTTTAAACTTTGGCAAACCTACAACAATATTTTTGGGCCTGCATAGACTTCAGTCGCTATACATTCACATGACCAATGCGCTTGTGCCATATGTCAATATCTGCAATGACACGTGTTCCATGCGCAAACATGGCTGCCTTTATCTCAGGCATGTTCACATCTAAGGTAAACATCTTGTCATTTTTGTTACCCTTTGCAACCAAGCGACACATATTTTTAAAGTCTTCCACAAAACATCCTTGAGGATTAAACCTCACTTGCCAACCCTGCTCAACCATCTGTCTAACAGAAACCAGAATCTTTGTAATATTTGGAACATGAAGTACATCAGCCAAGTACGTCATTTTGCCATCTTGCATAAACAATGGCACTTTACCAACATGCGTAATGGGATACGCAGTATCATCACCTATTTCTACATAACTTAGTTTTTCCATTTTTTGCATATCTCTAAACCACTCAGCATGACTGGTCATGTGGTTAGAGGCACCAGGATTCACATACCATATCTTGAGATCCTGACACATCCCGTGTTATGGAACTAAGCATGTGCAGCTGCTCATTTTTGTCTCATCACCTCCATGTTTGCTAGATAATGCATAGTTGCCTTGCTGTAACTTTCCACTTTTAATGTCATTCTGCTTTTTGTAGTAGTCCTTTGCCATGTGTCTTGGTTTGCCACAATAATAGCACTCTATGCTATTTGCATTTTGATTTTTTTGGCAACTACCTCGGCCTCTTTGGCTCCCCCTGCCTCTAGACTGGCCTCTTCCACTTGTGTATGATTGCTGCTATGAATCATTGGACTGTTGTTGTCCAAAATTCTGATTTCCTTATCCCCACCACCTTGGCCTCAACCATAGCCTTTACCTCTGCCTCTACTTGAATTAGAGTAGAAGGCCTGTTCTGATGTGTTCTTGCTTTGTGAAGAAGAATCCTCACCTAAAGCCTTTTCTTCTATGATCTGCATAGATATCAAGTCTCGAAAGTTAGGAATATTCTCCCTAACTGTAATGGAGGTCTTGAATGGCTTGTACTCTTTACCAAGCCCATTACCAAGCCTTTTCTTCTACGATCTGCATAGATATCAGGTCCGGAAAGTTAGGAATATTCTCCCTAACTACAAGCCCATTCAGACACACTCATCAAATCATCATCCTTCACTGATACATTGATTCAACAATGTCCTTGATCTTTAAGGCATATTCATTGATGGACATGCTTTTCTTTTCCACAGTATGCAATTGTTGCTTTAACTTCAACTTCCTTGCCTTTGTGTTAGTCTGGAACATCTGAACCAGATTCTGCCTTTCAACTGCTTGAGTGTTTGCATCATGTATGTGTCCTATCATAGTGTTTGTGACACTAATTGAAATCCAGTACATGACTTTTCTTGCACCCCGATTCCCATCTTTAAATGCCTTTATATCTGCAGGAGTAGCATTCTCCTCAGATAACTCTAGAGGCTCCTCATTGTCTCCTTCTACATAATCCCAAAATCCTTTACCCATTAGGAAGTTGGTCATTCTGAACTTCCAGGCATGGAAGTTATTCTTATCAAGCTTCTCACTAACAATCTGATTAATTCCGTCAGACATGTTTTCCTGCAGCACAATCAAATAACCTGCAAACAGACAACTTCTGTATGCAACCTGTAATTCAACAGTATCTCCTATAAAACTGCTGCATAGCGGTACTTCAGCACAACCTGTGTATCACCAAATGTGACCAGAGTACATGTACATATGCCTAGTATCAATAATACATGTGCAAACCCTGTCTGCACTTCCAAAATGCACTGCTACACTACAATAACCAGATTTCGAGCATAAACAGTTCTCTACCAGAACTTCCAAAAAATTACCCCAAAAATACCTTACAGTGACAAAACGGGGCCTATAAAAACGCACCTGAAACGTGAATCTAGCCGAAAAAACATTATCTAATAGGATGGTATACCTGCCCTATAGCTTCATTCCCGTGAAGACAGCTCCTCAATCGGAGATGTGTAGCTCCCAAAGCTACTGAGGGGGTGTTATATCTAAACTAAGAAGGGGAAAGAGATGATGATGCTCTTACCCGTGTAGTACCGCTTCCTTCCTTGCTTGTTCTTGCCTCTTGTGGCTTGCCTCCTTAGCTCTCACACAAACCAAGCTCTGATACCATAAAGAGAATGTGGGGGAGAGGGAGAGCTTCAAACCCTAGCAAGCAAACACACACACACAAGAGAGAGATGGATGGCTGAATTTTCTTCTTCTCTACTCAACCAACATTACATAAAGATAAGCGTACATACTATATAGGTTAGTACTTAGCTACTACAACATACAAGGGTCGGTCCATAATGTAAACCCAACTAAATGAGCTGGCGCTATAACTATGCCAGTGTCTAGTAATCCAAAATGGCTGTCACACAACCTGTCATCCCACTGGCTGCATATCACTCATAATCTCACCAACCATGCCAATGGTGTAGATGCGGAAGCTATCACCCAGGCGGGGTCATCAATGTCTACCGTAGCACTAGTTGAGCTCGATATCTCAACAGATTACACCATTGAATCAAATAGGTTTCGAGGAACCTTTTGAGTGTCCAGAATACGAGGTTGACTTGGACAATACCTCACTTGTCACTAGAGGACTCCATAGAGATTTATCTGGACTACTATGTAGTCAATGCAAGAGGTGGAGTCAAACCAGTATACCAGCTAGCCGCAATATGAAGAGGTCAAGACATCAACTCTACTCTTAAGAGAATGCCTCTTTGATGCTATCATTATCAAGGACCACACCGAATCTCTGAGTGTCCCATTAGAAACCAACCAATCACCCAAGTGGCATTTTCCACCATAACACCTGCAACCTGTAATTGTTGTGGCATAGATCATTGGATCAACGATTGCCCAATGAAAGTGGCATCTTCCACCATGCCACCTATAACTTGTAATCATTGTGGCATAGTTTGAAATAGAGACTGAAAGCCACACCAACTCCTCAGTCACCAACATAAGAAAAATAGATCCCACAACATCCAAAGAAATTGCAAGGAATAGCTTTCAGTTTAATACGGATTCCCAATCTGAAGAAAGGTACAAACTTTGTCAAGATGCCAAGGAGTGTCTCCGCCGAAGATGGTAGAGACGTAAATGCTATGCAATGAATCATCATAAAAGGCTACAAGAAAGAATAACTACCACCCAATGGCTCCAGTACATGGGTGCAGTTAACTTACATCGCAAGGTTATAGATGATTGGGGAGAGGAATTATAAAAGGTCAAGTACTGTAGACGACCCCCAATTGATATAGCTAAGGTGGAAGTCTTTGATGAACTAAAATCAAGTTGCTCATCTAGAAGGAAACAAAATCGTGAACTCGCACAGAAGGAACAAGGGGCTAAGGCTACAACTGAAGTAGCTGACTAAGGAAAATGAGCCTGATTTGCATCCAACACCTTAGCATTACAAGTCATACACCATAGGGGAATGCAAGTTAGTGTTTGATAATGCTAAACGTAACCCCACAACTGAGAATGGAGGAGTCTATGATGGGCTTGCAAAGGTCAAGGAAGTAGACTTGGCTAAACCAGGAGAAGATCCTAAGCCTATCTATATAATCAAAGACTTAAATAAGGCTGAGGAGGCTGAACTTGAAGGAGTATAGGGATTTCTTTGCATGGGCATACCATGATATGAAGAGAGTTCACGTGCATAGGTGGTATAACACACCATCCCCATGGTACCTGAAGCTAAACTAGTCCAACAGTGACCCTATCCAATGAATCCCAAATATGCAAGTAGGAAGAGATCGATAAACTCATTGAGTGTGGATTTATCTATGAGATTGAACACACTAATGGGTCTCACCCATTGTGGTTGTGCCCAAGAAGAATGGAAAACTTAGAGTGTATGTTGATATCAAGAAAGTGAATGATACCACGTGTAGGGATCATTGCCCCTTGCCATATTCAAAAAATGTGCTCGAATGAGTTGCAGGTAAGGAGGCTTATAGCTTTTTGGATGGATACTCAGAATACAATCAAATTTTGATCACACATGAGGACCAAGCCAAAACAGCCTTTGTCACACTGAGCGCATGACATATATGCATATAGAAATATGCTATTTGGTCTAACTAATGCACCAGCCACATTCTAAAGACTTATAAATACTGCTTTTAAGGACTTCTTAAGAAAGTTTCTCAAAGCTCTCTTGGGTGATTTGTGCATTCATTTATCTTGGAAAGAGCACCTAGCGTGCTTAAAAAAGGATGTTTAAAAGGTGTTGATTTTCTCGCATTACCTTAAACCCTTACAAATGCCAATTTTGGGTGAAACATGGAGTCATTCTTGGGCATTGTGTCCAAAAATGGGATTTCCACTGATGAAAGAAAAATCGAGGTCATCTTGGAATTACCTCCACCACCAAACTATAAGGGAGTCTAAAGATTCATGGGCCATGTCGGCTACTACCGTCAGTTTATTCTTTTCTATGTAGAAATAGCTCATCCTTTATATAAGCTATTGATTGTATTTATATGGACCGAGGAGTGTCAACAAGCTTATGATGCGCCGAATCAAGCCTTGGCCAGTGCTCCAATCTTACGAACACCTAATTGGGATCTCATCTTTCATGTACACATTAAATGCCTCTAATTTTGTAATTGAATGTGTCCTAGCATAGCCATGGGAGCACAAATTGGACTATCCTATTAGTTTTGCAAGTCGGAAACTAGATAAAGCTGAAATCAATTACACCACCACTGAGTGTGAAGGGTTAGCAATGGTTTATGCTGTAAAGAAATTTCGGCATTACCTTTTTGCTAACAAATTTGCTTTCTATGTTGATCATCAAACCTTATTGTATCTGGTAAACAAACCATTAGGATCACAAGGTGGTTATTAATTCTTCTTGAGTTTGATTTTACAATGGTTGTGAGGCTTGGCAAGAAACATGTCATAGCAGATCATCTAGACCGCATACCTAATGGCAAAAGCACCACAATCGGGGTTGATGACAAGTTACTAAATGCTGCACTATTCAAGGTTGAGGCTATTCCAGAATGGAGAGAATCGTTAACTTTTTAGCTAATGGTTTTCTATAGAAGGAAAGGAATCGAGGAAAGATTTATCAAGAAGGTTGCTAAAAGAGAGTGCACCTTCCCAACTTATTGCCGAAACTCTTTATAGATGAGGTAAGGATGACATATTAAGACTCTACCCTAGGGAGAATGAATACTTATACAGCATCGAACAAGCACACCAAGGGGTAGCTAGTGGACACTTCGCAAGAAATGTAGCAACAAGAAAAATACTCCAATCGGGGCATTGGCGGCCGACACTCTTCAAAGATTGTGCACTATTTGTCAAGGGATGTGATGAGTGCCAATGTTGTGCAAAACCACAAAAACAGGACATGATGCCACTACATCCTGTCAGAGTCAACCAACCTTGGGGCTTAGATTTCATTAGCCCTTTTAATCCGGTTACACGTGGCACACAAGCACACTTCATCATTGTTGCCACAAATTATGTAACCAAATAGGCTAAAGCAAGAGCTTCATGAAAAGCGAACGCCATGGCAACTACTAAGTTTCTCTACGAGAACATCATTACCCGCTTTGGATGTCCATTTAAGCTAGTGAGTGATCAAGGTAAGAATTTCATCAACATGTAATAAAAAATCTCACTAACACATTCATGGTCGCTCACCATAAGTCAAACATATTACCCACAGGAAAATGGCCAAGAAGAGAGCACTAACAAGGTCTTATTTTGATATTGACAAAGATTGTTGAGGCTCGATGCACTGACCAGGAATCCAAGCTCACAGTAGCTTTATGGACCTATGCACAACATAAAAAGTTGCAATTGATTGCACACGTTTAAGATAGTGTATGGACTTGAGAGTTCATGATCCCTAAATTCTTGATGGTAATGAATTGGCTGACCAGATATTTGGTTCAGAACAACTTACAGAGAAAAGACAAATTGCAATGCAAAACATACTGACACAAAAAGATCGAAGAAAGAAGTGGTTTGACCGAAATCTCAAGAACAAGGAGATCGAGGTATGAGATCTTGTACTTATGTATGGGGTCCGCAATGAAAAGTAAAAACTTACATATACTGGAAAGGGACCATTTAGGGTTTGTGAAGTTACTCCACAAGGTACTAAACTATTGGTTTCCTTAATGGTAGTAAGTTTAAAAAAATACTATGGACCTCTTACCAAAAGATCCTTACATTCTTCTCATGACAAGAAAGCTGCCAAGGAAAGGGTCGCTCAAAAGAAGACCCGAGCCCAAGAGGAGGCAAGAGAAATACGACACAAGGTAATGGAGGGATATTGGTAATGGAGGTATATCAATAGGATGCACATGTCTATAGACACATAAATCCATGTGTTACTATAGGCAAGGAATATTGGTAATGGAGGTATATCAATTTGTTTTCCCTTTCCGCTCTGGCATTAGGGTTGTCAGAGACTATTGATTGGTGGTCGACTGAGTGTCTGTGACTATTAAGTCTATAGACATGTGCATCCTTGCCTTGTGTCTATAGACTATTGATTGGTGGTCAACTGAGTGTTTGTGACTATTAAGTTTATAGAAATCTACTACGAGGGTAACACATGGATTTATGGAGGATGCACATGTCTATAGACTTAATAGTCATAGACAGTCTTTGCCAACCCTAATGCCAGAGCGAAAAAGGGAAAACAAATTGATATACCTCCATTACCAACATCCCACAATATTTGGATTCCAAAAGTTGTTCAAAAGATGGCATGCCCCTTAAGAAAAGGAGACTCTTATAAAGCCTCTAGTTCCCATGAGGCCTCTACAAGTTCTTCAATTCCTAATATGCCTCCCTTACTTCAAGAGAACCCAATACTTGAGAAAAGGCCTGCTACTCAACAAGTTCTTGCATCACTGTCAACACTTCTAGAACCCAGAAGCTCCATCCGGTCTTATGAGAGCCCTTTACCGCCATTAAAATTGAAAATTGACATGCCACAACAAGTAACAAAGGGTGCTTCTAGCCAACAAACATTGATGGAGCACAGCTAGAAGGGATGGTTACAAAAAACCTACAATACCTTCCATGAGGTCAAGGTATGATAGAAAGCAGGAAGGGGGAACTTATGCTAATATCATTACTTTTACCCTCCAGATTTTGCTCCCCGACCAAGTTCATGTCCATATGAAGAGGAAGCATGTTGGAAAAAGCTACCCCATGATAATATAACTTGCACCAACATGTACAGCAATATAGCACCTATACACATACTAAATATTTGACTAAACATTAGTTTAAAATATATATATAATGAGAAAAAACACATGTCAAGACAAAGGAATAAAGTATGACTCTGTTATGACTACTATAGGCCATGAGGCATGAACTTTTCATGGACCAACACGAGTGACCCTATCTTGGACTCGGATTGCCAAGAATGGTACTATCAATGGCAGCTAAGTATTCTTCCTTTCCAAACCCATTCATGCTATTTTTATGGCACTAAGGGAGTGATGTTGTGGAGCCACCTTTGTGGACCTGTTCTACCTATATTTCTATCCCCTTGCAAAATGCTTTACCTGTAAGCATTGCATGTGGTACGTAGCATCCTACTTATGTTGGCACTGTAGAACTTATTTTGGTGCTATGGGACAAGACACTTACAGTCCATGTTAGGAGAGACACTACAATGACACGATCATGTGAGTGTACATTACCAAGTGGGAGAACCCTATCAAGATAGAACTGCACAAGAACAGCTTGTAGAGAACCCTATCAAGATAGAACTGCACAAGAATAGCTTGTAGAGCAGGGGAGGAGGACAAGAACTTATGGACTTACACCGTCATTTATTAAAGTAATGTTTTCGACTCCTTGTCCCTTCTAGAGCATGGTGGGTGATTCCCTAGATAGCTTAGCTCACAGTATCTACTTAGCTCTGCTTACCTATAGTACCCATGCCATATCATAGTGAGAATGCACTGAAATCGTTGCCTAGTTTACCAGAGGACACATATATATATGAAGCAAACCCAAGTAAGGGGAAAATCAACCTAGTGGCGTCGAATCAGAGCATGCTTATGAACTATGGTTATCTGATGATTAGCTTGCTAAATGAGTTTGATTTACAGGTTATTGAGGTGTAGTCTAGATCCAAATTTACAACTTGCAATGGACGTGCAACCTCAATATGGACCAGATTTTTCCACTTGCTCTCAGGTGTATCCTAACTCACTCCCAACTTTGAAACTATTTATGCACATCATTACATGCATTCATAGAACTAAAAGACCTTAAGACTAGGTAAAATTTTCTTTCTAAGTGCCACTTAGGGAAACACAAAAAGACCAAGAAGATAACTATCACTGTACATACGATCCTGGTAGGACTATAGGTTACTAATGATGGTACCTTGAGACTGATGCCTTGATTCTTATGGGGTAGAACCTTGTGTGGTGAAAAACTAATAAAAGAGAGGCTAACCATCACCTTAGGATATTCTTAGCGGTCCGTAGATACTCTTAGCAGAGGTCTCTGAACCATTACCTTGGTCTGGGTTGGTGCCTTATCCCTTATAATATAATAACTAAACCAACAAAAAAAAAACCTTTTGACTTAGCACTGTCCTCTAAAATCTGTGTAACTTGAGACTGAACCATGATCATAGGCATATGACTAAGACTAGTTAAGGTATAGATAGGCTTATTACTAGCCTCTAAGTTAAATTGGCCTTACCTTTCCTCTTTGTAGCACAACTTGAACTTTACCCAGTCATGAAAAAGAAAAAGAAAAAACAACATGCATGCATAACCATGTTTCATCTTGTTATTGTTTAGAATTCAATAAGCATTCCTATGCCAACTTTTTGGACATGTTAAATGGGTTATTATAACTATTCCACATTCCTATTAGATTTTACATTTTGATCCTTATTTGACGGGTTTTTATACCTATGCCACATTCTCAGTAGATTTTACAGATTGATCCTTGTTTGTCACAACAAGGGGGGAATGCTCAAGGATTTGATGCACCAATTTCAAATGAGCTGGATGGTGTAGTAAGTGCTAAAAGATCAGTAATAATCAATGAATCTAGGCTTATGCCTAGATGGGTTAGAAGCACCTTGCAAGATAGCAAATTGTTTGCTCCCTTGTAGAGAAGAACCAAATCCAATGCTAGAACCTAATCTTCAACAAATATTGATAAGTTTATATTTCTTAGTTCTCTACATGATGTAGATGAGCCTAAATCTTTTGAAGAGGGTCAAGAAGATCCAAATTGGGGGAAATCAATGCAATTTGAAATTCATGCATGTAATGGATGAGGAAAGGGAAGCTATCCAAGAGTATGCCAAAATGGTTGGTAGTACAGACATTGCCGGACAACAAATTAGCTACTCGTCTACAAAGTAAGGCATGTGCAGGTCCTCTTCATGCATCTTATTCTTCTATGGGTCATGCTCTCATTGCTAGTATATATATAATGAAGAGAAAAAAGTTTCCTTTGAAGAAGCACAAGAAAATGCTCATTGGATGTCGCCCATGGAGGATGAGTACAACTCAATCCTCAAACATGACACTTTGTATTTAGCAGATTTGTCTTATGGTAGAAAGGCCATTGGAACGAAGTGGGTTTATAAGCTTAAACATCAAGCTGATGATAACGCTGAGACAACTACAAAAAGCAAGGCTTGTTGTAAAGGGTTATGCTCAAGAGAAGGGCATATATTATGATAAGACCTTTCCACCCATGTCTCATACAGCTGGATCATGCATATTATTACATCAACAGTACATCATGGTTGGAATGTACATCATGGTTGGAATGTACATTAGTTGGTATTAAGACTGCCTTCTTGGTACATTAGTTGGTATTAAGACTGCCTTCTTGAATGGTGATTTACATGAGGAGGTTTATGTATCTCAACCTCATGGTTTTGTTAAGAAAGGACACGAGTCTAAACTAAAAGGTTAAGAAAAGCTTTATATGGCAAGCTCCCAGAGCAAGGTATAAGAAGATAAAGGCATCCTTGGTAATAGTCCAAATAAGAGTACCCTCTATGTAAAAAGGAGTAAATATTATTTTTTGGTCATCATTTTATACATTGATAACATGTTGCTCACATGCCCTAATAAGGAGAAGATTTTAGCCTTCAAGTCTAAATTACATGTATCATTCGACATGACAGATTTGGGCTCATTAGATTATTTTTTGGGCATATAGTTTATGTAGTGTTATGATAGTATTATGATATTACTGTCAAAGTACATACAGAGGCTGCTTACACGGTTTAGTCTTAAAGACTATTAGCATGTTGCTATACCACTAAATATAGGTGCTAGGCTTAGTCTCTAGGATACAAGTGAACCATTTCATGTATCACTTTATTTAGCAAGCTATTGGGTACCTCATCTATTTATGTAATATGAGGCCAAATATTCAATTTTGGGTCTCCCAATTGAGTAGGTTTATGCAAAAACATGGAAGTAAGCATTGGCAAAGGCTGCAAAGCAAGTATTTAGATACTTACATGGCACTCGGTCACTTTGTCTATTCTTTGCTAAGGGGGTGATATTCAATTGCATGCATTCAGTGATTCCAATTGGGATGGATGTTATGGCAACGGCTTTTGCTTTCACCTTTGTGATCCACTCTTTGTGATCCACTAGTGGCTTTTGCTTTCACCTTGGTGATTCATGTACATCATGGATCAACAAGAAGCAATCGTGACCAGTTTGAGCTATGAAAGTGAGAATATGGTAGCTTTTACAAAGTGACTGTGGAGTGTGTATGGCTCAAACACCTTTTGGTAGATATTGGTGTTGTTGATAGCAGTCCTCCACCTCCATCTTCAATGAAGCTAGAGTACATTAGCAGCCATGTTGCAAGGAACCTAGTGTTTCATGCTTGCACAAAGCACATTGAGGTGCATTATCATTATGTCAAGAAGAGGAGAGATTAGCCCAGCTTAAGTATTCACACATGACAATGCTATAGATATGTTCACAAAGGCTCTCTCATGAGAGAAGTTTGAAGCATTTTGCAAAGGTTTAGGCTTATTACCATTTGGGGATTGATCAGCCACATGATCCCTATGCATGTTCACATCATCACTATATAGGGGATCCATAGTCATTTATATAGTAGTGATGTATGGATTCAGGCAAATAATGGGCTGGGGTACGTTTTCCCTCTTTAGGAGGTTTGTACGTAGTCTTATGAATGTGTGTAAGTGACCTTATCATGTCACTTTGCTCATTCTCATCAATCTACATTGAGTGTTGTGCTTCCATCGGTCCCTCCTTGCTTGCCACATCTATGTGTGTGTTGCTACATTGATCTCCACTCTAACAAGTTTTTCATGGCCATGAATATCTAGAGATATTAAAATCAAAAAAAGGTTAGCAATTGGCAGTTTAATCAAGTTGGAATGGTTCGGTGATATATGTGGAGTATAGATTAAGCGCAATCTGGTCATGGGCCATGAATATCAGAGATATTCATGTCTAAAAAATATTAGTGGTTGATAATGAAAATGTGTCTAGTTGATTTAGTTAGTCTTGTGAATATGAAATTAGTAGAAAACAAGTTAGTTTCAAACAATTTTTATGTCATCAAACCCAAAAAAAAATGTAAGGTTTATAAGGCTAAAAGAAAATTATAAGGTTTATAAGGCTAATGGTTGGGTGTTAGGTAGGATTTAGCATGATTGTGAAATTTTTAGGATAGTGTGCATGCGTGGGGGCTGGGTGGCAATTAAGGGGCTGCATGAGGCGGCTCGTCAGTCATAGGTGTCTCCTTTGTCATCATCTACACCTCGTCTACTGCTGAGGTGAGATGCAGGTCACTCCTTTCTTCCTACGCGTTGCTATCTGTGTTTAGGGTAGGGAGTCGCGTTGCTATCTGTGTTTAGGGTAGGGAGTCACGTGGTTAGTGGTGTGGGGCTACTCCTTTGTATGCGGCTCGCACTTACGTGTTGTTGTCTATGTTTAGGGTAGGGCTCGCGTGGTTCATGCTGTGGGGTTGCTCATTCGTCTCACGACATGTCCTTTGTGTTTCTGGGGTCACGTGGCTCGTGGTGTGGGGCTGCTCATTTGTTGACATGTCCTCTGTCTATGTTTAGGGCAGGGGGTCGCGTGGTTCGTGGTGTGGGGCTGCTCATTTGTCGACATGTCCTCTGTCTATGTTTAGGGCAGGGGGTCGCGTGGTTCGTGGTGTGGGGCTACTCCTTCATCAGCATCTCCTCTGCCTGCGCGTTGTGCTGAGGTCCTTTCTTCCTATGTGTTGCTCTATGCTGTGATGGTATGTGGTTGGTTGTTGGAGGTCTATGCTGTGATGGTATGTGGTTGGTTGTTGGAGGTCTATGCTTCATCGTCTATGATTAGTTGTTGTGGTGGTCTGCGATGGTCTCTAATTAGTTGCTAATTAATGATTAGTTGCTGGTTCTTATGATGGTCTGTGATTAGTTTCTAATTAATGATTAGTTGTTGGTTCAATTTTATTGTTTAGTTGCTAATTAATGCTTGTTTGTTGGTTTGATTTGATGAGAACCTTGCTAATCTTGATTTTATTAATTAGTTGCTAATTAATGCTTGTTGTAAATTAATCGTGTAGTCAGATTCTATAATTGAATGTTGATTAAATGTGTTTGAGTAATTAAATGTAGATTAAAAATAATTAATATTTTTATGTACGTCGGCCTCGTGAGGGCGTGTACGATGAATCCGCGTTGGATTGGGAGCCTTTGGTACATTCGTGGGTGGGATGTGATTTTGTACGCTTGGCTGGGGCAATAAAAGGGCACCTGTGTGGAGGGCTCTGGGAGATTGGGTTAGCTTTGTCTGCTTTGTGTTGTGGGGTTGGGCCGGCACGGGCACCTAGGTGGATGGGAACTCATTGTTGGCATTGCGTTCGGCCGTAGGCTCTGTGTTGTGGGCTTGGGGACTCACTATTGGGGTTGGGTTGGGTCTGTCTGATTGTCGTAGGCTGTGTTGTGGGGTTGGGTTGGATCTATGTGTTGGGGTTGGGTCTGTCTGATTGTCGTAGGTTGTGTTGTGGGGTTGGGTTTGTCTGATTGTCGTAGGTTGTGTTGTGGGGTTGGGTTGGGTTGGGTTGGATCTATGTGTTGGGGTGGGTCTTTGCCATGGCACCTCGTCGTCCTCAAGGGCTTACAGACATCACAAATGTAGGTAAAGATACAGTAGGCCCTTTTGCGCGTCCACGGGATAAAGGAAAATTCTTGGAGGCTACTGCACCATGAACAAAGGCAAGGGCATGGCAGATTCATCAAATCCTCGTATTCTCACACCCCCTGAAGGAAATAAAGTGGTTAGAAATCTACATATGGTGAAGAGTAGGTCTGTAGGTTCTGACCTAGCGTTAACAATACCACCAAATGCAAAAAGGGCCACTTGTTAGGTTGACTAGGCTGTTTGAGGTTTCTGTGACTGTAGGAGGTGTTGGGAGTGGTGACATAGATATTACACTCTGGGACCCATTGGAAGACTTTGTCCGATCTGAATGTATTAGTGGTTTGTTTGCTCTTGAGAACGGTGGAACATTGAATCATATCCACTTCCAAATGGTCATTAAAGGAATGGCAATTCCCTTGATCTCTATAGGCAACCTTATCAAAAAATATCTTGCATGGAACCAGCTGGGGGCATTGTCAACCAGTTGGGGGCATTGTCATGTGCAAGGGTTTGAAACAAGTTCGCTTGCACACATTCGAAGGCATGTTGGGTTATTGCATGGAAGATATGTTTAAACCTCATTTAAGTTTTTTTGTCACAATGTAATGATGGAAGAAATTACTAGGGGGCAGGAGCAATATGCATTGTATGGGGCTGGAGATTTAAAGAACAAAGTGTCTCTGTCGCTAGTGAATGTGTTTGATCGAGCATATGTGTACATGGATAGCTACATTCCTAATAGGCTTGGGTCAACATTGGAGTCAACACTTTTGCGCATGCTACACACGGGGAAGTACTACCCATCTACCCAATGGTGGCTGATCCCTAAAATTGGAAATGGGATGGACAAAAAAAGAGCAGCCGCAACATGGAAAGTGATGAAGATACCGCATCTCACTCAACCGATTGATGTTGATCAAATTTTCTTTTTGGATTCTCCTCGTTACATGTATTATTTGGATGTGGATGCCGGCAATGAAGCAAATGAAGAAGATGATGGGAAGCCCAGTTCGAGAAGCAACCCCATCAATCTTGAAAGTGACGAAGATGTGCTCTTTTGTGGAGAGGGTGGTTCCTTGTCTGAAGAAGGGAATCATGGATCTTTTCTAGATGGCTCCGGCTATGTGCCTTTGTTCTATGCTTGGAAGACAACCAAACATGCTATTTTCATGTGACTTTGAAGAAAGAAACTATTTTGTTTTGATGTGAATATCAGTTTTTCAGGATGCAATGTAAATAGTACTCCATCCTTGTACATACACACGAAGCAATATATGCAATAACTTTCCGAAAAATGTCTATCTTGTACATTTTGAAATCTTGTGCACAATTTGTTTGAAATTCATATATATTTTGTCGTCGAAAATTTATCTATCTTGTGCAATTTGTCAAATTTTGGCATTTTAAAAAAAAAGAGAGATTTTTTTTTTGCAAACCATTGAATTTAGTGGTGCAATTTGTAAATTTATGGTTTTTTTTAAAATATTTTTTGCAAACCATTGAATATATAATTCTTTATAAAAACTAAAGTCTAAACCTAAAGAAAAAATACTAAAGTAAGAACTAGTAAAAAAATACTAAATTTTTTTCCAACCCTTAATTAATGCGTTTTTTTTAAGAGAATAGGTATGCGATTTTTATTTATTTATTTTTTCGAGTGAATAGGTACCCTCAACCCTCAATTGAGTGAATAGGTACCCTCAACCCTCAATTGGAGCAAATCGCTTGCTCATTTGCTATTGCTATATGGACCTGTTGAGTGTGGCGCCTTCATGGTAAATGCAAGGGTTATATTTTGCATTTTCCCCATTTTATTGTATGACAGAGCAAGGCTATGCTCTTCAAGCACCCAATGGTATGAAGATGTCGACTTCCTGTCGGATTTTCATGGTCTAAAATTCTTGCCAGGTATGGCCGCTGCCGTTCTCGCTTTCGAAGCTTTGCTCCGATCTGTTGAGTTTCCATGGAGCTTTTCCCTCTCCACGTCCCGCTTTCGGAGAAGCTGTTCATAGAATCTGATTTGTGGAGAGTGTAGAAGAACGTTGAAACCCTAATTCATCAGAAAACCCTGTGAGAGCTTGAACATCAACCTCGATTGTAGATTAGACCGTACCGTTTCGTGGAAAAAATCCTAGGTCTTTGTAAATTACCGTGGACGACTGCAGAGAAGGTCCTAGGTTTTGGTGGCTGGCTGCAGATAGAAAACCCCAGGCTGAATGAACACCAGAGTTCGGCAGAGCAGACTCTAGGTTGAGCAAACCGTAGGGCTTTCGGCAGTTTGGTGGCTGCAGAATTTTTCTTACTATTACATCCCAGTGTGGAATGTATAGGTCCTACTTGCCAGGGTTTTGAACGTTTCCTGCTTTTCTTGATGCAGAGCTGCCCGTTTCATGTTCAGGCCCTGAACATGGATTCAAGTCCGTCTGCACACTCACCCGATGTCAGGGAATCACGCCCAGCTTTCAGAAAGCCAGCCAATGAGGTTTCTCGCAGGAATTATCGACGCCACTCCCCATCATCTTCACGTTCGCCTACACCCCCCTCTCCAGGTATTTCTTTCTGGCAAGATGTTCTAGATCTGATGAGATAAAGCAAAGATTTATGTCAGTATTTTGGATAGGCACATGCAGTATTTTTTCACTCATGTTTCACCTAAGGTGTGTGCATGTGTATGAGTGTGTGTGTGGGTGTGGGTGTGGCTGCACCTTTGATATGTGACATCTAACTTATGCTACTAATCTCTAAAACTAATGCTACTAAGCTCTAAACTTTCTGCTGGATAGGTGGTTGGAAGCGTGGCAAAAGTCCATCTCGTGTTAGTCAAGATGATGGAGGATCAAAGAGGGGGAGGCGGTTGGATTCAGAAAGTGCAATGGGAAGGGGAGATACTGGGCGCACCAGGAAGGGTACAGATGCGGGCTTGCATGACTATCGAAGTCATAGCCGTGATCAGTATAACAGATCTGAAGATTATGATCATAGCTATAACAGGAGGCACACCAGCTATCATGATCGAAGTTATCACAGCTCGATGGGCAGAGATTCTCATGCTCGTGCAGATTATTACCGCTATGATGATGTAAGGTACTCTAAGCGGAGCCCTGAAAGGGCTGAGAGAGAGAGGGGCAATGATGAGGGCAGGCACAGAAGAAAAGAGAGCCGGGTTAGTGAAAAAAATAGGGATAGAGAGGACAGAAGCGATGTCTGGGACCGATATAGGAGCAAAGACCGAGAAGCTTGTTCTGGGCCAGATAAATCTGGAGGGAAACGAATGGATGAAGGTTCAAATGCAGAGGTTGAAAAATCTAGAAAGATGGACAATGGTATTAATCATAGAGATACAGATGATGATGAGAGAAGAGGTTGGGATACAGAGAAGGTGGATGGAAAGGAGAGGCACAAGTCCAAGCTAGACACAGAGAGATTGAAGGAAAAGGAAAGTCGGCGGCGAGAGAGAGAGAAAGATGAGGATGATCATCATAGAAGCAGAGACAGCAGACACAAGGGACGGGACGAGAAACATCGGAAAAAGTCTGTTCACACTTCTGATATCAGGAATGATGATGGTATCTTGTCAAGTGGACATGAAGGAGGTGGCGAAATTTCAAAAGAAAGAACACAACATGTACAAGACGGCAGCATGAAGGAAGATAAGGACAGAAAACACTCAAGTGAGCCAACAAAATTGAATCGTTCAAGCTCTGAAACACCACTGGAATCTCAAGATGCAACTACTGCTGGCATACATGGACCTACTGATGACTCTGGGAAATTGGTCTTGACTATGGATGAGAAGTCAGCTAAGGGTACAAAGTGGGGTCCTGAAGCAGAGGCTACGGACACTACCATGGCTTCCTCTGATCCAGAAGCAGCAACTATGGCAGCTATGAAAGCAGCAGCTCTTGGTTAGTCACTTTGTGCTGTTGCTGTCATTTTTCTTGTCTTTAGAATGGTGTCCTAGGTCGGTTACAGAACTGTCAATGAAAGGCCTGCCTGTGAGGGATGGACAGGCAAGCTTGCCTGAGCTTGCGTGTCCAACTCCAGACCCATGGAATGGATGAGAAGGTCAGATGTAGGCTTTAGAAGAATTGCTTTTTTTGTTTGAACTTTAGACGTTTAGTTTTAAAATGGGCTTTATTCTTGTTTGCTGATGTCGGACTTTCTAAAATGTGCATGCTGAATTTAGTCAACATAAATCTTGGCGGCATTAAGTCCGTAGATGAGAAAAAGAGGATGCTATGGAGGAGCAAAACTCAGGTACTGTTTCTGACCCTGATTTGGGTGGTTGTTGAGGATTACTCTTATGTTTGTGGGATTTGGATTGCTAGAACGGTATGGAAGGGTGTTGAATGGTTTGGACTTGTTTCACTCTTCACATCCTTTGGTGTTAAGTACCTTCCTTTATGCCCACTGTGTGCAACTGTGTGCACGCTTCCATGTGCATGGTCACGTGCCTGGTTGTGTGTGCCTTCACACTTTGTAAAGTTGCACTGGCCCTACAACATGCATAGCATATGCTTGGGTTATGTCTTATGGTAAACGTGAAAGCATCTTGCATACGTGATTAACTCCTTGAGGAGTTGTCAGCACCCCTCACCATGTGGACATATGGTGGCAAGAATGATAATCCATTTTAGGGAATATTTCATTTTAAATTCTTTTTTAGAATCATGTAGGAGCGACCGTCACCCACCCTCTCTCATGAAGGTGGACTCTGGATGGCTAGAGAAGTTATCCTCTCTAGGACATTAGTCCTGAGATAATAAATCATCAACACATTTTCTCAACCAAACTAGGGGAACAAGCTCTGATGCAGCTTGAAAAGTATAAAATCAAACATTAAATAGTGTATGTTTAGAAAGAGATTGTCCAGGGGGCTTGAATTAGAGAAGTGTCCATAAGCAAGAAAGGTTTAACTTGCTACAATGCACAACAATGAAGAAGGCTCACACTTTGGGTCAAATGGGGGATCCCATCCCATTGCGGGAACTTGTTTCTTTGTCAAGAGTTACAATCAATCCCTTTCCGTAGGATCACCACCCTTTTAGTGTGCTATCATGTGCACACATGGATATGGCTAATCTCAAGGCTAATCCTTGATTTGGGCAGCGGATAAACAGTATTTTAGGGCACCAGCAAGGCCCAGGTTTATGCAAAAGAATCCCTATTTGATCATCACAGCTGTCGGGCATTATATATATAGATTTGTGGGTTTTGTTCTTGTTGCTAGGTCGGCCTGTTTATGGGCATGTAAGGAGCCTATATAAAAGCTAGGCCAAGATTTAGAAGGGCATCTGGCCCCATTCTCGGGGCAGGTCAAGGGTCAGTCCATTAGAGGTCTTAGGTTACCTTTTTTGGAAGTCTAATAGCCACAGAATCTGTACAGTCGTTTTGACATCTTTTTTGTACCATATATTGTCTTGAAAATACAGCTCTCTCTCTTTCTTCTCTCTTTGTTTTTGTTGGTGTCATGCATCAAGGTTCCTATTCGGCTTACTTAGGGCTGAAAGAAGGTACAGAGAGCTTCCGCATGTAAGCTTGGTATCAGAGCATGAGGCTCAGCAAAGCTAATTGCTGAAGGTGTCCCAGGAAGGTGCATAGGTCCAAGGAGAGTAACACAGCCAGGGTAGAATTCCCATGGGGCTGGTCGGTGTTCAACAAACCCAAGGGAATGGTAGCTCTGAGAGTCGGATGCCGTTTGGGGCTTACCAAGAAAGGCTTTCGGGAAAACAATTCCAAGAGATGATGATCATCCAAGGGGTGGAGCAAAGATGCCATGATCAACCTTGGAGGAGACCATTGTAGTGTTCAAGGATAGGGCATGAACGCAAGGGGACATAGCGGAGCAGATGCATAGATCTCAACACCAGATTTGGAGTGGAACCAGAGATATGGCAAGGTTTTTAGCGAAAAGTTGCTAGGAAGGAAGGATGACAAGTTTGGAGTCCATGAAGAGACAAGGGGATGATGACAATCATCCAAGGTCAAAGGTTGGAATCCCATCATCATGTCTAATGTTATGTGCACACATGGACATGGCTAATCTCAAGACTAATCCTTGATTTGGGCAGTAGGTAAACAGTAGTTTAGGGCACTAGCAAGGCTTAGGTTTATGCAAAAGAATCCCTACTTGATCAGGACAGTTGTTGGGCACGTGGACATGTGGACAAGAGCATACAAATGAACTCGGGATTATATATATTAGTGGGTTTTATCCTTGTTGCTGGCAGACAGCAGGTCGGCCTGTTTATGGGCATATAAGGAGCCTATATAAAGGCTAGGCCAAGATTTAGAAGGGCATTTGACCTCATTCTTGGGAGACGTCAAGAGTCGGTCCATTAGAGGTCTTAGGTTACCTTTTGGGGCAAAGAGCCTACCTTAGTTAAGGAAGCTCTTCCCCAGTAGGCTTGAAGGAAAGCCATGCAAGTGGAACTTGAAGCCATTGAGAAGAATAGAACTTGGGAATTGGTTCCGAGGTTGCCAAAACGGTCGGTCGTTGGTGTCAAGTGGGTCTACAAGACTAAGTATACGTCCAATGGGTCGGTGGACAAGCACAAGGCTAGACTTGTGGCTAAGGGCTATGCTTAGTGGCTTGGCATCGACTATGAGGACACTTTTGCACCGATAGCTAGGATGACCACGATTCGGATAGTTCTTGCCCTTGCCTCTTCTTAGCAGTAGCCAGTGTATCAGATGGATGTGAAATCTGTGTTCCTCAATGGTGACTTGCAAGCATAGTCACAGGGGACGGAGGGGACGGACTCTTGGAACAGGGGGATGTCGTCCCGGGAACACTTTGGAACGGGGATGGACGGACGTCCCCAGCTGGGCGTCCCTCACAAGGGATGGCGTTCCGGGGACGGATCTAGGAGGGGATGGCTGAGGGATGGCTACATGGGAACGCCCCATGTTAATGTTTGGGCAACGGTCACATTTTTTTTGGCCGTTTGGGGAGGGCTTTTCGTGGGCCTTTAGCCTTGGCCCATAGGCCTTGAGCCTTTGAGGCTTTGGGCCTTGGCCTCTCTCTTGTCTACTTCCCTATAAGAAGACATACACACACACTCCCTCTCACACTTTAAGCTTAAGCTTCACACACACACACACACACTCTCTCCCTCAAGCGGCAAGCCTCAAGGGCCAAGGTCTCTAGTTTCAAGCTCTCGCACAAGCAAGCTCTAGCCTCTCAAGACTCACACTCTCCCCCTCACACACACTCTCAAGCTTCACACACACACAAACACACACACACACACACACCCACCCACCCACCCTCACACTCAAGTTCTCCCTCAACTTTCATGAAGGTGGTGCATGGCCATGGGCATACAAGCTTTGCCCGTGTAGGTGAGTGGGTGGCGCCGACAAAGTAATCCTGTTCCTACCCCCATCCCCGTTCCCTACATATGGCCGTCCCTCGTCCCATCCCCGTCCCCCTCCCTTGTGACTATGCTTGCAGGAGGAGGTGTATGTTGGGCAACCTCCAAGCTTTGAGGTTCCAGGATCAAAAGGTATGGTTTACAGGTCACGGAAGGCCTTGTATGGTCTTAAACAGGCTCCCAGGGCTTGGAACCAGAAGATTCATTCATTCTTTCTTTCTTAGAAAGGGTTTCCAGAGATTAGTTTCAGATCCGAACTTGTATCTCTTTCGGGAACGTGGTATGGTCACCTTGATTATCCTCTATGTAGATGATCTTATTCTCCTTGGTGGTCATGTGGAGCACATAGCTGTGACGAAGGCTGCCTTGTCAGAGAAGTTTGAGATGATGGATTTAGGCTTACTCCATTTCTTTTTGGGATTGGAGATTTGGCAAGCCGAGGAGGGGGTTTCGTCTTTCTCAGTAGTGGTATGTTCATGAGTTGCTAGTGGACTTTGGGATGGAGAACTGCAAGTCTATTTCATCTCCAATGGACCCGAATACCAAACTTAGAGTACATGTTCCTTGTGAGCAGATTGATGCCTCCTTGTATCGGAAGCTTGTTGATTTGGTTGCCGAACACTAGATTGGACTTGAGTTTTCCAGTGGGGCTGTTCATTTATTCAGACACCTTTGAAAACTCATTGGGACGCAGGATTGTGGATCTTGTGGTATTTGCATGGTACGAAGGATCTTGGACTCTTTTATAACACTTGAGAGGGAACGAAGGACCGAGTCAGTCTCCGAGGTTGGAGTGAGTTTGATTGGGGAGGAGATCCAAACACGAGGAGATCTACTTCAGGTTACGGCTTTACCCTTGGCTCAGGAACAATTTCTTGGAGCAGCAAGAGGCAGCCAACTATTGCCGTGTCTTCTACTGAGGCAAAGTATCGGGCTGCTTGTGGTGTTGCTTGAGAGGTGGTGTGGTTGCGGAGATTACTTGGCGAGATTGGGTTTCCATAAAAGGAATCCATGGTCATCTAGTGCGACAAGCAGAGCCGTATAGCTATTGCTCGGAACCCGGTCTTCCATGCCCGGACCAAGCACATAGAGATACAATATCACTTTGTTCGTGAGAAGATTTTAGCTGGTGACATCTTATTTATCTTTTGTTCAACGGAGGACGATGCGGTGGACCTCTTCACAAAGCCTCTATCTCAACAGATGCTCCGTCAGCACTCCAGCTCACTGGGGTTGGTTCCACATCTAGGAACTGAGAGGGGGTGTTAGTAGTCATCTCCTGCTTATACTATATTACTCAGAAGGGAGTGAGGGCCATTGTTGTGGGTGTGCCTGCCCTGGTAGGTGTTTCTCCATTTTTCCTCATTGTCCATATTTTCCCAGTTTTCCTAGTCGTGTGGGGCTGTATGGGTTGGCTGACTGGTCATTTGCTGGCCGACTCATGTTCTGCTGGCTGACTGGTTATTTTCTCAGTCGTGGGCCTATTCAAGGGCTGTTGGCCCAATTCCTACTAATCGATTGGTTGCCCCTACATGTATATATAGCATGTCATCCCCCCACACCAGTTTTGTACCGGATTCAAGTGTATATAGCAAGAGTTTATACAACCTTCTCCTCTCTTTCATTTCTGTACTTTTGCTCTTAGTACTTTGTCTCATTTCGGCTGCCCGTTTTGACATTTGTAGCTTCCAAGTGTCCTAAACTTGTGTTTTGTCCATAATTCATTGAAATAGTCCACCTCTGGTGTGTATTCACTTATAACTTATTAATTGTTGGCCGCCCAGTGTGTACAGACACACACTTATAAACCTTATAAACCATATAAATGAATAAAATCCCATGAAACTTATGTTTTGTGTCCATCTTTTAGGCATTTCCAGGCGAGTTAAACCTTTGTAAAGATTCCACATCAAATCTTGACCTCCACGAGTGTCCTCTTCCATGTGAAATGTCCATATCTCATAAATATGAGCCTATACTTGTGCACATTGTACCATATATGTGTGAAATCACAATTCATAGAGTTCCAGATTGTTTGGCAACCCATTATACCTTGGAAAAATTCCCCATTCACATCCTTTGTAAAATAACTCCGGGCTAACCGGACACTATCTGAATCACAAGGGTGAACCAAATGGTGACATCTAATATACTAAAAATACAGCTCTCTCTCTCTTCTCTCTCTTTGTTGGTGTCTTGCATCAAGGTTCCTATTTAGCTTTCGTAGGGCTGAAAGAAGGTACACATAGCTTCCACATGTAACATATACTAATGGTCCTGCAGATATTGTGACTAATGGCCATGAAACAGAGGAACTACTTCATGCTACTTGCAACCGTTAGGGCGGTGACCCAGAAATTGCGCTTGAATTCCACGTGTTGGATCACTACTTTGGCATTGCGGGCTCTGTACTTGATTTGTGCTCATGGATGTGTTCTCTCTCTATTGAGGTCAACTCAAAACGGGCTCTCCAAGGAGCCTGTTTTGTGATGACTTTCTTGCATCAACAGACCTATACCAAAACTGTAAGCATCTACTTTGATGGTCTTTGATGTTCCTGCTCATACTTGTAACCTCACACATGATTGAATGGGTAGAGGAAGAGCCTGTAATCTATTTATGGGGATATTTTCCTTTCTAGGGTTGCTGGACTAGCTCTACCTTGCTGTGCGGCCTGCCCAAGCGTATGCCCAGCCTATTCAGACTTGTGTCTTGGCCTGCATAGCGTGTCTGGCCCATAGTTACCAAGGAACGGGAACGGGGGAATGCCACATCAGCAAACAAAACTAATGGAATTCTGAAAATGGTCATTTTAAATGATTAATTTTAAGTAGGATAGGCTAAAACTTTAAAAATTTATGTTATGTATGCATAGTTTATTGAAAAAAATAGAGGGAAAAAATGTTTTTTTAAAACATTTTGCCCCTTTTTAAAGGGTTTTTGGGCCTATTACCAGGGGGAATGTTTCGGAACATGGGGGATTGTTTTCCCCTAGCCCTTCCTTGTGGGGGAAGGTTGCGGAACTTCTAGGAGGGGAAAATGGTGTTCCCCCGTTCTCTAGAGGGGGAGGGACATTCCCCAGTAACTATGGTCTAGCCACCTGTCTAGCCTGCTGGACCTGTCCACAACAGTGTCGTACTGGCATCTTGATTTGGGCATCTTGCCTCCTGATGATCCAGATCCATGTCAAGTGCTTGTTAACTCGGCCTAATAAGCTGCAAGACTCTCGTTCATACATCAACTTCAAGTGGGTTACAAAAGTGTGCATAGTTCACTCTTGGAAGACTGCTTGGACCTACGCAAGCTACTTCGATGGCAATTGGCTTGATATGTCTGAGTACTAGGATTCACAGTGGGGCCCAATGCACATCATTGAGCCAAAACTTGCACATAATCAAGTTTTAGTATGTCCACATGGCAGCCAAGTGCGGGGTGCACATGACAGGGCTTGCCTTAAAATTAAAATTCAATGCAAGGGGTATATATACAATGTTCGGTGTTGATTCCCATCAACCAATTGTCCTCTTGACAAGTATGCTGAGAGTCGGGCACCTTTGGGATACTCTCTTGTGACTTATAGATGTTGTGAGGGCAATTACGTGTGCACTAAGGTGTTCATCTTGTACTTGAAGATAATCTAATATCCTATGGATCACTTATGATGCTTGGATCCATCTGGAAATCTTGTATTCTCACAAGGCAACATGAGAGACTTGCAAGCATGTGTGAGCCAATTCATGCATGAAATAATAAATGTATTTAGTATCCAAGCTAGGAGCTATAAACTGTCACTTGTAAGGGATCCTCATGCTCAGAAACTGAGTTTCTCGGGACAGAATCCTCCCAAGATCTCCTAAGCATCACCGTCCATCACAGATCCATGCCTGTAACCCTGATGTCCCATACCACTAAGGTTTGCACCCTCAGCAAGCTATTTGCATCAAAGATGGACAGATCCATGAGTGGATTGATCCTCAAGTCTAGGTACGGACCAATCTTGTCCTCAAGACAGGAACACCCATAATAGATCCATTCACTCCGCTTATATATTAGCCTCCCATAAAAACATAAAGCAGTCACTTATGGGATTATTAGCGTAACCCCAGATTAGACCAACTAATCCTACGGCTACCATTAGGTATGTAACACTTGTGAATGTGAATAACATCAGTAGGTTTAAAAAACAATTTCATAACCAAGTAGTAACTAGCAAGTTACATGAACCGTAACAGCGTGTGCATGCAAGTGTGCGTGAGTGTGTGCCCATTCATACTTTGCAAAGATGCCCAAGCTTTACAACATTCATAGCATGAGTTAGAGGATTTGAAAAGAACAATTAGGAGTGTGGCAAGAGGATAGTCACAAAAAATGCATTCCAAACTTTGCTGCGAAACATTTCTATGAAACCTCAAAACTTCTTTCTGAGACACATATTTAAGGTCACGTTTTTTCTTTCCACTTCTGGTCGAGTTTGCTGTTCCACCTGTTTTGTGCTGCTTGCACACTGCTGTCATGCTTTAAGATGGTCCTTTACATCACCACAGTAACCAGAGTTCTTAGTAGCAGGGTGGTGCTTGTTACAGGAGCCTGCAGCTGCAAGCGGAACTAATAGATGGGACACAGTCCAGTTTGCTGATCGTGAACGGCGAGAGAAATTTAACAAGCTCATGGTATGTTTATATGAGCAAGTTTTGAGTAAACTCCTTTTAATTCAGTAAAACAAATGCATTCCCTTTTTATTGATTGGTTGATGTGGCCCTGATGAGATGCATGTCTAACTCACATGAGTTTATTAGCTTAGTTGCTTTTTTCTGTGTGACACTTTCCATCACATGATGCTGACACAATTTCAGAGTCTGAGTGTCCTGTCCTACCTCTCCCCCACTGTAGGGTGTCAAAGGGGAAGCGGTAGCAGATGTGCCACGGAGCGGGGACAATGTTTCTGGATTGTTCACAACAGAGAAGCAAGAAGAGCTGCAACAGGATTTAGAAAAGCAATTTACTGCCGGTCTGAGAAGGCGGGATGGGCGGACAGTCGGATTGGGCCTGTAGTTTGCAAGTGCTTTTTCATTAGCATAGCTTTTAGCTGGAGAAACGCTGTTGAAAAGTCATGGTCATCAGCAAAGCAGAAATATGGTGATCATATAATTGCTGTCTATTGCACACTCTGTAAAGACAACAGCTATATAGAGTGTTTTCTATATAGCCACTGTTTTCAGATTATTGTAGGGATCTATCTGTGCTTAGTTTTGCTTTTAAATATTTTCTACCGTCTTTTGTCAAACTTTAGAATAATATCTACAATCATCTCCAGCTATATAAATGTGTTGCGGTTTGTAGATGAACTGCTCAGCTTGCGTTGCCCTTGAAATCTTGGCTTGTTCAAGTGTTCCCCCTCTGCAGGGTTGCTGTAAAAAAAGCGGGCATTGCTTGCTAGATTCCTTTTTATGACTTTGTTCTCTCAACCCTCAAGAAGTGCACATTGCTTGCTAGACTCTTTTTTATGACTTTGTTTTACTAGGAAGAAAGTATCGTAGGACCATTTGGAGCCCTTCGTAAACAGAGCGATTCTATCTTGCATCTAGCTGGGAGTTTGCTGCTTGACCGTTGCATGATTCCACCCAAGTGTGTTGGGCTGCTGTTGGTGAAAATCATCATTGTAATACATTGACCTCACGTTGGATGGCATCACATGAATCTGAGTCATGTCTTTCATAGGGTTAAAAAGGACCCTGTGGGACCAGAATACAAGTGAAGCTCTACATCCTACTTGTAATGATGCTGTCCATGGTGAATTTCCTGTTATGTACCCAAACCCAGCGTCAACTGATCCCAAATTTCTATCTCAAGCTTGCATGTCACTCCCCGTAATCTCCTCATGACCACATATCATGTATGTTAGTTGCAGACAGCAAGCTACATGTACCCTAGCACTAAGTTCTATGGCAATACTCGTTATGCATCACTGATTCAATTCAATGAAAGCTTTTGAACCATTGTTTAATCACAGGCTTACTCATGCCAACTTTTGTGCGTCAATTGCTTTGGTGGCTCTCCCTAGAGGGAGGAAGTTACAGCCATAACTTGCCTCAAATTCTCCTCTCCCTTTTATTAGAAGTGATGGTTAACCCTCTCATCAACCAGTCTCATCTAAGAATATACTATATCCTAAGGGAGGAGGAGAATGATGGTAACAATGACATTCAATCTAATACCTGTGAGCAAAACTTTCCTTTTGGGTTTGATAGCTCAACCTCAAATAGCCCCCCCTTGTTTTAAGAGCTTCACCTAGTGTTGAAAAGATTTAACAATAATACCTCCAAGAATCAGTACCTTTCAAGCTTTTGCTTGCAAATTTTGAGTACATGTTTGGTGCCTATTGGATTTCATTTTTTTTCTTTTTTTTTTTGCGCGGGGGGGGGGGGGGGGGGGGGTTCTTGGCTTGCTCTCGTCACTTACATGCTCATTTGCCTTGTTTGCTATTGATTTACTCTTTTGATTTTACTTCATGTGCTTTTGATTTGTTGCTTAGTGCATGGTATCTATGAATTAGATTCTTGTCGCTATTAAACTTTATTTAAAACTAGGTATTTAAAATTTGAAATCAAATATCATGGAAATTGATGATTTTTGTATTTTGATGGCCCTCTTATAATAAGTGTCATGTATGGTCGATGATAAGAAAAAAATCCTTGAATCTGATGAGACCACTGGAAGAGCCAAAAGACTTGAAATTGGAAGATGAGAAGAAACCCTTGCAAAGAGAATTCCAAGATTGTTGATCTTCCTATTAGAACTTGAGCTTCTTTCATCTTCATGTGACTACATTGACTAATTATTGGTCCATTTCATACTTGCTTTGGTATATAGAGGTGGCTTGTTTTGCTACACACTCCGGTGTCCGAGCAAGTCTCCATATACAAGTTTTTATGGCTATGGAAATTCTAAGTGCTTTGGGTTGTCTTTTCAAATCATCTTTTCCTCTTCTAGGTCATTTCAAATACCAATTATCAAAAAAAATATTGTGAAACCCACATAGGAATGTGTGTACGATGTAACAGAGGTATAATCCATGTGCAAACATTCACGTCACTATTCTTAGCAATGCATGCTCCCATCATGAAATTCAAATGAATATGAATATTGTAATGCTCCATTTTTGGAGTTGAAATAAATTTTTAGAAACTTCATATCTTTAGACTTTAGAATGTATATGTGGGTCTAGGATCGTATGCGGAAACTTTTTGAAACAACAAGAATTTTCATTTCTAGTGCTAGAGTGATTTTTATTGCTTTTTGGGTTGTTTTGAGTAGGTTGGAGCCAAAATTAGAAAAAAGTTTATGAGAGACTTGTATATCGATTAGAGTGGATTTTTTTGCAAAGTAGATCCTGGCTTGATTTGCTTGTTTTTATATGTCCAAATTTGTCCTCCAAGCTAGTATACATGTCATTTACAACTTATTAGTTGCATAGTTTTTTGTGCCATAGTTTTACAGGTGAGTTTTGAGACTGAAAATGAAGGTTTTTTACATAAGGACCTCGAGTGAAAAATGTGTTAAATTCACAGCGTTCTAGAATAAGTGTAAGTAAAATTTTCCAATTCCTCACTGTTTGGGAGATACGGGGTCTTGAAAAGAGGGCCATTTTTCCAACGTTTAAAAAAAAAAGATACATGCACGTTCTACATAAACCTTTCCTTTAGCCTCTCCAAAGTAAGGTGGTGGACACTCTTGCATGGGGGCTTGGTTATTATTAGTTGTGCACATGCTTTTCGAAAAAGAAGATCAAAGAAGGTTGTTTTTAGTAGATTTCGAGTTCACTCATTTGGATTATTGAAATTTGAATTCTCTTGAGATTTCTTAATTATTGATTAGATTGTGATTAGCAAGATTTTCACAAATATTTATTATTTTATGAAATTTAATCAAATCTCTGCACGGGGGGTGCTTCATTCAACTATGAGTTAGAGTGCAAGCGAGAAAGCTCGAAGAGGTTAGAGCTCCACCATAGAGTGAGGTTTCAATCAAATTGTACTTCTCTCCTAATAGAAGATTCATGGTGATATGTTGTAAATATGTTTTTTTGAGTTATTGTTTACAAATATCTATTTTTTGTATTTCTTGTGAATTCAAGTTATTTGATGACGATGATGAGAGTGAGGAGGATTTGTTGGATGTGAATTTTATATTACAGTACTGTAATTTCTCAAATTCCTATGTGTGTGAGGTCCTAGGTGAACAAACGTCTCATTGCTTTTATTTATCCACCATGTGATTTCATGAATGGAAAATAATAGCAAACAACAGAAATGAATATCATGCTCCCAATGTTACTTGCACTATGAAGTTTAAGAGAATGATAAATGATTTACTGTGTGTGTGTGAGAGAGAGAGAGAGTGAGTGAGAAAGAGAGAGAGAGAGAGAGAGAGAGAGAGATTGCACTAATGTCTACTAAAGATCCAATGGATCTATGAGACAAAAACAAATGTGGTACATATGGTCCACGTTAAATTAAGAGCATAAAACACTACCAAAAGAAATAGGTCAGTAAAATGAGAGAGAGAGAGAGAGAGAGAGAGAGATTGCACAAATGTCTACTAAAAATCCAATGGGTCTACCAAAATCCAATAGGTTAGGGAGTGTGTGTGTGTGTGTGTGTGTGTGAGAGAGAGAGAGAGAGAGAGAGAGAGAGAGAGAGAGAGAAAGAGAGAGAGATTGCACTCATGTCTACTAAAAATCCAATAGGTCTGAGAGACAAAAAATGTGGTACATATGGTCCACGTTAAACCAAGACCATAAAACACAACCAAAAGAAATAGGTATATGTACTATAGAAACTTGTTTCTTTTGTGTGTGTGTGTGTGTGTGTGTGTGTGTGTGTGTGTGTGTGAGAGAGAGAGAGAGAGAGAGAGAGAGAGAGAGAGAGAGAGATTGTACTAAAGACTCTATGGATCTATGAGGCCAAAAATGTGGTACAAATGGTCCATGTGTGAATTAAGATCGTAAAACACCACAAAAAGTAATGTGGGCTTGTTTCTTTTTTTATGAGAGAGAGAGATATATTGTATTAATGTTTACTAAAGACACAATGGGTCTATAAGACAAAAAATTTCATTAATATGATCCATGTAAAAACTAAGATCCATGTAAAAACTAAGATTCATTAATATGATCCATGTAAAAACTAAGATCATAAATCATGAAAATGAAACATACCAAAAGAAAGATGCCAATGTACTACAAGCATATATAATGAATTAAGAATCCTCATTATGTGTTAGCCTCCCTAGTCTCCATGTACATAATGTGAATGTCCACCTGCACTTGCTATGGTGGTAGTTCTAGAATATATTCTAATTTTGAAGCTAGAGCTGGAATATATTATAATTCTGAAGCTATCGAGAGGATGGCTTGGACCTTTTGAGGGTGAGGTGTGTGTGTGGTGTTATGGAGGGATTGTGCCCTCTCTCTACTCCAGCAAGCAACAACCTATAAATCTTTGTATATCTTTAATAAAAAAATTTAGTCGGTCCTCCCTATAGCAATAAAGCATTATAGGGATTGATTCAACAAATCAATCACCATCTAACATCTAACTTGTTATAGTTTTGTGTTATTCGTTGAGTGATCACCACATTGTCAACAAATCAATCACCATCTAACATTACGACCTTACCATTTTCATGAAGATCATCCCACGAGATAAAGGTTGTCTGATTTCATAACCTTCTGTGACTCTTTCTTCTTAACATGAGTCCCCTCTTGGAAATCACTTGCTTTATATCTCACTCAACAACTTTTTATTGCAATAGAAAACTTACCCAAGGTAATTGAGGAATCATCATTTTGAGAACATCCCCCTTCTTGTAATTAGAAGAAAGTGTATGAGAGACTTGTATATCTATTAGAGTGGATTTTTTTTTGCAAAGTAGATCATAACTTGATTTGTTTGTTTTTATATGTCCAAATTTGTCCTCCAAACTGGTATACATGTCATTTATAGTTTTTTGTGCCATAGTTTTGCAGGTGAGTTTTGAGACCAAAAATGAAGGTGAGTTTTGTTCCATAGTTTTGCAGGTGAGTTTTGAGACAAAAAATGAAGGTCTTTTGCATAATGATCTCAAGTGAAAAATGTGCAAAATTCACAGCGTTATAGAAGAAGTGTCAAGACTCAAAATTTCCAATTCCTCACACTCTTTGGGAGATACAGGCTCTTGAATAGGGCCATTTTTCCAATGAACAAGGTAAAAAGATCATTACTTGCCTATACATGATAGATATAAAAGACACAAAAGGGAGCCTGAGAGGTGCCTACTAGAAGGGCCTCCTATTAAAAAAAAAGGAGGAATTTCTTCTCATGCCTAAATGAAAATTTCATGGTGTTTTTTGTGTGTGTGCGTAGTACTAGTAGTGTTTACAAGAAAGTTATTCAAACAATTGAAAAACATTTTAGTGTCTACCATAAATGTCTCTATATTCTTAGATACTATCTTCTAGGTTGGAACTTACGATATAAAAGCTAGTTATGGTTTAAAATGTGATTCAAAGTTAAGAAGAAAACAACTCAAATCTAAACTTAAAATTCTCAAATTCATAAACCGCCATAGCCCTCATAGCAAATGTATTTCATTGCATTGTAATTCCAAACAATGTGAACTTATTAAGCTTACTTTTTGGGTGCTTGTTGGCATATCCCGAGCTTAAGAATCTCATGAAACTTAAATACTGGAGACAACATAGGAAAGGGACCAAATTAGAGATTCTTCACCAAAGTATACTGTACATATTTGGTTAGGAAAGAAATTAGGTATTTGACTTCTAGAAGGAAAAGACATTAGTCAAGCTTTCTTGATTATTGTAAACATATGAAGTGAGAAGTACAAATAGAAAAATATGACCATTATATATTCTTTCTTGCCATTACCAACTTTCTTTAAAAAATTGCATGAAAAGAATTAGAAATTTTGAGCTTAAAAAGAGAAGTCCATGAAAAAAAAACCAAAGGTTTATTTGCTTTCGAATGAGAAAAAAATGGTCACATTCAATTAAAAAAGATGAGGGTTTTAGAAAAACTTTTATTTGGGGATCTGTAGTTGAAGGAAAGACTACATGGAATTGATTAATTGACAATTATTGAAGAAGATTAAAAAAGCGAATATGTTCTTTGAAGTAAGAGTCTTCATTTATTTTGTATTTCAAATTTATTATGTTATGTATTTTTTCAAGGCACTTCTTAATTTTCTATCTTCTAGGAATATTCTAATTCCATTTTCTTTTGATTCAAAATAAAGAAGAGAAAAACATATTTGCTAAGGCAAATGTCGATTTTTTTAAATAAAATTGTTAATTGCACAAGATGTTATAGATGCTTATGATAAGGCATGTATTAGATAAAATGCTTATGTTATAGATGCTTATGATAAGGCATGTATTAGATAAAATGCAATCTGTATGACAATGCACTTTAGGGTCCCATTTAAGAGATACATTGCACTCTAAAGGACACACACATACGCGTGCGTGCACGCGCGCGCGCACACACACATGGAGAGAGAGAGAGAGAGAGAGAGAGAGAGAGAGAGAGAGAGAGAGAGAGAGAGAGAGAGAGAGAGATGTGGATGTCATTGTAACTAATGAATTTTTTATTTCACTTTATGTGTGTGTGTGTGAATTAACAATGCCTAAGCCTCATAACATTGGAAAAGGGCCATCAAAAGATAGAGAGAGAAGGAGACATGAAGGAGAGAATACTATATGAGGTAAGCCAACGTTACTAGGAGGGAGATAGTGAGAGACTTTCGGAATCACATCTAGAGACCAAGCCGAGTAGCAGATGAAGACATGAAGGAGAGAATACTATATGAGGTAAAGCAATGTTATTAGGAGATAGTGAGAGACTTTAGGAATCACATATGGAGACCAAGACAAGTAAGAGATAGAGACTTTAGGAATCACATATGGAGACCAAGACAAGTAAGAGATAGAGAATTTAGGAATCACATCTAGAGACCAAGACAAGTAGGAGATAGTGAGAGACTTTAGGAATTGCATCTAGAGACCAAGACAAGTAGGAGATAGTGAGAGACTTTATGAATCACATCTAAAGACCAAGACAAGTAGAGAGACTACCAACCTTTCCATGTTGGGAAGCTTAGCACATCAATTGTTAAGTTAAATCCTCTTTTGCAATCCACATTTAATATAACCTATTGGGGATGGCCTTTATGCATAATGCACCATGGGCCGTCCAATTGAGACCTACCCCTTAAGAATTTCTGTTAACATTCTCTCTCTCTCTCTCTCTCTCTCTCTCTCTCTCACACACACACACACACACACACACACACACACAAAGGACATGGAGGGAAAACTTGAAGCCAAGCAGTCAGGATGGGTTGAGGTGGTGAAGAAGAACATCCGCAAAGAAGTGAGGGAGGAGACTCAAAGGGAAGAACATCAAATCATTCACACCACCATTGAGGAGAAGAAGATGAGGCATGCCCGCCGCCTCAACATTCGAGTCACAGGTATAGCCGAGACACCCAACTCCACTCCCGAGAAAGATGGATAGCTTCTATGCATGAAGCTAGGCTACAGGGAAGAGGACCCTCTCCCCTTCACCAAAGCATGGAGAGCCGGGAAAGACTCAACATGCAAGTGAGCCCTCATCCTACAGTTTGCAGGAGAGATGGAGAGGGTCACCTTCATGAGGAAGAGGAAGAGGGTCACCTTCATGAGGAAGAGGGTCATACTACGAGGCTTAGAGGGAGCTCCTATTTTCTTGGATGATGATCTCACGAGGATGCAGCTAGAGCATAGGAGAGCTTGCATGCCACGAGTCTTACACGCGAGAGAGAAGGCAAGAAGGCCTTCTATCGAGATGGTCGGGTCATCATTGATGGCCGGCCCATGGATTAGGGCCTATGGGACACAGACCAGGCCCCACTGATAGAGATACACATGGCAGTATGGAACTATAATGGTTCACTATGGGTGCAGCTTGGACGACTGGAGCATGTTATGGTGGGGAGAGACATCATACTTTTGACAGAGACACATCAAAGCTCAAAGAGAGGGCTACCTCGAGTAGAGGGATTCTAGTGGGAGTCAGCATACAAAAGGACCACATGCCAGGGTACCTCGAGAGGGTTGGGGGGAGTAGCAGTTCTATTTAGACGGGAGCTACAGGGAAGACTGAGAGTGGTAGCACAAGATCCAGAGGCCAGATACATGTGGATCAGCTTACAGCTCTCACGGGACAGGGTTATATACATAGCCCTATGTTACTTTCCTCCATCATCAGGATCTTCCTATGTCATTACAGAGGACATGCCACAGGAGGAGGAGACAGGAGCCTCGCCATACACTTGTCTGTCAGAGGAGATTATGCATTATTCTACACTAGGGAAAGTATTTCTTACGGGTGACTTCAATGCCCACACACACAGTGTAGACAATGTGAGGTGTATGACTATGATGACATGGAGATCCTCCACCACCCTGTGGATCCAGAGGAGATAGGGGCTAGTCGGGCATCAGAGGACACTGGACCAGACAGAGGACATTATGGGGACCACTTACTAGAGTTGGGAGCCAGGCATCATCTCGTTATTTATAACAGGATGCTACAGTGGCCGGGATTAGGAGGGCTGACATGCTTCCCACATGGGGGTCATACACGGACTGGAGGCACAGTGGTAGACTACATTATAGGGTCTTGAGAGGCATCACAGCTTGTCACCTCATTCTCCATCCCACCTCGTCCTATTGGGGCAGATCATACATACTTGGCATTTTCACTAGCCGAATCACTTGTATTACTAGCCCCCCACATACCGACGCCACACACTACCATCTACTTTACACATGACATGGCAGACATATACACTCGCAGAGTAGAGGATGGGCTCCTACTCATGGATCCCCTGGAACCTATGGATACCATTACAGCCTAGCTGGCATCACTCCTACACACAACTGCATTACAGAGCTTCCCACATCGTGTCCACTCAAGAGATCTTGCGAGATCTGGGACTATGCCCCAGAACAGATGGTATGATGATGAGTGCAGAGCCCTATACTCACGTCTCTGCATACAGAGAGCCTTGGGAGCCATCACAGAGTAGGAGTTGAGGAGAGAGATGAGGAGACTTACTCGCCGCAAAAGGCGGGCCTTCGCAGAGATACAGGAGCTAGAGATCTTCCATTTCTTCATGAGTAGAGATAGCCCTATCTTATGGCGGCACTTTAGAGAGCCCCAGACATCGACACCCACCATTGCAAACCCACAGACATGGCACACATATGCAGAGGGCCTATACCATGCCCCACAGCAGCCACCTATACCTCAGCCACACAGGAGCCTCGACCTACAACAGCTAGCTTCTTTACCCACTCGATGGTAAAGGAATCTATCCATCGCCTACAGCATGGACAGGCCGCCGACCATATGGGCCTACAGGGTGAGCATCTCATATATGCAGTAGATTCTTTGGCTCCTTTTCTTGCACACCTGTTTAACAGGGCACTAGCAGAGGGTTTCCCTGCGGAGTGGACGATGCACACCATTGTGCCGATCCACAAAATAGGGGATATGCTCGATCCGAGCAACTACAGGACGGTTATGGTTGGCCACGTGGTGCAGTGTTGGAGCAAGAGCTTAGCTTATATGCTGATCGAGCAAGTTTACGCTCATTAGGGGCAGGCAGGCTTCAGGAGAGCTTTCTCTACCACTGACCATGTATTCACTTTGAGATGTATGATTGATCAAGCCAGAGTGAGGAAGAGAAAGCTCTATTGCTGCTTTGTGGATTTTTGCAAGGCATTTGACACAGTACCACGAGAGAGGCTCTTTCAGCGCCGCTTGTAGTCTCTTGGCATACCAATAGATATGACATGGGGCATCTATGCATTATATGAGAAGGTTTTTGGGCGAGTCAGATGCCCACTTTCCCCCACGCTATTTGGGTTATACATTGATGAGGTGGCTGACTTCATTACACGGGGAGGTGGAGATGGAATTGATCTAGCAGGTACCTCAGTACATATTATGCTTTATGCTGATGATATTGTATTAGTGTCCGAGTCTCCAGGAGGTCTACAGCAACATCTACATGCACTCGATGATTTTTGCACACAAAGGGGTCTTACTGTGAACCTTGGGAAAACCAAGGTTATGGTCTTTCATACATCGAGACAGGGCAGGAGTCAGCTGACATTCACTCTCGTCACACAGGACGCCAGGTGGAGGTGGTGACATCATACGTGTACCTAGGGGTTACCTTCTCTATAGCAGCCATGCGCTTCACCATGGGTTCAGCAGCCAGAGCTAGATTGACACGGGGATATGCAGCATTGGCTATGCTAGAGAGACAGTGCCACCAGGTGCATTTTCAGGAGCCTCGAACGAAGGGGTGGCTATTTGACACATTACTCACACCGGCACTCATGTATGGAGCAGTGGTATGGGCGCCAGGCCTTGCTACCCATTGGTGGACACAGATAGAGAGACCACAGGCCCTCATGATGGCACGCATGATACGCAGCAAACCATCAGTACCTCATGACATTATCTGAGCAAAGTTTGCTGCGCCTCCTATGATGGTAGAGGCCATATTCCAAACTATATGCCTGCTAGACAGATTCAAAGAGATGCCATAGGACATATTGTCATACAGAGCTTTTGAGGCATCTAGACAGCTGGCTGAGGTAGGAGACAGAGGATCATGGTATGCACAGGTCACACATTGGTTCTCACAGCATGGCCTAGACAGAGGATCATGGTATGCACAGGTCACACATTGGTTCTCATAGCATGGCCTAGACATGGATCATCTACCACCATTCCAGTATGACAGGGATGCACCACATATCCGTCTCTCTCATAGTGAGAGGAACAGAGTATTGAGACAGGACCTATGGTAGCTCTATACACGAGAGACATGGATATCACCTACACAGCCTCTTCCACCAAAGATGCTATACTACACAAAGATGAAGAGAATATAATAATATTTTCATGAAGAATGGTGATATCTATCTCATCTAAAATACCTAAAATCATGAGTAAGGTTATTTAGATTTAACTAATACTTTTTTGCCTTCTGTAATTTCTACAGATCCTAAGAAAACTAAGAAATGATAAAATTTAAATACAAGAGGTGTTAATCCATTCCTAGGGTTAACAAGAGCTACCACCATTATCTTACATCAAGGAGTCAAGTTAGATACACCAAAAGGTCATACATTCAAGATATGAAGTAATGGTGTCCAAATCTACAACTTGGACAGGCACCCGTAATGGTCTGATGGAATACTTAAGGCGATTTTTGCTTCAAGAGTGTGTGGTAGCAAGTTAGGATGAAGTCCCAAGTGATGTAATTCATGGATATATTATGAGAGTAGTCATTGTAATAGCATTAGGCCTCTTATGAGCCTAAAGTGCCTAGCCGGCTGCTGCAGTTTAAGTGAGTGTGAACACTTATGGCCATGTATATAAGTAGATTTATCTCATAATACAGGAGACTCTCCCATTGTGCAATAGAGTCTTGCTCTTGCTAATCCTCTTGATAATCTCTCTCTAATGCATACTAGTGAGTGTGTGTGAGTGATGTGAGGTGAGAGGAGGGACGAGTACATATAGTGCAACACGGCGATGTGACAATGCTTTCGAGAGGTGCGGTGGAATTGCTTCTCAAGGAGTTGTAGAGCTTAAATACCTCAAGGGTTATGAGCTCGGCCCCATTGGAAAGATCCTCACGACAGTTGCGGTTCACCAGGTAATCTCTTATTGGATGTGTTTCAAGGGGGGTTAGGGTGAGCTATAACATTTTTAGCGTCGCTGTCGGGGAGCTATCCCTTAGCTTTTTTCATTATTTCTCTCTAATCTACGCATTACCCATTTTCCATTATCTTGATCAATAGTTTCCATGAAAAAGATGTGGATTTGATGGTGATTTGTGTGTGATTTGGTGTACAACAGCTCTCTTTTTTTTGGCTTTATAAAGAATGTTATTTGCTTAATTTTTAGCTTAATTTATTGTTTTTGTTGTTGATAATGTGGTTTTTAATGTTCCTAGGACTTACACATAGAATGTTTTAGGTTTCTAGTTTGGATCCATTGCATCAAACAATGCAATAGAATGCAATTTTAGTGGTTGTTAGGTCTCTTTAGAGTTAACCATAGAGCTAGAATCATTAATTTTAGCTTAAATTATGTATTTTTTTGTTGAAATTGTATGCATTAGAGTGTTAGCAAGCATTAGGAGTAGCTTAATCATTGAAAAAATTTCTCAAAAACATCAGAAAACTCTTGAAAATGACTAATCTTTCTTAATTGACTGGGTTTTATCATTAACGGTGATTAATCCATTTCAAAAGATAAAAATTTTAGAAAATGTGTTGATTGGGGTCCAAATTAATCATGTAAATAGTCAAAATTAATGTTTTGAGAGCATCTAAATGTCTCAAAACACCTAATTACTTCAATTTCTTCATCAAATTGAGAATTTTGACTCTCTTTTGCTTAATTTTACCTTAAAAGAAGAGAAAAAAATTAAGAATCTAATTAATCTCTAATTATACATTAATTTACACATTAGTTGATGCACATAGCTTAGCAATTCCTTGCTCTATCCAATGATGTGCTCAATTGTGTACATTTATTTAGTGATTAGGGGCTAATTAGAGCCCTTGATTAGTCTAAAAGAGAGAAAGATTAGTGAAAGGATTAATTTTTAATCACTTTTTTATATAACTCATTAAGGCTAATGCTCATGAGTTGTCAAATTGTTCATTTTGGGTGTCATTTATGAAGGGCGTAAGGGGGTGTCATAAAAATGTTGACTTTTTTAGTTCCCACTTGCTTTTTTGGGATACTTTTCATATCTCTTTAATTTAAAATTCAAAAAATATTCCCCCCAAACAAGGAAATTCCAATTTCTCACTAGACTCAAAAAAACAATCGCATGAGCCACGTGGCTCACATCGTGAACCATTTATGCACTTTCACGGCTTAAGGTCTCACATCCAAGGATACCGCGTTAAAAAATAATAATAATAAATTTGAAAAAAACGTGTGAGCCACATGGCTCACGCCATGAACCATTTCTACACTTTCATAGCTTAAGGTCTCATGTCCTAGGGTTTCGCGTCCAAAAATAATTAAATAAATAAAATCCACGTGGCTCATGCCGTGAACCATTTCTGCACTTTTACGACTTAAGGTCTCACGTTCTAGGGTTCCGCATCCAAAAAAAATTTGCATGAGCCATGTGGCTCATGAGTGAACCATTTCTACACTTTCACGGCTTAAGGTTTCACGTCCTAGGGTACCGCGCAAAAAAAAAAATTCTAGTGACATGCGTCTCACGATTCACGACTTAAGCCTCTCACGGCCTAAGCGTGTCACGGCCTAAGCATCTCACGACTTAAGCATCTCACGACCTAAGCATCTCACTGGTTAAAAAAAGAACTCTGAAAAACACCTATGTTCAGAGGCCTATATCTCCTAAATTGTGAATCTGATGAATGTGCTCTAATGCTCATCAGAAAGCCGACATTGAGCTCTTTGAATTTGTTCTTGGCCATTTGAAGGCAATCGATCGTTTTGGCATTCGACAGCAGCCTCAAAATTCAGCCTGAAAATCGAGGTAAAAAAACAGCTCGAAAAGCACTAAAAATTGCACACACAAAAAACAACGCAAAAACGACTTTGAACCATATTGAGGCTACTTTTTGAGGGTCTAAACACCAAAATCACAAATGACTCAAAGAGACAAAGTTGTATTACTCCAAAAATACAACTCTCTCATGCAGAGTTTTTTTCAAAATTCCTTTTGGAACACCTTCAGAAACGGACTGCGCAAAATAGGTAAAAAATTTCCATAAAAATTTTCATTTTCAGACAATGATGGAAAATAGGTTTTGAGACCTCCTCTTCCATCTGGGAAGCTACTAGCATGCACCTTTTCCCAAAAAAATATCTAAGGTCGTTCACTTGCGTGCAGTGCCTAAGCTAATTAGGGCAAAATGACACTCGTTTGACCCAACGAAAGGTGCGTCCTACCTCCTGAGGCTGTAATGGGCTATGAGAAAATCTAAAAAGTAAAATAATAATATTAATTTTTAAAAAATACATGTGCTTGCTCATTAAGGAGCAATTGACAGTGTCAGATATGGCAATGATAGAGGGACTACGTGGGCCGACACTCTCACTGTGCCATTAAGATCCATGCCACAAATGCACCTCGTTTGACCCAATGAAGGGTGCGTCATGCCTTCTGAGGCTGTAATAACGGGCTATAAGAAAATCTAAAAAGTAAAATAATAATATTTTAAAAAAAAACGCATGTGCTTGCTCATTAAGGAGCAATTGATAGGCGTCAGACATGGCAACGATAGAGGGACTACGTGGGCCGATACTCTCACTGAACCCAATGCTAACATCTTCGAGCCATTAAGATCCATGTCGCAACAAATACACCTCCCAATACCATTCACCATGCCAACGACAAGAGTGTCATCGGGTTTTGTACCCCCTGTCACTTAAATCCCACCAAGCTTTGGTTCTTTACCTATTATTTTTACAAATCCTATAGGTACCAACTCTTTCCAACCCCTGGATGCCCACACCTTGGATATATTGACTAGTCTAGGAAGGGGGGTTGCCCAAGGACTAAGTGAATCATTACCAAAGAGCACTCACATACAGCCTCAGTGACTCATACAAAAATAAGGCCGTATAGATTTCCAAAATTATGGGTAAATACGACGGAACAACTGATTGTGTTCAATTCATTCAAATGTTTGAACAAAGATGTGAAGCCTTTGGAAATCCCAACTGCCCCACCAAGGTATATGTGTTGAACCTATACTTAGTGGAAAAGGCTAGTCGATGGTTCATCACATTGATGTCAGCGATCGAGACAAACTTTAGAAACTTGAAGTCAACCTTTATCCATGGCTTTTAAAGACAAGGTGATCAGTGGAGTGTAGCAAAAGAACTCTATTAAATTGAGCGTAAACCAAATGAAACCATTAGAGACTTTATCCTTCGGATAAAACTCTTAGACTCACGATGTGAGTCATAGAAAAAATTAAACGATTCTCAATTAAAGAGATGTTTCATAATGGGCTTAAAGAATAACAGCTTACACAACTTGATCATTGTATCCAATCCAGAAACATTTAATCAATGTTGTAAAGAAGCAATATGTTTAGATGATAACATGATGGAAGATGATCATGATATGAGATGTTCCTCATCTAAACCAAGTGAAGCAATGGCAAAAGAATGATTGATCTCGGAATTGAAATCATTCCCTGAATTCTATGCAGTCTTGCTTAAAAGTTTTTAACCGACATCTTTAGGAGAGGATAAGATCCTTCAAAACCAAACATCCTTAATGCCTCTCCAATTGATGAGAAAAATGCCTTGTGTTAAGTGCAATCACTTCTATGACCATCTTAATCCCCATTGTGTGTACAAGGCACATGTTGTTTTGTACTGCATACATTGCAAAACCTTTGGTCATGATACTACCGAGTGTCTCAATTAATCAACAATTGACTCAAAACCTCCATCTCCCGTGCACCAAGCAGAAACAGTCCAAAGGGCAAAAATTGCTCAGGAAGTGGTTAAGCAAACACTTCAGTATTTTTATTGTCGTGGACCGCACAAGGTGGCTGATTGCATAGTTTGGAATACTTCCATACCCATAATCATTGACACTTTGCAACCCCTGTGTGAACGTTGTGGCATCAACCACATGTTCCAAGATTGCCCAAGGCAAGTTGCTTCTTCACTGTAGCTTATCTCGCAAAATACAACTCTTAACTAGAACCCGCCCAACCACCCCAAATTCAAAATCATGATCACATGACATATGCGAAACATGAAAAGCAAGCTCAGGAGAGCATGCTTACCATTGTTGAGTGTCATACAAGATTACCGGTTGTGATTGAACCTCATAATGCTAAACCTAAAAAAGCAACCAAAATAAAAGAACCTAAAGAGTACTGCTTTCCCTTTCACGAGGAAGACATACTCTCTATGGAAGAGTCATTAGAGGTAGATTGCACGAATTATGCAGTTGAGAAATGTAGCATTATATGGTAATGATGCGCGTGAACACACTTAGGACTACTTGGGCTTTTTTTTCCTCACTAGGAGGTCTTTTCCCCCGTGCGTATGTACACCTTTGCGTATGTACACCCTCTTATCTACTCATTTTGGGGTGTGTAATTATCTTTTGTATCTGGCACACATTTGTTCATTCTATTCTAGTGAGTTTGTGTGCTCTCAAGCTTCTCTATCTTGTGTGTATGCATTGCTAAAACCCTAACCCTAATTCCAATAATTGGTATCAGAGCTAGCTTCCTTGACACTTGATCTAGTAGTCTGCCTCCCTTCTCATGACCCTATTTTTCTGTCTCCGATTGGGATACCCTCTTAGGAGAAGAAGGTGTATACTATAGTGTGTTATATACAAAGTATACAGCATTTTCGGGGTTTGCAGCACGTTTTGGGCACCGCAAGGGTTCTACAGACGTTCTGGTGGAGAGGCATCATTTTGGATTGGTTCTGCTCGATTTTGGGTGTTTGGGCTGTGTAGCGGCAAAGATTTAGTGTGCAGTAGCATCTACAGTGTCTTCATCGACCATCATACTTTTGCCAGTAACACTCTATTCTCTACTCTGTGTTATTTTTCATGCACTTTGCAGGTGATTCAGTTAGTTGGCAGCCATCTAGGGTTGCATCTAGTGAATACTGAGAGTACTTGCACTGTGTTGAAAGATTTTGCATTTGGTAGAAAGTCATGGCTGGCAGTAGTGATGTTTTCAACATGTTGTTTGCTGAGGAAAAACTTGATGGGACTAAGTACCCATTGTGGTACTATATGATGAGGCATGTACTGGTTGCTACTAAAGGCCTTTGGAATGTGGTCAGTGGTAGTGAAACTCGTCCTGTTTCACAACTACCAGCGTAACCATGTTTTGCAGGTACATCTGAAGTAGAATCTGATACAGATGTGGCTCCTCCACATGCACCACCAGTACCTCCCACTGCTGCTCAGACGAGATGGGATAGAAGAGATGTACAAGCACATGCATTACTTGCACTTTTTGTGAAGCAAAGCATTATTCCTCATATTCAATCATGTCAGACTTCAAAACAGGCATGGGATGCACTTGCTGCATTATACCAAGTGCGCAATGAAGCAGTGTTGCATATCTATACAAACAGTTGGAGTCTGAGCACATGAATGAGGGAGACTTAATGGATAGCTTCTTGACCAAGATCAAAGATTTTAAGGAGTAGCTTGCTAGTGTGGATGATGAGATATATCCTGATAGTACATTGGTGCCCACAGTTCTCAATGCATTTTTAGATTCTTATCAGAGTTTTGCCTCTACCCTTAGACTCATAATGAAGGGAAATCCAAATGCCCTTACGTTTGATGAGCTGGTTTCAGTACTCTTGTAAGAAGAGCAGTCTAGGAGGCAAAACAGATCTAATATGCGAGTTGATGGGGCTAAGCTTTTGTTGCTAATCAGAAAGGCAAAGTAAAGCTTCTTCGCATGGTGGTTATAAGCCAAAACCAGAATCCTCAGGTAAGGTTGCAGAGAAAGAAGTTGATAAGCCTAAAAAGAAGGGTAAGTGTCACTATTGTAGGAAACCAGGGCACTATATACATGAGTGCAATAAAAAGAAAGGGTAAGTGTCACTATATACATGAGTGCAATAAAAAGAAAGGGTAAGTGTCACTATTGTAGGAAACCAGGGCACTACATACATGAGTGCAATAAAAGGCTAGAGAAGGAGAAAAAGAAAGAATCGGGCATGGTTGTGGTGGCTGATGCATCTGCACCAAGTGCAGAGAAGAAGGAATCTGCAAGTTTTGCTCAAGATGATTGGCAATGGACTGTACATTGCAGTTATGACCCTTCTGTTCATGATGTATACATGTCAATGGTGGCAGAATCGAATGCTTGGTACTTTGACAATGGTGCTGCTAAGCACATTACTTCACAAAAGGGTTTGTTCTCATCTTTAGAATCTGTCCCACATGCAAGAACCATCACATGTGCAAATGGTTCCTCATATCCTATCAAAGGAGTTGGTAGAGTTGTGCTCATTGCTGCAAATGGGGACGCATTTACTCTTTTGAAAGTTTTATATGTGCCATGCATTAAGAAGAACTTGCCTGTCAGTTTCAGCCTTTGCCTTGTCAGGCTTGACGGTAAAATTTGTAGATAACAGATGTAAAGTTCAAGATAGAAATGATGGTTATTCTATCATTGCCTCATGTACCTTGTTTCATGGCCTATATAAGATTGTTGCCATATATATAGGCAGTGATGTGTGTGAGCACACTTAGGACCGCCGGGGCACTTTTTCCCTCTTTAGGATGTTTTTTCCCCCGGCTTGTATATACGCCCATACTTCTAGGGCTAACTTATCTTTGTACATTGACACAATCTAATACACTTTGTGTTGTGTGCATTCTTGCTTCTTCTTCTCCAAGCTTTGTGTGCTTTCCTGCAACCCTAATTCCAACAATTGGTATCAGAGCAGGCATCGGCTCCCAGGGCTACGCCGCCAGCACCCTCCGACTCACGTTCTCCGATTGAGGTGAGTTTTCACGAGCGCTTGCAGGTCCTTGTTCTCTGCAACTAAGCCCATAGGGCTTAGCGTTCTCAGAATTTGCATCTGAGGTTGTTTCGGGCTCCGTTTTTGCATTTCAAGTTCTGCACAGGTGTTTTCGTCATTTTCTGCAGAAATTTCGACAGTGCAGTTTTCTGCAAAACAGGCATACGTATTCTATTGTGGACCGTGCTATATAGCACGAGTTGTTCTCTGTTCAGTCTTTGCTTCATTATAGGTAGCTTTTGCATCAGTTTCAGTCAGTGGCCATGGCTGATAACAACAATGATGTATTTCGCATGTTGTCTGCTGAAGACAAACTAGATGGAGACAGCAACTACCCACTTTGGGCATACATGATGCAGCATGTTTTGGTTGCAAAAGGAGTGTGGAACATTGTGCAGGGTATGGATGTGCGTCCAGGTTCTGTGGATGTAGGATCTGTTGAGGATGTTGCAGGTTCTAGCAGCTCTACTGTTGCTGCTGTTTTACCCACTGCTGAACAAGCTCGTTGGGATGGTAAAGATGCACAGGCTCATGCCTTGATTGCACTTTCTGTCAAACGTAACATCACCCCACATATTCGTTCAGTTAAAACAGCAAAACAGGCTTGGGATATTCTAGCTGGTCTGTATGCAGGTCGTAACGAGGCAAAAATCGCTTACCTACGTAAAGAGCTAGAATTGAAGATTATGCAAGAAGATGATGACATGAATGTTTTTCTTGCTGAGATTAAAGATCTCAAAGAACAGTTGACTTCTGCAGGTGAGATTATTCCTGATCATTCTCTTGTGCAGACTGTTCTTGATGCTTTACCTGAGACATATCAGACTTTTGCTTCCACATGGAGACTTCTTAATGAGGACAGACCTGATGCTGTCAAGTATGATACTTTAGTCAACAAACTCTTGCAAGAAGCGCAGTCCAGGCAAAAGAGGGCCAGGCAGCGTGCACTTGATCAAGCATTTATTGCTGCCCAGCAGCAGAGAAGAAGTGGTAAGGCAGCCCCTTCCACTGTTTCTTCTCCTATTAGTAGGTCTGCAACTTCTTCTCCTTCCACAGGTAGCAACAATAAGTCTGAGAAGGCTCTTGATAAAGGCAAGAAAAAGACCAGGTGCAACTACAAATGATCATGTCAGTAAGAATTGCCCTAAGCTAAAGGCTAAAGAGGCAAAGAAGAAAGAGTCAAATGCAGCCACAATAGCGGATGCTTCCACAAATGCAGATTCTGCAAATGTTGTGCATGATACAGAATGGGCGTTTAGCGTGTATTGCCAGTATGACCCATCTGTACATGATGCATGTTTGGCAGTTTCTGTTGACTCTCATGTTTGGTATTTTGACAGTGGTGCTACAAAGCACATTACCTCGCATCATGATATGTTCACTTCTCTTGAGGCTGTCCCTAATGGGAATACTGTGACATGTGCCAATAATGCTTCTTACCCAGTGAAGGGCATTGGTAAAATTATGCTTACGGCTGCAAATGGCAGCGCTTTCACACTTTCAGATGCTTTGTATGTGCCAGGGATAAAGAAGAATCTATTGTCTGTCTCTGTGCTTGCTAGACTTGGATTTGTAGTCAAATTTGTGGATGACAGATGTACTGTTCATGATTTGACTTCTGGTGATACGATTATTGCATCTGGCACCTTGTTTCGTGGGCTGTACAGGCTCAATTCTTATGACAAGAGTGTGGAAGATTCGGCAAATGCAGTTTCTGATGAAAAGGCAGTTTTAGATGCAAAACTATGGCATGCTCGTTTTGGTCATCTGAACTTTGCTAGTTTGCTGCGTTTACAGAAATTTGATATGGTTGCTTCATTGCCCCCTCTTGAGGCACCATTGAAACATGTTTGTGAAGGCTGTATTTTGGGCAAAATGCAGCATTCTGCGTTTCCAAAGGATGGTTCTATACGGGCCACTCGCAAATTGCAACTTGTACATAGTGATGTATGTGGGCCTATGCAAACTCCGTCATTTGGTAAACACTTGTACTTCGTGACTTTCATTGATGATTACTCAAGGCATGCATGGGTATATCCACTAAAGGCAAAGTCCGAAGTGTTTTTGTGCTTCAAACAGTTTTTGCTTATGGTTGAAAATGTATCCAATTGTAATGTGGGCACCCTCCATTCTGATCGAGGGGGGAGTACATGTCTAAAGAGTTTGATGCATTTCTGGCTAGTCGTGGGATAAAACACCAATGTACAGTGCCGTATACCCCTCAGCAAAATGGTGTTGCTGAGAGAAAAAACAGGTCACTTATGGAGATGGCACGATGTATGGTCAAGAGCCAAGCTTTGCCACATGCGTTTTGGCTTGAGGCTGTCATGTGTGCTGCATATGTACTCAACAGGTGTCCCACTAAGGCCTTGCAGTCTATTACTCCATATGAAGCTTGGCATGGCAGGAAACCTTCTATTGGTCACTTGCGTGTCTTTGGTTGCTTGGCCTATGCTTTAGTGCCTGTGCAACAACGCAGAAAATTGGATGATAAGGCTGTCAAATACATTTTTGTTGGTTACAGTGCTGAAAGTAAGGGTTACAGATTGTATCATCCGCAGTCAAAGCGTATCTTGATTAGTCGAGATGTTGTTTTTGTGGAAGATGCTGTGCAGCCCTTGTTATCATGTACCAAAGAGACAGGTGTGAGCTCACGGGATGTATTTGATACGTTGTTGCCTCTCTTTACAGGTGGGAATTCAAATGTAGGTCCTAATGAGGCAAATATTCAGCCTATGCAGATTTCAAACGACATCATAGATCAGCCTATTTCTGATGCAGATTTACATGATGTAATTCATGAGGATAGGTCTGAAAATGAGCAGGCTAGAGGTATGCCAAAATGGCTGGTGCAAACCTTGCGTGATAGTAAGATTGATGCACCTATGACTAGTCGTACTCATTCAGGTTTTCAGCATGCCTCTTATACATCAGATTGTTATGCTTTGGCTGTGTCTAGTATGTGTGAAGAGGAAGAACCTCTTTTATTTAATGAGGCACAAAATTCAGAAAATTGGTTGGCTGTAATGCAAAGTGAATATGATGCTATAATGAAGAATGGTACATGGTCTTTGTGTGATTTGCCTATTGGTAAAAAGGCCATTGGATGTAAGTGGGTTTTTAAGTTGAAACAAAAGCCAGATGGCAGTGTTGATCACTGTAAGGCTAGACTTGTTGCAAAGGGTTATGCTTAAGAAAAGGGCATTGATTTTGATGAGACCTTTGCTCCCACTTGTCGTATGACTACCATTCGTAGCATTTGTGCATTGACAGCTCATAATGGTTGGAATGTACATCAGTTGGACATAAAGACTGCATTCTTGAATGGAGATTTGCATGAGGAGGTGTATGTACCGCAACCTCGTGGTTTTGTTCAAAGAGGGCAGAAAAACAAAGTGTGCAGGTTGAAAAAGGCTTTATATGGTTTAAAGCTAGCTTCACGAGCTTGGTATGAAAAGATACATGCATATTTGACTGCACATGGTTTTCAGAATAGTCCAACAGAAAGCACTTTGTATGTTAAACGTGTGGATGATGTACATCTAATCATTGCTCTCTATGTCGATGACATGCTGCTCATAGGACCAAATGAGAGTCATATTGCTGATTTTAAGGCTGACTTGAATGCCTCTTTTGAGATGTCAGATTTGGGGCATTTGCATCATTATTTGGGGATACAATTTAAGCAGTGTGATGGAGGTATTGCTTTGTGTCAGACAAAGTATATTGAGACATTGTTGCGGAGATTTGGCCTTGAAGACTGTAAGCCTATTGCTACTCCAATGGAGACAGGTTTGAAGTTGAGTCTTCATGATGCTGGAGATCACTTTGATGTCACACTCTATCAGACAGCTGTTGGTTGCCTCATTTATGTATGCATTACGAGGCCGGACATTCAGTTTGCAGTCTCACAGGTGAGCAGGTTTATGCATAGCCCAGGGTCTCAGCATTGGAAGGCAGTCAAACGCATCTTTCGCTACTTGAGTGGCACCATATATCTTGGGTTGTTTTATCCCAAGGGGGGATCGTTGCCGCCAGATTTGCATGATTTTTTGGACTCAGATTGGGCTGGTTGCTATGACACAAATCTTATGACATATAAAGAGCTTACATAATGGGAGAGTTTATTTTACTAAGTCTATTAATTACAAATTTGTCAATCTAATCACCAATCTTTTCCTCCTATGTAACTTTATAATATTTGATGAAGGCCCAATCAAAAACTAGTTCCTTGATGGTTTCATTGTTTTGGCAAAGCTAATTGTTTTGCAAGATCAAGTTTTCTTGTTAATGCTCTACCTTGTTAATCAAAACTTGGAGTGCTTTACCTTATCAATCAAGACTTGGAGATATCTTCTCTCTTTATGGTATCTCCTACAACTCTACCCAATGTCGGAGAGGTCTTCTATCCACTAATCTAAATCTCCCATAATAACTTGGTTCACTAATTGGTCACATGTAAAGACTATCTTCATAGAAGATGAAGATGGGATGGTGCTGCAGGAAGCCCGTTGTTGGAAATAACTAAGAGTGATAAAAAGATAACTTTATAAATCTTAACGATACATATCAAAGTGCAAAGAGTAAGTATAGAAGAATAGAAAACTAACTTTATACACATGAATTTTCATTTATTTGTTTACTTATGTTTATTTTTTATTTCCCATCATTTTGGTTCTAGTGGACATTTCATGAATTGCACTTTATTTTCATTTATTTGTTTACTAATGTTTATTTTTTATTTCCCATCATTTCGGTTCTAATGGACATTTCATGGTTATACTTGATGTCAATTTATTTTTTCTTTTCTCATCATGTCCATTTTAATTTCTCATCAATCACCTCAACACAACAAACATGTTAGTGAGTGTTGAGGCTATTGACTAGCTTTGGTTTTCTTCCTTTAAAAACAATGTTTGTGTCACACCTATGACCAACCTTATACTCATGTTTCGTATGTTGTCCATGCATCGCATTTGTGTAGATATTAATTTATGACTTTGATTTCCCACATTTATTATGGCATTCCCATGCAATCCATTACAAGTTAAGATTGATATATAGAATTAACAAAATTAATAACTCTATCATGGTCTAGGTAGTTCTTGAAAAACAAAGTTCAAAGTAGAGAGCAAAGTGCTAAGGGGAAGAGTAAAACAAGCAAGATTGTGAACAAGATAGAATATGAAACTAAGTTTATGAAAATCTAACATACATGAATGTCATTTGATCCCAACAATTAAGAATTGCACTTGGTCCCACGTAAGTATCATTTGATCCCAACAAGTAAGAATTGTACTTGATTTTATTTAGTTTTTTGACCCATTTGTATTTTATATTTCTCATCTTATATTTTTAAAAAAATTTCATGAACACATTTGATGTCAGTGTTGTTTTCTTTCCTATCATGTACATTTTTCATTTATATTCATCAAAATTTTCACCACCTTAACAAACATGTTAATGAGGTTAAGGTTCTAGGCTATAGCTGTGGTTTCCTTGCTTTAAAATTAATGTTGGTATCACACTTATAATCAACCTCATACATATGTTTTATACATTGCCCATGCATCATGTTTGTGTATATATTTACTACTTTGATTTTCATTTCTTGTGTGATGTATAATGCAATCCATTGATAAATGTTTAAGATTGATATACATTACTAACAAAAGGAACTAATCAACAACTAGATTGCCTAAAGCGAGTCAAATTGCCATTGAAGTTTGGAAAATAGCTTTTAAAGGGTGTCCTAGGGCCTAGGTAGTCATTGGGGTTGAAAAAGTACTCATTCATGAATGCTTGGAAATGGGTCTTTGGTGGATTCGTTCTTGCTTAAAGTAAGCCCAATGAGTTTTGAAGGGTGGGAAATATGGTCTTAAAGGTGTCTTAAAGTCTAAGTAGTTCTTTGGGTTTGAAAAGTATGTACATGTACATATAACACTTTGAAATAAGTCTTAGGTGAACCTGTTCATTATTGGGGTTGGAAAAGTACCACAGGTAAATTAGTCTTAGCTCGATTTGTCCTTGCCCAATGCAAGCCAAATGGGTAGATGTCTTAGGGTGGGATAAGTACTCTTCAATGCTCTAAAAAGTGGGAAAAATGTAAGGCTGAAATTTTAAAAAGCCTATAAAGTAACTTGGCTTTCATTTTTACACATTTGGTTCCATGGAGAAGAGACCAAGGCCTTCTCCAACCAAGAGTCACACCTTCTTGAAAATTCACATTCCCCTTGGTCCTTCTATTAGGCATGATTAATCCTCTTGCATACATTTGGCCTTGATTGACGAAGAGAAGTAAGCGCACAACGGGAATCCAAAGCTACACTAGCTCAGATAGTAGATAAGGGATGCAATCGTAACCAAAGATCCACATTTGAAACCTCCTAGGCAAAGGCTCAATAAAATTTACTTTTCATTGAAGACCATTGTAGCCTTCAAATTTCCGCATTGTCCTGGACTCAAACGGGTATATTCAAGGATAGAAAGAAAGTAAGGGTTTTTTGGGGCCTAGTAGTCATTGGGATTGGAAGTGTACTCAAATTTGACGTGGGTCTAGAAGTCCTTGGGGTTGGAAGACATGGGTCTTAAGCGGGCTTGTCCTTGCCCAATGTTAGTCAAATGGGTACTGATGCATGTGAAATAGCTTCTTTCGGGTGTCTTAAGGTGTAGGTAGGGTGGGAAAAGAACTTATGAATGCTTGAAGCTCCAAGCTTACCTTAAAGTCTATTTCTTCAGTTCCCTTATTGTCACTAAGTTTTGTTCTAATTTTGTTTTAAATTTGCATTTCTAATTATTCTTGCATCTAGGGCAATTGTCAAAACCTTGAGAGCACGAGTTTCACAAGGATTGTATAAACATTAAAGGGCTTATACATCAACATTCCTTAAATGTGTTGTAAATAAGCACTAAAAGTGGGCTTAATTGTTGAGATGTTTGCAAAGCACATGAGTTTCACAAGGATTGTATAAACATTGAAGGGCTTCTACATCAACATTCCTTAAAGTGTTGCAAATAAGCGCTAAAAAAGGGCTTGATTATTGTAGTGAACAAGACAATTTAGCTATATACGAGAGCTTGTGTGGTCACCTCCTCCCTCCCTCCAACTCAACCTAGCCCCCCCTCTCCTCTCTCTCTCTCTCTCTCTCTCTCTCTCTCTCTTCGTATTAGAAGATATATTACTAAAAATTACTTTACATATGGCCACATGGCCGCCATATGATGTACTAGCTTTCCCCTATTAATTACTCTGAACCACAGGTGTAGCTTAGAGTACCTCGGAGTATCCCTATCCAATATATAGCCGTGCCATTCTCCACTAAATGAGCTGACTGCAAGGAAGAGACTTGCCACAATAGTAGCCCTTTTATATGACCTATGTGAGCTGTAATACCAACTTTCGCATCTAATATGAAGGCATTCCTAGTTAACCAGATATGCCACAAACCCGTTCACCCGAAAAAATGAAAGAAAATTGAGTGTTTAGGGTTATTTGGCCCATTCGAAGTCTTGCCAAAAATCCAGTCTTTAACCTTTACGCGCCTATTTGTCAACAGAATCCATACACGAGAAAGGAAATCCCACACCTTCTTTGCCATCGAACATGAAATGAAAAGATGCGGGCATGTTTCCAAGCATGTAGTACAAAACACACAATTACCAAAAGCAATCTGCCGCTTTCGCAACTGGTTCCCCAACCAATGGTAGGTCTCCAACTAGCATGTCCCATAAGAACACCTTCCCTTGCCTTGTAAGATTACTTCCTTCCACCAAGCTCTACTTTTCTTGATGTTCCATACCCATGTCCCCACTTGGGCGCCGCTCGGGACACGCGGTCATTGCCCCACGTTGGGCAGTCCCCCTCGTATGTGGTCCCAGCTGGTCAGAGAGCTCTGCTATAACCTTCTCGGTGATCCAACGCTTATCTTTCACCATCATATGATACACTTGATTTGTTGTACATTGGACAATGTCTCGAGGCTTTCGAAATGCCCAATCTAACTAAGGTTGCTAATCCTCCGATTGAGATCCTCTCTCTCTCTCTCTCTCTCTCTCTAGATCCGGGAGATCCTTCAGAGATACAAGAGTGCCCCTTCAAAGGCAGTGGATACGTCCCTTTGGAGATACAAGAGTGTTGCTTGGGATACAAGAGTGCCCCTCCACAAGCAGTGGATGTGGAGAGCCTCTATACAGTCATAGATGTGGAGGACCCACTTAGATCCCCACATTGTACCAACGACACTTATAGGGTTGTTGTTGCTTCTCTCATCTATAGTTTTTTATATAAAGTCATGGTTTTTTTCCATGATTTTGTCACTTATTGTAACACTTTTGGTCACATAGACCCAGAAAGGCAGAGCAATATGTAACGAACTAATAAGGTTTTTTTTTTCGAATTTGTGGCTATTTTGCGCAAATCTAGTTTCTAAATTAGTGGATTCGATTTTTGAATTTCCGTACGGAAGAATAGACATTTCGGTCTTTATGCATTGGACGAAAGACTGTCTGGATTCACCTTCCGCATCCATGGCGGGGCTCTGCTTCCAAACTTCTTCCGCCTGTTAAAGCGCGTACGCTATCATTGCCGTCTCTACTACCTGCGGCTATGGTTTCTTAAACTCCTTGTCTGAGCATATTCTCTCTGGACTCCAACCCTAACCATAGCCTGATCCAAACCGTAGTCTTCAGCCTAATCCTAAGCCTAATTTTAACCCTGATGAAGCTCTCTGTTCTTCGTCTCCGTGTATATTTCGGTTTCTGCTCTTTCATGGAAAGAGAGGAGGGCCAAACCTCGACGCACTTCCTTGCTTGACAACATCAGCAGCTTACCAGCGTCGCTCGCGGCCGTGCTTCATGCAGTTGCATTTTTACTTATCTCGAAAGCCTGGTGATCGACGTTAGCTCCGAAACGCCTGTTTCTAGGGGAAGACTGCTGCTACAGAGATGTCAAGGCAGGCGTTTGGATAGCTTAGCAGGTTAGGGTTTCAACACCGTTCTTTTTACCGTGGCAAGGCCATGGACTGTGAGGGTTTTAACATGTTCATATTTACTCTTTCCACAGTTTAGTGAAGCCGATGGTGGAATTCTGCAGACTCTTAGGGTTTTTAACCTTTGACTGCTCTCTCCGGTTTTGGTTCTGGTTCTCGGTGGTCCTTCAGTTCAGTGACACAAAGCTGATCTCTGGAGAATGGCAGCACGCGAAGCCTCCTACAGTTCCAGGAGTTTTGCCTACGATGGTCCAATGTTGCCGCCTGCTTGTAGAACAGGCCGTGAAACATTACATGAGAGCCCTATTGTGGCCACAGACGTGAGCAGCATTGCAGCACTTGAGTCGAATTCAAATCTTACTCGTAACAATGCCGCTTTGAGATTTGAGAGAGCAGTTATGCAGTCACCTTGGATTCAGCGGCTCAAGCCCTCTGATCAGGCAATTGATTTGGAAGAAGAGTCAACAAAGCCTCCAAAGAAGCAGAGTTATGTGTGGACTCACTTCACTAAGGACTTTAGCAGCTGTAGCAGACGCCTCACTAAGGCATTTCACCATGTGCGTTCTTCTTCTTGGCCTCCTGATGGAGCGCCTCATAAAGACTTAGGGCTCCCTCACATAAAGCTAGCAGAGCCTGCTGACAGCAAAGAACATCATCATAGGCCAAGGGTAACCTTGCCCATTTTGAGGGATGAAAATCTCCATGTCCCTTCTGAAGATGCCACACACAGCAGTGATGCTAGCTCAAGGACAGGGAACTTGTTCTCGAGACACAAAAACAGTGGCAAGGGAGTCTCTGCACTGAAAGCTCTTGTCCCCTGCTCATTGAATAGAGAAATATCTAGTGTGGAAAAGTTCGATGAGCCGCCTGAAGGTGAAAATGGAGATGGTTGCAAGCTTGAGGATTTTGCTTCTCAGCATTTCCAGCATCCATTCAAGGTTGGTAAGAAAGTCAGCTCTGCCAGGGGTGTTGGTGTCTCTCAGCTTATGAATCCAGCTCTACATCCAGAGATTATTAGTGAGAGTCGGGCCCTTCTGAAGGGTGCTGACGTCCATTCCAAGCAAGGATTCTTCTTTTCTGAATCAGTGGACAGAATGGTGCATATTGGGGGTGCCAGTGCAGATGCAGATGGCAGGATATTTTTATCACCTGCTCTTTTGGGTGCTAGTGCAGATGCAGATGACAGGGTGTTTTTATCTCCTCTTGTGAAAGATGTCAATCCATTGACAACACCAGTATATTTTTCTCATTGTCATGGTGTTAAAATGCAAAACAAGAAAGAGTCCTCCGGAGCTTCCCTTGTAAAGCTTAATTGCGAAACAGCCACGCTGGCAGTCGTGTCGGGAAACACTGTGAAAAAGGATGGGCTTGGTCAGGTGGGGTTGTCTAACAGGGAAATATTGGGAAATGATTGTGACACGGGGTCCAAGGCTGGAGGAGACTTTGCATTTCTGCATTCTGGGGGAAACTCCAAAGCCTCTAGACAGTCAGCAGCAAAACCTTGTGTATCCGATGGTCTTTGCAATGGCAGAGCCTCTGACAGATTTTGTATCAACAACAGGTATTCTGCTACAGCTAATGCCTCCAATAGAACAAAAGGAATAAAAGATATGGTAGCATGTGCTGTAGGCTGCAGTACTGTGGCAACAACCACTGCAAGGCCTTCTACTCTGGAGCAAAGCAATGCACCTGGGGCATTGAATGCATTTTACAGGCGAGGAACAAATCTGGTTACATACAACAACCCACTCCATTTGAAGGAAGAGTTGGTCAATAAAATGCATTTCTTGAGTACATCATTGGATGGAGACGATGCAAGGTCTTTGTAGCCTTCCCGTTTCACCACATTGTCCTCAAAGTTTGGTTATTTGCATGTGTTAGAAGGTTTAATTTGCTTAGTTGTGCTCTATCTTATGATGTTGCAGGTCTTGCTTCGGGGAAACAAGCTTGGAAGATTATTGGAACAGTTGGGTGCAACTTTTAGAAGAGCCAGGACCTGTGAAGCCTGAAGAGACTGGCTTTGCAACAGCCAGTTTACCTCAGAATTACTTTCCAAAAGAGGATGGCAAAGACTCTCTCAAATCGACTGCAAATACCATGAAATGTGATGCAACAGAGAAGCTTGAGGATTTTGCAAGTCATAGTCCACATGGATTTGTGAATGTTGACGATGAAAACCAGTCTTCATGTGATTTCCCACGACAAACAGGTTTTTCATCTCTGAAGAATCAGAAGATTTTTTCAGATCTTAAGAAAATCCCAATCCAGAGAAAGCAGACAGGTTGGGGCCAAGAGCATTGTGCTTCAGCTGACATGACTTCCCTGGAGGGGTCAGAAATTCTGAAAAAGTCACAAGAACAGAATCTGCATTCCTATAAGGGTATAGCTGCTATGCCTGAAAGCTAGTTCCATATTCGGTAGTTTTTTTTGAAATTCTTTAAGAGAGTTTATGTGAATCTTTGCTCTGGAATAGTTGATATGAGGCATCAACCCATCACATGCCTTCCTCTTCAAATATGTTTTTTTTTTGACATTGGTGGTTTCCTCATAGAACTACTTAGAATGCAATGCAGTGGCATATAGGCAAGCTCATGAAGATTGGCTGTTCATGCTCGATATGGGGCTTGAGTGATCATGCTTATTATCTGTTAATGCTCGATATGGGGCTTGAGAGATTTTGTTTTTGTGGTGGTGCTTTTCAGGAGCAACAGGAAGAGTGGCTTCACAAGTCAATAATCAAGATACCGTAAGACTCATGAATCTCTTTTCTTGTAGATTGAAAATGATGTGCATGTGTCACATGGGTTGGCCACATAGTTGGTGTAGATGGCATGCTAGGTGTCACTTGGAATTATGCATGAAGATGCTCTTGAGCTTTCAATTGTTGTAATCTTGCTCACTGTATGTGAGATTAGTAATGCAGTTATTTTGATGCTTATCATTATGTTTTTGATAATTAGCTATGCACTCTAGCTCACTAAAAATTTGATATGGTAGCATAGCTTGGCTGACTGTATAGCTAGCGTGGGCCAAATTCAGGGTTTGAGAGTTTCTACTTTGCCTTCTTGAGAGAGAGAGAGAGAGAGAGAGAGAGGGGGAGAGAGAGAGAGAAAAGAAAGAAAATATATATTAACGTCTATGGAAGGCCAGATTGGTCTATGAGACAAATCTGTATACAACAAGTCCATGTCCTGAGTATCATGGAAAGAAAAGCTGAAATGAAAAGCTAATCCTAGTCATATGTGTTAGCACATTCATCCCCAGTTTCTGCCCATTTCTGGTGTCCTTTTGGTCCCATTTGTATGGCCCTTGATTGTGGCCTGGCCACCCCTTTTTTCCATATTTTTTTGGGATTTTTCCTAGCCCTTTTGGTATTTTACCAGTCGGCCAGCTCCTTTGCTCCAGTCGGCTAGCTTATTGAGCTCCAGTCGGCCAGCCCTCCTCACCTATAAATAGGTGGGGCTGGCCTCTTATCATTCATTCAGTCTTGTACATATTTTGCTCCCTTACTTATGAGACTTGTAGTGTCTCTTGCTTGGGACTGTTTTGTTTCAGTATTTTCAGCATAGTTTGCTCCATATCTCTCTCTCTCTTGCACTCTCTGTTCAGCACATTCTAGTGCCACCCTGCTTCCGCTCTGTGCACTCTTCCATGGTATCATCGCTCCCGGTTTAGCAACCTCCTTGCTGCCCCAGTTTCAACACTGTTTTCAGCACCCTCTCCTCTACGTTTTCTCTCAGATTTGCAGCCCTTTGCTGCTGCGTTTTCTGGACAGCACTTGCTGGTCTTTTCGCCTACAGATTGGCTTCATCAACACAGCCATCAGGTACTTGTTGACCACCGTTTTCTTTTCCACATGGAGATTGGACATAGGCGGCGTGTTTTTTTCAGGACAGCAGCCTTGTGTGTGCTGCGTTTTCCTCTCCAGTGGGCTTTCCCCTTTGCAGAGGGGGTCTGTGGTGTTGCAGGCTTTGGTGGCACTCTTGGTACTTGTGGAGGACTTTTCTTCTTCAGAGTTTGTGCGTTTTTCTTGAGGAGAGCCCAAGCTACTGTCCTTGTTGTTGCCTTTCCCTCTTGCACCCTCTGACAACATATTCTCGGGTGCTGTCCAGCCTCTTAGGGCTGCGTTTTGGTGGGAGGAAAGACCCTATATCAGCGTTTTCGGATTTGGACAGTTTTTATCTTTTGAGGGTTGGTCCTATTGATTGGATCAATGATGACAACTTCAGATTTGGCTCCCATACCACTCTCTTGTTATTTCCTTGATGAGGCAGACAAGTTGGATGGTGGTAACTTTCAGTCATGGAAGTTGCAGGTTACTTCTATTCTCAAGGAGTATTGTTTGATGGAGTTTCTCTCGTACAAGAATCGGTGCTTGCCGGACCTTGCCTCAGCGGAGGATGTGTGTCGGTGGAGGAAGACTGACGGACAGATCTATGGCTTTCTCCTCCTGAATTGTCAGGATTCGGTTCTTCGACACTTCATCTATGATCCTAATGATGCTTCTACTTTCTATGTGTGGCAACTGCTTTGTGACCTGTATGGTGATGCCAGTGATCGACAGATGCTCTTTGCTTCTGGGTGCTATGCAGCCAGTGATCTTATGGATACTTCTTTTGGAGATGTTCCTGTAGTGAAGGATAGTGGGCCAGTTTTGCTCATTGCATCTGAGGAGTTTGTTTCTCTTGTTTCCTTGCCTTCAGTTTCTGTGCATACTTCTCCTTGCTAGGATGATATGTCTGGTAATGTTTTTGAGGATGATATTGGGCTATCTTTGCTCACAGCTTCTGAGGGGGATATTTCTCCTTTTGCTTTGCCTCTGATTCTTTCTTCGTCAACCAGTAACCAGGATGTGTTGCTGGTCCCTTTGCCTTCTATTGAGGAGCCTGCTTCTACGTTGTGTAACCAAAATCCCTGAGAGTGATGCACCACTCCCTTCTCCTCTGTCTATGAAGTCCGTGACCTCATCTATGTACAGGCCAAAGAGTGACCAAAATCCCTGAGAGTGATGCACCATCTTTGCGCTCCTTTCCCCACCCGCCCCCTTCATCTCTCTCTCTCTTCGCTGCTTCCATCTGTGTGCCCCTTTCCCCACCCGTCCCCTGCATCTCTCTCTCTCTTCACTGCTTCCATCTCTGCGCCCCTTTCCCCACCTGCCCTTGCTCAAGCCCCCAAGGCAGCAACATACCTATCTGCTGCTACTTGTGTTGCTACTTGCCTCCCCACTTGCAGCTGGCCATCTATGGGGGCCACCAGCTGAGGAGCAAAATCAGTATTAGAAGGGGGACCCCTTCAGTCCAACATGGACAGCTCGCTGGCAACAAGGACTAGAGGTGAGAAGGAGAGGAAATACAGCTCGATTTGGGCAAGCACACAGAAGATCGGCGACCCGCATATCAAAACATGCCTGACCACCATGAGAGAAGTATGCAAAATGCAGGATACGGACATTGAGCACCTACAAAAGAAGCTCGGGGAGAACAAGGATAGTGATGACCTTAGACATGAGTTGTGTGCCTCCATGCAAGAGGAGATGGATAGGTGGAAGGCAGACATGCAAGCATACATGGCAACACAGCTAAGCAAGATGCAAGAGGAAATGATCCAAATGTTGGATGCAAAAACCAGCCACCACACCTCACTAATCACGGAGCTGGAGGCCCAAGTCGCCACCCTTAGAGTGGAAAACGAGACCTTGAGGGCACGTACTCAATTCGAAGAAGGAGAGATTCAACTATCCCTCAATGATGAGCTGAATACACTTAGAGAGCAAATGAAGATCCTCCAGGAACAAGAGGAGAAGAAGGCAAACGAGGCAACCTCATGGGCCGAGGTGATTAAGAAGACACAGAAACAAGTAGAAGAAGCGGACAGCTGGATTGAGGTTGCCAAGAAGCAACGGAACCCACTATCATCCCCAAACATCATCAATATAACACTTGAAGACGAGAAAAGAAGGAAGATTAGTGCATTGAATGTGAGAGTGGTGGGATGGAAGGAAGGAGCCTCGCCGAAAGAGGACGCCATAGCACTATGAAGAAAGCTAGAAATTGCTGATACCCCCTTCGTCGAGGCATGGAGGGTGGGCTAAGACATCACCAAGGACCGCGCACTCATCCTCAAGTTTGCGGGGTTGGAGGCAAGGCAAGCATTCCTTACCAAAAGGCGGGCACTAAAAGGAGAGAAGACTTACCTCGAAGATGATCTCACACTAGCACAAGTGGCACACAGGAGGGAGTGCATGCCATGCATCTTGGATGCACGGAAGGCAAGGAAATGGGCAGTGTACAGCGATTGGAGGGTGATCATCATCGAGCGACGTGCCCAATGACGGTGTGAGACCTATGAGACCAAGCTAGAGATTGCGGTTTGGAACTGCAATGGTGCCTTGAGGACAGATACAGGTTTGTTCGAGGAGACATTTAGAGGAAGAAACTTGGTCTTATACACATAGACTCATCAGTGCCAGGGGAGTCAGCTTCCAAAGGTGAGAGGATACAGATGGGAGTCTGTTCACTGCCCACACCCACGCACAGTAGGGGGTACCCGGGGTCGGGAGGGGTGGCTTTACTATACAGGGAGGAGCTTAAACATGTGATACAGGTGGTCGGATGGGATGAGGCCGCACAGGTTTTGTGGGTGAGGATCCAGACAGAGAGGACCCGAGACATCTACCTTGCAGTGTGCTACTTTGCACCCTCCAATTCTAAATATGCCACCCATGGAGAGTCCCCGTACCTGCTCCTTCTTTGAGATAGATGATCCCATGTACCAGAAGATTGACACGGTGGGTACGGATCTGGAGCGGACATCACAGGATACAGCAGCCCGCACAGAATATGGAGAGTATCTCTAAGCCCTCGGCGGGGCTCATAGGCTAGCCATTTATAATGGCCTGGCTAGATGGCCTAGATTCAACTCCTTCACCTCCTACCCCTTCGGACATGGAGCTAGTACAGTGGACTATTTAATGGGATCCCTCTCTCTGATCCCACTCATTCCGGATGTCACGTGCATCCCGCACTTGGATGCCACGTAGACATTCTGTACAGAAGGTGCAGGACCTGGGATGGTGAACTGGTCCCATGTGAGCCCAGTCCGGGACGAGTCAGCCAGGGATCCATCTCAGTCGTCCGAGGTCAGGTGTGCATTGTCCTGCACATGAGTCCAAGGTCAGGTGTGCACTGTCCTGCACATGAAGCAGTGCCAGTCCGCGCTGTGAGTCTCCCTCTGGAATGATGTCAGATGTTCTGTGTATCTGGTTTGCAACTGGATGCCAGGCCTCTGTAGGCATGTAGGTTTGCATGTAAAGATGGGGCCAGCCCATAGGGCTACCCCAGTACTCTTGCACTCTTAGTATGGGCATGGGGGAGGTGTAGAACCACCCCCAAGGGGCCAGGAGGGCCCAAGCTTTGCCCACCAGCCAAGGCATGGGCTGGAGGGGCTGTCGGCCAGCTGTACTGCTGCTGGACAGGCAGCCGACTGGGTCAGAAACCCTAATCAGCAGGTAGGCCAGGTGTAGGGGCAGTCCCACACCTCTGCGTAGCATGCCCAGCAGCCAGGAGCTGTCCCAGAAAACATGCGCAGGCTGGACAGCACTTATTATAGTGTGAATTCAGTTTATTAGAATAAACCCAGTCGTGGAGCTTTTATTAGATGGCCGACTGGATGAAAGGAGGGGTATAAAAGCCCAGCCAAGAATTCATTGAGGTCATCTCGTAATTCACCAAGTGCTCCAAGCAAACAAGGGCCAGGACAGCCAAGAACATTGCTAAAGCAAAGGGGTGAAGGACTGAAGGTCAAGGGCAGGTTTTCCAGCCAAGAAAAGGTCAAGTACTTTGTATTTGTTTTTCAGATTTACATCATTCTAATAAAGCAACTACACCATCCGTGGTGGGGGCCCTACAGAGGGTAATTGGGACCCAATACTGTGTCCTCTCCATCTCCCCCTTTTCTCTCTATTTTTTTGCACATCGTCTTTCAGTTTGTGCGTTAATTCCGTCGCGAAAAGAGTGCTGTTTTCTGAGTTTTGAAGTACCGATCCTTCTCCGAAGCTTCCGCATATTACAGTGGTATCAGAGCTCACTTCAAGGACAAAGATTCAGCAAAGAAAACCAGAAATTTTTTTTCGCTCGTGTGGTTGGTTTTTAGACACCGGTGGACTACCCCTTTCGGAGTGACTCCTGTCCCTCGAAGGACGGTTGGTTTTTAGCCTCCGGAAGCCTCCGGAAGTCTCCCACACAGATAGTGGATGGTCAGATTGCGTTCCGGAAAGGAATTGCATTTTCCCGCTATGGCGAACTTTGGCGACGAGAGAGAACCAGAACCATGGGACCAGAGTGCACCAGGCAGCCCAGCGAGGGCACCCGGCTTGAGTGTACAAGACATGTTTCAGCAGATGATGCGAGCAATCGCAGACCAGACAACCAAGTTGGATGAACAGAAGGCGCGGATTTTGGCTCTGGAGGAGCGTTCTCGCTCTCCAGCGTCGGGTTTTCCATCTCCTCCTCCCTCTCCTTCCGTATCCCAGATACCAGATCCTCGTCACAGGGACCCTCTCGCAGGGTCACAGCCGCAGCCAAGCTCCTTGCTTGAGATGCAGATGCGTGCATTGGAGATTCGACAACGAGAAGACGACGCCATGCGACGAGTGGAACACGAGCGTTACCTCAGAGCTTTGGACGCCAGATTGACACCGGCGGCGCCCTCGAATCATTTTCCCGAGAAAATGAATTTCAGTAAGTATAATGGTAAACTCGATCCCACTACTCTGTATTCATGGTTACATCAATTTGAAGCTTACTTTGCCGCAGTTAGGAAATCAGATATTGACAAAGTGATCTTAGCTAGTTGGTACTTGGAAGGCGAGGCCATCCCTTGGTGGACTCAGTGGGCTCATGCCCACACCAGATCAGGTATGGTAGCTTATGTGTGGGACGAGTTCGTCCGTGACCTTAAGCAGCGGTTTTTACCGCCCCACTACCTTGAGCGACTCGAAGACGAGTTCAGGGGTGCGCGTCAGAACGCGCAACCAGTCCTTCAGTTTGCCAATAAAATTTCGACCTTGTGTCTGCAATTAGGCTTATCTGATACGGACAAGAAAGGGCAGTTTTTGTATGGCCTGGACATGCAAATCCATTGGGAGGTGCGTATGTTTAGGCCAGCCACCTTTGAGGACGCACTCTCGCTTGCGCAGAGTGCAGAAATGAAACACAATGGTGGCAAGCCCAAGACTTCCCAGCCAGCTTCTCCTAAGGCTAACGCCTCGGGGGGCAAAAGCCAGAACCAGACGGGCTCTTCCCCAGGACAGAGCTCGGGAGCCTCTGGCTCCAAGAACTCGAACAATGCGTCTAAGCTTACTCCAGACTAGAAAGCGGAGGCAGGCAAGACAGGTGGCAAGTTAAGTGCTGAGGAGCTTTCTCAGTACAGGAAGGAGGGTAGATGTTACTTTTGTCACACAAAAGGTCATACTTCTCGGGATTGTCCGAAGAAGCCTCCAAAGGCCGCCGCCGCCTCCACAGCTTCCGTGGTGAGCACAGCTCCCCCACAGACCCTAGCGGCTACCCCTAGTTCTTCAACCCCCGGTGCTTCAGTTGGAGCAATTATTAGCCGGGAGCTCGAAGATAAGCAGAAGGGCGCCCATGACCAGGAGTATGAGCGCAACGAATTGCTCAAGTCCTTTGGCTACATAGGTGGCCAGAGAGTCGTGGTCTTGTTTGACAGCGGCAGCACGGAGGATGTGGTCACGGAAGAGGCCGCTAGGCGTGCCCGTTTCGAGCTGACTCCGGTGGACAAACAGGTTGAGGGTTTTAGCACAGGTATGACAACGAGCATCAAGTATGAAGCTCTAGGTGCTAAATTAGTGATTCAGGGCATAGAGTTTGTGCGTGACTTTATGGTTGCCCCTCTTGTAGGAGCAGACATAATTTTGGGTATCCAGTGGTTTCACAAGTTTCTTCCTGATGTCAAGTGGGACAAGCACACGTTCCAGATTGATCGGAATGTGTCAAACACCCCGGTGACCATTAAAGTGTGAGCCAGGTATTCCAAACTTTCCGCTCATAAGCCACTTGCAGGCTAAGCGAGCAGTCAATGAAAGCAACGAGCTCTATGTCAATGAAAAGAAGTCAGAATTTTATCTGTTCCAGGTACATTACTTGGGATATATAATCAGTGCTGAAGGCATTCGACTTGATCCGGCTAAAGTGGCCGAGATTGTTAACTGGGAAGTACCTCAGACCGCTTATGACATTAGATCATTTGTAGGTATATACCAGGCATATTCCACCCACATTGACAAGTTTTCTGATCTCTCGGCAGACCTCACCGATCTGCTAAAGGGAGTGAAAACAAGGAGGCAAAAGATTCGAATGACTCCACGAGCGTTGGAGGCATTCCAGAACCTCAAGGTGGCTTTGTCAGAAGCGCCTTGTTTAGCCCTTGCCTCATGGGACGAACCATTTTAAGTGATCACCGATGCGAGTAACATCGCAATTGGAGGTGTATTGCAACAGAAAGTCATCCGGTAGCTTACATGTCTCGTAAGTTACTGCCCGCCGAAAAGAACTACTCAGTCTATGATCGTGAACTCCTAGCAGTTATACAGGCCTTGAAACATTGGAAACATTTCCTGTATGGCCGTGACTTCGAAGTTCGCACTGACCATCAGGCATTGCGCTGGATTCAGACAATGCCAAGTGCACAGTGGAGTGATCGACAACACCGCTGGAGTCAGATATTCCAGCAGTTTGGTGGCATGATTGAGTACCTTCCAGGAAAGGCCAATCCAGTGGCCGATGCTTTGAGCAGGAAGGGACAAGTATATGCGATTCAGACCACTAGACTGGACCTTGTTGGTACATGACTAGAAGACATGAAGCACACGTACGCGGATTCCGAGGAATTCGGTACTCAGTGGGAACAGGCATTGGATGCCACAGGACCATGCCATTTTCTGATACGCGATGGTTGGCTTTACTACAAAGGCCGACTGTGTGTCATGAAATCATTCCGGGCAGCTCTTCTCCATGATGCCCATGACGCCATTACAGGTGGTCATAGGGGCATGAATTCGACTCTGGAGAAATTAGAACGGCAATACTTTTGGCCAAAGATGAGGCGTGATGTGTTTACATATGTACAACGCTGTGACATTTGTCAAAAGGTGAAAGCTCCTCGTGGAAAGAAGTTAGGGTTGTTACAGCCTTTGCCAATTCCTGAGGGTCCTTTCCAGGACATTTCGATGGACTTTGTCACAAATCTGCTTCCCAGTCCGAGTAAGCGTAATACACAGTGTTTAACGATTGTTGACAGGTTCAGCAAATTTGTTATGCTTATTCCTTGCAGGGCCAATGTGACCGCCGAGGATGTTGCCCAGCTATTCATTCGGCATTGGTACCCGATTGGTGGGATTCCTAGGACCATAGTGTCAGACCGAGATGCCAAGTTTACCAGTCATTTTTGGAGGGCATTGTTTGATAATTTTGGTACTAAGTTGAATTTTTCCAGTGCATTCCACCCACAGACAGATGGCCAGACAGAGATATATAACCAGTTGGCCTTTGATGTACTGAAGTGTTATGTCCACGATCAACAAGGTAAGTGGGAATCGTTTTTGCCTTTAGTTCAAGCTGTTTTGAATGACTCTTTTTCTTCAGCTATTGGCAGGACTCCATATGAGGCAGCGTTTGGAAGGCCTTTCCAGTCGTTAACCAGGACTTCGTCTTCAGTACCGGAGGCAAACAGAGTAACGGAGTCTTACCAGGAGATCCTAGAGTCCGTTAAAGACAGATTGGCTAAAGCGCAAGAGGCCTACACTCGACAGGCCAATAAAGACCGAAGGGACATGAAGTTTTCGGAAGGAGATTGGGTGTATCTTCGGATTATGAAGCAAAGATTGAAACAGGTGGGCAAGCGATGCCCAAAGTTGTCTTTCAGGAGCTTCGGACCATTCCCCATCCGGAAAAAGATTAATGAGGTGTCTATGCAGTTAAAGCTACCTCCGAGTTGGACTATGCACGATGTATTTCATGTCAGTTGGTTAAAGCCATATGCAGGTCCACCCCCTTCAGAGGTCAAAGACGAAGCGGAACCAGACATCATTGATGAAGCAGAAGTAATGGTTCCAGAACAGATCCTTCTGCACCGTTTCAAGCGATCCTTCTGCACCGTTTCAAGCATGGCTCAGGCCGAAGACTACGACAGTTTCTCACGAAGTTTCAAGACCGAGGAACTCATGAAGCGGTATGGCTCGACAAAGAGTTTTTCGAAGACTATCCGGCATTATTGACGGATAGTTTGGAGGCTATGCAGCTTCGGTCAAGTTAAGCAGAAGGGGATGTCACGTGCATCCCGCACTTGGATGCCACGTAGACATTCTGTACAGAAGGTGCAGGACCTGGGATGGTGAATTGGTCCCATGTGTGCCCAGTCCGGGACGAGTCAGCCAGGGATCCATCTCAGTCGTCCGAGGTCAGGTGTGCATTGTCCTGCACATGAGTCCAAGGTCAGGTGTGCACTGTCCTGCACACGAAGCAGTGCCAGTCCGCGCTGTGAGTCTCCCTCTGGAATGATGTCAGATGTTCTGTGTATCTGGTTTGCAACTGGATGCCAGGCCTCTGTAGGCATGTAGGTTTGCATGTAAAGATGGGGCCAGCCCATAGGGCTACCCCAGTACTCTTGCACTCTTAGTATGGGCATGGGGGAGGTGTAGAACCACCCCCAAGGGGCCAGGAGGGCCCAAGCTTTGCCCACCAGCCAAGGCATGGGCTGGAGGGGCTGTCGGCCAGCTGTACTGCTGCTGGACAGGCAGCCGACTGGGTCAGAAACCCTAATCAGCAGGTAGGCCAGGTGTAGGGGCAGTCCCACACCTCTGCGTAGCATGCCCAGCAGCCAAGAGCTGTCCCAGAAAACATGCGCAGGCTGGACAGCACTTATTATAGTGTGAATTCAGTTTATTAGAATAAACCCAGTCGTGGAGCTTTTATTAGCTGGCCGACTGGATGAAAGGAGGGGTATAAAAGCCCAGCCAAGAATTCATTGAGGTCATCTCATAATTCACCAAGTGCTCCAAGCAAACAAGGGCCAGGACAGCCAAGAACATTGCTAAAGCAAAGGGGTGAAGGACTGAAGGTCAAGGGCAGGTTTTCCAGCCAAGAAAAGGTCAAGTACTTTGTATTTGTTTTTCAGATTTACATCATTCTAATAAAGCAAATACACCATCCGTGGTGGGGGCCCTACAGAGGGTAATTGGGACCCAATACTGTGTCCTCTCCATCTCCCCCTTCTCTCTCTATTTTTCTGCACATCGTCTTTCAGTTTGTGCGTTAATTCCGTCGCGAAAAGAGTGCTGTTTTCTGAGTTTTGAAGTACCGATCCTTCTCCAAAGCTTCCGCATATTACACCGGAGTTGACCATCTCTCCTCGCCCCATCAGTGTTGCAGCCAACCATGCATACCTGGCCTTCTCCCTCACATGCCGATACACCATGCAACCACCTGCTTTGCCTCATCACCGTCCGAGATACCACTTCACGAGAGAGACCTCTTCCATCTATTCTGGTCATGTCTACCGCATCCTCTCCTACCTCGACCCCCACATCCCACTTGATGAGCTTACTACACACCTCTCAGCCACCCTCCATACGTCCGCTGCAACCGCCTTCTCACACTCCAGAGCCACCCCTACATCACTAGGAGGGATTGTCCCACAGAATAGCTGGTACGACGAGGAATGTCGTGAGATCCTAGCCCGTCTACATCGGGAGATGGCACTAGGATCCACCACTCACCAACTTGCGCGAGTGAACTTTCGACATCTCACACGGGGAAAGAAGAGAGCCTACCTAGCCAAGCTTGAGCAGGAGCTATGCCAGCTATTTCTTGGAAGGGACTGTAAGGAGGCCTAGAGGATCTTCCAGGATCATTGCCTGCCAACTCCGATTACTTCACCTAGCACCTGGCACACCTGTCACCTCTCTCTACCATGTCTCCGAGCAGCCACCTCTCCCCCATCCACCCGAATCTCGTCCCCCACACTCTTCCTTCTTTCACCTCAGCATGGTGAGAGATGCTATTGACAGGATGCAGATTGGGAGAGCACAAGATCATGATGGACTCCTCACCGAGCATTTCTCCCATGCTAGGGACACGCTAGCCCCTTTACTGGTTCACATGTTTAACAGGGCTTTATGTGACGGCTTCCCCGTTAGCTGGTCATCGAATACTATTGTACCTATCTTGAAAGCAGGTGACCCCATGGACCCCAACAACTATAGGACTATCATGATTGGTCACACCTTGGTCAAGATTTATGGTTCGATTTTGGAGCATGAGCTTAGTAGGGAGAGTTTTCTCGTTTGGCATTTGCACTAAGTGGAGAGTCATTGGCTTGAGTTTCTGGGGTTATTCAAGAGGACTCTTCTCACGTGCCATTTGCATTGGGTGGAGTATCTTTAGTGTTTGATGGCAGGGCAAGAGGACACATTATCAGATTTGTCTTTGTCTTGGGAGGATAGGCCAGTGGGTTTATCTTCATGGTACACAGATTTCTTGGGAGATTGTACTGACAACAACGGGGGTTATGATTTTGGTGTATCAATTTGGAGTATGTTCCACAGGATAGACCTACAGGTGCGCAATACTAATGGATACAGATTTGGTGCAGCGTTTCTGAGAGGTATTTCTCTTGGTTTTGCTTTCTTCATTCATAGTGCATTGGAGCTGGTGCAAGGAGTTTGTCTACTCCATCTGAGCCAATGCATTAGTGGCTGGAGTTTGGACGGCAGAGATTTGCTAGGCCGTTCTCATGATTCCAGCCTCATGGAATTTCCAGATCAGATGCCTAGCTACTGCAAGATGCTTTTAGAGTCTAGACGACACACATAACAGATCAAAGACTTAAGGCTCAACAAAAAAGGCCACCCTCCAAGGGATGCTGCACGCATGCATGCACATGCACACCTTAACCCTTCATAGTTGCCAGGTGTTCAAACAACGTTTTGCATCTATAAGGGGGAATAAATGTGCCTGAAGTTCACTTGGAAACATCTAAACTTTGTGTACATGTGTAGAGCATGCAAAATTTGCAATTTTGGTCATGAAAATCAAACACTTTGCAATGTGAAACCTGTTGGAATGCACATCGGAAAATGAGAACTGTTGTGAGAAAGAAAATGCAGAAGTGTAGAGAGAAAGAAGCTGTATAAACTCTGCTATATACACAAGATCCAGTACAAAATACAAGTGGGGGGCAAGGGTGGTATTTATACCACTCTATGTTGTTGGTCGGCCAGCCCAAAAACAGGCGACAGGTTGCAGACATGTCCACGATTGGAATAAAACCTGTCGGCCAGCAAAACATGGCAGTTGACTAGGAGAAAACAGGTGAGCGAGGACAACATCAGTCGGCCAGAATAGGAAGTCTCCCATGACTAGCAAAAATTGAGAAAACAATGGAAAAATGGAGACTACTCGTAACTCTGGCAGGCACACCCACAAAAGAGGCCCTCACTCCCTATTGAATAATATGGTACAGATAGGAGATGACTGTTAACACCCCTTCTTAGCTCCTGGATGTGGAACCAACCCCAGTGAGCTGGAGTGTTGCCGGAGCATGGCCTGAGGTACAGACTTCGTGAAGAGGTCCGCTGCATTGTCCTCCGTTGAACAATAAACAAGCAAGATGTCACTAGTTAAAATCTTGTCATGAACAAAGTGATATTGTATCTCTATGTGCTTGGTCCGGGCATGGAAGACCGGTTTCCGAGCAATAGCTATACAACTCATGAACATACCGTTGCCGAGAAACAAAGAACCCCCTCTGGGTCTGCCAAATCTCCAATTCCAAAAAGAAATGGAGTAAACCTAAGTCGGTCATCTCAAACTCCTTTGGTAAGGCAGTCTTCGTCACAGCTATGTGCTCCACATGACCGTCGGTGAGAATAAGATCATCCACATAAAGGATAATCAAGGTGACCATACCGTGTTCCGGAAAGAGATACAAGTTAGGATCAGCAACTAATCTAAAACTTGTCCGTAGAAAGAAGGAATCAATCTTCTGATTCCAAGCCCTGGGAGCTTGCTTAAGACCATACAAGGCCTTCCATAACCTGTAAACCATCTCCTTTGACCCCAAAACCTCAAAGCCTGGAGGTTGCTCAACATACACCTCTTCCTGCAAGTCACCATTAAGGAATGCAGATTTTACATCCATCTGATATACATGCCATCGTTGAGAAGAGGCAAGGGCAAGAGCTGTATGAATCGTGGTCATCCTCGCTGTCGGCGCAAAGGTATCCTCATAGTCGATGCCAAGTTGCTGAGCATAGCCCTTATCCACAAGTTTGGCCTTGTGCTTGTTCACCGACCCATCAGACGCTTACTTGGTCTCATAGATCCACTTGACGCCAATGAGACGGACGATGACTCCCAAGTGTTATTCTTCTCTATGGCTTCCAGTTCCACTTGCATGGCTTTCCTCCAAGTCTCTTGGGAAAGAGCTTCCTTAACAGAAGTGGGCTCTTTGTCTCGAATGATACGAGACATCAAAGCATAATTTACCTGTAACAGCTTCTGTGATTGACTTTTATCACGAACTTTGTGCGATCTTCAAGGTCCATCCTCTGTGGTCCACTCGGAGGGATACTCCGTAACACCTGACCCTCGAATGGTGTCCAACAACCACTTTGGCACTTGACCAGAACGTGGAGCCTCCTACTGTTGGGGCTCATCTCCAACCTCGAACTCAAACTTTACAACTGACTGAGACCAACTAGTTGGAACAATAGCCTAAGAAGGATCCTCAAACTCATCTGGTTCTCCAAGAAGTGGTGGCTCATCAACAGTGGAAGTTGGAGCATGCTCATCAAAGACAACATTCCTACTGACAACAACCTCGTTCCGTTGTGGGTCATATAATCTTTAGCCTTTGGAAAGAGAGTTATATTTCTGGGACTTTGAGTCAAGCTTCCCCCTCTACTTCTTTGGAATGTGAACATAGGCATCAGTCCCAAACACACGAAAATGGGTAACATCTGGTTTCTTGCCAAAATAAGCCACATATGGAGTCATCTTTCGTACTGAAGTCGTCGGAGATCAATTGAGGGTATGGACAGCCGTAGCCATAGCCTCTCCCGAAAGTGGACAAGGAAGATCACTTTGCTCCAGCATCGCCCTCGCCATCTCCACCACAGTCGAGTTCTTACGCTCAACTACTCCATTCTCTGAAGGCGAACCTATATTGGCCAGCTCCCGCTTGATGCCATCCTCCATACAAAACCGCACAAAAGCATTAGAAGAGAACTCCCCTCCTTTGTCAGCCCGAAGAGTCTTTACTTGCAATCCAGACTCCTCCACCATAACATGCCACTCCTTGAACTGAACAAAGGCTTGGTCCTTCTGGGAAAGAAAATAAACCCATGTAAACCTGCTACAATCATCCACAAGCAGCATAAAGTACAAAGAAGCTTCCAAAGATGGGGTCTGCATAGGTCCACACAAGTCAGTGTGTACCAACTCCAAAGGTTTCGAAGCCTGACTAGTAGCCTACTGCCAACATTTGGCAAGCCATCCACCATTTGGTCTCGGAAAGCCCGCCATAGCGCATCCACATTCAAGTGGCCAAAATGGAAATGCCACAAATTAGTAAGTTGAGTACCTGTTAGAGAAGAGAGTGCTGAGAGTTTGTAGATCCCATTCTCCACTCCACCTTCCCAAACAACTTGGTCTATTGCTTTGTCCCGGACAGCAACAAAATGCTCATCAAACTCCACCCGTATGCCAGCCTTGCAAATCTCATACACTGACAAAAGATGAAAACCAAGAGCTAGGACATAAAGAACACGGGAGGAATGCTTCCCCCCTTTGCCATCGGGAATAATCTCCAACTTGCCCTCACTGTGAATCGGGATAGTGGATTTGTTACCAATGAAAATGTGACCTGGCTACTGTCGAAGAGCTTGTAATAACTCTCAAGAAGGAGTCATGTGCTTGGAAGCACCACTATCGAGAATCTACTCCCGAGTATCTCTGGCGGTGAGACCAACTGCCTCCTTACTCGAAGAAGATGAAGCATCTGTATCCATAATCTCCAAGGTGCACTAAATCTGGAGTCTTTGCAGCTGCAACTAAAGAATCAACACTCTTCTCGGTACTCCACTGAGGACACTTTCTATAATAGTGACCCTTCTAGCCACAATGGTTACAGGTCCCGCTTGGTCTTCAAAGCATCACGCTTTGAGTCGGGCTTCTTGTCGGAAGACTACTTCGATGAAGACTTCCCTTTGCCCTTATTGTTGTTGCTGTTGCTGTTGCTGTTGCGGCCTTTTGATTGGCTAGTAACGGCCTCAAAACCTCCGCTCTGTGGAGGGTTCGTAAAACGCTCTTCCTGGTCCAAAACCATAGGCACAAGCTCCTCCCATGTGATGGTGCTGAGCCTCCCATTGGTAATCAAAGAGGAATAGAAGGCTGAATATTGAGAGGTCAGATGAGATAGCAGAGTGACGGCCATATCCTCTGAAGATATCTCCTTCCCAGCCTGAAGAACCTCTTGGTGAAGAGGTTGGAGTTTGTTTATGTGCTCCCACATCATCGAAGACTTTGCAGAATTCATCACTCGCATTTGCACTTCCAAGGAAATCTACTTCATGAGTGATACCCTATTATACAGAGAAGCCAAGTGCTGCCAAATCCCTCGGGCCAGCGTTGTGTTTTTGATATGATTAATCACGTGGGTGTGCAATTAAGGAAGACGAAAGAATGCACACGGGCATTGACACGATCCCATAATTGTGCCTGAGCCTCCCGTTCTTTCCTAATAGAAGGCAAAAGCTCCCCATCCTCCAACTCTGGCCGTGGAACACCAACCACAATGAAATCAGCCAAGTCGTAAGACCCCAAGACAGACTCCATCATTACCTTTCAGATGCCATAGTTGGTCCCGTCCAACTGTTGATCCACCGGGAATGCGGAGAGAGCGGGGATCTTTATATGCTTCTTAGCCATCTCAAGCAAATTTGCCATCACAAGGGTTCACAAGGTCTTGTGAAGGGAGGTGCGTGGGAAAAAAATTGAAGAAGAGGTTGCAAACACTATGCAAGGTGGCTGTCCAATAGTGATGGCTGCCTTCTACCTGTTCTCCAAGTCCGGAACAGCCCAAGAATTCTCCAATGAGCACCAAAAAATGGCAAATACTCAAGCTCTCACTGTCTCCAGGCTTCAAGCCACTTGGGGCTCTGATACCATGTCAGAAAATGAGGACTGTTGTGAGAAAGAAGAACGCAAAAGTGTAGAGAGAGAGAGAAGCTGTATAAACTCTGCTATATACACAAGATCCAGTACAAAATACAAGTGGGGGCCAAGGGACCCTATGCTGCTGGTCAGCAAGCCCAAAAACAGCCGACAGGCTGCAGACATGTCCACGACTGGAATAAAACAAGTCGGCCAGCAAAACATGGCAGTCGGCCAGGACAGCAGCAGTCGGCCAGAACAGGAAGTCCCCCACGACTAGCAAAAACTAGGAAAACAATGGAAAAATGGAGACTACTCCTAACTCGGGCGGGACACCCACAACAGAGGCCCTCAATCCCTAATGAGTAATATGGTACAGACAGGAGATGACTGTTACAAAACCTGATGTTTTTAATTGTCGTTGAAGATTTTAATAGAGTTACTGCTAGAGAATTTAGAGCCCAAACTTCACGCAAAATTCAGATAGATTGAAGACATGTACATATTCATGACAGTCTAGCCAGAGTTGAAGATTTTTACAGCTAGAGAGTTTAGAGCCTGCATGCAAAATTCAGATAGATTGAAGACATGTACATATTCATGACAGTCTAGCCCAGATCTGGTCCAAGATTGAAGACTATTTCGTGATTCATTCAAACTTCAAAGTTCCATGGCCATTTACCAAGTGAAGAGCCAAGTCAGAAAAGTAGTAAAGCCAACACATGTCAATGTGTATAAGGAGCTCAAAATAACCTAATAAAAAATGGGACCCCAATGCCTTTTATAAATTGGGAGTGGAAAAGAAACATGCGAAACGTATGAAATATTTCGTACTGTACCGAGGGAATATAGTATAAACCCCCAGCTTCCCCCGCCCCCCGCCCCCCTTTCTCAGGACAGCAGGCCATGGTGGACCATTTTGCTTATGGTGATCCATGAGTTTGATCCCCCTCATGTCTATCACCAGACAAGGTCTTGAAATGGATTTATAACGATTACTATCTTCTTGGCACACTTGAGAGTTTCCGCTTAATTTTTTAATTCACATCATGATTCGATTAGGTTAAATGACACACCCTGCACATCTTCCACCACAGTACTCACATTTGGTCTTATTGGTGGTTTCGGCTGGCCAAAGATGTTATAATAAACCTTTTTTTATATGTCTCTTCCCCACATGCCCGCCTCCCTCACCCGCCCCATTCCCCACAGAAAAAAAAAACTGTCCTGTAAGAAACTCAAGCTTGCGTAAGCATGCCCATGCCAAGCAGAGTACTTAGTTTTGTTTGAGATCTTTTTTTTTCTGTACTCGAATTATGAGGTTTGACAAATAATCATGGTAATCTATTTGTTTTGCAGAAATTGCACCCTCGGTTCTTATACAATAATACTGCCAATTCAGAGACGAATTTTACTCATCAATCACACAAGTTCTGCAATAATGAGAGAACAGGTGAGGCTTTCAGTGGGCATCAAGCCTGGATTCAACGTTGGCGCTCTTCTGCAAACTTACGTGCAATGTCGGGGAAGGCCTCAGTGCTATCTAATGATTTTAATGGAGACTTAAGCTCTGATCTCCTTGTGAAGCTCCCTGTGAGCAGCAACTCGAGTTCATGGTGTTCTGTAGCACCTAGCTACAAGGGGAACACTACCATGGGCTGTTTTGACAATAACTTGACAGAATCTGGCAGAGAAAGTAACAAGCACATGGAAGCGTTAGCAGCACATTTGGATTCTGGTTCAGGATCTACTCCTTGGGGTTACTTTCCTGCACACAGGAGTAATGTTTCATTAAGGGGCAACTGTATGGCTCCAAGTGTTGAAGCTATGGCCATAGTTGGCACTACAGCTAGCAAGCTGCATATGTCCTCATTGCAGAACAGAGGGTCTTTTTCGGTTTGGAGAGGTCTCTCTGAACATGACAAGGGCATCACCGAAGACAAGCTGCTGCACTCGATGGATATGGATGATCTGGATATTTAGGAGCGCCACATTGGTGATTGAGAACTTGCATGGGCGTCTACAACTTCTGTTTAGCAAGACCTCGTGTCTTAGGAATGAAGCCAGTCTATCAGGTATATGTTCTACTTTGAAACTTAGTTTGTCATCGGTAATTTTGTTAGTCAGTTTGCCATCTGTTTACATGTTGCCACTTACAAGCTGTCCAAACTTGATTGGTAGGTAATGCTGTTTTGGCATAGCCACTAGTTTTTTCTCATGGATATTTTGTTACAGGCTTTTACACCATGGAACTGCATTGACAAACCAGGGAAACGCACTTTCATTATTTGTTTTGTGGACTTCTATCAGCTGTGAGATAAATCTTTACAGTCTGTCTCACTCCCTTTGCTCAAATAAAAAACATTTGGGAGGTCAGCTAAAGCAAATTTTTTGCGTCCCAGTGGAGCTTGACTACTTCATTGAAATGCAAGCAATATTATGCAGCCAAGTCTATAGGAATGAGACACACTTTGGCAATCAGTACGTTAAGAAAGGGTTGCTCTATTCAAGATACTTGAAAATTAGGTTCTTATTAGTAGGTCTTCTACAGTTGAGGTTTGAAAACACTTCAAACATTTCTAGTAAGGTGATTTTTCTATCAATCACATGTTTCATGTGTATCATTATCTATGAGTTGATAAAGGTGGAAAATAAGTGCCTCATAAGAAAAAAGTGGAAAATGAGGGCTTGATGTACATACATGCTGTCATCAATTACATGTTTCATGTGTAAGCATATCAAAAGGCCATTTTCTGTCTTGAGGCGACATGTTACTTTTCAAACCCATTTCTTCGTCTTGTGCTCTTTGCAAGCCATATGCTCTCTTGCTAATGTGGATGCTAGAAAGGCCATTCACTTGTGGTATTAATGACATGGTAGCACTTGGCCTCATGGTAAAGACATGAACATAAGGTGAGCTGTAGCATTTCAAACAGGTTCAAGTCTACATCATGGAGAAGCAGAATTGCAACATGGGTGTATGCTCGTGACAGAATATGTTCATTGTTAGATGTAACACTCTATGCAAGTAAGCATGAAAAAGAAAGTGGCTTCATTAAAGTGTACACGAGTGAGCTGTGATAAGAAATTAGACTCATCAGCAAGGTTTTTTATACCTTACATTGAAGAATGTTGGAGGATCATCCAAAATAACTCAATATAGCCCCAATCCATCACTTGTAACACTTACATGGAAAATTCAAAGGAAATCTACACTAAAACATTGAATTATCTTGGGTTGATTGCAGAGCTTGATGCTCTAGAATTTTTGCATCGATTCTTGGACAATCACCTTCGTGATGCATCTTGCGGATAACACTCATACAACAATCCATGAACTTGTGTGGTACCTTCTCGTGCTTCTATAACAAACACATACATTGCATGAATACAATATCCAAATGTTAAAGCATGATTTCAAACTATTCATATCCGACATAGTCTAAACCATCACAAGCTCCATGAGACATAGCAGTTTTCTAGTCAAAATTGTGAGCAATAGAAAGTGATGTTTCTATTGTCTTGTGAGTTTATATGCCTTAACTTTTGAGACTCATGTTACACGGATAAGTAATTTAAAATGGATGGCAACTTCATTTAAGTAATACTCCTCATCCTCGTCAAAGTAAAGTTCTCTAGAATGGTTTGTAATTTCAACATTATAATCCCTCAATTTTTATGGCTACTTTTTAAACAAGAATACCCATACTTTTTGAGTTGGAAGAGGAAAAAGAAAGCAAAATGTTTTCGTCATTGCTTGATATGTCTTCTTCAGTTTATTAGACATGTATGCACGGCTTTGAGTATCCATCCATTGGATATTCATCTTTAATTTCACATCTAGAAGAGTGTTCCATTATATTTTAAACTTGAAAACATGAAGCCTTAACTTGCAATCAACTATGGTCTAGAGAAATTGAAGAGTTGAAGTTTAGCTCACAAAATTTTTTTTTTGGAGAAAGATTGTAAAAATAAAATTAAAAAGAGAAAATCTACATCAAGCTTTTTATCAAGAAGCTTAACTTACACAACACAAATTACTTCTGACACTAATAATCATTTCAACAGAAGCTACTAACCATTTAAATAGAAGCTTGCATCTCTACTAAACCCAAAATGTAGTGGATAAGCTTAGTGTCCTTAAGGCTGTTTGTAATATCACTTGTGAAGTTGGTAGACTCATGTCCATCTTTTCCATTTGGATGGTTTCCAATTCTGTAATCTCTGCCATCAGTATCCTTCAGCATTGATCTCATGTGCACATTTATACAGAGCTTCAATCCTTGCATCAGATTAGATAGAGTTTCATAAACATATAGAAATCCTATTAGCCTCCCCCCTAGAAGGATTTCCTTCCAATTAAGACTTGAGGTATGGACAGGTAGGATGAGGTAGTTCAAAAATTCGAGAGCTGCCTTGTTTTTAGGGCAGTTAATGAACATCTCCATCTTGGGAAAGCTTGCATTGTGTATTGTGATGTATCTCTATGAAGCAACTGAGCCTAGTCTTCCCTAAAGTTGGATAAGATTCTAATCAACCACTTTATAATAAATCTATTAGCTACTTTCCCTAAGTTAGGCAGACCAAGTCCCCCCTTCTGATTTGGAGAGTGTATTCTTTTTTCCTAACATAAGGTGGGAAGGCACATCATTGGTATCAAATGCTTTAGCCAAAAGATGAAGTCAGTTTCACTCAGCTTAAGAATGTCTTTATGTCAAGCTTTGCTAGGAGGAGTGACAAATGGAGTCCAATGGCACAACTCAAGTAGCAAGAGCATGAGCCAGTGAGGGATTATGTCTCTCTTTGAAGCACTTGAACTCTTGGTGCAAGCTTCAAGAGAGGCTCACTGATGAACAATTATTGACGTGCTTTCGCACAAGCGAATATGAGACCCTAGAATGCATGACTATCTGCGATTGTCAAAACCTGCCAACATTGAATTCATGCCGCAAATTGGGCATAGAATTCGAGGATAACATCTTAGAAATTACCCTAGCTTGAGGACCATCTTTGGTGCATCGTCTGAAGTGTCGAGTCATTATGACTCAGACATTAGAGACATGCAGGTAGAAAATATGACGGACGATGAACTAACATCAATAATTCTTGAAAAGGTCAAGCTAAAATAGGTAAGGGAACCTCCTCGAAATGCACACCTTTATCCAAGGAGGGAGTTAGTCTGGTGCTCAATATGTAGACATAATCATATAAGTGGTAAATGCCCGCATCTGCATCCCAGACCATTACTCTATTGTGCACATTGTAGATGCCTTGGAAATCATGAGACATCTATGTGCAGGTAAGGTGCTTAGCTGCCCACCCACTGATGTCGCTAGCATAAGTACTAGACAAACTATAGAACTACTGGCATAACTAACCCCATAAATGGTACTACTGAACCTACACCTACACCAAGACAAGGATACACATAGGGAATTTACAGGGTACCCGACCTTAACACCACTTGTCCTGCCACCACAACTGCCTCTACCACTAAAGATTACCCTTCATGAATCAAGCTTTAGTGAAAGAAACGCGGGAAGAAAGTGAATATCCACATGAGTCTGAACTTAACCATGACTATTATAAGGAGCTGCACGATATTGTGCCCGATTTCTATGTTATGCAAGGAGCGACACCACTGCCCATGTTTCAAAACTCTACCTGATTTCTACGTTTCTACGTTATGCAAGGAGAAACACCAGTGCCCATGTTTCAAACCTCTACGTAATTTCTACGTTTCTATGTTATGCAAGGAGCAACACTAGTGCCCATGTTTAAAACCTCTATCCCATAGAAGGGGAGAGACATGAACACAATAACTCAAAGCAACACCAGTGCCCATGTTTAAAACCTCTATCCCATATAAGGGGAGAGACATGAACACAACAACTTCCAGGCCCCTAAAACAATATTTTCATTGTCAAGAACCTCATATGATAGCCTAGTGCGTCCACTCAAATTAGGTGCTCCTGCTTAGCTTCTTTGCAGCATAGCTCTAGCATTTACATGTACGAAGTATGGAGTGGACCACCTAATTAATGACTGTACATACAAAACAAGTGGGAAAGCGGTTACTTCCACCAATCCTGCAACATGCCTCACTTAATTAGTGTACAATCAAGACGTATTGTATCACCATTAAATTGTTGATGTGTGTCTAGACCCACCAAATGAACAAAGACAAGGCATCATTTTAAAAGGTAGGAGGAGACGACCAAAAAGAGTAGGCAAGGGTGAGTCAATGGTCCAGATCTAGGATGGTTTTGATGAAGGGATGATAGAAATAGGATGAATACGGTTGCGCCAAGAGAGTATCCCTATAAAAACAATAATCCCTAAACAAATGGCCCTAGAAAGAAGGCAAGTAACCCTAAAAGGAATTGGAGAATATACTAACGCAGAAAAAGAAATTAGGAAAATCAAAATAGCCAAGGGGTGGATTAGAGAATCCCAAGGAAAAAATGAGCAAAAGCTTAAAAAGCAATAAAACCCTTGAGGCAGTATACCCTAGAGAAGATTTGAGATGGAGAAGAGAATTGGAAATTCCAAAGCCATTTCAAGAACAAAGGGATGCGCAAGTGCTTAGCTCCATGAAAACAAGTCACAGAATGACCTCATGAACAAAATGTTTGAAATGCAATTGCTCACTATTTCTAGTGGGCAACCAAAACAAGTAATCACATTTTCATAAAGGAAGTTGGAGGTAGATCTTGCATCAGATTTCTATATAGCTTTGGCCTCAATCCATTTTATCAAATAATCTGCGATGACTATGATGAAACGCACCTAGTTCCCTCAGCGGTGGCTAGGCTAATGGGAGCCATAAAGCCTAAACATGCTTGGGTTCCCTTAGTGGTTGGGCTAATGGAACCATAAAGCCTAAACATGCTTGGGTTCCCTTAGTGGTTGGGCTAATGTAACCCTCAAATTCTAAACCTTATTTTTCAAATGGTTGTTTTGAGATTACTAGGGCATTCGATCGTTCTCTTGGACTTTCTTTATGAATGCATTTCCTCATGTTGCCTTCTTGACCCTTCTTGTAAAGCACTTTTTCTATCAATTGATGGGGGTCCACCTTCCTAATGAATCATCTAGCTAAATTCATTGGTCAAGGGAGTGACATCTTCACTCCATTCTAGTACATGGTCAATTTGGAACAGTGGAGTGTTAGGGAAAGGTAGTCGACATGGACATGCATATACTCCATTTGCACTATGATGGTGAAATTGAACTCTAAAAGAACGAGAAACCATTTGGTGATATGCCCCCTTGGTACAAGACTTATTCACCAAATACAATAATACTTAATGGTTCACAAAGAAAACAAATTTGGTAGCTAAGGAAGTAATGCTAATAATTCTTCACATCATACAACACCATGGCTAACCTCTCTCTTTCAATGCTTGTGTAATTGCATTTAGCATCATTGAGTTGATGGCTAGTAAAGGTCACATGGAAGTCCATGTTGTGCCACCCTGATTGGGCCGACACGCATTCAATCTTATTCTCATCTATAGAGATGTCGTTCTTAGAAAAACTCATGCCTCCATAGGATAATTAAGGTCTAGATGGAGATCTACAATATCTAGGAATGCAAGTAAGAGGATTGCCAAAGCTCGATCAGAACCATTTGTCTTAAAGGGAGAGATAGTTATAGTGCCATTGTAGAAGAGTATATTTCATGTAATATCAACAAGCTCTGACATGGATGGTCTACAATATGATGTGCATGTCAAAGACCAACCTTCTTGCACATGCCTTGATTTTCAAAAGAGAGAAACAGGGAATAAGGCATATCTAGCTTGCAAGCACATCTATTTTATATTCCTGGTTATCTTGGGCCTTGATGAGAATCAACATATGTTTGTGCATCAAGCAAACATTTCTAGCAGAGATCTTGCAAGAGTTCTGAGCTCAAGAAGGAACCATCCTTGAGGGTGGGGTACAAATATGGGGATGCTTTAAAAGACTCTACTTTTTGGAAACAATTGTCTACATTTTGATGATTGTCATGTACATATGTGAAAGAAATGTTGGCTACTGTTTCCTATAAAGCAACTCCAAGAGAGTTAGGTTCCCTTATAGATTATCATTTTTGCACACTTAAGCAAAGACATGATGATGTTAGATACTCCTTTTGATAAGTTAAATGCAAAGGGACTTAATCTATGTCTCATCTCAATGGCCATATTTATGTTAGAAAATCTAAAAGGTTTCTCTTTTTGATAAATTCTACCTTTGAGAGTTTCATTTTGTCAAACAAGTGTCATTTAGAGACTACATGATATATTGCCTTTCATTGTTTTTGTATTTGTTGCAAACATGATATATTACCTTCCATTTATCTCGTAATAATAGTTTCTTTCTTGATGGGTGGAATAAAAGCTCACAAAATTATCAAAAAAGCTCATGGCCCAAAGCTCGCAAAAATATCCCCCCTTAAATGTTAATTCTAGGTTAAACAAGGTGTCAGCTTCTTGCATAGTTGTACCGGCATCCTCAGATTCTACATGCATAGTTAGACATGCCTCTCTTGGTTGTGCTGTGGACGTGCCCTCAACTTTTGCTTGCATACTTGAACTTCTAGACTGTTTATTTTGTTCTTGTGTTTGTAACCTAAACCCTACTTGCATAAGAATTTTTATCTCCTCTTTGGTGATGCTTGTGTCCTCCTCTATAATCCAAATGCTTTGAAGCTCAGGAATATGCATAATGTTGCGATTAGGATGCCACATGTGTGTGACATCATCATTGCAAAAGTACTTCATCTGAGCTTTTTGCCGTCCTAGAAGTTTGTGCAACCCAAGTAGACTTATTTTATAAAAGAAAAGAATGTAATCTTAGTTTATACAAAAAACATGTGAACCTCTTGTAGGCATGAGCCTAAATACGTGAACCTAAATACATGAACTTGGACATGCAAGCCTGTAAACATGAGCCTGAATATGTGAACCTCTTGTAGACGTGAGCCTGAATATGTGAACCTCTTGTAGACATGAACCTGAATATGAACCTAAATACATGAACTTGGACACGCAAGCCTATAAACTTGAACCTAAATTGATGAACCTAGACGTGGACCTATAGAGATGAGCCAAAAAAAAGAGTCTAAATCCATTTTCAGACTTGATCAAGAAGCATTAAAAACCCTTGATGTAAACCTATTCTGGACTAATTATTAGAAACGATAATACAATCGTGCATCAAGCCACACTTTCTCAAACCCACCAAGACTTTAATCTCAATAGTAGAGTGCTCCCCTATTAATATGGCTAGAGTCCTTTGGATCCACCTCAAGCGAGGAGCCTTGGGTAGAAATGATAATGAAATACACATGTAAGCAGAGGAATAGTGAAACAACTAAAAACAGGAGCCACCATACAGTCCTTCGAGCTCTGAATTTGTCAACATGCACTATAAATAGCACCATAAACTTCATGAAAAAGACATTAAAATGCCCTCTTTTTGGGCAAAGCTCAAACAAAGAGGCATGAAGAATAGGCGCAAGAATCTCAAGGTTTGCTCCCTTAGAAAGTGGTTAAACTATGGCAGAATAACACCACAATGTTTTAAACATTTGTTGTCAATCTTGAATGTGGTTTATCCCAACTTGACCATGACCAATAAGCAGCCCCCACCAACAATTGTAATCAAGACATGTCTATTTTGCTATATCACCAAAGATAAGTGTTCCTCAATACATCCAGTAAAAATCACACACAATGCAAGCAAGAGTCGCACTCTCCACAAGAGTGGGACACAATGCAAGAGGAGTCCCACACTCCATAGGATCTATTTTTAGGCAAACCTTAGTATGATCGGGACTAGAAACCTTAAGATTCGCTCCCTTAGAAAGTGGTCAAACCATGCCAATGCCATAATGTTTCAAACATTTGGTGTCAATCATGAGCTGGGTTTATCCCAAGCTACTCATAACCAATAAGCAGCCCAACAATCGTAATTACAGCAATCGGGACATGTCTCTTTTATTGTACCATGATAACCAATAAGCAACCCGACAACCGTAGTTACGAACAATTATGACATGTCTCTTTTGTTGTACTACATGTATCACCAAGAATAAGTACTCCTCAACATGCCTAACAACATGCGTACACAGCGCAAGTAGGAGTCCCACTCTCCATAAGAGTGGGACATAGCAAGTAGGAGTCTCACACACCACAGGATCTCATTATAAGTGCACCTTTACCATGGAACCAAGTTCTAGTTCTTCTCCATTTGGAAAAGAAACATAGAATACAGGGAAGGATAAAGAGTGAGTGTCTAGGAATACCGCAACATAAAGGAACCCACAAGTGTATTCTCATAACGTGTCCTCATCCCCACAATGATTGTGCAGCCTTAAAGCCAAGGTGGGAGAGGAGATAAGTGCCATTGGGAACCACATAACTCACCCATACGGCAAGAAATCTCATACCTCTGATGAACCATAGGGTTTCATGCACCCACCGCCACACGTGAATACACTGAAGACATGTTGAGGATGGTGTTTGAAATGGGAAGGGGGGTTACATCGAACATAGCACCTAGAGACTCAAAGTTGGGCAAAACCAAGCCAATCCACATCTCAAGGATGATGAGCAAATTTTATGAAACTGGAGGTCCCCTTCAATGCCTAAAGAAGTTTGATCAAATTTGTGAGGCCATGGAATGGATTGACGATCCCACACAAAGATCTGTTCATTTGGACTTTTCCTTGAAGGCAAAGTAGGCTAGTGGTTTAGATCACTAAACCTACTTGAAAAGGGTAGTGATGAGGTCTTGAGACACACTTTCATTTTGGGGTTCTCGCCCAATGGAACCAGATGGAGCCTCATTGCGCACAGATCTATAATCTCACACATGAGGTTAGAACTACAATGCGGGATTACATTACTAGAACCAAGTATCTCCATATCTATAACCTTAAGTAGGAGGAGGGAGAAACAATGCAAGATTACATTACAAGAACCAAGTATCTCCATATGGGATGCAACACCCGTGCAAAATACTAAATAATTTATTACTCATGGATCAATTTTATGATCGACCTTAAGAGCAAGAGGCTTTGTGAACATCTCTAAATGTCTCGGCACTACATCTTTGATAATTGTTATCATGAGACAATAGACCTAGTAAACAATCCGCAAGAAAGGAGTCATCGTCCACGTGAATCTAGAGATAGGGGATGCACCATCCAAAGCCTCATTGGCAAAGGGTGCCCAACCAGCACTATCTAGATTCATCTTAGTCAAGGACATGAGAATGGACAAGTTGGCAAAGAATTCACTAAACCATTTAGGCCAGAAATGGTAAGGCCAGCCCCAGCTAGCATCCCAAGCATGACACTCACACCTATTCCCACAAAGATATATGGTTTGGGGTGGTTTGGTGCACAATATCTATCGAGAAATTCATACAAGTATAAAGTGTCCAATGATGAGGCCTAGACAATAACATTTTTATGCTCATTGCCAATGCCATGGGAACCACAGCTCATTGTTTTGGTACCAAGGAAACTCACCAAGGTGGATTCTGACACCACATGACAAATTCTCCCCATGCCAAAGCAACCATTGGCTTGGCCAATCCCACTGTAATCATTCCTTATTAGTAGGCATAAGATCTAGTGTCGACATATCCAAACCCCTTAGTGCAAGGTATGTACACACTACCCCAATAGTTGCCATATCCACCTCTGGTACCACCACCTCAACCAATTCCTCCTAGGACCACACTAGTACTACTACTCGGTGACCCTACCTCTAGAGAGAAGCCAGGAATAAGAGAGCTATGAATCTATTGACCAACAAGACTCATATAACAACATTGTGATCCCTATGGGTACCTTGAACAGGCTTCACCCATAGATTACGCCTCTCTCTTCGAAGCCACGGTGCAACAAAGAGCAAGATACTTCAATAATATGGTATATGGACAATTAGTGCAATGCTTTCAATGTAAAGGCCCACACACTATATATTGCAAAGTGCCCTACAAAGACCCTACCTACAAACACCATGCACCAAATCCCCCAAGTGCTCCTAGCACTTCAAATCATGTGCCAAATCCCAGCATAATTCCTTATGAGGCACAAGTTATGTGGATTTGACCATGCTTACAAGGATTGTCCCAACAGAGTGACGATCGCCCCCATGACATAAGCATCTACTACCACTTCAATGAGGCTTAACCAAGGAGGACTTATCTACACAACCCTCCTTAATGGCCCTTCTTAATTTTATCCCACAAGGCTCTAAGCCAAGATAAGGGCAAGGAACATCCAAGGCTATTATCTACACAACCCTCCTTAATGGCCCTTCTTAATTTCATCCCACAAGGCTCTAAGCCAAGATAAGGGCAAGGAACATCCAAGGCTATTAGGAGGACTTATCTACACAACCCTCCTTAATGGCCCTTCTTAATTTCATCCCACAAGGCTCTAAGCCAAGATAAGGGCAAGGAACATCCAAGGCTATTAGTAAGCAAAAATCCTAGGCTTCAACTTCGAAGTAAGGAGACAAAGAACTAGAGGTGCAAGCCCCAAAAGTTGTAATAGCCCCTAAAATGGCTAATGAACTAAAACCATGGAGGTTCAAAAGTAAAAGACCTCAAAGATCATAGGAAAACACACTACACAATCAATTGTCAAAGGCAATGACATCGTAACCATTTAAAGTGGTTCGAATGAGAGAGCTCCAAGGCTTCCCCTTTGTTTGCCAAGATAGCCACCATCAATCTTCCATACAAACACACCTTCCTTCTATGCATAGAATTTAATTCTAAAGAAAGTAACACTTTTTTAATAAAAGGAACTTATAGATTACAAAACTCTTCTATATAAACTCAAGGAGTACTTCAACCCCGTGTCGGAGAAAGAGAGAATGAAACTAATCCTGTGAACTTGTGAGGAAGAGGTAGAGCAAGTGGTCAAGTACGAACCACTAACCTCGCCTAAACAGATCCCACACCCTATCCCATAGCCAATGCTAGAGCTAATCATAGACATAATGAGGAAACCTTAGCGTTTACCATAGGTCTTAGACATGACCATTCGTAAGAGGCTCCATACAAAATGAGTTTCAAAGCCTCTAACTCTACCTCTGAAACCAATCCAACATTGCCCTATATTACTAGATGTAGAGGCTGCATACAAAATGAGTTTCAAAGCCTCTACCTCTGAAACAATCCAACATAAGTTCTTTTTTGTAACGAAATTTGCAACTTTGGAGAGACTTGTCCGATTGGATGAATGGGAGCTTAAGATCCTACACCACTGAACTTGAGGAGGAGGCAGACAAGCCATGCCTTGTAGAGCACACTCCCTCCATAACCAAAACCAAAGGATAACCAAAAGTGCCCATGAACAAACTGGGGTACTATTTTTAAAAAGAATCAAAATGAACATTATGTTGCCTATATCATGTATAAGGCCCTTATGGTCTCCATAATCTTAGAGGGTGTGCTACAGGACATAGCATGCCTCATAGATTTCTTGTCCTTGGAGGTCCGAGTTCCAATTAGTTCTCTTTTGTAAGGAAATTTAAAAATTTAGAGAGAATTTTTCGAGTGGATGAATGGGAACTTAAGAGCCCCCACATCATTGATGAAGAGGAAGAGCATGCCCTATAGAGCACCCTCCTTCCATAACCAAAACCAATGGATAGCCAAAAGTTCCCATGAACAAGCTAGGGTACTATTTTGAAAGCATCAAAATAAATAATGTGTTAGACTTCTAGATGAATGGGAAATTAAGAGCCCAGTTGAACAAATGAAAGAGGACTATGCCCTGTAAAGCACTCTCCTTCGATAACCAAAACTAATGGTGGATAGCCAAAAGTTCCCATGAACAAGATGGGGTACTATTTTGAAAGCACCAAAATCCAAAATAAAGGATGAGTTACCTGTCATGTACAAGGGCCTTACGATCTCCATGATCCTGGAGGGTAGTGCTGGTGTCAACATAATTTACAACAAGGACTGTTGGGAGGATTGGCGAAGCCCACCACTCGTAGGCAAGAAGCCTTGTAGTAAAGCTTTGCTGATAGGAGCACAACCAAACCCTTAGGCATCCTACAAGATGTAAAAATCAAGACCTTCGAACAAAGCATCCACCACACATTTGTGGTGATAGATTTTTAGAGAAGAGGGTCATACACAATGATCCTTGGAAAGCCTTACATGAGAGAAGCAAGGCTGGTTCATGATTTACAAACCAATCACATTTATATATGCAAGGCTAACTAGTCCTTGAAGATAAACTTGAGAGAAGCAAGGCTGGTTCATTATTTACAAACCAATCACATTTATATATGCAAGGCTAACTAGTCCTTGAAGATAAACTTGAAGACAAGAAAGACTCATCTCATGGGTCAAGGTATTCTTGCCAATGAGTTTGATACAACTATCAGAACTGCTTCGATCGACATATGTAAATGTTGCAACAAGTTATTAGATAGTAAAGATAAGATCCAAGACTACAAGCCTCTTCAAGAGCCTGACAACTCTAACGACTCGGTCCATTTCGTAGAAACCATGGACACTCCTCCACAAAATCTTGGAACAAGGGTTGCATGATTGGATAGGACAAAAATAACCTCCATGTTCATGCTTAGTGTAGCAACATCATTTTAGGAGCTAAAAGCGATTTCAAACCAAAAGGAGAAGCTAGTAATTCATCTAGCAAAAATAACCTCCATGTTAATGCTTAGTGTAGCAACATCCTTTTTATGAGCTGCAAACTTTGAACCAGGAGAAACTAGTCATTCATCTATCAAGGACTCCATAGAAGGATCAACTTGTGCATTGCCCATAGTCACCTGGCCAAGAAGGAGAAAACCACATTGAAAGCTGAAGAAGTGTCTTCTCCCCATGGAAATGGATCTTCATTGGCTTCCTTATGTTGAGGCCACAGATTCACATGAAACTTACACCCACTGACATTGGAACGCTAACCTACACAAGGTCACCATTCACACCAAGATAATGGAATATAAAGGTGGCAGGAAGCCCATGAGCTCCAAGCAAGTCAAGCTCTACCGAGACATGACGCAAGCTTAATAAGGTCAAGGTCAAGGTAGAGAAAGCAAAACTCAAAGAGCTCGCCATGCCTCAAGAGGAAGATTTGAGGCAAGTGCATGAGTACTTTAAGTCCTACGCCATCGAGAATAGAGTAGTACTCAGTGTGAGAAGGCTCAAAGAAGCCCAGGTTGGAGAGCCACATACTTCATATGATAGCCCCACCAAGGTTAAAGAAGTAAATTTTGTTGGAGTAGGTAAAGAACTTAAGCCAATATTCATCACCCCTGAGCAAGAAGGAGATTTGATAGCCTTGCTCAAAGAATTTCAAGATGTGTTCACCTAGAAATACACTAACACATGAAGGGAATTCTTTTGAAAGTGGTGAAACACATCATCCTCTCCACCTTAAAGCCGTAAAACCATCCAAACAAAGAACGTGCATGAAACCCAAGTACGATCAAATGGTCAAAGAAGAGCTAGATAAGCTCATTGACCTGGGATTTATGTACGAGATCAAGCACACCAACAAGTGGGTGTCGATAGTGATCGTTTGCAAAAAAATGAAAAGATTAGAGTGTATATCAACCTCAAAAATATTACTGCGACCACAGTTTGGGATCACTACCCCTTGCCTTAACAAGTTAGAAAGAGTCGCTGAAGCAGAAGCGTACAGCTCCTTGGAAAGATTCTTAAGCTACAACCAAGTGATGGCAATTGACCCAACTAACTAATATAAGACATCATTTGCTATGAAATGGAAAACTTATGCATATTGCATCATGCCATTTGGCTTGACCATGCCTTGTCACCTTTCAATGCTTAATGTGTACATACTTTGAAAGATCCTAAAGATATTCACTAACTGCATCTGCATACACACTGCAAGTGGAAGGAGCATCTTGCTCATCTTCGACAAGTCTTTGATAGATGCAGAGTCTACTGCATCTCGTTATTCCCCCTTAATTTGTTTTTTTGTGAGCTTTTTTTTAAATTTTTACAAGATTTTTTTTTCACTTGTCATAAACTAGAAAAAAAGACAAGACTTGTACAAAAAAGAATTGGACATATCCCTTGTCTTGATAAATTGAAAATTCACAAGCTAGTGTATGGTACATATACAAACTCAAACATAGCTCATAAATATAGTTGCACATCATACACACATGCCTTCTATGTTGTATCCTTATAAAGCATTCCAATAAGCTCAAATTACTTGCACATGTTATCAATGACATCATTTGTATTTCCATGACTAACATTCACTTCACTTCTTTCTTCCTTTGTTGACAAGACATACACGTCGGAGATGTCGGAGGGCACTGGCGGCGGTCGGAGATGTCAAAGGGCACTGGCGGTGACTACAAGTGGAGTGGTCGGATGTGTTTGAGGGCACCGACGATGACATTGATCGGAGCCATCGGAGGACACTGGCAGGGTCAGAATGTTCGGAGGTGACGCCGGTCGGAGCCATTGGAGGGCACCAGTGGTCGGAGCAATTGGAGGGCACTGGCAGTCGGAGTGGTCGGAGGGCACTGATGGTGACGATGGTTGGAGCTGTCAGAGGGCACAGGCAGTCAGAGTGGTCGGTAGAGTGTGAAGGACTTGGCTTCCTGTCCACAGTGAATGTAGACTCAAACATAAAGCACTATATATAAGAGGGAATTGGTCTGCCAAGCTACATGTAATGTACCATCCCTCACATCAGTAGTGTAGTTAGCTGCAAACTTCGAAACCTATAGGAAAACAACCTCTTAATGATGACTCTACATAAATAGAGTAGTGATTGAAGACATTCCATGTAAACATTATTCTGACCTGAAAGGAGAGATCACGATTAAAGACATTCCATTCCAAAACCTCATTTAAATCCAATAGCTCAACCCGCAGACCTGTGGGGAAGTCAACCCATACCAGGTTCACTACCTCTTGACTAGGTGAGCCATTGTATGATAGGTCCTTTGCATCCACATTGTCAAGAAGTCAGATATCCTGAAAGAAAAAATTATTTAATAACCTACATGTAATAGGATTAAGACAATAATTTTGGTGCAAACATGCAATCCTTACATGTCATGTTGTCTATTTACTAGTATAGACAAATCTCCTCCAAGCACATGTATGTATGTACAAAATTGCACACTTGCTTCAAGACACAGAATCAAATCATGAAGGTGACAAAGCCACAAGCCTTACTAATACTTTATAAATGAGGTATTCATACATGTTGACCTTGTAATCTTTCCTTTTTTACTTGCAAAGTCTAGGGCTTTTTTTGTACGACGCTCTCTACAAGAAGATGAAGCTACATATTAGAAGTAAAGACACTCAATAACTAATTGTAGAAGACCATAAAATGATAGCATGGAAACTTAAATCATAAAGTTTTATACCTGCTCTTGTCTTCATTGTTGCAGATCCCTCCTCATGAAGTTAGGGCTCATTCTCCCCTATTATAGCCTCCTCATTAATCTACTCATGATGATCTACATCTTGTTCATTTTCTTGGTGGGCTATCATATTTTCAATGAAGCCTTATACAAAAATTCATCTATGAAGAACATTAAGAGATGAAAATAATGGGTGGAAAAGAAATGGAGGTCTACGGATATGACACTCACTTGCATGCAAGTCATATTCCGTTAGATGTCGTTTTCCTATTGGGTAATCCACCCACCAAGTTTAAACATTGAGTTCCCATCATCGAGAAATACCAAAGTCCTTAAATCTAGGCAAGTATATGCTCTCATCATTGTGTAAAGATTAGTCCAAGCTCTCACAATATAGGGCATCACATGGAAGTTTTTGTCCCTCCACAACACCCTCATCCACCTACCATGGGTAGAAATGTGTTCATGAGTCACACAATGTATTCTTTTTTTATCAAAAACAAATTTCTTTATATATGAGAAATACCTATAAACCAGTCGTAGTGTCGATTTGTCTAGTTCGGGTTACTTGTCTGGCCCACAAACACTCCTCATGTCCTTCCATAGATTAGGGAAGGCATCACACATATGTAATCACTTTTGCTCCTTGTATAAGGTCTTAAATGTAGCACACAATGGAAGATCATGTTGCACACGTAGTTCTTCCACAAGTGTCTTTCCTTCATCAAGCATAAATCCCCAATATGTCTCTTTCTTTATGTACAAGCGGAACCTGTTAGTACCACTTAGTTGAAGAAGAGCAAGATCCTCTGTTCCATACATCTCCTTGGCCACTTCCTTGCATGCTCCCTTGCCCTTTTTCTTCTTGACATATTTCTTAGTGGTGATCAAGAGATGGAGGACCTCTTTTTTTAGCATCTCTTGATCAAGAGATGGATCTTTTTAATATAAAAGCACATATAATTAGGCATTCTAAACCAGAACAACACACATTCTTACCTCTTTGGAGAGATTAGTGAAGTACACAATATATGTAGCTTTTCCTTGGAAATAAGAGCATCACTCTTTTTTCAATCGTAAGAAAAAAGAAACTTGAAGAAACTAGTGCCATTTGCTGGATTAGAGATTGGGGCCATCTTGTAAGCATGATCCGTGAACTGAGTCTCTACTTCATCCCGAGCTTTGTTGTAGGATTTTGTGTACTCTTCTCGTGTCATTCACTCTTTATCCAAATGAGTGGTGGCTTTTTGCACAACAGTTGTAAATTCTTCATGTACGCACAATCATAATGAACTAAGAGAGTACTTATACGTAACAATGTCCCATTGATCAATAGCAATAGACACCACATACCTTCCAAATGAGTTGTGTGAGAATTGACGTTGGAGCATTATAAGATAGGTTGCTGCTTAACTTCGTCTCTAAGGCCATTTCAACCTCCACCCATTTCTTTTCCTCCATTAAGAGATCGAGTAGAGTAATTCCCCAATAATTGTGAAGAATGAGAATTTTCCTTGGAATTTATAGTGATATAGATTGTATGACGAGAAAATCCTCAAAGGACGTGAGTGGGTATGTCCTTAATGATTCTTCAAGCTAGTAACAATTTGCTAGTATAATGTAAGGTATACCTATCTCTATACTCACATCTCCAGGCTCATGTGTCCAGGCTCACATCTCAGGTGTCCAAGCTCATGTATCATGCATCTAGGCTCACGTCTCATGTTTCCAAGCTCACGTCTCGTGTCCAAGTTCACGTATACAAGGTTATGTATCATGCATCTAGGCTCACGTCTCATGTTTCCAAGCTCACGTCTCACGTCTCGTGTCCAAGTTCACGTATACAAGGTTATGTGTCTATACTCACGTGTCTAGACTCATGTTTTCTTGCGTGGGGCTATGGGCCTACGTGCCCTACTCGAAAGCCAGTTTACCATGGTTTTTTGTGATTTTTGAGATTTGATGAGAGGTGATTAAGGATACTAATCCAAGTTAATGGTGGTTATACAAGTGTTTTAAGTGTTTTGTGATTGTTTTTGATGGATTTGCATGCTAAGCTACCAATTCAAACAATACATGAAAAAATATGAAATGCATGAACACAATTGACTATCCAACTCTAATCCACCTTAATGGAGCTTAATGCCTATGTTTCCAGTGAATTTCACTCTTAATCACACACATAATTGCTAACCTATTTCTTGGCTTAATGCTATGAAATCTACGTCTCTTGGGCTCCAAAATCATATAAAAATCATTAATGAAATCAGGGTTTTTCCTTTCCAAGTGATGCTATTGGAATGCCCTAATGTAAATAAATTTCAAATCTAAATCTAAATCAACAACTAGACACATCGAATGACTCCAAAACCGTATGTTTTTTAGAATGCAGTATTGGGTGCTCCCAATAGCTTGGAATGAAAAGATAAATGGAGCTAAGACCTAGGTTTATATCTTCAAGTTAAGAGCTTACCTTAGTCTTGTTATGTAGCATGTGTTGTTGGGTCTTACCTTAGAGCAATGCATGCAACTTCCCTATGTGGGTTTGCTAGCTTGTCCGCTTTTGTGTTTTCACTTCATTGTCGCATTGGAATGCTCCTTTGCTAATGGGGCGAAAGGAGAGCTCTCTATGCCTAAATGGAGGTAACAAGAGATGGTCCTTTGCAATAGTTCACAAAAGGTGAGGGATGAAGGGAACGATAATGTAAGCAGAAAACCTATAACCAATGCAAGCTAATCCAAGCAAGAAGGGGGGGAGGGATAAAAGGGGAAGCTAAGTAAGCATAAATCCTACAACTAATCTAATCTAGCAAATATGTAAGATTCAATAGTATACATGCAAGCAAGGAGAGGGAAGAGGAGAGCTCACAAGTATTCTATTGCAAGCATGCATTACTTATTGCAAAAAATGATTTATATATAAGTGACTAGTTTTCACACTAGGCTGGGCAACCTCCATAACTACTCTTAAGCAAGTATATATACACGAAGTCCATAGACTTTCTCTATTTGACATTAACCACAAGGTAAGGCCGCTTATATGTTTCAATGCCATCTTACAATAGGTAAATACCCATTCGAGTAGGTAAGATGGCAAAGCGCCTTACGGTAGGTCAGACAAGTGAAACCATGTTAATCTATGGAGTGGTTTAACAGTGGGTAACATATGTGCTCTATTTTGTAAGGCCCCCTATATGAGGAGTAGCCACTATGGCATTTGAACACCCATCAGATCTTAATTTAGATAGTGGTAGAGCCAAATGTGGCCAGATGGTTAGGATATGGCTTATGTAGACTTGACACTCTACCAAGTAGGATACATGCTTGTGCGGGCTATGTGACCATATTTGTGAGCAAACCGAGGATACACTCACGTTACGAGAGGCCCATTTGAGGCTCTAGACAGTCTCAAATAGCCATGGGAGCTAGGCACAATCTATTTAGGACCGCGTCATAATCTAATATGGTCCTACACCGATGATATGGTCAGTTGGTCATTTTAGACGTCGTGGGTTGGTTGACATGGCCGACCTATACCCTGGGCTATACATATTGACTAAGTTTAGTAGCTTTTATTGATCACATCGAGTTCATTGTGTTCAAGCGCTCTTATAACTAGGACATCTTCCATTTAGATGATCTGTTTAGATGCCATCAAAGCTCCTTACTTGAAGCACACACGTGAGCTGCCTGTTGAAATATACAAGTGGATGGGTGTGTGCGGGAACGAGCCCTTAGCAAGAGGCTATAAAAGAGAATCTGTAAATGAGTGAGAAGTAGTGAAAAGGTGAGAGGTATCTACTGGGAGAGAATAAAGGGTAGCATGAGAAGATTTAGGATATGTAGAGATATTCTGGGAAAAGTGAAGAGGTGGAGAGAATCAAGTAAAAGAGGTGGAGTGAATCAAGGAGAAATTAGTGGGATTAGATGCTTGGCATCTTGTAGATGTAAACTCTATAAATTGAGGCATTGGCCTAAAGAGAATTTGCTAGTTTTTGAGTATCCATGCCTACATTAAGCTATCAGTTAATTGCTCACTAATCTCGTCTTAATCATCGTCTAATCTCTTTGTTAATGATATTGATTCTTGCATTTGATCCACCATAGCTCATCACTTTGCTTGCATTTTAACACTGCCAACCATTAGTTTTTGTAATTAAATTTTACAAAAAGTAGTAATATTATTTACTCTCCATTTCTTTCTACAATCCAATGCTTTGTATTGTGAATATCCTCCTTTCACAATTGTGTTTTCTTATAGTTCTCTTTTTCATAGGCACCTCTTTGTGACTTTTGAAGATATGCCTTTGACATAGAATAGACTTTAATATCATAAAGTCGATGTGGCTATCCCGTTTTCAGTGAGATAAGAGGCATCTTTAGGAGACCTCTAGGTTGGTGATGCGAGGATGTGATCATCATTAGGAAGGGGGTGATGCAAGGATGTGATCATCATTAGGAAGGGGGTGATGCAAGGATGTGATCATCATTAGGAAGGGGTGATGCAAAGTTACGATTATCATTAGAAAGGGGGGTGTGCTAACCACTCTTGTTAGCCTTGTCCTTTTCATAAGACATAGCACTATCTTTTTGTAATGAAAGTTCTTAATAATGTACTCAAGGGATGACTAAGCCAAGTAAAAGAGCTGGCATCCCCATAATGTGTGCTTAGATTGGCCTATGTACGGTTAACCAATAAGTTTGGCGCCCAACTAGTTATTAGGTGTGGACGTCTAAGCTTATCTCTCTCTTGTATATAAGTTAATTTCTCTAATGAGAAAGGAGAATTACCTTGAGTGTTGAATGAGAGTGTGCTCTTGCTTCCTTGTGCCCAAGTTCTCTTGCCCGCTTGCCTCTTTGTGTGCATGCTATTGCTTGTGTGTGAGTGTGTGTGTGATCCACTTGCCTTTGTGCCCTTCCTTGGCGTGCATATGAGTGGATGTGTGAGAGAGTATGAGAGAGGATTGGTGTCTTGAGAGGCTAGCATGGTCTCTTCTCTCTTGAGGCTCCCAAGTTCTACATAGACAACTCTCGCGGGGTGACAATGGGAGGTGGGTCCTGGTGTTAATGCGGTTGCCTCTTCTCCAAGATGACGGGTGAGCATCCAAGTTTCCCACGACATGAGAAAGGTAAGTGCACTCCACTTGGGTAGTCTTGTGCTAGTGAGTGTGGTGTGTTTGAGCTTTCCAATCCTCAGTCACATTTGCTTGCAAACACATGTTCTAATGCAACTTTGGGTTGTGGGGGAGTTGCATTAATCATCTTTGTTAACACAAGCACTTGATCAAGAGCCTTACATGTGGTATCTAAGTAAAGGGCTTTGGATTTTTTTAAAACAAATTTACCTTACATTTGGTATCCAAGTAAAGGGCTTTTTTTAAAACAGTTTTTTCTCTCTTTTTAGAGAGAGTTGGAGAGCATTAAATTTTGTAAGTTACCCTCGTATGACCTCATCGTCTTATAAAACATGGTTGCCATCCTTCAGCACTGGGATGCAAAGCAGAAGCACACGTAGGCGATAAATAGAGTGCTTGCAAAATATGAATGGACGGAGGAGGCACACGCGTAGGTGCTGCAAATGAGATAATAAGCAGAGAGGGGGAGATTTCTGAGACCATGGAAGATGCATGCATGCCTTCTCTATGTTCTCATCAAATTTCACCCCCTTTTTGTTCGAATTGCAGCGTAGTTTTTCTCTTGGTTAAATGCAGATGGAGAAGCTGCTGGTGGGTGGTTCTCCTCTCAAGCGTAATTTGTCTGAAGTCGGTCGGAATGGCCAATGCACAGGTGGATCGGGACATAAGCATAAAAGGTGGGCTTCAAGTTTTTGTGTGCACATCACATTGTTGCTCTATGTAGGTGTGATTGTTTACTTGATCAGGGTGCAATATTGACAGAAAAAGGCTTGATGGTTGGGTCTGCAAGCACATAGAGCTTTTTTTGAAGAGCACTCTATGCATCCATAGAGTTCATAAAATGCCCTATGCAAGCACATAACACCATATTAGATAATTTGGGAAAAGTCCCATTCCCATTTGCAAAATGGGATCATGGTGAACTTGTCCAAAAGTTTGTCAAAACCCCCTCAAGTAAAGATATTGAAGAGTAGAATCTAAATCTATGATCTCCGAAAAATTTGGAGTTGGTATGTTTAAGATATGTCCAAAACTATAAGGAGTAATTGATTCCCAAAATATGAGATTTTTCCTAAATTTCCTAATATTGACTTACATAGAGACTTTTAAAAGAGAGCTCTATGCATGCATAGAAAGCACTCTATGCATGCATAACGCTCTAAGAATGCATAGAGCTCATAGGGCATAGAGCCCTCTATCCATGCATAAGGTAGAGCCCTTATGCATAAAGAGCACTCTATATTGACTCATCATTCTGAATGGATCATATTCTGATAAGCTTAGTGAACACATCCTTAAATGGTTGAGCATACGGTGTTTATGCTTAGTGACCACATCCTATAATGGTTGAGCATACAGTGTCTATGCTTAGTGAGTTCCCTAAACTCTTTCATTATTACCACAACCTCCCCATAGATGATTCTCAAAGCCCCTCCCCACTCAAACAATTGGATGGCTCAACAGGAGCTACTGAGACGGAGGCTGTATGTAAAAAAGATACAAGGTTGCACCAAATGACCACACCACCAACTCTAGGTAATAAAGGGCCAAGAAATCAACCAAAGGACTTGGCACAGATTCTAGGTCCATTTGGAGACGCATGTGTGTCTTGCAACCCTAGGAAAGAGGGCATGTGGCAAACAACCTTCTAGACTCCAACAGCCCCACCCGTTATTCAAAGGAGGTCTGCACAAACATGGGCTAGCTGCTACCCATATAATACATACACAGGGTGAATCAATGTAAAAAGAAAACCTAGCCGTGTCAAGTGCACCATTGAAGGTATTCTCCAATATTTATTGTGGGCTTTAAGTAGGCCCACATTGAGCACATTTCTAAGGTGCAGGAAGCCACATGGAATTCAATATATTTCCATCTCTAGTATTATGCAATTTCCACTTCAGCTTTGCATGCAAAAAATCCTAGTCATTTACACCACAGGTTCTAATTTTGTGTAAGTTCTTCTTATTGAAAATATTATTGCCACATGTGGGTGTTGAATTGAGGGTATCTCACCTGACATATCTTGCACATGCTTTTTGTAGAGTTTTGATAGTAGCAAAGGATAGAGAGGGTTACAATTATATCGACAGATCTAGACCTGATTTTAAGGCCCTACAATTTTTTGGAAGTGTCCGGAAAATAGACCCATGGATGGAACACCTTTTGGGAACAATTTGGAGGCCAAATATGACTTTCTGGACATTATTATGTAGGTCAAAAAGGCAAAACCGACATGAACACAACTTTCCATCCTCTTCCTATATAAAGGAGGTCAAAGGGCATGGAAAGACAGATATCTTATTGATTTCTTAGGCATCTTTCAGGTGTTGGCAGCTCGAGGCACAAAGGCAAGCATTTGGAGAGCACGATCAAGCTGTGGAATCAACAAGCTTTTGTATGCACGTAGATTAGCATGCACGAGCCGGATCTAGATCGAGATCGAATATTATTGTACATATTCATGTTTTGGAATATTCAGTAGATTAGTCTACCTTGTCTTTTGTGTCACATGCGGAAGCTCTGGGAGTCTTCTTTCAACCCTAAACACCATCCTGGAACATGCTTAATGCAAAACGCATACAGAAGATAGAGAAGAGAGAGAGAGAGAGATAGCTTAGTATTTAGTATATTCTATAGTACAAAAAGACACACCTTGGCTAGCCCATGGCTGCCTCTCAAAAGGTGGTAAAACACCTAATCTATTGCTAATCTAAGACCCAGTCCTTGTTAGACTGAATGAGTCACAACAATGAGCAAAGATGCCTTATATAGGCCTTGGAAAACACCTATGGACTAGCCGACTTGCTGTTGGCCAAGTCCTGGACAAATAAATGTCCACATGCCATAGCCGACAAAAGATGGGTCCACTTCATGTGCTGGCCGACAGCCCATGGTTCTCTCCACAAGGTTTTCCCTGCCCATACAAGCAACACAAGCTCCTGATTTGGATCTATTCATGTTCTTTATCTGTTGGTCCTTCAGGAATCAGCTATGGGATCAGCCCTGCACATGTCTTGCACATGACATTTTGTGTGTTTACTTAATATGGGATTGACGTTAATCTCTTTTGCTTAGCTATAATCACAGACACGCTTCCGCAATGCCCAGTCACATTGGTATCAAAGCTTAGGTCAACCTAGGGCAAGCATTTTGTGCAGGTTGGATTAGAGCTTCTAAAATTAAGGTTTGCGTTTTAGGGTTTGCAGGCGCCAAAATTAGGGTTTCTCCATTTTGCATGCGTTCAACCCTAGATTCAGTGTGAAAAGTGGAAAAACCAAATTAGGGTTTTTGTTTTTAGCCTATTTGTGCATGTAGGTTAGGTTGCATGTAGGGTAGGATTTGCATGAGTTTTAGTGTAGTTCTAAACTAGGTAGGAAATGGCTTCTCTCAAGCATTTGCACAACAAGAACCTCACATTGATGGAGACCTTTGAAGACATGAAGAAAAGGCATTAGGGAGAGGAGAAGATTTGCAAGGAGGAATTTGCATCAAGGGTCCCTCCCAGAGCTAGAGTCTCGATGACTTGTGAGCTACCTGCAACGAGGGTGGGTCGACGTGCCAGCGGTGCTCATGGAAGCCAATGATCTGGACCCTCTGAAGTGAGCCCTTGTTGGGGAAAGGGTCAGACGTTTATGACATCCGATTGAGGAAATGAGAGTTGAACCCCTGCTTGAGCCTAGGACCGCCAAGGGAATGTCGTGATGTGTGAAATCTCCCCGCCACTGAGGGGGGGAGGGATCCTGGAGGGGGGTCCGCTAGTCGGTGGGGATGGCTGAATCGATGACAAGGACTATCTGCTTTATGCCTCTAATCTCTATGTAGTTGCCTGAAGATAGTCCACTCGCCAAGAGACTTGGCTGGGCCCAGACCATGGGTGAACGCGCACCTAGAGAGGGTGACCACTGGGCATCGTGAAGATGCGGTTCGAGATAAATGGTTAGTGGAGTCTCTCCTCGTCCGAGGCCGGGGGAGTTGTTGGAGGGTTGGCTTGAGGTGGCTTGAAGCTCTCATCAAACTGGCAACAAATCTATCCTCGAAGGCAGTGCTCAAGCCTCGGGATTGTGGTCCGGGCCCATCATAAAGGCCTTCTAGGACTCACCATCTAGTAGCAGGCCTCTGACAATAAACTTGCCCAGCAAGGCTTTGCTCTCCATCGGTCTATGATGCCCAATCTTCCACATGTTCGAGGCTGAATAATCCCAAGCCACGATCATGTTGCCGGCAAGGGAGAGGAGGGGTGCTCCAATACAAAAGCTTAGAAGAAGGGGCCAAGCTGCCGCTCGGCTAAGATGTTTGTTAAATATTAATTGTGATTAATGTGGGAGTAAACAAGTGCTAGGTGGTTGTGTAAACTAGCATTGTATTTAGGCTTTAGATAAAGCGGTTCCAATGTGTGTGAACAACCGCTATTGTGTATAAGTCTTGTGTGCGAACATCCTCTTAGAAGGATATTATGTAAAGTAGTGATGTGTTGGCAAAGTGAACCATTAGGGGCACTTCGCATCGTATTTGCAATATGGGGTGGCAGCATATGCTTTACCTTTGTAAAGGGGGTCTCTCCCATAAAAAAGGACGTGTCTCTGTAATGAATTTATACTCTTGTATTTCCCTTAATCCCAGCGGCAGTCCCTAGTTCTTCGGACCCTGGTGCTTCAGTTGGTGCAATCGTTAGCTGGGAGCTCGAAGATAAGCAGAAGGGCACCCTTGACCAGGAGTATGAGCACAACGAATTGCTCAAGAGCTTTGGCTACATAGGTGGCCAGAGAGTTGTCGTCTTGTTTGATAGCAGCAGCATGGAGGATGTGGTCATGGAACAGGCCACTCGGTGAGCTCGTTTCGTCTTGACTTCGATAGACAAGAAAGTTGAGGGATTTAGCACAGGCATGACGACAAGCATCAAGTTTGAAACTTAGAGTGCTGAGTTAGTCATTCACGACGTAGAGTTTGTGCGTGATTTTATGGTTGCCCCTCTTGTAGAAGCAGACATAATTTTGGGCATTCAATGGTTTCACAAGTTCCAGCCAGATATCAAGTGGAACAAGCACACTTTCGTGATTAATCAGAATGTGTCTAAAGTCCTAGTGACCATTAAGTGTGAGTTAGGAATCCCAAACTTTCCTCTCATAAGCCATTTACAAACTAAAAGGGAAATCAGGAAAGGCGCACAGTGTGCGATGATTTACATCCAGACTACCCAAACGGTGGCCGGGGCTTCAGAGAAGTACCGGGTTCTCCATGACAAGTTCCAGAAGATTTTTCTTTGGGACAATCTCCCTCCCCAGCTCCCTCCGTCCTGACCGAAGGACCACAAAATAGACCTCCTCCCAAGCTCGGATCCCCCGAGCAAGTTTCCATACTTCCTTTCCAAGGGAATGGAATCGGAGTTAGGCCATCAACTCCAAGAACTATTGCAATTTGGCTTCATACGTCCCAGTGTGTCGCCATTTGCAGCTCCGATCCTGGGTCTTCTTGATTGTGTGTCGATTATGGTGCACTCAATAAGCTGACTATCAAGAGTAAGTTCCCGATGCCTCGAATAGATTACATTCTCGAGAGGCTGACTGGGGCCAAGGTGTTCTCGAAACTCGACTTGAGAAGTAGGTACCACTAGGTGAGGATTGTTGAGGGGGATATCCCCAAGACAACCTTCCGTACGGAACGGGCCCACTATGAGTTTGTTGTCATGCCTTTTGGCTTGACGAACGTCCCAGCCACATTCAACCGCATGATGATGCGTGTGTTCAAGGACTTAATAAGAAAGAGTGTTCATTTTTCTAGATGACATACTAGTTTTTAAAGCTACCATTGAGTAGCATGACATTGATGTGAAGAAAGTCCTAAAGTTGCTGGAAAGTAACGAGCTTTACGTCAATGAGAAGAAGTTAGAATTTTATTTGTTCGAGGTTCACTACCTTGGATACATTATTAGTGCAGAGGATCCGACTTGATCTGGCCAAGTTGGTCGAGATGTCAATTGGAAAGTACCACGGATTGCTTTTGACATCCGATCCTTTGTGGGTATATGCCAAGCATACTCCACCCACATAGATAAGTTTTCTGACCTCTCGACAAACCTCACCGATTTGCTAAAAGGTGTCAAGACTAGAAAGCAACGGATTCGAATACTCCACAAGCGTTCGAGGCATTCAAGAACCTCAAGGTTGCTTTGTTAGAAGCGCCTTGCCTAGTGCTTGCCTCGTGGGATGAGCCATTCCAGGTGATCACCGATGCGAGTAACATCGCAATTGGAGGTGTATTACAACAGAATGGCCATCCAGTAGCTTACATGTCTCGTAAGTTACTGCCCGCAGAAAAGAATTACTCATCTTTACCGATTCCCAAGCCCAACGAGGCATGCAGTGATAGACTCAACCATGTGTCCAAGAGATAATGATATAGAGAGAGAGGGGAGAGAGAGAAGGGAATAGCGATCTTGCATAGTATACCACATTGAGCGAGGAACAGGATCCGCTCCTCAAGAACAATCCACAGGCACGTTGGCCAGGATCAATACAATCAATGAATACAAAACAAACAGATATGCCGATGTAGGATATCCAAGTCGATGTCGATGTCAAGGCACAAGATCTCTGATGCCGAGCACACCATAGGGATGACCCACAAGTATCTCTCACCGTGCTAGTACCAAATCTAATATCCAAATCGAAATCCAAGTCCAAGTCCAAGTCCAAATCCAAGTCCAAGTCTAGATCCAAGTCCAAGTCCAAGTTCAGATCCAAATCCAAGTCTGGATCCAAGTCCAAGTCCAAATTTAGATCCAAATCCAAGTCTGGATCCAAATCCAAGTCCAAGTTCCATGTTCATGTCCAAGCTTCATGCCCAAGCTATATGTCCAAGTTCCATTTTTATGTCCAAGCTTCATGTTCCATGTCCAAGTTCTCCATGTCCAAGTCCAAGAAACACTTGCTCATCCCATGAGTAATCTCCACAACTCCTATAGCCTTGTCCATGAAGAAAACTAGGGAAAAGCTCTTTCTCGTAAGAAAACTGATATTAAACCTGTTTGAATGGTTTTCGGGCGATAAAAACCTCCGAAAAGCAGTTTTTAGGGTTTTTGGAGTGGTTTTAGGGTTTCTGAAATTTTTGTTCGTACATGCTCGTACAATTCTGTCCGTACAAATCCGTACATATGTCTGTATCGCCCATGTATATGCCTATACAAGTCTAGGGCTAACCGTACATTTGAAAAGCAAGTTGGAGAAGGTCTTGATGGCGAAGAAGAAGCTCTCCATGATCATAATGATGCCCACACATACACTCCACGATCTCCTTCATGATGCTACAAGAGAGGTTCAAGCCTTTTTATACTTGAAGAGGGCTCTGCTTTTTGCCAAAAGCTTAACCAAGCTTTTGCTTTTGCCTTTTTCCCTTTGCTTTCCACTTTATAATAAAATATTACTCACTTTTGTCAAATTGGTTCTTAAACTTTTCTTTTCTAACTTCAAGGCCTTGCTTTTTGGCCCTGGAGTTGCTTTTTGAGAAAGTGCCTTTTAGCTTTTTAGTCCGCTCTTAGTCTCTTGTTTCCAATGGTGCCCTTGGCTCGTGGTCAACCTTGTTTGACTTTTTGCTTTTTCTAACTTTTTGACCAAGAATGGTGCTTTTTCTTAATTAAACCTTATGAACCCTGTCCCCATGTCTTCTTCCACCTTTCTGGTGTCCGGGCTTGGGTTTCATCATGTGAAATAGAGCTAGGAGGACCAAATAGTTACATTCCCTCCCTTTTACATCGTAGTTGTCCTCAACTGCGGACCCATTTGGTGAGCTTCTGCATCTGGTCTTTCCCCATATCTATGGTGTTATCTGCTCATCTGGCAACATCTCAATGTCTTTTCTTTGACCAATAGCTTTGTTCTTGATGGTACTTCATGGCCTCTTATATGTGTTAGAAAAAATAAATACACTTACCTCTTGCAAAAACTAGACACAAGCTAGTCAACAAACAAGTATGCATCATTCGTGTCTACTGGGTATTCCAGGTATTGGCCAGGTAGTCTGGAGCCTAGTGGACTATCACATGCCATAAATCCAAGCATTGTCCACGCATCAAAAACAACACACAAAGTCAAAGAAATTCAAACATACATCAGTATGCAATGCACAAGTAATGATCCTCCTGTTCATGGATTGTCTTGTCTGGTTTCATCGAAACCGTGTTGAGCCATCTGGCCACTAGGACCGCTCAGACTATCCTCAAGGCCATTTGGTCACTAGGGCCACCCGAGAGTTCTTCCATAGTCATCTGGGCCATCTAGTCGAATTGACTGCTCGACAATGAGATCCAATACAGTCATATGGGCCATCCGGTCGCAATGACCGCTCGACTGTGAAATCCAATACAATCATCTGGGCCATCTGGTCGCAATGACCGCCCAACTGCGAAATCCAATATAGTCATCTGGGCCATCTGGTCGCAATGACCGCTCAACTCTGCGAAATCCAAGATTTCTGGCATTGTTGCCGTCCAATGGATCATCTGGCATCGTTGCCTCCCATATACAAATCTTGCTTCTTGGGCTATTCGGCATCGTTGCCACCCAACTAAAGCATGTCCAAGTAACCATTATAAGCAGAATAATGATCAATTTTAGTTCAATACAATGAAGAGGGCTAGAGGTATAATCCCTCACTCTTGAATCTATCTTGAGTGCAAGATGTCCATATCTGTACTTCAAATACATTTGGACCAACCACTTTCTCAATGCTCATAAGCTCGAAGTATATCTGGATAGTCATAGGAGTACTCCTTTGGCATCTATTTCGTGTCCAATAGCAAATAACTCTCGAATTCCAAGAGGAACTTTTTGACCACTGTCTTTTTCTCACAGAATGAAAGTCAATCTATTCTGGTTCTTCCACCCCTGGTGGATCCTTCAATACCGGCTCCTCTTGTACATGGTTTCCATAAACTTTCATGGAAGGCATTATAAATTTATATATCCTCCAATGATTTGAAAGGTCCACCAACCGATGACATACATGGTTGATCTTCTTGGTATTCTGAAAGACCCGTATACCATCGCCCCTTGACTTTGGCAATCCAAAGATAAAATCCATAGCAATATTCTCCCATAGATCATTCAATGGGTGCAATAATCCTGCTGGTGTTTGTCGATCAAACTTGTCCCGACAAACTAAACATTCTCGAATCATAAAGTTCAATATCCTTTTTCATAGTAGGCCAATAGAAGTAGCTCTCCAAATCTTGAAGTGTAGTCAAGGTGTTTCTATGCCCCATGTAGAAAGGAGCATGGCACTCTTCCATTACCTTGGCCTCAATTCCTTGTGTCACACATAACCTGGGTTTGCATGATAAGAATATTCTGAAAGGTCCGTATACCATTGTTCCCTGACTTTGGCAATCCAAAGATAAAATCCATAGCATATTCTCCCATAGATCATTCAATGGGTGCAATAGTCTTGTTGGTGTTTGTCGATCAAACTTGACCTTTTGATGACAAACTAAACATTCTCGAATCATAAAGTTCAATATCCTTTTTCATAGTAGGCCAATAGAAGTAGCTCTCCAAAGCTTGAAGTGTAGTCAAGGTGTTTCTATGCCCCATGTAGAAAGGAGCATGGCACTCTTCCATTACCTCGGCCTCAATTCCTTGTGTCACACATAACTTGGGTTTGCATGATAAGAAAACCCTACTTGATGACATAAAAAATCACCAAAGTTCTATTCTGCAATCTGTTCCAAAACATCTTTGAAATCCTCTTTGGTAGCATAAGGATCCTTCATCAAAGTGAAATCCATATGGTAACACATAGAAACTGCGTGGGTCTTCGAGATAGAGCATCTGCTACTTTGTTGTCTTTCCCATGGGTAGGCATAATCTGAAAATGAAATTGGGCCAAATAACTAGCCCATCTTATATGCTTTTCGGATATCTTAGGTTGAGACATAAAATACCTAAGACTTTGATGATCTGTCTTGATAACAAACTCAACACCCATAAGATAGCGCTCCAAATCTTTAAAGCGCGAATGATGGCCATCAATTCTTTCTCGTGTGTGGGTACGGTCTTTTTGGCTCCTTGAAGTCTTCGACTCTCATGTAACGTGCGGAAGCTTTGGGGTAGATCGGTAACTTCAATGCTCAGAAATCAGCAATCGTTCACGACGAGAATAATGCACAAAACTGAAAATAGATGTGCAGAAAATAGAGAGAGAGAGAGAGAGAGAGAGAGAGGGAGAAGAGGACACAGTATTGGGTCGTGAATACCCTTTGTAGGGCCCCCACCACGAATGGTGTGTTTGCTTCTATTAGAATGATGCAAATCAGAAAATAAAAGATTGAACCTGGACCTTCTTGACTGAGGTAAACCTCTGCCCTTGACCTTCAGCCTTCACCCCTTGCGTTAGCTTCTCCTTGGCTTGTCTGGGCCCTTTGAGTAGCTTCAGCACCTTGTAAAGAGTCAGATGATTGAAACGCTGAGATGGGCTGGGTATTTATACCCTCTTTCACCTCCAGTCGGCCAACTAAACATAGGCAGCCAGCAGTTTTTTTCCCACGACTAGGTCCAATAGCATTTAATGCTAATAAATTCAAGTGTTTTCACACCAGCCTGTCCTGTCCACATTGCGCTTTTATGCTGGGCTGCTGGGCAGCCCTGCGCACGGACACCGGCAGCCAAACTAGGCTTGGGTGCCCAGTCAGCTGGCTGTCCCAAGGCCCTGGCCCCTAGGGCTGGCCGACCGCCCCTTCCAACCCCCAACATGGCTGGTGGGCACAGTTGGGGCCCTCCTGACCCCTTGGGGGTGGTTCTAGACCTCCCCCATGCCCACTCTATGAATGCACACCTAAGCCATGGGGTAGCCCCATTTCTACATGCAAAACCTACACGCTCTACACAAATGTCTGGCATCTGGCTGCAGACAGACCACATAGAGCAACTGACATCATTCCACAGGGAGACTCACAGCACGGATTGAAGCACCTGAATATACGTACCATACATCATCTTTATGTGGTGCTTCAACATTTTCAGACATGGCATTAACAACATGCTGCATAACAAACAACCTTTCATTATCGTCATTGTTTCTGCTCGAGGATGGATAGTTATTTTACTGTAATTTTCCATTTTGCATGTTAGCCTGCTTGTTATAACAATCTGCCTGCACATTTCCAGGCTGCGTGTGTAGGACAATGCACACTTGACCTTGGACGCATGTGCAAGACAATGCACACCTGACCTCGAACGCATGGAGTGGAACCCTGGCTGACTCGTCCCGGACTGGACTCACACGGGACCAGTTTTCCACCCCAAGTCCTGCAGCTTCTTGTTCAGATATGTCCACGTGGCATCCAAGTGCGGGATGCATGTGACATCCCCTTCTGCTGCTTAACTTGAAGAAAGCTGCATAGCCTCCAAATAGTTCGTCAACAAAGCCGGATAGTCGTCGAAGAACTTTGTGTCAAGCCATACCGCTTCGTGGGTCCCTCGGTCTTGAAACGTTGTGAGGAACTGTCTTTGTCTTTAGCCCGAGCCATGCTTGAAGCGGTGCAAAAGGATTTGTTCTAGAACCATCACTTCAGCTTCATCAATGATATCTGGTTCTGCTTCGTCTTTCACTTCTGAAGGGATCGGACCTGCATATGGTTTTAACCAACTAACATGAAACACATCGTGCATAGTCCAGCTCGGAGGTAGCTTCAACTTCATTGAAACCTCGTTAATCTTTCTCTGGATGGGAAAAGGTCCGAAGCTCCTGAATGACAACTTTGGGCATCGCTTGCCCACCTGTTTCAACCTTTGCTTGATAAACCCAATCACCTTCCGAAAACTTCATATCCCTTCAATCTTTGTTGGCTTGTCGAGTGTAGGCCTCTTGTGCTTTAGCCAACTTGTCTTTTACTGACTCCAAAATCTCCTGGTAAGACTCCGTCAATCTGTTCGCTTTAGCTACTAAAGACGAGGTTCTGGTCAATGGCGATTGGAATGGTCTTCCAACGCTGCTTCAGATGGAGTCCTACCAATAGCTGAAGAAAAGGAATCATTCAAAACAGCTTGAACTAAAGGCAAATATGATTCCCACTTACCTTGCTGGTTGTGGACTTAAGACTTTAGCACATCAATGGCCAACTGGTTGTAAATTTCTATCTGGCCATCAGTCTGTGGGTGAAATGCACTAGAAAAATTCAATTTAGTACCAAAGTTATCAAACAATGCCCTCCGAAAATGACTAGTAAACTTGGCATCTCAGTCGGACACTATGGTCCTAGGGACCCCGCCAATCCGGTACCAATGCCGAATGAACAAATGGACAACATCCTCAACAATCACATTGGCCCTGCATCATGGAATAAGCATAACAAATTTGCTAAATCTATCAACTATGGTCAAGTACTGAGTATCACGCTTACCCGGACTGGGAGGCAGATTCGTGACAAAATCCATCGATATATCTTGGAAAGGTCCCTCAGGAAGTGGTAAGGGCTATAACAACCCTATCTTCTTCCCACGAGAAGCTTTCACCTTTTGACAAATGTCACATTGTTGCACATGTGCAAACACATCTCGCCTCATCTTTGGCCAATAATATTGCCGTTCTAACTTCTCCAAAGTCAAATTCATGCCCCAATGACCACTAGTAATGGTATCATGGGCGTCATGGAGAAGAGTTGCCCTGAACGACTTCATGATACACAATCGGCCTTTGTAGAAAAGCCAACCTCGTGTATCAAAAGGTGGCATGGTCCTATGGCATCCAATGCCTATTCCCACTGTGTACCGAATTCCTTAGAATCCGCGTACGTGTGCTTCATGTTGTCTAGTCCCGTACCAACAAGGTCGAGTCTAGTGGTCCGAATCAAAGTTACTAGTCTCTTCCGGTTCAAAGCATCGGCTATTGGATTGGTTTTTCCTCGAAGGTACTTAATCATACCACCAAATTGCTGGAATATCTGGCTCCAGTGGTGCTGTCGGTTACTCCATTGTGCACTTGGCATTGTCCGAATCCAACGTAATGCCTGATGGTCAGTGCGAACCTCAAAGTCACGGCCATAAAGGAAATGTTTCCAATGTTTCAAGGCCTGAATAACTATGAGGAGTTCTCGATCGTAGATTGAGTAATTCTTTTCTGCGTGAGTAACTTTTACGAGACATGTAGGCTACTGGATGGCCATTCTATTGTAATACACCTCCAATTGCGATGTTACTCGCATCGGTGATCACTTGGAACGGCTCGTCCCACGAGGCAAGCGCTAGACAAGGCGCTTCTGACAAAGCCACCTTGAGGTTCTTGAATGCCTCCAACGCTCGTGGAGTCATTTGAATCCGCTGCTTTTTAGTCTTGACACCCTTTAGCAGATCGGTGAGGTCCGTAGAGAGGTCATAAAACTTGTCTATGTGGGTGGAGTATGCCTGGCATATACCCACAAAGGATCTTGTGGTACTTCCCAATTGACAATCTCGGTCACCTTGGCTGGATCAAGTCAAATGTCACGTGCAAGTACTTTGTATTTGTTTTCAGATTTACATCATTCTAATAAAGCAAATACACCATCCGTGGTGGGGGCCCTACAGAGGGTAATTGGGACCCAATACTCTGTCCTCTCCATCTCCCCTTTCTCTCTCTATTTTTCTGCACATCGTCTTTCAGTTTGTGCGTTAATTCCGTCGCGAAAAGAGTGCTGATTTCTGAGTTTTGAAGTACCGATCCTTTTCCGAAGCTTCCGCATATTACAGTGGTATCAGAGCTCACTTCAAGGACAAAGATTCAGCAAAGAAAACCAGAAAATTTTTTCGCTCGTGTGGATGGTTTTTAGACGCCGGTGGACTACCCCTTTCAGAGTGACTCCTGTCCCTCGAAGGACGGTTGGTTTTTAGCCTCCGGAAGCCTCCGGAAGTCTCCCACACAGATAGTGGATGGTCAGATTGCGTTCCGGAAAGGAATTGCATTTTCCCGCTATGGCGAACTTTGGCGACGAGAGAGAACCAGAACCATGGGACCAGAGTGCACGAGGCAGCCCAACGAGGGCACCCGGCTTGAGTGTACAAGACATGCTCCAGCAGATGATGCGAGCAATCGCAGACCAGACAACCAAGTTGGATGAACAGAAGGCACGGATTTTGGCTTTGGAGGAGCGTTCTCGCTCTCCAGCGTCGCGTTTTCCATCTCCTCCTCCCTCTCCTTCCGTATCCCAGATACCAGATCCTCGTCACAGGGACCCTCTCGCAGGGTCACAGCCGCAGCCAAGCTCCTTGCTTGAGATGCAGATGCGTGCATTGGAGATTCGACAACGCGAAGACGACGCCATGCGACGAGTGGAACACGAGCGTTACCTCAGAGCTTTGGACGCCAGATTGACACCGGCGGCGCCCTCGAATCATTTTCCCGAGAAAATGAATTTCAGTAAGTATAATGGTAAACTCGATCCCACTACTCTGTATTCATGGTTACATCAATTTGAAGCTTACTTTGCCGCAGTTAGGAAATCAGATATTGACAAAGTGATCTTAGCTAGTTGGTACTTGGAAGGTGAGGCCATCCCTTGGTGGACTCAGTGGGCTCATGCCCACACCAGATCAGGTATGGCAGCTTATGTGTGGGACGAGTTCGTCCGTGACCTTAAGCAGCGGTTTTTACCGCCCCACTACCTTGAGCGACTCGAAGACGAGTTCAGGGGTGCGCGTCAGAACGCGCAACCAGTCCTTCAGTTTGCCAATAAAATTTCGACCTTGTGTCTGCAATTAGGCTTATCTGATACGGACAAGAAAGGGCAGTTTTTGTATGGCCTGGACACGCAAATCCAATGGGAGGTGCGTATGTTTAGGCCAACCACCTTTGAGGACGCACTCTCGCTTGCGCAGAGTGCAGAAATGAAACACAATGGTGGCAAGCCCAAGACTTCCCAGCCGGCTTCTCCTAAGGCTAACGCCTCGGGGGGCAAAAGCCAGAACCAGACGGGCTCTTCCCCAGGACAGAGCCCGGGAGCCTCTGGCTCCAAGAACTCGAACAATGCATCTAAGCTTACTCCAGACCAGAAAGCGGAGGCATTCAAGACAGGTGGCAAGTTAAGTGCTGAGGAGCTTGCTCAGTACAGGAAGGAGGGTAGATGTTACTTTTGTCACACAAAAGGACATACTTCTCGGGATTGTCCGAAGAAACCTCCAAAGGCCGCCGCCGCCTCCACAGCTTCCGTGGTGAGCACAGCTCCCACACAGACCCCAGCGGCTACCCCTAGTTCTTCAACCCCCGGTGCTTCAGTTGGAGCAATTATTAGCCGGGAGCTCGAAGATAAGCAGAAGGGCGCCCATGACCAGGAGTATGAGCGCAACGAATTGCTCAAGTCCTTTGGCTACATAGGTGGCCAGAGAGTCGTTGTCTTGTTTGACAGCGGCAGCACGGAGGATGTGATCACGGAAGAGGCCGCTAGGCGTGCCCGTTTCGAGCTAACTCCGGTGGACAAACAAGTTGAGGGTTTAAGCACAGGTATGACAACGAGCGTCAAGTATGAAGCTCTAGGTGCTAAGTTAGTAATTCAGGGCATAGAGTTTGTGCGTGACTTTATGGTTGCCCCTCTTGTAGGAGCAGACATAATTTTGGGTATCCAGTGGTTTCACAAGTTTCTTCCTGATGTCAAGTGGGACAAGCACACGTTCCAAATCGATCGGAATGTGTCAAACACCCCGGTGACCATTAAATGTGAGCCAGGTATTCCAAACTTTCCGCTCATAAGCCACTTTGCAGGCTAAGCGAGCAGTCAGGAAAGGCGCACAGTGTGCGATGATTTACATCCAGACAGCCCAGACGGTGGCCAGTGCTTCCGAGAAGTACTCGGTTCTCCATGAAAAGTTCCAGAAGATTTTTCTTCGGGACAGTCTCCCTCCCCAGCTTCCCCCGTCCAGACCGGAGGATCACAAGATTGACCTCCTCCCAGGCTCGGAACCCCCGAGCAAGTTTCCGTATCGCCTTTCTAAGGCAATGGAATCGGAATTGGACCGCCAACTCCAACAATTGTTGCAAGCTGGCTTCATCCGCCCCAGCGTGTCGCCATTTGCAGCACCGATCTTATTTGTCAAGAAGAAAGATGGGTCTTCTCGATTGTGTGTCGATTATCGTGCACTCAACAAGCTGACTATCAAGAGCAGATTCCCGATGCCTCGAATTGACTATATTCTCGAGAGGCTGAATGGAGCTAAGGTGTTCTCTAAATTGGATTTAAAGAGTGGGTACCACCAGGTTCGGATTGTTGAGGGGGACTCCCCAAGACAGCTTTCCGTACAGAACGGGCCCACTATGAATTTGTGGTCATGCCATTTGGTTTGACGAACGCCCCAGCTACATTTAACCGCATGATGATGCGTATTTTCCGGGAGTTGATTGGAGTGTGTGTGTTCATATTTCTGGACGACATACTCATATTTTCAGCTACAGTTGAGCAGCATGACATTGATGTGGAGAAAGTCCTGAAGTTGCTGGAAAGCAACGAGCTCTATGTCAATGAAAAGAAGTCAGAATTTTATCTGTTCCAGGTACATTACTTGGGATATATAATCAGTGCTGAAGGCATTCGACTTGATCGGGCTAAAGTGGCTGAGATTGTTAACTGGGAAGTACCTCAGACCGCTTATGACATTAGATCATTTGTGGGAATATGCCAGGCATATTCCACCCACAAGGGAGTGAAAACAAGGAGGCAAAAGATTCGAATGACTCCACGAGCGTTGGAGGCATTCCAGAACCTCAAGGTGGCTTTGTCAGAAGCGCCTTGTTTAGCCCTTGCCTCGTGGGACGAACCATTTCAGGTGATCACCGATGCGAGTAACATCGCAATTGGAGGTGTATTGCAACAGAATGGTCATCCGGTAGCTTACATGTCTCGTAAGTTACTGCCCGCCGAAAAGAACTACTCAGTCTATGATCGTGAACTCCTAGCAGTTATACAGGCCTTGAAACATTGGAAACATTTCTTGTATGGCCGTGACTTCGAAGTTCGCACTGACCATCAGGCATTGCGCTGGATTCAGACGATGCCAAGTGCACAGTGGAGTGATCGACAACACCGCTGGAGTCAGATATTCCAGCAGTTCGGTGGTATGATTGAGTACCTTCCAGGAAAGGCCAATCCAGTGGCCGATGCTTTGAGCAGGAAGGGACAAGTATCTGCGATTCAGACCACTAGACTTGACCTTGTTGGTACAGGACTAGAAGACATGAAGCACACGTACGCGGATTCCGAGGAATTCGGTACGCAGTGGGAACAGGCACTGGATGCCACAGGACCATGCCATTTTCTGATATGCGATGGTTGGCTTTTCTACAAAGGCCGACTGTGTGTCATGAAATCATTCCGGGCAGCTCTTCTCCATGATGCCCATGACGCCATTACAGGTGGTCATAGGGGCATGAATTCGACTCTGGAGAAATTAGAACGGCAATACTATTGGCCAAAGATGAGGCGTGATGTGTTTACATATGTACAACGCTGTGACATTTGTCAAAAGGTGAAAGCTCCTCGTGGAAAGAAGATAGGGTTGTTACAGCCTTTGCCAATTCCTGAGGGTCCTTTCCAAGACATTTCAATGGACTTTGTCACAAATCTGCCTCCCAGTCCGAGTAAGTGTAATACACAGTGTTTAACGATTGTTGATAGGTTCAGCAAATTTGTTATGCTTATTCCTTGCAGGGCCAATGTGACCGCCGAGGATGTTGCCCAGCTATTCATTCGGCATTGGTACCCGATTGGTGGGATTCCTAGGACCATAGTGTCAGACGGAGATGCCAAGTTTACCAGTCATTTTTGGAGGGCATTGTTTGATAATTTTGGTACTAAGTTGAATTTTTCTAGTGCATTCCACCCACACACAGACAGATGGCCAGACAGAGATATACAACCAGTTGGCCTTTGATGTGCTGAAGTGTTATGTCCACGATCAGCAAGGTAAGTGGGAATCGTTTTTGCCTTTAGTTCAAGCTGTTTTGAATGACTCTTTTTCTTCAGCTATTGGCAGGACTCCATATGAGGCAGCGTTTGGAAGGCCCTTCCAGTCGTTGTTAACCAGGACTTCGTCTTCAGTACCGGAGGCGAACAGAGTGACGGAGTCTTACCAGGAGATCCTAGAGTCCGTTAAAGACAGATTGGCTAAAGCGCAAGAGGCCTACACTCGACAGGCCAATAAAGACCGAAGGGACATGAAGTTTTCGGAAGGAGATTGGGTATATCTTCGGATTATGAAGCAAAGATTGAAGCAGGTGGGCAAGCGATGCCCAAAGTTGTCTTTCAGGAGCTTCGGACCATTCCCCATCCGGAAAAAGATTAATGAGGTGTCTATGCAGTTAAAGCTACCTCCGAGTTGGACTATGCACGATGTATTTCATGTCAGTTGGTTAAAGCCATACCCTTCAGAGGTCAAAGACGAAGCGGAACCAGACATCATTGATGAAGCAGAAGTAATGGTTCCAGAATAGATCCTTCTGCACCGTTTCAAGCATGGCTCAGGCCGAAGACTACGACAGTTCCTCACGAAGTTTCAGGACCGAGGAACTCATGAAGCGGTATGGCTCAGCAAAGAATTTTTCGAAGACTATCCGGCATTATTGACGGATTATTTGGAGGCTATGCAGCTTCCGTCAAGTTAAGCAGAAGGGGATGTCACGTGCATCCCGCACTTGGATGCCACGTAGACATTTCTGTACAGAAGGTGCAGGACCTGGGATGGTGAACTGGTCCCATGTGAGCCCAGTCCGGGACGAGTCAGCCAGGGATCCATCTCAGTCGTTCGAGGTCAGGTGTGCATCGTCCTGCACATGAGTCCAAGGTCAGGTGTGCATTGTCCTGCACATGAAGCAGTGCCAGTCCGCGCTGTGAGTCTCCCTCTGGAATGATGTCAGATGTGCTGTGTATCTGGTTTGCAACTGGATGCCAGGCCTCTGTAGGCATGTAGGTTTGCATGTAGAGATGGGGCCAGCCCATAGGGCTACCCCAGTGAGAAGAACTTGCACTTGCATTTGTAGTGTGGGCATGGGGGAGGTGTAGAAGCACCCCCAAGGGGCCAGGAGGGCCCACATTGTGCCCACCAGCCAAGGCATGGGCTGGAAGGGCTGTCGGCCAGCCCTAGGGCTGTTGGACAGGCAGCCGACAGGGTTAGAAACCCTACCCAGCCAGTCGGCCAGGTGTGGGGGGCAGTCCCACACCCATGCGCATGGTGCCCAGCAGCCAGGATGCTGCCCCAGAAGGCTGCGCAGGCTGGACAGCAGTGTGAATACATGCACAGGCTGGACAGAAGGTATTTATAGTGTGAAAACACTTTATTAATAAAACTCAGTCGTGGAGCTCCCTGAAGCCAGCCGACTGGATGTTATGAAGAGTATAAATACCCCAGCCCATAATCCATGATCTCATCTCATAATTCACCAAGCGCTCCAAGCAAACAAGGGCCAGGACAGCCAAGAACATTGCTAAAGCAAAGGGGTGAAGGACTGAAGGTCAAGGGCAGGTTTTCCAGCCAAGAAAAGGTCAAGTACTTTGTATTTGTTTTCAGATTTACATCATTCTAATAAAGCAAATACACCATCCGTGGTGGGGGCCCTACAGAGGGTAATTGGGACCCAATACTGTGTCCTCTCCATCTCCCCTTTCTCTCTCTATTTTTCTGCACATCATCTTTCAGTTTGTGCGTTAATTCCGTCGTGAAAAGAGTGCTGATTTCTGAGTTTTGAAGTACCGATCCTTTTCCGAAGCTTCTGCATATTACATCAAATGTCTTCAGCACTAATTATAAATCCAAGGTAATGAACCTCGAATAAATCTTCTTCTCATTGATGTATGCTTTCCAGCAACTTCAAGACTTTCTCCACATCAATGTCATGCTGCTCAATAGTAGTTGAAAAAACTAGTATGTTGTCCAGAAATATAAACACACACTTTCCAATCAATTCCCAGAATACTCGCATCATCATGCGGTTGAATGTGGTTCGGGCGTTCGTCAAGCCAAAAGGCATGACCACAAATTTATGTGGACCTGTTCCGTACGGAAGGCTGTCTTGGGGATGTCCCCCTCAACAATCCTCACCTGGTGGTACCCACTCTTCAAATCGAGTTTTGAGAACACCTTAGTCCCATTCAGTCTCTCGAGAATATAGTCTATTTGAGGCATTGGGAATCTACTCTTGATAGTCAGCTTATTGAGTGCACGATAATCGACACACAATCGAGAAGACCCATCCTTCTCTTGACAAACATGATCGGTGTTGCAAATGGTGACACACTGGGACGGATGAAGCCAGATTGCAATAATTCTTGGAGTTGGTGGTCCAACTCCGATTCCATTGCCTTGGAAAGGTGATATGGAAACTTGCTCGGGGATTCTGAGCCTAGGAGGAGGTTGATCTTGTGGTCCTCTAGTCTGGACGGGGGGAGCTGGGGAGGGAGATTGTCCCGAAGAAAAATCTTCTAGAACTTTTCATGGAGAGCCAAATACTTCTCGGAAGTATTGGCCCCGTCTGGGCAGTTTGGATGTAAATCATCGCACAATGTGCGCCTTTTCTGATTGCTCGTTTGACCTACAAGTGGCTTATGAGCGGAAAATGTGCTTGTCCCACTTGACATCAGGAAGGAACTTGTGAAACCACTGAATGCCCAAGATTATAACTGCTCTACAAGAGGGGCAACCATAAAATCACGCGAATGACTAATTTAGCACCTAGAGCTTCAAACTTGACGCTCGTCATCATGCATGTGCTGAAACCTTCAACTTGCTTGTCCACCGAAGTCAGGACGAAACGGGCATGTCGAGTGGCCTGTTCCGTGACCACATCCTCCGTGCTGTTGCTATCAAACAAGACGACGACTCTCTGGCCACCTATGTAGCCAAAGGTCTTGAGCAATTCGTTGTAATGCCCAAGCCATGGCTTGGATCTCTCTATCTATCAAGAGATCAATTGTTCCACACGTCCGGTCATTCAAGACTTCACAGCATGCATGGGATATTCTTGAAACTATGTATCTGTCAGATACGCAGCGGAGATGATGACCAGATCTGAGAACACGAGAGCAAACGCAATGCAGAAAACAGCAGCACAAGAGAGAGAGAGAGAGATAGAGGCGTGTAACTCTGCTCTATATACACAAAGAAGATCCCGAAGTGATACAAATGTGACAAGGGACTGCCGGGGGGGGGGGGGGGGGGTGCATTTTATATGGCCCCCAAAGTGCAGTCGGCCTGTTTCAGAGGCAGCCAACTGGCACTAAACCTCCACGACTAGCCAAAAACCAGTCGGCCAGTTGTTGCAGGGGTGTCGGCCAGCTCATGTGGGAGGTCGTGGACTTGAAGCAACACAATCAGCCAGCACCAGCATGTACAAATGCAGTTGGCCAGCTTCAGAGGTCCTTCCACCACAAGGTTGCCACCCAAGCCACAAAAAATAGGGGAAAATGGGGGAAAAATACGGAGAGTGGGGAAAAATGAGAAAAGTGTATATGTATAGACGGGAGATGACTTCTAACACCCCCTCTCAGCTCCTGGCTGTGAAACCAACCATAGGGAGCTGGGGTGCTGCTTGAGAAATTCTGAGATAGCGACTTCGTGATGAAGAGGTCCACCGTACTGTCCTCCATCGAACAGAACTCTAGCAAGATGTCATCAGCAACGATCTGTTCACGAACAAAGTGCCTCTGGATGACCATGGGTTCCTCCAGTGGAAGCCCAATCCTGCAATGCAACCTCTGCAACCTCACCACCTCACAAGCAGCATCACAAGCAGCCCGGTACTCTACCTCTGTCTCGACGACAAGGCAAAAGATGACTGCCTCTTACTGCTCCATAAAACTGCTCCTGGGCTTGAAGTAGATCCCTCGAGTTTGGATCTCCTCCCCAAACTGAGTCACTCCAACCGTGGAGTAGGACTCCATCAATCAATCCCCCTCCTGTGTAAAAGAGTCCATGATCCTTCGCATGCCGCAGAAACCACAAGATACGCAATCCCGCCTCCCAAAGAGTCATCTGCAACCATGAGCTCAACTGCCTCATCAGGAAGCTCCCGTCCAATCTGGTGTCCAACAACCAAATCAATGAACCATTCTGCTTCCGAGTCAAAGAGGCATCACACTGCTCACAAGGATCAACACCTGTTACGGTGCAAAGCCAAGTCCTGGAAACCTGCTGAAGACCACGCAAGGCCTTCTGAAACCTGTCAACCACCCCCTCTGAATCCGGAACCACAAAGCCTGGAGAATGCACCTCCTTCTGCAAGTAATCAACTGCCACCTGCTTGGCTTTCCGAGAGGTCCCCGTGGAAAGAACATCCTCATCCTACAGGAGTTTCTTTGTCCCGAATACTACGAGACATTAGAGCATAAGTTACCTGTTCAGTTTCCTCTGATTGACGAACACAAGAACCACCAACATCAGTACTAGAAAGTTCTTGCCAACTGCTACCATCAACTGGCAAGCTATCCACCATCTGGTCCTGGAAAGCCTGCACCTGCAGCGTATCCACACTTAAGTCGCCATTACTAGACTGCCACTTATCACAAACCTGAGGACCTGGGAGAGAGTGCTGAAAGTTTGTAAACTCCATTCTCCACTCTGCCTTCCCAAACCACCTGGCTTGTTCCTTTGTCCCGAAGAGCAACAAAATGCTCATCAAACTCCACCCGTATGCCAGTCTTGCAAACTTGATGCACTGACAACAGATGAAAACCAAGTGACGGAAAATACAACACCTGGGAGGAATGCTTCCCACCTCTGCCATCGGGAACTATCTCCAACCTGCCCTCACTGTGAACTGGGATAGTGGATGTATCCCCAGTAAGAATGTGACCAGAATACCTGCAGAGATCCTGTAAATCTGAACAGGAAGGAGTCATGTGCCTGGAAACACCACTGTCTAGAATCCACTCCCGAGTATCCGTTGCGGAGAATCCTCCAATCTCCTCCTTGCCTGAAGAAAATGAAACATTGGTGTCCATCACCTCCAGGTGCACAAAAGCTGGAGTCTTCATGATTGCTGCTGAGGAATCTTCACCCTTCTCGGTCTTCCGCTTGGGACACTGCCTCCAATAGTGGTCTTTCTCGCCACAATCATTACAAGTCCTCTCTGCCTTTAGTTTCTCGCGGTCAGCGACGGACTTCTTCTCAGAAGGCTTCTCCGATGAAGCCTTCCCTTTGCCCGTGTTATGGCCTTTCGACCGTTGGCCAGTTAAGGCCTCCGAACCTCCACCCTGAGGAGGGTTCGTGAATTGTTCCTCCTGGTCCAAGACCATGGGCAGAAGCTCCTCCCACGTGATGGTGTTGTGCCTGCCACCACTGGTAATCAAAGACGAGTAAAATGCTGAGTACTGAGAGGGCAAATGCGACAGCAACGTTATGGCCATGTCCTCTGACGATATCTCCTTCCCAGCCTGAAGAACTTCCTGCTGAAGAGCCTGCAGCTTGTTACTATGCTCCAGCATCGTCAACGACTTTGCAGGGCTCATAATCCGCATCTGTACTTCCAAGGAAATCCTCTTCATGGGCGATATCGTGTTGTAAAGAGAAGCCAAATGCTGCCATATACCTCTGGCTAGCGTCATATGCTTTACATGATTGATTACCTGCGGTGTGTAATTGAGGAAGATAAACGAATGGACCCTGGCGTTGACACGATCCCATATCTGTGCCTGTGCCTGTGCCTCCCGGTCCTTTCGGATTGACGGTAACTCCCCTTGCTCTACTTCCGGCCGTGGAACCCCAACAACGATGAAATCAGCGAGGTCGTAAGACTCCAGAACAGATTCCATCATAACCTTCCATATGCCGTAGTTGTTCCCGTCCAAGTGACAGTCCACCGGGAACGTGGGGAGTGTAGGGATCTTCACATGCCTCTCCGCCATCTCTAACAAATCTGCCATTGCGGGGATGTACTCTGAAAAAGGGTGGGTGGGTGGGAACAAAGAAGAACTTACACCTACAAGTGGCTGTCCAGCAAATCAGCCCGCCGTCCTCTTGCTTCTCCTCTTCCCAAACAGTCCCGTACAGTCCACCAATCAGCAACACAACAATCCCCCTCTTGCTCACACAAATCCCAAGAACAATCAAGAGCCTAGGGCTTTGATACCATGTCAGAATACGCAGCGGAGATGATCACCAGATCTGGGAACACGAGCAAACGCAATGCAGAAAACAACAGCACAAGAGAGAGAGATAGACGCATGTAACTCTGCTCTATATACACAAAGAAGATCCCGAAGTGATACAAATGTGACAAGGGACTGGGGGGCCATTTTATATGGCCCCCAAAGTGCAGTCGGCCTGTTTCAGAGGCAGCTGACTAGCACTAAAACCTCCACAACCAGCCAAAAACTAGTCGGCCAGCTGCAAGGGTGTCGGCCAGCTCATGTGGGAGGTCGTGGACCTGAAGCAACACAATCAGCCAGCACCAGCATGTACAAATGCAGTCGGCCAGCTTCAGAGGTCCTCCTTCCACCACAAGGCTGCCACCCAAGCCATAGAAAAATAGGAAAAAATGGGGGAAAAATACGGAGAGTGGGGAAAAATGAGAAAACACCTAATAAGGGCGGGCACACCCACAATAGAGGCCCTGGTGTATATGTATAGACAGGAGATGACTTCTTTTTTTTTTTTCCCAAGAAAAGATCCTTTCATTAGTTATATAAAAACGCCCGTAGAGCTACAAAAGATCTCTCCTGCTCCTAAGAGAGATAGAGCAGCGAATACATCATGGCAGCCCGGGAGACTCTCCCTAGGTGCTGCAAAATACAAGCATCAGTACAAAGAACTGAGCGGCTAAATCATACAATAGGGGGGGGGAAGAGCCAAACAGGTGGCCTGTAGTGCCAACGGGGGGATCCCGTGTGTAAGGTGTAGAAAGGGCCACAGCGCCAAGTGGTGTGAAAGGCCTGGCGCCGTAAGATCGCCTCATCCGAGTCTCCCCGGATGCGGTCGTACTGTCCTCGCAGGGTGTGGATCAACTCCTGCCAAATCCCCCGTACAGTCTCTGCTGGTGGCTCCAATCTCCCCTCAAAGGCCGCAAAGCACCGGGCCCTCCAGGTGAACGAGATGGTGAGGTTGCTGAGGAGCTCCCATCGTAAATCCCTCTCCCGTGTCCAGCTGGCGGACGAGAAATCCGGTGCCGGAACCAGGCGAGGCTGGCCCCTAATAAATCTGATGGCCTGACTGCCCTGCTCCATCTCATAGCCCATAGCAGGCCCTGACGAAGTCGACCAAGCAGCGGCACCCCACGTAAACATACCCTCTGGAGAGAGGGGGGCCAGAATACGCAGCATCCGCAGCCAAATCTGCTGTGCCTGAGGGCAGTCCCAATGGTAATGTCGCTGTGTCTCCATAGGGTGGCCGCATTGGACGCAGACCGCCGGAAGACCGCTGTAAACAAGCCAAGTGCCAACTGCTGAGCCCCTGTGGGCGACCAGCCACTGAAAAGCCGAGATCCTGCAGGCCTGCCGACTAGCCCAGAGCCGAGCCCAGAAATCCTCCAGGAACTCCTGTGAGAGTCCCTGTAGTCGCCAATGCCCCGTTGCCGCTGGAGAAACCGTCCTCCTCGCCGTCAAAATATGCCGCCCCAGCCGAACAGTATACTGGAAAAAGGTGATCTCTGTGGCCTCAAGGGATGCATAAGGATCATGCCACTCGTACTCCCCGGGGTCCCACTGTAGCCGGGCCAAGGGACGCGCTGCATATGCCCATATGCGCCAATCCGGGAGCACATCAGCAGGGTCGGGGTCAATATGCCACTTCCGAGAAGCGGCGGCCACTACCCGAATCCTCTGAAAGGTGCACTCTGCAACCAAAGGCGACTCCACCTCCACTCTCTGGAGTCTGCCCTCATCCTGAATCTCATAGTAGAGGCATCTGCCATCCTCAGTGCTAGCTCTGACAGCAATCAGGATCTCCAACTGTGTAAAGGCTCCCATCCACCGTGGGGCCACTGGCTCGAGAGGCGTGAACCACTCCTCTGTGAGTGCCTGACAGGAGATGACTTCTAACAGTATCATGCAAAGAATGAGGTTGCATACCTCAAGAAAGAACTTGAGAACTTGGAGATGCATGAAGGTGACAGTATGTCCGATCATCTTACGAAGATCCAGGATCTTCAGGAGAACGTGCTTAATGTTGATAAGGTCATTCTTGAAAAGGAACTTGTATCCAGGACATTGCACTCATTGCTAAAGTCCCCGAATTTCCACACTTCTCTTACTTTTTCTTTGAGCTCTATAGTTTGAGGAGTTGGTGGGTTTGTTATTATAGGAGTAGACTGCGAAGAATATATCTTCCATCATGCGTGGTTGTCATGTGCACAGTGTGTATCTACCGTGTGCTACACGCACACAAGACTAGCTTCGAGGTTTGGGGAAGCTTGGAGCTAGGCAGGCTGATTGGCGAGCTGAGTTAGGGAAAGACTAACAGGCGGGCACCCAATTATGGGCGGGCGGGTGCCCAAGTGTGGACACCCGATGACCGGCCAAGAGCCTATAACAGGGTGGCCAAGGTTAGTCATTAGTCATATAGAGTCTCGCGTGATTTGTGAGAGCTCTATGGTCTAGAGCCTAGATCTAGTGCAGACGTGCACCAGCTTCACGCAACCGAGACCCGCGAGGGTAGCTTCATGGCGGTATGGGACGTCACGAGGTAGAGATTGGTCGGTACGTCAACCTAGTTAGCTCAGCTCGCGGCTCGGCGGGGACAGCCAAGACTGTGGGCTTGCCTACGGCTATCGAAGTTGGGAGGTGAGTCAGGCCTGCACCACCCTTCTTGTTTATTTGTTTGTTTGCAGGTTTCGAGTCTCGAACCAGGAGCGTTCTATGAGATCCTTTGGGGATTTGACAGTGGTATCAGAGCATGCCTCGTGAACGAGCAAGTCGGTAGGTAGAGAAGCTGAGGTCAAAGAAAGGAATGTGTTCAAGAAGCTTGCTGTTTTGTTTATGCATACTGTTGTTTTTTCAGATTAGTATGTGTTTTTTCATCAAAGAACCCGTGATGAGGGTGTAGGTGGTTTGGTAGGGTTGTTCAGTCGCATGAACAAGTCGTGAGAGAAAACAGAAAAAAAAAAAGCATGTTCGTCGCTTTTGGTTGAACGCGAGAGAGAGCGAGCGAGAGATGCGATTGATGGGCTAAGGGTGGTCGCATGCTGGTCGTGGACTACCGGAAGTAGTAGGCGCAGGCGTGTAGGCAGCCATGCCTATGCAGGCGGCCAGGTGTGTAGCCGGCCAGGCCTACGTAGGCGGCCATGCTGGCAGGCACCTAGGCCCCTAATGTTTAAAGGTGTTTTTTTTAAGAAAACAGAATATATATATATATATATATATAAACACAAAAGCAAAAGCTCAAGTTGCTTTTGGGGAAGGTTATATAAACCCCTTAAGTGGGCTTCTTGCCACACATCTCTCAAGTTTTCAAGCTCTCAAGCTCTCAAGTTCTCTCACACTATTCTTGTGCAAGATAGAATTTTCTCTCCAATTGCTCTCTTCACGATGTCAACCCAAGAATCCGAGTTGGAGTCCCTTGTCGATGGCGAAGGCTTGCCGGCTACGGAAGATACCGATGCCGATCTTTTTGACGATTATGTGTCAAAATTAGATTTCTGAGAGTTCAAAGTAGCTCTCAAAGCTTCTTCTTCGGAACGTCAGGCACAAATCGCCGCCCAGATGCAAGCCTTGCAGAACTCCATCTCTCTCTTGACCACTTCCCTATCTACTCTTTCGGGTATGGATACCTTGGCCTCTGCTTTAGGCCCCAACATTACTCCGGAACAGTTCGGGGGTGAGCAAAAGCAGCGTACCAAGGAGATCGTGGACACTTGGCTACATAAGTGGCAGGTCCATTTTTAGTTTCATCCATATGATGATGGAAAAAAGATCCAGTTAGTAGGAGGTTTCCTCTCAGGCAAAGCTTTGCTTTGGTGGAAGGAACTCAACCCTAAGCCAACGACTTGGGCACAATTCGAAGACGTCTTCAAGAAGGAATTCCTCAAGAAAGAGGATGATTATGATGTTGTTGCCCAGTTTACAGCTTTGATGACCTCGCAGCACCTCACTTATGAGGTCTACCTCCAGAAGTTTAGGGACTTGCAGATGAAAGCTACAAAGATAGATCCCACTACTCTTTTGGGGTTCTTCGTAGCCGGTTTACCAGACTCATACCGTTTACACGTTAAAAATAACAAATGCAAAACTTTGGACGAGGCCATTCATTCAGCTCGTATCTATGACGATAGAATGGTCTCCTCCAAGTCTAAACCCATTTACCGAGCAGGGGAACAAGCATAAAAGAAAGTTCTCCATACCTATGGCTAACACGACTGAAGGAAAGTCTTCGGACCAATCTTCGAAGAATCCAAGTTCGACACTAGCAAAGAAGAAACGACTCCTTAAGGCTTTGAAGCTCAAGAGGGAGGGACGTTGTTTTATCTGCGAAGAAAAAGGACACATGCATAATGAGTGCCCAGCAAAGACCAACGCAGGACCCAAGCCAAAGGCAGCTAACCAGTTGTCTTTGACAAGTGCGTCAGTTACTGTACTTTCTCACCCTAGTACATGTTCTGATTGTCTGTTCAACTCTAAAGTTTTTGGCTTGCATGATCTTCTCCGAGTGTATGGAGAAGTGAATGGCCATAGAATCCACATTCTTCTAGACCCTAGCAGCTCACACAACTTTGTTAACTAGCAAAGAATTACCGAAGATACTTGATTCGTTTCAAGATGTATTTTCTAAGGAACTGCCATCGGGTTTACCACCTGAAAGGGCAGTAGATCATCGTATTGACTTGATCCCTAGTGCTCATTCTGTCAGTATTCCACCTTACAGGATGAGCCAAGTTGAGGAAGATGAGTTGGCTAAACAACTCGAAGACTATTTGAGGATGGGCCAGATCCGTCCAAGTAAATCACCTTGGGGTGCACCTGTGTTGCTTAGGAGAAAGAAGGACAACACTTGGAGAATGTGTATAGATTACAAGAGATTGAACAAGCTGACAATTAAGAATCATTATCCTCTCCCTGGATCAGATGACTTGATTGATCGGTTAGCAGGAGCGAAATATTTCACGAAGATAGATTTACGTACTAGCTATCACCAGATACAAAGGCATGTCGAAAGAACCGCCTTTCAGACTAGGTATGGCCATTACGAGTTTCTCGTATTACCTTTTGGGTTAACCAATGCTTCAGCCACTTTCCAGCAAATGATGAACGTTCTTTTTCGTGAACATTTGGGAAAATTTGTGGTGGTGTTCCTGGATAATATTTTGATATATAATCATACTCTTGAGGATCATGTTCGATACCTCACGATTGTCTTATCTATTTTAAGACAGAATTGACTATATGCTAAGTTAAGTAAATGTGAGTTTTTTATGACAAACATCATTTACTTGGGACACAAGATCACTAGAGATGGATTGAGCATTGACTATGACCGAGTTCAGAAGGTTCTGGACTGGCCTATACCGCTAACAATGAAACAACTTTGTTCTTTTCGCGGTTTTGTTGTTTTTCTTCGGAAATCTGTGCGGGAGTACTCTCAGCTCACACTACCAATGACCGACTTGTTGAAAGGTCGTGGACGTAAGTCAAATCAGCCTATCACTTGGAATGACGATTTGGATATGGCCTTCAGACTTTTGAAAGATAAAGTCAAGGAAGCACCTATCTTAATATTACCCGATCCTTATGTTCTTGAAAGTGATGCCCGTGACTATGCCATTGGGGCTGCTCTATTTCAAGATGGTAGACCGGTTGCTTTTGAAAGTAAAAAGCTAGACGACACTCAATCTCGTTGGCCAACCCTTGAGAAGGAGCTTTATGCTGTAATTCACGCTCTCAAGATTTGGAGACATTATTTATATGGCTCCAAGTTTGTGGTATTGACTGATGATTGGTATTGACTGATCATCAGTCAATCAAGTATGTGTGTGATGCGGATGATTTGAGAGGAAGGAAAGCTCGTTGGGCTGAGTTAATGCAAGATTTTGATTTTGAGATTCGTTATCGAAAAGGGTCCATGAATAGTGTTGCAGATGCGCTTATTCGAATTAGAGAGGTGAATACTTTGTCGTTCACCGAGATTTCTACTGACTTATTTCAGTCATTGAGAGGGCTTTGCAGGACTGATAGTTATTTTGGTCCATTTTGGCAGAAGATCCAAGACGAGAGCTCATTGATTGACCAAGACTCAATGACTGAGCAGTCTACCATTCAGGCTGCAGGAGGCCAGTGGATGATTTAGAATGGTTTACTATTCCGTAATGACAAAAGTTATGTACCACAGATCCCGGACATTAGGTCCATGATTCTTAAGGAGTGTCACGACGCCCCTTCTGCTGGACACCTTGGGATACACAGGACGCTATCGTTAGTGAAACACACTTTTTATTGGCCAAAGATGAAAGGGTATGTAGAAGATTATGTTCTCAAATGTCAAGTTTGTTAAGCAAATAAGGCTGAACGCTTTAGACAGGCTGGGTTGTTGCATCCTTTGCAAATTCCAGGTAATAAATGGGAAAGTATTTCCATGGATTTTATTACAGGATTGCCAAGAACGCATCAAGGCCACGATTCTATTTGGGTTGTGGTAGATCACTTGACAAAAATGGCTAGATTTTTACCAACCCGAAATACTATTACAGCTGCGCAATTAGCAAGGCAGTTTATCGAGCAATTGTTTAGACTGTACGGGTTACCGCAAGACACAGTCAGTGATAGGGACTCTAAGTTTACGAGTGATTTTTGGAAACTTGTTTTTGAGAAGTTGGAAACAACTTTGAATTTGAGTTCCTCAGATCATCCTCAATCTGATGGCTAGACAGAAAGAGTGAATCAGATTTTGGAGGATATGCTTCGAGCATATGTATCCAAAAGACAGAGTTCATGGGAGGATTATCTTCCTATGTTAGAATTTGCATATAACAGTACTAAGCATATGAGTACAGGTTTTAGTCCTTTCATGCTTATGTATGGTTTTCAACCTAGATCACCTGTTAGAGTGGGATTCTCAGGACTTCAGCATGATGCAGCACGTAATTTTTTGCAAGATATGCAAGAAATGTTACAAGTTGCGAAGGAATCTATTAGAAGTGCTCAAGACCGAGACAGATTTTATTCTAATAGACATTGTTTACCCAGAGAGTTCTATGAAGGAACGATGGTGTATTTGCGAGTTCCGAAAGATTCTGAAACCGGCCTCTGATAGAAACCAGAGTGCGGTAGACTAGCAGTCACCCGTCCACTTGTAGTCTAGATGTGAAAACAAAACAGATTGGAGCTAGAGTGCCCAAATCTGAAAACAAAGCGACACCTGTTGGCCCCAAAGCTTGGCGCCCCTTGCGGTATTTCTTTATTCAATTTATGAATGGCTGAGTACAAGAAGATCAGCCAAGAGATTACACCTGCATGTCCAATCTGACGGCCCACAATTCCCTCTTAGCACAGAGGATCTATGCACACAGATCTGTGTTTCACAATAACACACTGTGCCTCCCTCTGATCAGCCAAGACCACTAAGCAGGGCAGCCATGAGCATTCATCTGGCATAACTCAAGTGCATGATACAACATCTCAGCACATACATACATGTACTGTCCAAACTCTGTCTCAACCCTTGTCAATCTGCCATACCCCTCCTCTCACAAGGGGCCAGATAGCTCATATCTACAACAGACATCAAGCAGTAGAAAGAGAGAGAGATGAACAGAAGCGGAGCTTACCAAATTCAGCTCGTGAAACAGCACTGGAGGAAGCAACGGTACCAATCTGTACTTGCAGACACTTGTTTCCACAACCCTGCTTCACACGTGTTTGTACTTGTCTGTACCCTCCTCCTTGTGTTCACTTCTATGCTGTCTTTGAAAGTACAAATCTGAAAAACAGCACTGTACTTGACTGTACTTGACTGTACGTGTCACTAGCTTGGACATTTCCCAGTCTGAAAGGGGTCTGGTGGACCAGGATGTTTAAATATTTGGAAAGTACAAGCTTTGGGAATGGGGGATTATCCTAGAATACAAAGGACCACACTCCTAAAATTTAGGAGAGTTGCTATTTTTGGCCCGACTCCGATGGAAATTCTGTTCGCGTCATTACATCTGGAATTGAGCAGATACCAAGAGTTGGCAAAGTGCCTATGACATAATGTGCAGTTGGGATATTTTTAGAGATAAAGTTTATGGAAGGACCCATCTCTTAGATTGGGACATGTGGCAAGGAGGTGGACCAAAGTGAGACAAGTGGCCTGACATTTGTTAGAAAGTGGATCAAAGTGAGACAAGTGGCCTCACACTTGTCACTTCAGCTATTGTGTGGCTCTCCACTTGTCATCGTAGCCTTCTCTTGCCATTTTAGCTCATGGGAGGCCCAAATCTATAAATTGGAGCCCTCTCTCTTCATTAATGGAGGCTGTCTTGCTGCACACTAGCCTCTACCACCGTTACAGGCTGCCCTAATGATGGCTACTCTCTTTCTCTCTCACTTGAAGGCTGCCCATGAAGAATACCGGCTGTTGGGGACTGTTTTGGAGGCTTCCATCGCGAAGAAATACTGAAGGCAAGGGTATTTAATCATTTATTATGATTTCTAGCCATTGTACTTGTTGTACTAGCATTTGTACTTGGTGTACTTGCTGTACCAATCCTTGTACTGGCTGTACCAACTTCTGTACTTGTTGTACCACCCATTGTACCGGTTGTACCAGCTTTTGTACTTGCTGTACCAGCCACCGTACCGGCTGTACCAACCACCGTACCGGCTGTACCAACCACCGTACCTGCTGTACCAGCTTCTGTACTTGTTGCACCAACCATTGTACCGGCTGTACCAACCATTGTACTTGCTGTACCGACTGAATGGAGAGTTGTGCTTGCTGTACCCTTTCTATTGCATGAAGACCCGTGGTTTTTGGGGAAGAATCAGTACCCACACAGAGGTATATGGATTATATTGTTGGCTCGGCATTTCTACAGCCTATGTTCCGGCTTGGTTGCCTCGTGTTGGGCTGTGTTATGGCATTTGTATATGGATAATCCGGCATCTCCCGTGGGGAGAGTAAGGCCCTCAAAGCTTGTACATGATATTATTCTCCTTGGGTAATAAAATACTCCAAGGGGGGGGGGGGGCATTCCGGCCTCTATGTGGTGTCACGTGTGCAAGCTCCATTTTCAGCATTTGTGGATGTTTTGTCCAGCTTTTATGTTTTATGCAAAAAGATGATGGATATGTGTTAAGGCTGTGGCCATGTTTAAATGTTTTAATATGCATTGATGGTATCAACAAGTGTGTAAAAGGCCCTAGTCCCCCGGGCACCCGCGTGCGAGTTTCATTGGTATCAGAGCATAGGCTTTCTTGGAAGCGGAGGCTTCCTTCTATCAATAAGGAAGAGAAAAGATCTCAAGTGGGGCCCACACTTACTAGACAGCTTGGTCTAAGGATTTATGAATTCACAAAATTTATCTTGGAAGTGTGGAGTTGGCTTTATGTGCACACGTTTAGCACTCTTTCCATATGGATATTGTGGATTATATTATCAAGCTTACAGGCAAGCTACATGGAGATACTCAGGATATCTTAAGGATATGGTGAGGAGATATTTCTTTTGGCTTCATGACCAACCTGCAAAGAAAAGCTAAGTATACTTTGAGTTGCAAAGTTGGTGCTTTTACTATTTACTATGAAGTGTTTTTGATGTTCACTAACCCTTGTATAGCCATGCAAGGAGAAACATGTTGTTGTTTGCCTTGAGATGGTTTCAGGGAAACATTGTTTATGGCTCCCTTTAATGGGATGAATTCTTTTCATGGCTCCCTTTATTGGGATGGATTATATCCATGGAGATTTCTTTCTTGGACGAGATTTATATAGATATTGGGCTTCACAAGCAATTTCTATGGACGAATCTGTCTGAGTTTATAGAGAAGAAATCTTTGGATATCTCATGGATATGATGCTTTTATGGATAAAGTCCACCTCTACTCCAAGGTGTGTGGTTAGCACGGAGTATGTGGTAAGAGTTATGGTATACAAGGATTATGGTATACAGGTCTATGGATTCTTGGACTTCTTTTCTAGGAATTTGGATCCATCCTCAAGTTTATGGATTATGTTTATGGCTCCCTTTTACTGGGATGGATTATTCTTTTTGGCTCCCTTTATTTGGGATGCATTGGACTTATGGAACTCATGGTTCACTTACCTTGTGTAGTGTTCTCTTGTCCTACGTGCTCTCTTGAAGATTGTTTCTACCATGTGTGGGTGGAACAATAGAGAGCAGATGGAAGGGAACATGGGCACTTCAAAGGGTAGTGACAAGCACAACATACCCTGTGTAGTGTTCTCTTGTCCTACATGCTCTCTTGAAGATTGTTTCTACCATGTGTGGGTGGAACAATAGAGAGCAGATGGAAGGGAACATGGGCACTTGAGAGGGTAGTGTGAGTTGGTGGCCGAAATACCTACAAACTATTGGTGGCCGAAATGCCTATAAACTATGTGTGACAGAAATGCTTATGGAACACCAGGTTATCTATGCCTGCGAGTGATTGTTTTATCTTGTTACTTGAGCCCACCTCTCATCCAAGGTGTGTGGTCAAAGTACCAACACGGAGTGCAAGTGGTAAAGTGGACATAATGGGACTTATGTCTATGCCAAGGGTCATGTGGACCGATGTCTTGTTGGCAGGAGACTTATTTTATCTCGCCCATTTACTTGGGACATGGATTATGATATCTGGACTTATGGGACTGTTTTGTCTCGCCCATTTACTTGGGACATGGATTATGATATCTGGACTTATGGGACTGATTTGTCTCACCCATTTACTTGGAACATGATTATGATATCTGGACTTATGGGATTGTTTTTTGTCTCGCCCATTTATCTTGGGACATGATTTTGATATTGGTATTATGGAGACTTATTTAGTCTCGCCCATTTCTTTGGGACATGGATTCTTTAGTTATATTGGATTTTTGAGACTGTCTCGTCTCGCCGACTCGATGGAACATGATTATACCTTGAATATATGGCTTAAAGCTTAAAGTTGCGGACAACTTTTAAGAAGCTGGGGAGGATGTCACTAGCTTGGACATTTCCCAGTCTGAAAGGGGTCTGGTGGACCAGGATGTTTAAATATTTGGAAAGTACAAGCTTTGGGAATGGGGGATTATCCTAGAATACAAAGGACCACACTCCTAAAATTTAGGAGAGTTGCTATTTTTGGCCCGACTCAGATGGAAATTCTGTTCGCGTCATTACATCTGGAATTGAGCAGATACCAAGAGTTGGCAAAGTGCCTATGACAGAATGTCTACCAGTTGGGATATTTTTAGAGATAAAGTTTATGGAAGGACCCATCTCTTAGATTGGGACATGTGGCAAGGAGGTGGACCAAAGTGAGACAAGTGGCCTGACATTTGTTAGAAAGTGGATCAAAGTGAGACAAGTGGCCACACACTTGTCACTTCAGCTATTGTGTGGCTCTCCACTTGTCATTGTAGCCTTCTCTTGCCATTTTAGCTCATGGGAGGCCCAAATCTATAAATTGGAGCCCTCTCTCTTCATTAATGGAGGCTCTCTTGTTGCACACTAGCCTCTACCACCGTTATACAGGCTGCCCTAATGATGGCTACTCTCTTTCTCTCTCACTTGAAGGCTACCCATGAAGAATACCGGCTGTTGGGGACTGTTTTGGAGGCTTCCATCGCGAAGAAATACTGAAGGCAAGGGTATTTAATCATTTATTATGATTTCTAGCCATTGTACTTGTTGTACTAGCATTTGTACTTGGTGTACTTGCTATACCAACCCTTGTACTGGCTGTACCAACTTTTGTACTTGTTGTACCACCCATTGTATCGGCTGTACCAGCTTTTGTACTTGCTGTACCTGCTGTACCAGCCATCGTACCGGTTGTACCAGCCACTGTACCTGCTGTACCAGCTTCTGTACTTGTTGTACCAACCATTGTACCTGCTGTACCGACTGAATGGAGAGTTGTACTTGCTGTACCCTTTCTATTGCATGAAGACCCGTGGTTTTTTGGGGAAGAATCAGTACCCACAGGGAGGTATATGGATTATATTGTTGGCTCGGCATTTCTACAGCCTATGTTCCGGCTTGGTTGCCTCGTGTTGGGCTGTGTTATGGCATTTGTATATGGATAAACCGGCATCTCCCGTGGGGAGAGTAAGGCCCTCAAAGCTTGTACATGATATTATTCTCCTTGGGTAATAAAATACTCCAAGGGGGGGGGGGGGGGGTTGGCCCATTCCGGCCTCTATGTGGTGTCACGTGTGCAAGCTCCATTTTCAGCATTTGTGGATGTTTTGTCCAGCTTTTATGTTTTATGCAAAAAGATGATGGATATGTGTTAAGGCTGTGGCCATGTTTAAAGATGATGGATATGTGTTAAGGCTGTGGCCATGTTTAAATGTTTTAATATGCATTGATGGTATCAACAAGTGTGTAAAAGGCCCTAGTCCCCCGGGCACCCGCGTGCGAGTTTCAGTACGGGCTGTTTTTTGCAGAAAACCAGAAGTAGCCGCCTGTTGATGTGCTGCTGGTCGCCTGTGCCGTCTGCAACAGTGTTGCCCAGCACCTGTTCTTGCACCAGAACTGGTCGTACAGTGTACCTGCAGAAAGTACAGAACTGTACTTGTAGTCGTACAGCCTGTACAGCCTGAATTCAACAGCTGCAGCTGCCTGTCTCTGTCCCACAGCTCTGTACCCTCTCTAGTTATCTGCGCCGCCTGTCCACAGCAGTACCTGCTGTTCGTACAGCACTGTACGGCTGCTGTACGGCTTGCTCCAGCACACAGTACACAGAAAACAGCAACAGCAGCCCTAATCAGCGGTCGACCTCTTCTCTTCAGCTTTTCCACGCATGTACACAAGCGCATCAATCCTCCACGACTCCTTTTTCCAAAAGCTAGAGAGAGGGGGAGGAGAGAGAAGCACTCACTCCAAAAGTGGAGTGGCCTCCTCCCCATAAAAATCCTAGGGCCCCAAACTTAAAAAGTCCCTAGGGGTCACTAAGGCCTAGGGGCAACTTTAATAAACATTAAAGTTTAATGTTCTAGTTCCCCCCTTCACACCTAGGGATGTCCACACATCTTTAACTCTGTCCGGGCACCCCCCATGTGAATCATTCAATATTCTGACTCTGCAACCACCATGCCCACACTTGTGCTGTTCCATTTTCACAGGGCCATGACATACCCCCCTCTTGAAAAATGGCAAGCGTCCTCGATTGCATTCTAGTGATGCATCAAAATATCCAAAGTGAAATATACAATACGGCAAGATCAGCGTCCCAATCTCTCTAAGCCATACACATGTATCAACATTCACTGCAAACCAATGGCATAGTAATAGTCCAAGTTTTTTTTTTTTCCGAGAAAAGATCCTTTCATTAGTTATATAAAAACGCCCGTAGGGCTACAAAAGATCTCTCCTGCTCCTAAGAGAGAGAAGAGCAGTGAATACATCATGGCAGCCCGGGAGACACTCCCTAGGTGCTGCAAAATACAAGCATCAGTATAAAGAACCGAGCGGCTAAATCATACAATAGGGGGGGGGAAGAGCCAAACAGGTGGCCTGTAGTGCCAACGGGGGGATCCCGTGTGTAAGGTGTAGAACGGGCCACAGCGCCAAGTGGTGTGAAAGGCCTGGCGCCGTAAGATCGCCTCATCCGAGTCTCCCCGGATGCGGTCGTACTGTCCTCGCAGGGTGTGGATCAACTCTTGCCAAATCCCCCGAACAGTCTCTGCTGGTGGCTCTAATCTCCCCTCAAAGGCCGTAAAGCACCGGGCCCTCCAGGTGAACCAGATGGTGAGGCTGCTGAGGAGCTCCCATCGTAAATCCCTCTCCTGTGTCCAGCTGGCGGACGAGAAATCCGGTGCCGGAACCAGGCGAGGCTGGCCCCTAATAAATCTGATGGCCTGACTGCCCTGCTCCATCTCATAGCCCATAGCAGGCCCTGACGAAGTCGACCAAGCAGCGGCACCCCACGTAAACATACCCTCTGGAGAGAGGGGGGCCAGAATACGCAGTATCCGTAGCCAAATCTGCTGTGCCTGAGGGCAGTCCCAAAGGCAATGTCTCTGTGTCTCCATAGGGTGGCCGCATCGGACGCAGGCCGCCGGAAGACCGCTGTAAACAAGCCAAGTGCCAACTGCTGAGCCCTTGTGGGCAACCAGCCACTGAAAAGCCGAGATCCTGCGGGCCTGCCGACTAGCCCAGAGCCGAGCCCAGAAATCCTCCAGGAACTCCTGTGAGAGTCCCTGCAATCGCCAATGCCCCGCTGCCGCTGGAGAAACCGTCCTCCTCGCCGTCAAAATATGCCGTCCCAGCCGAACAATATACTGGAAAAAGGTGATCTCTGTGGCCTCAAGGGATGCATAAGGATCATGCCACTCGTACTCCCCGGGGTCCCACTGTAGCCGGGCCAAGGGGTGCGCTGCATATGCCCATATGCGCCAATCCGGGAGCACATCAGCAGGGTCGGGGTCAATATGCCACTTCCGAGAAGCGGCAGCCACTACCCGAATCCTCTGAAAGGTGCACTCTGCAACCAAAGGCGACTCCACCTCCACTCTCTGGAGTCTGCCCTCATCCTGAATCTCATAGTAGAGGCATCTGCCATCCTCAGTGCTAGCTCTGACAGCAATCAGGATCTCCAACTGTGTAAAGGCTCCCATCCACCGTGGGGCCACTGGCTCGAGAGGTGTGAACCACTCCTCTGTAAGTGCCTCCTGAATATCATCCCTCATAATCAACCCCCCTCTGAAGTGACTCAGCCTCTCCACCTGGATCTCCTCTGGTAGACTGCAGAAAGCGTGCCAGTCTTCAAAACTACGAGCTGGGCCTGCCGCTAAAGGTCCCCAGGCTAGACGAGGCCGCGAGAACCCAGCATATGACCCTGCTCCGTACGAACCGCTGGGCTCCAGATGAGCGGCTGCCTGGCCCGCTCCTCAACACAAGAAGGAGGCCGCTGAGAGAGCCCCGGTCTCAGCAGCTCCCAAGCTCTCAGGATACTCAAAGCAAATCTGTCCTCCCATCCTCTACTGAGGCCTGTCCTCCTCATCTCTGAAGATCCAGCGAATCTCTGGTGCCCAAGTACCCCCTGCAGGGGGCGCCCGAGCCTGCAGTCGCTGCAAGAGGAGCTCTTTCCAAGGCTCAGCGCCTGGAAGCAACCCCCGAACAATGAGCTTCCCCAATAAGGCTCTACTCTGATCGACTGGATCTATAATGCCCAAACCGCCCTGAGCCAGCGGAAGTGTAATAACTGCCCATGCAACCTTTGCCCGAGCTGGCTGACCGTCCCGCCCAGACCACAAAAAGTGCCTGATCAGCCTCTGTACCTGGCTGATGCAAGAGCTCGAGAAAATCTAGCAAGACGTAATGTACCACATGGTCGCTAACAGCACCTGATTTGCCACCACCACCCTCCCAGCCAAGGATAGTCGAGCTGTACTCCAATACAATAGCTTCTTTCGAATGCTCAGAAGAAGCGGGGCAATCTGCTGCTCAGGTGACAAATCGAGGCCAATCTGGCATCCCAAGTACCGCACTGCTGTGCCTGGAGGAATCCATCTAAAACCGGGGTCCGGGCTCCATGCCGGAGTGGGAGCACTACTGATCCAAAAGGCCACTGTCTTGCGCCAATTGATCAATGCTCCCGAAGCTGCACTAAAAACCTGGAGCGACTGCTCAGCTCGAATAAGATTGGCCTCTTGGCCATGCAAAAATAAGCCCGTGTCGTCTGCAAACTCAGCATCAAGCAAATCCTCCCCCCGGACTGGGAGCTGAAGTCCTCTCAAACCAACCTCCTCTGCCGTCAAATACATACTCATAGCCTCCGCAAAGAAGAGAAAAAGGAAAGGGGCGAGAGGACACCCCTGACGGACTGATCTGGTCAGCTCAAAACTCGGCCCCCGTCCTCCTGCAATCAGCACCTGGCTACGAGCTGTGGAATACAGAGCTGCCACCCCTCTGATCCATCCTGGCTCAAAGCCCAGGCGAAGCATAGTGCCCTCTAAGAATCCCCAATCAACTCTATCGTATGCCTTCTCAAAATCGAGAAGCATCACGACCAAGTCCTCGCCAAGAAATCTAGCTCGGGCCATCGCCTCCCAGAAAGTAAAGATGTTGTCAAGGATACTGCGCTCCTTGACAAATCCTGTCTGAGTAGCATGAATCAACTCCCCCAGGAAGGGCTGGATCCTCAAACTCAAGGCCTTTGCTAAGACCTTGTAGACAGTATTGAGGATCGTAATAGGCCTCCAATGCCGAATGTCATCTAATACTCCCTCCCCCTTGGGGATAAGATAGATCAAACCCTCTGAAAAGCTCTGCGGCATCACCCCAGTGTCCAAAACATGCTGAAAGCCCCTGCGGAGGCCTGGCCCCAAAAGGTCCCAATAGTGCATGAAAAAGGCCGGCGTCAGTCCGTCCTCCCCTGGGCAACTATGTCGCGGCAGGACCCTCAAGGCCTCGGCAAGCTCAATCTCTGACAGAGGCGCACCTAGAACTGTACGCATATGGTCTGTGACCCTCCTCTGCACATGGGCCCACACAGTCTGTCTGCAAACATCTCGATCCTCAGTGGCTGGCTCCGCTGAAAGCAGGTCACTATAAAAAGCAGTGGCAATGGCTCTGATCTCCCCGAGCTCAGTAGCTACTGATCCATCCGGTCTACCAAGCTGGCGGACTCCTGCTCGCGCATGACGGGGTCCAGTGATCTCAAAAAACTCCCCAGTCACTCTATCACCAAGCTGCGTCCACTGAGAGGCCTGACGACGATAATAAAACTCATGTCTCTGCTCCTCTACCTCTCTAACCTCCTGGCGTGCCTGGCTCAACTGGGACGCCACCCACTCACATGCAGGCTGCTGCTCCTGAAGGCGCTGTAGCGAAGCAAGGCTGCGTCTCAGCCGTTGCTCCCGCTCGCGAATCTCTCCCAGTCGTGTCAAAGCTGCAGCGTGCAGAAAAGAGCTAAGATCAATGAGTCCCTGGGCACACTGGCCCGCTGCATCCTGGTCAGAGCACTGACTATCATGCCAGATCCTCTCAATGTCCTCAGCGAGACTGGGATCTGCAAGTACCCTCTCTGGGATCCTCAACTGCAAGCTGGGCTCCCGTGTCCCCTCCTCCAATGTCAATATAACTGGCGCATGATCTGAAAATGAGGTGCCAGCGAGAATGCCGACGGAGCCCCCTCGCTCCCCTAACCAATCGCCCACATAAAAGCGATCAATCCGTGATAGATTAGTCCCTCCCTGCCAGCGATCCGACCGAGAGAAACTAAGACTGTCCTGAGACCGGGAGAAAGCCCCATGCTGCCATGCATCAGTGATCCTCAGTGCCATGCAAAACCGGTCCCAAGCTGCAAGCTCCGTGCCGTGCACTGTAACATGACTGCCTCCCACCCTATCTGCCGGGTCCTCAAGCATGTTGAAGTCTCCCCCAACACACCAATGTGCGGCCTCTGGCAATGCATCTGTAACCTGAGTCCAGAACTCTGCTCTGGCACTAGCATGATTGGGCGCATAGATGTTGAGCACACCCAATAGCTCATCATGCATCCTCAGAATGACATACTGTGCTCTACCAGGCACAATGATCCCTCGATCCACAATGGCCTGCCGCCATACATCTGCAATAACCATGCATACTCCTCCCTGTCCACCCAAAGGACCAAACCCTGCAGACCAAAAAGTGTCCCATCTACCAGGCATCACCGAACCATATCTCCGGATCCTGCTCTCACCCAAGTGGTGCTCCTGCATCATCAAAATGTCAATGCTGCCACCAACCAGGCATCTCTGAAGCTCCTGCCTCAAGCAACCTCGATAGCGTATAAAGTGTGCTCCGCCAAGGCCCTATACATTCCATGAGATGATCCTCATGGATGCCCTGCTGAGGTGGATGCTGTCTCAGCCGTACGACGGGCCTTCGCAAGCGGCTTGGATGGAGAGTAGTCCCCATCCGAGCGGCTGCGAATCTGCCCACCCGGTGTACTGCAAGAATCCCGGATCAGGCGCCAGTGGCTGTGGCCCATGGCGACTGCCTCCTGCTCTGACAGAGAAACCTCGTGTATACTCACATATCCAGGGTCGCGTGCCAAGTCTGCCACTATGCGCACGACCAAATGCCGAATCCCTGAGGTATCCACACTCCCGGGATCCAAGAAAAAATGAGCCAACTCCCAAAGTCGGCCTATCACATCTGTCACCTCCAGATCGCTCATGTGGTGAGAAAACTCAACTGCCCGAGTCTTCAAAGTGCTGAGAGCGAGCTCTAGAGTCCACTCCCGATCACAAGGTCCACATAGAGGGAACGAGAAGGCCACCGCTGAGTCTAGTGCCTCCTCCCTGCGGGCCGGAGGTATCACTACATGAACTCGAATGGGTGCTGGCTCATGGGGGCCCTCTGCTCCAAAAAGCCGTGTAAAGGTATAATCAAAGGCCTCCGAGCGCTGTCTAATGCCAAGGCGACTCAGCCGACTGCGGATAGATGAAATCCGTGAGGCCCTAATCGGCATAGGTCTCCTCTGTGATGCTCGAGCGAGGTCAGTGCTCAGCGCTCTCCGGACTGCAGGTGAGCGCCAGGGAACTGCCAGGGTCTCCCGGGAAGGTGAGGCGGGCGGAGGGGGAGGAGGGGGAGGCGAAGGAGGTGGAGAGGGAGCCGCTGCCGAAACCGGAGCGGGGGCGGGAGGAGGCGAAGGTGGAAGCGAGGCGGTGGGAGGGGACGGGGGTGGGGGGGGTGAAGGAGGGGGAGCTGGCATCTCCTGGTCCTCGGTCGCTGCAGGGGTCTCCTCCTGAAGGGGAGCAAAGCTGTTCCTCACGGGAACCCAATGAGGCTGAGACTGTGGCTGCTGCTGCAGCGGTCTCTGGGCGTGCTGCTGTGGCTGTCTCCCTCGGCGGCGCCCCTGTCCAGGCTGCCACTCCGAGGTCTCTGTGGCCTGAGCAGGCGTCCCTGAGGCAGCCTGCCGAGCCGAATCTGTGGGCGGGCCTGTTGTGGTGAGGGTCGAGGTCTCCTGCGAGGGCAGGCCTTGGCCAGATGACCGACCTGCCTGCAAATGAAGCACTGGTTCGGGAGCCCCGAGAACTCCACTCTCTGATCTATCCACCCCCCCCCCTATCCTAGGTAGTTGAATGACCTTAGGAAGGGAGGAGATGTCAGACACCAACACTCTGACCGAAGGTAGCCCAGCTGCTCTGGCCACCACTGAAGCTGCTGAGGGGCCCGTCTCTAGTACCGAGCCTGGAGAGGAGCGGAAGATACTCCCGGCGGAGACCAGGGAAACAAACTGTAATATGGAAGAGGCGCTCTCCCTGCTCCGCCGCTGCTGGGTCAAATCCATGCTGCCAAGGTCTGAAGAAAGCCCGAGCACCCCTGATGTCCAGAGGACTCATGGCAAGGACCTTGGCAACGCTCTGGGCGGCCTCGAACTCGATCTGATAATGGCCCCAGCCCAGGAGCTGTACATCCAGGATCTTGCCCACATCTGCAAGAAGGCGAGCCTGAAGAAGATCCCTGATCTCCCCTCTGCTGGGGCGAGTGCCGACTATACGGCAGATGGTGGAATGAGCCTGGAGGCGTTCCACCTCTGCGGTGAGGCTCGCTTCCTCTTCCGGCGAAAGAGAAAGCCTGATGGGGATGTCCTCGGGGGCGGGCGAGGGGGCTGCGGATGAGTCTCTTTGAGACGAGGCGGGAGGAGTCTCCATTAGAGTCTGAAGCTCAGGCGAAGGCGAGGCGAAAGCGGAAAACCTGCAAGAAGCGGGTTGCACACAAAGAGGCGGAAGACCGGATGAAAATGAAGAAAAACAAAACCCCCTGGGGGTGAAAAACAACACGAAAGAGGAGGGAGGGGGCGAAAACGAAGGAGAAGCCCTAAGGGGGGGGGCGGCAACAACGCGAAAGGGAGGGGAGGCGGGGCGCTGCTGAAGGGAGGCGGGCGCGAACAGGCGGAGAGGTGGGGGGCGAACAGGCGACAAAGGGGAGGGGGGGCGAACAGGCGAAGAGGGGGGGGGGGCGAAAAGACGAAGAGGCGGCTAGGAGGGGGGGGGGACGAAATGGTGAGGAGGGGGGAGGCGCAGCAGCGAGGCAGGAGGGGGGGGCGCAGCGGCGAGAAGAAGGGGGCGAAGGCAGGCGGGGGGTGGAGGGCGAACAGGCGGAGAGGTGGGGGGCGAACAGGCGACAGAGGGGGGGGGGGGGGGGCGAACAGGCGCGCAGTGCAGGGTGGAGGCGGGAGCTTCAGCGAGCTGTCATAGTCCAAGTTGTATACCACTGTGAACCATACATATCCACAAAATCTCATGTGACTAGTACACATATATCATAGAAGTCCCATAAACAGATGTACTGTCAGCCTCAGTACCTTCGGGTGAGATAAAAACTGCACCAAGCGACCTCTAGATGTCATCTAAGCCTGTCTGTATCAAGGGAGTGGAGGTGCTACCCCCCTCTTGAGCATCAGGTAATGCTCCAGACCCATGCTCTGCTGAACCTGAATGAGCCACAACAAGAGTCGGCTCTAACTCAAAGGCATCGAGATAAAGCTGCAAAACCTGAGGTGAATCTGTTAAGTCACCTTCCTCCATCCACTTCGCATCCATCGGTGAATAGTTCTTGAACTTCACAAGATAGCGACGGGGAACTTTACCTCGTACCTTCCTTTCTTTATGTGCTAGTATCTGCTCTAGAATCAGAACCTCATCAAGTTCCTCAACTTCTGGCTGAGCCTCATCTGATACATCCCCACGGAAAGGTCTAAGAAGACTCACGTGAAAAGCATTGTGAATCCTCCAGTGATCTGGTAACTTCAAACGATAGGTTACCTCACCAATCTTTTCCAAAACCTGAAAAGGCCCATAATATCGCATGCTCAACTTAGGGAATAAGCGCTCTTTACCCTTCATCTTCTTGAGTCTAGCCTTTTCAAAGCGCAAAAGAACCCAATCACCCAATGCAAACTGTAAATCATGTCTGTGACGGTCTGCGGCTTTCTTTTGCTTCTGCTGAGTTTTCTGGAGTGCCAACTTAACCCTCCGATAAGCTTCATCCAAACTCTCCACATACTGATCAGCCTCAAAGATCCTATCCTTTGTATGCAAAATGGGTGGTACCTTCTTCCCTCCTTCCACAATCTCAAAAGGCGCCTTGCCTATCGAGCTATGTACAGTGTTGTTATATGCAAACTCCACCAAAGGAAGATACTTTTCCCATTGTTGCTTGTGCTCTGACACATAACACTTGAGAAGATCCAACACTGTAGAGTTAGCCTCTTTTGACTGACCATCTATCTGTGGATGAAATGACGATGAAAACTTGAGAGTTGTACCCATGTTGTCAAACAACCCTCTCCAGAACAAACTCGTCATCCGTGGATCACGGTCACTAATGATAGACGTAGGCAAGCCATGATACTTGAAGATGTTCGCCATGAACAACTTCACCATATGATCCACTTTGATCGTCTTACGCACGGGAATGAAATGAGCCTGCTTACTAAACCTGCAATATGATAGTCCAGATGCCATCATTTCCCGTTTGTGTCCATGGAAGATCAAATACAAAATCCATGGCAATGCTCTCCCAAGGTCTATCCGGAATAGGTAAAGGCTGTAGTAACCCAGGTGTCTTCTGACGGTCAAACTTTACTTTCTGACATACGATGCATTGCCTCACAAAGGCATCAACATCTCTTCTCAAGGTTGGCCAATAAAAGAAAGTCTCCACTGCTTTGACCGTGGCGTCAATACCTCTATGACCTGCATATGGTGGAGCATGACTTTCAATCATAACCTTGAGTTGCAATGGCCTGGTAACACATAGTCTGCCATGCATCAATAAAAACCCATCTCTGAGAGTATAGTGCTCATGCCGCTGACCCTCAGACATCTGATCATACAACCTTTCAAAGTCCTCATCATGGCATACTGCTCTTTCATTTCATCAAGCTCATGATGATAAGCAAGTGAAACTGCAGAGACCTGTGGCTTGCGTGACAAAGCATCTACCACTACATTCTTTTTGCCTTCCACATGCACAATCTGGAAGTGAAACATTGACAAAAAGTTTGCCCAACGCATGTGCTTCTCTGAAAGCTTAGTCTGCGTGAGGAAATAACGCAAGGTCTGATGATCTGTCTGTACAGTGAAATCAGCCCCAAGCAAGTAGTGTTTCCATGTAGAAAGAGCGTGAATTACAGCCAACATCTCTTTCTCATACACCTGTAAATGCTTCTTGGCATCTTGCAATATTCTACTCTCATAGGCTATCACATGTCCCTCTTATGAAAACTGCACCAATGCTACTTTCACATGCATCACACTGGACAACAAAAGCCTTTCGGAGGTCCGGTAACACCAATACTGGATCCGAAGTAAGCATTTCTTTGAGCTTTTTGAATGCTGTAATTTCCCGATCAGCCCATCTAAACGGAGTTGCCTTCTTCGTCAAAGCATGAAGAGGCGAAGCAATTTCAGCAAAGTGCCGTATGTAACGCCTGTAATAGGAACACAATCCTAGAAAACTGCGTACATCATGCACGGTCCTCAAAGCTGGCCAATTAAGTATTGCTTCCACCTTTGCTGGATCCATACGGACTCCATGCGCAGACACAATATGCCCCAAGAAATGTATCTCCTGCAAGAAAAACTCACTCTTCTTGCCATTAACAACCAACCTATGGTTTCTGAGTTCTGCAAACACAATGGCCAAATGCCTTCTATGCTCTTCCTCAGTTTGTGAATGCACAATCATATCATCAAAGAATGTGCCCACAAACTCTCTATGAGGCCTGAAAATCCTGTCCATCATTCTGTTAAATGTGGCAGGCGCATTTGTCAAACCAAAGGGCATAACCAAGAACTCATACAACCCAAACGTGGTTCGGAATGCTGTCTTATGCACATCCTCGGGTCTAATGCGTATCTGATGATACCCACTTTTCAAGTCAATACGACTAAAAACTGTGGAGCCCTGTAAGCGGTCCAAAATGTCATCGATCCTCGGTATGGAGAATCGATTCTTGATGGTATTCTTGTTCAGCGTCCTGTAATCAATACACATGCGCCAAGAACCATCCTTCTTCTGCACTAAGAGTACAGGTGAGCAAAAGGGTGATGAGCTAGGCTGTATCAACCCTTTATTCAAAAGCTCCTGCACCTGACTCATAATCTCTTCTTGTTGGGCTGCACTAACACGGTACGGCGGTCTATTCGGTGGAGTACTACCAGGAATCAGATCAATGGCATGATCTTCTGGCCTCTCAGGAGGAAGTTCTCCTGGCAATGACTCGGAAAAACAATCTTGAAACCCACATAAGAAATCAGTCCTGTCCTTATCTAACATAGACAAATTAGACTTAGACTCATCATCCTGTGCATCCTTTGCATAAATCAAGTACGCGGAAAGATGCTTTTTCATTACTGATGAAATCGCTGAAGCGGATACAATAGGAACAGATTCCTCTTTAAGTTTTACATCCAATACATGTTCTTTCCCTCTATGAGTCAGAGTGATTTTCCTATTGTAAGTATCCACCACCGCATGTACTCTGTGGCACCATGGCATCCCCAACAAAACATCACAGCCATCCAAAGGCATGATGAAGAACTCCTCGCTGTCCACATAACCCTGCAAATGAAGCCGAAGCTTCCCAATAATAGGAGTAACGGGTTCTGCATACCCTGGACAAGCCATATTTGCCTCATGTAACGGCTCCATCTCCTCTGCGCGAATTCCCAATCGGCCAGCCAAATCTGGTGAAATGAAGTTGGCTCTAGCACCTGTATCAAAGAAGATCAAGGCATTCTGATCTCTCACTGTTGGGGTAAAGGCGTTATGCCCACCCTTATAGTGTGTACAAGCCCATAAGTTATAGTACATAGTGCACTTAGTACTTTTAATGTACTAAGTGCACTATGTGTACTAGTGCAATATACATGTGTGATAGGGGAGTCACACACTCATGCCATCATGAGTTGACTTATCCCCACAACTCTCTCTCTCTCTCTCCCTTGTTGTTCTCTCTGTGTATGTCTCCCACATTAACCTAACCCTAATTCCTGTTTCTCCCACATAACTGGTATCAGAGCTAAGAGTTAAGCTCTTGAGTCCTGCCAAACTGCCCCTCTATTCCTGTGCTGGACAAGCAATTGGGGGCCAACCCATCACCAGAGCTGTGCGAACTCAGGCGATAGCACCACTGAAGCGAAAGCAGCGCCATAGGCGAGAAGCGATGAGCATCAAGTAGTCAATGGTGCGGTGAGCGTGGAAGGTCGCAGGCAGGCGTGTAACGAAGGGGTGTCAGCGCTGAACGTTAGACGGCGTAGAGCTACCGGTCGGAGGCGCCGTCAACGAGCGAACACGTACGAAGGCAAAACGCGTTGGTCGTCGGCTGGCGGGCGGACCTTTACGCGTGGTCGCTTAAACTCTGCCGTGGTCGTTTTTCGCCACACTCCAAACCTGTCAGGTTGACCACTTCACACCCGTCGTCTGTCATTCGCCTCAGCAGCAGTTGGCTCAGTTCCACCGAGACGTTCTGGGAGTTCCTGCTGGAAGTCGAAAGTGCTATTCAGTTCCACCGGCTTACTGTTGTGGTAGAAAGTGCTATTCAAGCGGCAGCCCTTAATGCAGCAAGCCCAATACAGCAGCAACATCAGCAAGAAGCGCCCCCTTCCCCTTTTTCTGCATCAGACTCCTGCAACAGCATCTGCAATCAAAATTCAGCCTGCAAATTGAAGAAAAATCAGAAATTACAAGGTATTTTCCTCAATTTTTTTTTGGGATTTGCAATTGAGCAAGTACAATGAACAATTGAGCAGATACAAGTGCCGAATTGCTCAATTTTGAGCAAAATTGGCAAAATTGGGTGACATTGGTCACAATTAGGATCAATTTGCAGGAAATTGGTCACAATCAGGATCAATTTGCAGGAAATTGGATGTCGAAATTTAGGGCTTTTGATGTAATTGTGCAATTAAGCACTCATACATGCTGTATGATGTGAAAAATCGCACATTTGGACAAAATTGCAGCAAATTGCAGTGCAAATCAAGGGGCTTTTGTGCCGATTTGGTTGATTTGCATGCAGGCACTCGCAGTTGATGCTTTGGGCAATGTGTTGATGCCTGACAAGCACTCAATGTGCCTGTAAATCAAGGGGCTTTCATTATTTGGATGTATATGTGGCCAGGGGGAAGCATCGCGAAGATTCTGGATGCCTTCATGTGCGCCAATGTACCATGTATGATCAGAAATTGATCTTAATTCAAGGGGCTTTTCAAGTTCGTATGCTTGTTGAGCTTGGCAAAGCAGCAGGCAAGACATTTATGCCTTGAATTCTCAAAAATCAGCTTGCAGTCAAGGGGCTTTTGCCCAATTTTTGTTCGGGACTGTTTTATGCAGTGTTCGGGACTGTAAAAGTCTGATTTTCACTCATTTGGACAGCCAGGAGAGCATTTATTGCTATTGTACCTGCTGGTACAGATTTGGCACAGCTTTGTGCAAGTTTTGACATGGCTGTACACTGTTTTGAGTGACCAAAAGGTTCAATTTCAGCTGCTGTACTTGCCGGTACAGGTTTGGTACATCACAGGTGAGCACTTGGTACTGCTGTACAGTACTTTGGAAGGGCAACAGAGCACATTTAAGGTGCTGTCCAAAATCTGCAGTAACCAGATTTTGGTGATTTCATCACATAAAGTGGGAGAAAAGTTGCATTCTTGCTTCCGCAGTGGGAGATAAAGCTTGGGAGAAAAACTGTGAGCACTTTGTGTGCTTTTGGTGCAGTGTTTGCACATTTTGCAGGGAGTCAGGCATTGATAGGTTGCATATTGCTATGGCAACCACAGGTGAGAGCTCTTCATTGCTTCACATCAAGAAGCTTGAAGGCTCGCATAATTATGATATTTGGCAAACCCAGTGCTACAATGTGTTGCTCCAGAAAAAGCAGCACAAGCCTATCAAAGAAAGGGGTGTGATGCCCGCTTCTCTTACTGCTGAAGAGTGGGAAGATATGGATGAGCTGGCAAGATCTACTATCATGTTGTCTGTGTCAGACTCATTACTTTTCAGCATTCGTGAAGAGAAGACAGCTTGGGGAATGTGGCAGAGATTGCAGGACTTGTATGCCCAACAAAGTGCCTCAAGCAAAGTGTATTGGTTGAAGAAACTCATAGGTCTTCAGATGAAGGAAGGGGCGTCTATGACAGCCTATCTAAATGAGTTTAATGGTATTGTCAGCTAGGTCATTAATCAAAAGTTGGCAATGGACGATGAGTTCAAAGCCACTTTTCTGTTATGCACTTTGCCAGAGAGTTGGGACACATTCAGGACAGCCACTAGCAATTCGCATGCTATGCTGTCATATGCAGATGTTGAGGGTGCTCTTCTTCAAGAAGAGATGAACAGGAAAAACAACTCTGTTGGAAAGTCCAATGCAATGAATGCACGTGGGAGATCCCAGCAAAGGGAAAAAAGCCAAGAAAGGGGAAGGAGCAAGTCTCGCTCCAAAAAGGATTTGGAATGCCATTATTGTGGCAAGAAGGGACACATTAAAAAGCAATGCTACAAATGGAAAAATGATCAAAAGGAAAAGGGAAAAGGCAAAGACAAAGAGAAAGATGAAGCCAAAGATGTAAAGCCAAAGGGCAAAAGTGGAGTCAAGATTGAAGAAATCAATGTGTCACATGCAGGTGGCAGTGAGGATGAGGTCCTATTTACGTCTTCACTTGATGCCCATTCACTTCTTACAGGTGGTCATGGTATGCACTCATGGATCATTGATTCAGGTGCCTCCTTTCATGTCACAGGTTGCAGAGACTTGTTTGTCAAGTATACTGCTGGCAATGAAGGAGTGGTTTATTTGGGTGATAACCATGCATGCAAGATTCTTGCCAGAGGTGATGTGAGGCTTGTGTTTTCAGATGGCTCACAGCTTATGCTCCATGATGTCAGGCATGTGCCTGAGATCAAGAAGAATCTGCTTTCTACTGGATAGCTTGATGATGTTGATTATGTTACCACATTTGGTAGTGGAAAGTGGAAAATTAGTAAGGGCTCACTGGTTGTTGCCAGAGGCTCTAAGGTGGACACTCTATATTTCATGCATGCAGGTGTTTGTCACCATGCTAATGTAAATGCAACCGAGCTGCCGGAAATCTCTGTGGCATAGCCGGTTGGGACACATGAGTGTCAAAGAAATGGAGCAATTGTCTCGTTTGGGTTACTTGCCTTCTCTAAAGTTTTCAAGTTTTCAGTTTTGTGAGCATTGTATATATGGTAGGCAACTACAGTGCCCCCACAAGAAAGCTTTTGGACAGAAAGATGCTCAGTTAGAGCTTGTGCATACAGATGTATGTGAGATGCCTCAGCTTTCTTTGGGAGGGGCAAAATATTTTGTGTCTTTTATTGATGATACCACACGCAAGGTGTGGGTTTATCCTCTTCGTTTGAAGAGTGATACATTCTCAGTGTTTCAGAAGTTTGTTGCTCATGTTGAGAATCAAACTGGCAAAACACTGAAGGCTTTGCGTTCCGACAATGGTGGAGAGTATATGTCCAAACAGTTTCAGGACTTTTGTGATGCTAAAGGCATCAAGAGGGAGCTCTCTACTCCTTATGATCCTCCACAAAACGGGACAGCAGAGAGGATGAACAGGACCATTCAAGAGAAGGTCCGTTCTATGTTGTCACATGCTGCATTACCTCATGGTTTTTGGGCTGAAGCTTTTATGACAGCCGTTCACCTTATAAACAGGTCACCTAACACGAGGCTTGGTGGGAAAGTGCCAGAAGAAGTATGGACAGGGAAGCCTCCGTCATACAAGCACTTGAGAGTGTTTGGTTGCGTTGCGTACGTGCACATACGCAGGGAAATGTGCACCAAACTTGATCCTAAGTCTCACAAATGCATATTCCTAGGATATGGTGACAGAGGTGAAATGGGGTATAGACTTTGGGATCCCATAAATAGAAAGATTATATGTCATGGCCCTGTGAAAATGGAGCAGGACAAGTGTGGGCATGGTGGTTGCAGGGTCAGAATATTTTATGATTCACATGGGGGGTGCCCGGACAGTGTTTAAAGATGTGTGGACAACCCTAGGTGTGAAGGGGGAACATTAAAACATTAACTTTTAATGTTTATAAAAGTTGCCCCTGGGCCTTAGTGGCCCTAGGGAACTTATTAAGTTGGGCCCTAGGGATTAACTTGGGAAGGAGGTTTTCTCTCTCTTCACTCTCTCTCCTCCCTTTTTGGGGAGTCGTGTAGCAAAAGGAGAGGCTTCCTTCATGCGCATGTATCCAAGCGTGGAAAAGCACAGGAAGGGGAGGCGACTGCTGAAGAGAAGTGTGCTGCTGTTTTTCTGAGGCAAACCAGCCGTACAGCACTGTACGGCCAGTGCTAGACTCTCTCTCTCTCTCTCTCTTTCTCCTCTACTGCTGGCGGCGCACAGGACAGTTGCTGTTTTTGCTGCGCAGAAGCTCCAAACAGGCTGTACAACCTGTTCTCCAGCCCAAACCATACTGTACGACTGCCGTACAGTGTACGGACAGTCAGATACAGTGCATACAGGTGCAGACGGTGCTTTTCTGAGTGCTGGACAGACCTGTGCAGGCTGATTCAGGCTGGTACAGAAGTGGACAGCAGGCTGTTTTTGCAAGTACAACGCCTGGCACGCATCCCGAGGCGGTACAATCAAGTACAGTGCTGATTTTCAGATCTGTACTTCCAAGGACAGCATAGGAGTGAGCATCAGGAGGAAGATACAGGCAAGTGCAAGCACACGTGTGAAGCAGGATTGTGGGTTCAAGTGCCTGCAGGCACAGATTGGTGCTGTTGCTTCCTCCAGAGTTGTTTCACGAGCTGAACTTGGTAAGCCTTGACTCTGTTCATCCATCTCTCTTTCTATTGCTTGATGTCTGCTACAGGTATGTGTTATCTGGCTCCTTGTGAGAGGAGGAGTATAGCAGATTGACAAGGGATTAAGACAGGGATTGAACAGCACATGTATGTTGAGCTGAGAAGATGTATCATGCTTATGAGTTATGCCAGATGTATGCCCATGGCTGGCCTGCTTTGTGAACTTGGCTGATCAGAGGGAGGCACAGTGTGTTGCTTGAGGACACAGATCTGTGTGCATAGATCCTCTGTGCTGAGAAGGATTTGTGGGCAGTCAGATTGGACTACAGGTGTAAACTCTTGGCTGGTTATTATGTTGTACTCAGCCATACATATTATTTTAATGGAATAAAGAAATACCGCAAGGGGCGCCAAGCTTTGGGGCCAACAGGTGTCGTTGTGTTTTCAGATTTGGGCACTCTAGCCTCAATCTGTGTTTTGTTTATCATCTAGACTACAAGTGGACGGGTGTTAGCTCTTACCGCACTCTGGTTTTCTATCAGAGGCCGGTTTCAAGGTTCCGTTGCCGGGACCAATCATCAACTTTCTGAAGGGGGTGAGCTCGTGGTTGTTTTGGAGAAAGCCATCGCTGAAAATTCAGCAATCATGTCTGATACAGAGGAAGAGTACTTCTATCAAGAAGAAGAAGAGCAAGAGACTTCTCCTGAAAGAGATGTATCTGAGGATATTTTTGCAGGAGAACAGGCTGCAGATGTTGAGCCTTATGAGGATGTAACACAGCCAGAAGATGTGCATAGTAAAGAGGATGATGATGCTAAGTTCAAAGATCGCTTGGCTAGTGTTATGGATACTTTTATGCAGCTCACACAGAGTGAGAGATTTGCTGAATTTTTGAGGTCTCGCTCAGAGCCCCGCACAGAGCCCCAGAAAAAGAAGAAGAAGGTTCGTTCGAAGAATCTTTCTCATGGTCATAGTGGTACCACTCCACAGGATCCATCTCCTGCCCAGTTTCCGAACATGCAGCATGCTTTTGGTGCAAACCCACAGAGTTCCTTCTATGGACAGCCACCTATTCCTCAGCAGAACATGCATCCAGGGTACTTTGGTGGTGGCTCAGTGTTTCAATCCATGACTGGGGGTTATCCTCAGGGAGGCATGGGTATGTATGGGCCTTTTGGAGCCAATTTTCAGCCTGGCATGCAAGGGAATATGTATGGTGGTATGCAGTCCGGTATGCAAGGAAATGTGTTTGGAAGCATGCAACCTGGAATGCAAGGCAATATGTTTGGTGGCATGCAGCCAGGTATGCAGCATGGAATGTATGGAAACATGGCTGGGATGTATGGTATGCCTGGTGTTGGAATGGGAAATGTTGACCCAATGATGGGTATGAATGTTGGGGGCAGCAATCTCACGAAACCACCTCCATATGATAATCTAACGCCTATGGGAAAGGCGAAGGATTACAAGGAAGGGGGAGCTGCAGTGAAGTTTGACACTTTCAGTGGGGCCAAGGATAAATTGAAGGCACTTACCTTTTTACAGCAGTTTGATGCTGCTTTTTCTGGTGGGAATTACACAGAGTCCTCGAAGGTGAGGAAAGCTGCCACTTTTCTCAAGGGCAATGCTTTGCAGTGGTGGTCTACTCTTCTTTTGCAGGGCATAGCACCCACCACATGGGTCCAATTCAAACAGGTTTTCTCTTCCGTATGGCTCACATCTACATTTGAGGTGGATGTTATGACAGCATGGCACAAGCTGGATGCTTCAAAGTGTGATAGTTTGGAAGACTATAACAAGAAGTTTTGGGAAGCTCTACTCCCAGTGACTTCTTATCGTGCCGTGCCATTATCTGAGCAGGTAGAGAAGTATTGTTGTGGGCTGCCCAAGGAGGTACGAGATTACTGTATAAAGACAAGAGTAACGAATATGTCACAGATGATTGAAAATGCTATGACAGCTAATGCGTTACTCACAGGTGGTTCATCTGGGTTTAAAGGCAGTAAGAAGTTGGGCAAGAAAGCTGAAAAATTTGGGCATGCTTCTCGTGATGCTAAAGGGTCTTCAGAGACAAAGTATAAGAAGTTGCCAATGCCCAAAAGGACTTCTGAGGAAAGACAGGCTTTGAGAGATGCTCAAAAGTGTTTTTACTGTACTGAAGAGGGGCATATGTCATTCAATTGTCCCAAGAGAACGTCCAAGAAGGATCCTGACAATAAAGGAGAGCCCAAGCCAAAGAAACCAAAGCCTTCTGCAGGTTTAGTTCCTGATCTTGTGGGTGAGCAGCTAAGTGGTGAAGCTACAGAGTTGTGCAGGGCATGGGGCAAAGTGAGAGATCAGAATGCTTTGATCTTCTTTGACACAGGTGCTAGAGCCAACTTCATTTCACCAGATTTGGCTAGCCGATTGGGGATTCGCGCAGAGGAAATGGGGCCGTTACATGAGGCAAATATGGCTTGTCCAGGGTATGCAGAACCTGTTACTCCTATCATTGGGAAGCTTCGGCTTCATTTGCAGGGTTATGTGGACAGCGAAGAGTTCTTCATCATGCCTTTGGATGGCTGTGATGTTTTGTTGGGGATGCCATGGTGCCACAGGGTACATGCGGTGGTGGATACTTACAATAGGACAATTACTCTGACTCATAGAGGGAAAGAGCATGTATTGGATGTAAAACTCAAAGGGGAATCTGTTCCTATTGTATCCGCTTCGGCGATTTCATCAGTAATGAAAAAGCATCTTTCCGCGTACTTGATTTATGTAAAGGATGCACAGGATGATGAGTCTAAGTCTAATTTGTCAATGTTAGATAAGGACAGGGCTGATTTCTTAAGTGAGTTTCAAGACTGTTTTTCCGAGTCATTGCCAGGAGAATTACCTCCTGAGAGGCCAGAAGATCATGCCATAGATCTGATTCCTGGTAGTACTCCACCGAATAGACCGCCGTATCGTGTTAGTGCAGCCCAACAGGAAGAGATTATGAGTCAGGTGCAGGAGCTGTTGAATAAGGGGTTGATTCAGCCTAGCTCATCACCCTTTTGCTCACCTGTGCTCTTAGTGCAGAAGAAGGATGGTTCTTGGCGCATGTGTATTGATTACAGGGCGCTGAATAAGAATACCATCAAGAATCGATTCCCCATACCGAGGATCGATGACATCTTGGACCGCTTACAGGGCTCCACAGTTTTTAGTCGTATTGACTTGAAAAGCGGGTATCATCAGATACGCATTAGACCCGAGGATGTGCATAAGACAGCATTCCGAACCACGTTTGGGTTGTATGAGTTCTTGGTTATGCCCTTTGGTTTAACGAATGCGCCTGCCACATTTAACAGAATGATGGACAGGATCTTCAGACCTCATAGAGAGTTTGTGGGCACATTCTTTGATGATATGATTGTGCATTCACAAACTGAGGAAGAGCATAGAGGGCATTTGGCCATTGTGTTTGCAGAACTCAGAAACCATAGATTGGTGGTTAATGGCAAGAAGAGTGAGTTTTTCTTGCAGGAGATACATTTCTTGGGGCATATTGTGTCTGGTCATGGAGTCCGTATGGATCCAGCAAAGGTGGAAGCAATACTTAATTGGCCAGCTTTGAGGACTGTGCATGATGTACGCAGCTTTCTAGGATTGTGTTCCTATTACAGGCGTTACATACGGCACTTTGCTGAAATTGCTTCGCCTCTTCATGCTTTGACGAAGAAAGCAACTCCGTTTAGATGGGCTGATCGGGAAATTACAGCATTCAAAAAGCTCAAAGAAAAGCTTACTTCGGACCCAGTATTGGTGTTACCGGACCTCCGAAAGGCTTTTGTTGTCCAGTGTGATGCATGTGGAAGTAGCATTGGTGCAGTTCTCATGCAAGAGGGACATGTGATAGCCTATGAGAGTAGAGTTTTGCAAGATGCTGAGAAGCATTTACAGGTGTATGAGAAAGAGATGTTGGCTGTAATTCACGCTCTTTCTACATGGAAACACTACTTGCTTGGGGCTGATTTCACTGTACAGACAGATCATCAGACCTTGCGTTACTTCCTTACGCAAACTAAGCTTTCAGAGAAGCATATGCGTTGGGCAAACTTTTTGTCAATGTTTCACTTCCAGATTGTGCATGTGGAAGGCAAAAAGAATGTAGTGGCAGATGCTTTGTCACGCAAGCCACAGGTCTCTGCAGTTTCACTTGCTTATCATCATGAGCTTGATGAAATGAAAGAGCAGTATGCCCATGATGAGGATTTTGAAAGGTTGTATGATCAGATGTCTGAGGGTCAGCGGCATGAGCATTACACTCTCAGAGATGGGTTTTTATTGATGCATGGCAGACTGTGTGTTACCAGGCCATTGCGACTCAAGGTTATGATTGAAAGTCATGCTCCACCGTATGCAGGTCATAGAGGTATTGACGCCACGGTCAAAGCAGTGGAGACTTTCTTTTATTGGCCAACCTTGAGGAGAGATGTTGACGCCTTTGTGAGGCAATGCATCGTATGTCAGAAGGTAAAGTTTGACCGTCAGAAGACACCAGGGTTATTACAGCCTTTACCTATTCCGGATAGACCTTGGGAGAGCATTGCCATGGATTTTGTATTTGATCTTCCACGGACACAAACGGGAAATGATGGTATCTGGACAATCATATGCAGGTTCAGTAAGCAGGCTCATTTCATTCCCGTGAGGAAGACAATTAAAGTGGATCATATGGTGAAGTTGTTCATGGCGAACATCTTCAAGTATCATGGCTTGCCTACGTCTATCATTAGTGACCGTGATCCACGGATGACGAGTTTGTTTTGGAGAGGGTTGTTTGACAACATGGGTACAACTCTCAAGTTTTCATCGTCATTTCATCCACAGACAGATGGTCAGTCAGAAGAGGCTAACTCTACAGTGTTGGATCTTCTTAAGTGTTATGTGTCAGAGCACAAGCAACAATGGGAAAAGTATCTTCCTTTGGTGGAGTTTGCATATAACAACACTGTACATAGCTCGACAGGCAAGGCGCCTTTTGAGATTGTAGAAGGAGGGAAGAAGGTTCCACCCATTTTGCATACAAAGGATAAGATCTTTGAGGCTGATCAGTATGTGGAGAGCTTGGATGAAGCTTATCGGAGAGTTAAGTTGGCCCTCCAGAAAACTCAGCAGAAGCAAAAGAAAGCCGCAGACCGTCACAGACGTGATTTACAGTTTGCATTGGGTGATTGGGTTCTTTTGCGTTTTGAAAAGGCTAGACTCAAGAAGATGAAGGGTAAAGAGCGCTTATTCCCTAAGTTGAGTATGCGATATTATGGGCCTTTTCAGGTTTTGGAAAAGATTGGTGAGGTAACCTATCGTTTGAAGTTACCAGATCACTGGCGGATTCACAATGCTTTTCACGTGAGTCTTCTTAGACCTTTCCGTGGGGATGTGCCTGAGGATGTATCAGATGAGGCTCAGCCGGAAGTTGAGGAACTTGATGAGGTTCTGATTCCAGAGCAGATACTGGCACATAAAGAAAGGAAGGTACGAGGTAAAGTTTCCCGTCGCTATCTTGTGAAGTTCAAGAACTATTCACCGATGGATGCGAAGTGGATGGAGGAAGGTGACTTAACAGATTCACCTCAGGTTTTGCAGCTTTATCTCGATGCCTTTGAGTTAGAGCCGACTCTTATTGTGGCTCATTCAGGTTCAGCAGAGCATGGGTCTGGAGCATTACCTGATGCTCAAGAGGGGGGTAGCACCTCCACTCCCTTGATACAGACAGGCTCAGATGACATCTAGAGGTCGCTTGGTGCAGATTTTATCTCATCCGAAGGTACTGAGGCTGACAGTACATCTGTTTATGGGACTTCTATGATATATGTGTACTAGTCACATGGAAATTTTTGTGGATATGTATGGTTCACAGTGGTATACAACTTGAACTATTACTATGCCATTGCTTTGCAGTGAATGATGATACATGTGTGTGGCTCAGAGAGATTGGGACGCTGATCTTGCCATATTGTATATTTCACTTTGAATATTTTGATGCATCACCAGAATGCAATCGAGGACGCTTGCCATCTTTCAAGAGGGGGGTATGTCATGGCCCTGTGAAAATGGAGCAGGACAAGTGTGGGCATGGTGGTTGCAGGGTCAGAATATTTTATGATTCACATGGGGGGTGCCCGGACAGTGTTTAAAGATGTGTGGACAACCCTAGGTGTGAAGGGGGAACATTAAAACATTAACTTTTAATGTTTATAAAAGTTGCCCCTGGGCCTTAGTGGCCCTAGGGAACTTATTAAGTTGGGCCCTAGGGATTAACTTGGGAAGGAGGTTTTCTCTCTCTTCACTCTCTCTCCTCCCTTTTTGGGGAGTCGTGTAGCAAAAGGAGAGGCTTCCTTCATGCGCATGTATCCAAGCGTGGAAAAGCACAGGAAGGGGAGGCGACTGCTGAAGAGAAGTGTGCTGCTGTTTTTCTGAGGCAAACCAGCCGTACAGCACTGTACGGCCAGTGCTAGACTCTCTCTCTCTCTCTCTCTTTCTCCTCTACTGCTGGCGGCGCACAGGACAGTTGCTGTTTTTGCTGCGCAGAAGCTCCAAACAGGCTGTACAACCTGTTCTCCAGCCCAAACCATACTGTACGACTGCCGTACAGTGTACGGACAGTCAGATACAGTGCATACAGGTGCAGACGGTGCTTTTCTGAGTGCTGGACAGACCTGTGCAGGCTGATTCAGGCTGGTACAGAAGTGGACAGCAGGCTGTTTTTGCAAGTACAACGCCTGGCACGCATCCCGAGGCGGTACAATCAAGTACAGTGCTGATTTTCAGATCTGTACTTCCAAGGACAGCATAGGAGTGAGCATCAGGAGGAAGATACAGGCAAGTGCAAGCACACGTGTGAAGCAGGATTGTGGGTTCAAGTGCCTGCAGGCACAGATTGGTGCTGTTGCTTCCTCCAGAGTTGTTTCACGAGCTGAACTTGGTAAGCCTTGACTCTGTTCATCGATCTCTCTTTCTATTGCTTGATGTCTGCTACAGGTATGTGTTATCTGGCTCCTTGTGAGAGGAGGAGTATAGCAGATTGACAAGGGATTAAGACAGGGATTGAACAGCACATGTATGTTGAGCTGAGAAGATGTATCATGCTTATGAGTTATGCCAGATGTATGCCCATGGCTGGCCTGCTTTGTGAACTTGGCTGATCAGAGGGAGGCACAGTGTGTTGCTTGAGGACACAGATCTGTGTGCATAGATCCTCTGTGCTGAGAAGGATTTGTGGGCAGTCAGATTGGACTACAGGTGTAAACTCTTGGCTGGTTATTATGTTGTACTCAGCCATACATATTATTTTAATGGAATAAAGAAATACCGCAAGGGGCGCCAAGCTTTGGGGCCAACAGGTGTCGTTGTGTTTTCAGATTTGGGCACTCTAGCCTCAATCTGTGTTTTGTTTATCATCTAGACTACAAGTGGACGGGTGTTAGCTCTTACCGCACTCTGGTTTTCTATCAGAGGCCGGTTTCATTATACGCAGCAATGATGTCATTTTTGATGAAACATGCATGTATAAGGAGCCTGCAAGGCAACAGGAGCCTAACAGAGTCATCTTTGATGATGATGGACATCATGGACAACAACAAAGGGCTGTAAATCAGCCATTACAGCAGGAAAACCAGCCCTTAAATGGTGCTGAAAATGGTCCAAATGGACAGCCAGATATGGCAGAAGATATCCCTATGGATATACCACAGTTAGAGGAGATACCGGGCATGATATTTCAGCCTTATGGCATGGAACAGGAGCCACCAATGGGTGATATGCAGGCTGGACAGCAACCTGCAAATGATGGTCATTGGGTACGGAGGTCCACTAGACCCTCCAGAGCCCCTGACAGGTTTGTTCCAGGGGTTGACTACTTGATGCTCACTGACTGTGGAGAGCCCTCATGTTATAAGGAGGCTTTACAGAGGGCAGACAAGGCTCTTTGGGAGCGTGCCATGAAGTCAGAGATGGATTCTCTGCATAAAAATGGAACTTGGAAGTTGGTGCATTTGCCTGCAGGCAAGAAGGTTTTGCCATGCAAGTGGGTATACAGGCTCAAAGTTGCACCAGATGCAAAGCCAAGATACAAAGCCAGGTTAGTGGCTAAGGGCTTCAAGCAGGAATATGGTGTGGACTTTGATGAGATCTTCTCTCCAGTGGTCAAAATGACCACACTTAGAGCTGTGTTAGCTTTGGTTGCGCATGATGATCTGGACTTGATTCAGATGGATGTGAAGACTGCTTTTCTTCACGGTGATCTCCGTGAGGAGATATATATGCAGCAGCCAGAGGGTTATGCAGTGAGTGGAAAGGAGAAGCTTGTATGCAAGCTGAAAAAGAGTCTTTATGGGCTCAAACAGGAACCAAGAGAATGGTATCATAAATTTGATACATTCATGAAATCACAGAAATTCAGGAGAAGTGACATAGATCACTGCTTGTACACCAAGAAAGCTTTGGATGGCAGTCTATTGATTCTCATTTTGTATGTTGATGATATGTTGATTGCCGGGAAATCTCGTAAAGAGATGGATGCCTTGAAGAAGAGGCTGCATGAAACCTTTGATATGAAGGATTTGGGTGATGCAAATCACATCTTGGGTATGCGGATACTTCGGGACAGAAATCAGCATGTGTTGTATTTGTCTCAGAAGGAATACATTGGCAAAGTTTTGCAGAGGTTCAATATGGACGGGGGGAAGAAGACTAGTACTCCTTTGCCTCCATATGTGAAACTCAGTGCTATGGACAGCCCACAGTCAGATAGAGACAGGGCTGATATGGCCAAGATTCCGTAGGCTTCAGCTTGTGGCAGTCTCATGTATGCCATGGTTGCTACTAGGCCGGACATTGCATTTGGAGTGGGAGTGGTTTCTAGATACATGGCCAACCCTGGCAAGAAGCATTGGGAAGCAGTGAAAGGTGTCATGAGATACCTGAAGGGCACACAGGATTTGTGCATTTGCTTTGGCAAACAGGATGCATTAGTGCATGGTTACACGGATTCAGATTATGCCGGTCATCCAGATAACCGGAAGTCTACTACCGGTTATGTGTTTACATTCACAGGAGGTGCTGTGTCATGGATATCCAGGATGCAGAAGTGCACTGCCTTATCTACTACAGAGGCCGAGTATATTGCAGCCACAGAGGCTTGCAAGGAGGCATTATGGCTATCTCGGTTAGTGGTTGATTTGGGCTATACAGGGGATATTCCATTGTTGCATTGTGACAGTCAGAGTGCCATCCAGTTGGCAAAGAACCCTGCCTTTCATGCAAAGACGAAGCATGTGGATGTGAAGTATCACTTCATCAGAGAGGTGATAGAGAACAAGCAAATTCAGCTTGTTAAGATTCATACGGATGACAACCCGGCTGATCTGTTGACGAAGAGTTTGCCTCCGGAGCGGTTTGCTCATTGTTGCAGACACTTGATGGGCATTGGATGAGGCCAGTCTCAGCCTTGATTTGGCCTTGTATATTATCATGTACATGCTGATTTTTCTTTTCCTTTACTTAAGGGCACTTTGCCTTTAAGTGGAAGGTTGTTGGGGTAAAGGCGTTATGCCCACCCTTATAGTGTGTACAAGCCCATAAGTTATAGTACATAGTACACTTAGTACTTTTAATGTACTAAGTGCACTATGTGTACTAGTGCAATATACATGTGTGATAGGGGAGTCACACACTCATGCCATCATGAGTTGACTTGTTGTTCTCTCTGTGTATGTCTCCCACATTAACCTAACCCTAATTCCTGTTTCTCCCACACACTCACTTTGCCCCATGCCCTGCACAACTCTGTAGCTTCACCACCTAGCTGCTCCCCCACAAGATCAGGAACTAAGCCTGCAGAAGGCTTTTGTTTCTTTGGCTTGGGCTCTCCTTTATTGTTAGAGTCCTTTTGGGACTTTCTTTTGGGACAATTGAATGACATTTGCCCCTCTTCAGTACAGTAAAAACACTTATGAGCATCTCTCAAAACCTGTCTTTCCTCAGAAGTCCTCTTGGGCATTGGCAACTTCTTATACTTCATCTCTGAAGACCCTTTAGCATCACGAGAAGCATGCCCAAATTTTTCAGCTTTCTTGCTCAATTTCTTACTGCCTTTAAACCCAGATGAACCACCTGTGAGTAACGCATTAGCTGTCATAGCATTTTCAATCATCTGTGACATGTTCGTTACTCGTCTTTATACAATAATCTCGTACCTCTTTGGGCAGCCCACAACAATACTTCTCTACCTGCTCAGATAATGGCACAGCACGGTAAGAAGTCACTGGGAGTAAAGCTTCCCAAAACTTCTTGTTATAATCCTCCAAACTATCACACTTTGAAGCATCCAATTTGTGCCATGCGGTCATAACATCCACCTCAAATGTAGATGTGAGCCATACAGAAGAGAAAACCTGTTTGAATTGGACCCATGTAGTGGGTGCTATGCCCTGCAAAAGAAGAGTAGACCACCACTGCAAAGCATTGCCCTTGAGAAAAGTGGCGGCTTTCCTCACCTTAGAGGACTCTGTGTAATTACAACCAGAAAAAGCAGCATCAAACTGCTGTAAAAAGGTAAGTGCTTTAAGTTTATCTTTGGCCCCACTGAATGTGTCAAACTTCACTGCAGCTCCCCCTTCCTTGTAATCCTTCGCCTTTCCCATAGGCGTTAGATTATCATATGGAAGTGGTTTCGCAAGATTGCTACCCCCAACATTCATACCCATCATTGGGTCAACATTTCCCATTCCCACACCAGGCATACCATACATTCCAGCCATGTTTCCAAACATTCCATTATGCATACCTGGCTGCATACCACCAAACATATTGCCTTGCATTCCAGGTTGCATGCCCCCAAACATATTTCCTTGCATACCGGACTGCATACCACCATACATATTCCCTTGCATGCCAGGCTGAAAATTGGCTCCAAAAGGCCCGTACATACCCATGCCTCCCTGAGGGTAACCCCCAGTCATAGATTGGAACACCGAGCCACCACCAAAGTAACCTGGATGCATGTTCTGCTGAGGAATAGGTGGCTGTCCATAGAAGGAACTCTGAGAGTTTGCTCCATAAGCATGCTTCATATTCGGAAACTGGCCAAAAGATGGTTCCTGTGGGATGGCACCACTATGACCCTGAGGAAGATTCTTTGAACGAACCTTCTTCTTCTTTTTCTCGGGTTCTGTGCGGGGCTCTATGCGGGATCTCATAAATTCAGCAAATCTCTCACTCTGTGTGAGCTGCATAAAAGTATCCATAACACTAGCCAAACGATCTTTGAACCGAGCATCATCATCCTCTTTACCGTGCACATCTTCTGGTTGTGTTACATCCTCATAAGGCTCAACATCTGCAGCCTGTTCTCCTGCAAAAATATCCTCAGATACATCTCTCTCAGGAGAAGTCTTTTGCTCTTCTTCTTCATGATAGAAGTACTCATCCTCTGTATCAGACATGTTTGCTGAATTTTCAGCAATGGCTTTCTTCAAAGCAACCACGAGCTCACCCCCTTCAGAAAGTTGATGATTGGTCCCGGGGACGGAACCTTGAAACCGGCCTCTGATAGAAACCAGAGTGCGGTAGACTAGCAGTCACCCGTCCACTTGTAGTCTAGATGTGAAAACAAAACAGATTGGAGCTAGAGTGCCCAAATCTGAAAACAAAGCGACACCTGTTGGCCCCAAAGCTTGGCGCCCCTTGCGGTATTTCTTTATTCAATTCCAAAAATATGAATGGCTGAGTACAACAAAAATCAGCCAAGAGATTACACTTGTATGTCCAATCTGACGGCCCACAATTCCCTCTTAGCACAGAGGATCTATGCACACAGATCTGTGTTTCACAATAACACACTGTGCCTCCCTCTGATCAGCCAAGACCACTAAGCAGGGCAGCCATGAGCATACATTTGGCATAACTCAAGTGCATGATACAACATCTCAGCTCATACATACATGTACTGTCCAAACTCTGTCTCAACCCTTGTCAATCTGCCATACCCCTCCTCTCACAAGGGGCCAGATAGCTCATATCTGCAACAGACATCAAGTAGTAGAAAGAGAGATAGATGAACAGAAGCGGAGCTTACCAAATTCAGCTCGTGAAACAGCACTGGAGGAAGCAACGGTACCAATCTGTACTTGCAGGCACTTGTTTCCACAACCCTGCTTCACACGTGTTTGTACTTGTCTGTACCCTCCTCCTTGTGTTCACTTCTATGCTGTCTTTGAAAGTACAGATCTGAAAAACAGCACTGTACTTGTATGTACTTGATTGTACTTGCTTGTACTTGACTGTATGGGCCGTTTTCTGCAGAAAACCAGAAGTAGCTGCCTGTTGATGTGCTGCTGGTCGCCTGCGCCGTCTGCAACAGTGTTGCCCAGCACCTGTTCTTGCACCAGAACTAGTCGTACATTGTACTTGCAGAAAGTACAGAACTGTACTTGCAGTCGTACAGCCTGTACAGCCTGAATTCAACAGCTGCAGCCGCCTGTCTCTGTCCCATAGCTCTGTATCCTCTCTGGTTATCTGCGCCGCCTGTCCACAGCAGTACCTGCTGTTCGTACAGCACTGTACGGCTGCTGTACGGCCTGCTCCAGCACAGAGTACACAGAAAACAGCAACAGCAGCCCTAATCAGCAGTCGACCTCTTCTCTTTAGCTTTTCCACGCATGTACACAAGCGCATCAATCCTCCACGACTCCTTTTCCCAAAAGCTAGAGAGAGGGGGAGGAGAGAGAAGCACTCACTCCAAAAGTGGAGTGGCCTCCTCCCCATAAAAATCCTAGGGCCCCAAACTTAAAAAGTCCCTAGGGGTCACTAAGGCCTAGGGGCAACTTTAATAAACATTAAAGTTTAATGTTCTAGTTCCCCCCTTCACACCTAGGGATGTCCACACATCTTTAACTCTGTCCGGGCACCCCCCATGTGAATCATTCAATATTCTGACTGTGCAACCACCATGCCCACACTTGTGCTGTTTCATTTTCACAGGGACATGACAGATTCCGAGACTTTACACAGGTCGATCTCCGAAATTATCCCCTAGATACTGTGGACCATTTTGTATTACACGACGGATTGGTTCAGTTGCATATGCATTGGATTTGCCTTCTCATGTGAAAGCTCATCTTGTATTTCATGTCAGTAGACTTAAGGAAGTACTGGGTGGAACATACCAATTAGTTACTCCTCAAGAAATCATAGATGTCGAGGACATGACATTTGTTCCACACGAACCTGAAAAGATTCTTGGATTTCGTGAAAGAAGATTGTGTAATACGCTTATCACGGAATACAAGATCAAGTGGAAGGATCGTGTTAAGGAGGACGCTACATGGGAGACATTGACTACTCTTCAAAGAGATTACCCTGGCTTTTTAGTGAGCTAAGGACTGAGCTCTTAGAGGAAGGGGAGTATGTCATATGCACAATGTGTATCTACCGTGTACTACACGCACACAAGACTAGCTTCTAGGTTTGGGGAAGCTTGGAGCTAGGTAGGCTGATTGGCGAGCTGAGTTAGGGAAAGACTAACGGGCGGGCACCCAAGTATGGACGGGCGGGCGCCCAAGTGTGGCCGCCCGATGACCGGCCAAGAGCCTATAAAAGGGTGGCCAAGGTTAGTCATTAGTTATATAGTCTCGTGTGATTTGTGAGAGCTCTATGGTCTGGAGCCTGGATCTAGTGCAGACGTGCACCTGCTTTATGCAGCCGAGGCCGGCAGCAGTCTCGAGGTCCGCGAGGGTAGCTTCGTGCCGGTATGGGATGTCACGAGGTAGAGATTGGTTAGTTAGCTCAGGCTCGGTGGGGACAGCCAAGACTGTGGGCTTGCGCACGGCTGTCGAGGTTGGGAGGTGAGTCAGGTCTGCACCCCCCTTCTTGTTTACTTGTTTGTTTGTAGGTTTCGAGTCTCGAACCAGGAGCGTTCTACGAGGAGATCCTATGGGGTTTTGACAGTGGTAGTGACCAGGTCTTTGCTGCCAATGACAAATGTAACATGGGTGCTTGCGGAAGCATGTTTATGAGTTGGTTGATTATCCTTAGTGCCTAATCAAAGACTTATGCACAAACAACTTCTTCATGCTCAATACACAGTAGAGAGAGATGACCTACTCTACCATGTAGTACTAACATGAAATATATATAAGTTGAATAGAGATACTCAACGGTAACACTACTCCTGAGTTCTCAATGACTCAATGATGATTGATTGATCAATGAATAAATATGGCTAAAGCCTAGACTCCTATTTATAGTGTCTAATGTTGGTGAGTTGGCTACCAACTCTACCAACCCTAATAATAATGTCCCATTAAGTGTGTTCGCACAATAACCCAATAACTCTGTCCACATTGGGCTGTTCAATGGGTGCCTAGACAATATTACAATGATTTGGCACAATAGCCCTTACAAACAGTAGTACGGGTGGTACAGATAGTACAGACAGCATGTATGTTTGCCGCACGGGGGTGTACAAACAACATGTAGGGATGTACTAATAGGTACGGGCGTTGTGCGGGTGTACGATGTATGGAAAATTTGGGTTGCTATTAGATTCAGACAAGGGAGGATAAACCTTGGGCTCTGATACCACTGTTGGGTTAGGCTTAACCCTTACGAGCAAGAAATAGCGGTAGAAAACAGCAGAGAGAGAAAGAGAGAGGGAGAAGTACTTGCATGTATAATCCTTTCACACCAAACATCCATGGAGAAAAACCCATAGGACAAAAGTGCCCCTGGAGTTGGTGCTTGTTCATATGCATCATATAAGCATATGCCCTCAAAAAGGACTCCTCTCTCCGCATTCTACATATTTTGAACAAGCCTTTTTGCAGAGAGAGAGAGAGAGAGAGAAATGAAATGAAATGTTATATTAACGTCTTCAAAAGGCCATAATGACCTATGAGACCAAAAAGTTACATCATGGTGGATCTGATACAATGTCTGGATAAAAAACCAGAAAATGAAAAATAAAGATGATACTACTGGCACCTAGAAAATGAAACTGGAACTGGAATGTAAAAAGAAACCCTTATAGGGTGTGAATATAGTGAGGGGGGGGTACGCTATGGAGGTGAGTGGAGTACAATGAGGGAATACAATATCATGTGGGACGGGGGGTACACTATGGAGGTGCCTCCATCTCATAATATGTGCCGCATCGGACGCTGGCGGATCTCCTCAATATCCTCTGTAGTCAGCACCCTGACTGGGTGTCCCGCATGTCTCGCAAGAATAATCCGAATCCGCCGCTGCAACCTCCGTCTATGCTGGGATGCCCTCTTCCGTAGTCGTGAGCGTTTGGACCACCCAAGCTCAATCGCACGATCAATCAGTGTACCGCTGGTGTGGGTGGTATCCATGTCCTGCCGCCGAGAGAGAGAGAGAGAGAGAGAGAGAGAGAGAGAGAGAGAGAGAGAGAGAGAGAGAATATAAGCGTCTACTATAAACCCAATGGGCCTATGAGACCAAAGTGATACAATAATGTCGATGGCATATCTCATTATGGAACGGAAAATAAAATACAAACAAAACATAGCTCTCTCATTGGGGTGATACAAAACTGTCCATGGAATCTCATCATGGAATACCAGGAACGTGGAACATGAGAGGAGCATCAGCCCCCAATAGATGGTATACCACTCTCCAAAATGGCAAATTCAACGAGAGAGAGAGAGAGAGAGAGAGAGAGAGAGAGAGAGAGAGAATGGCAGATTCAAGAGCTTCACGAAAGAGCCAGTCACGCTTATCAGAGACAACAGGGTTTCTGAGACCATTATGGTTTCCTTTGGTGTTAGCGGAGCCTTGTCAAAACAGCCAGTGGAGGTTACAGTTTGCAGTGAGGGTTTCTGATATCTATGGGTTGACATCATGCATGCAGTTGAGCCTTTTACTCCATTGCCTCGGCCATCTGCAGATCAGCCTTGGCTTGATTGGGCACTATGTAAATCTGGTGACTTGATATCACTTTCAGCTAACCAGGTCTATCATAAGCTCGTATCAGAGAAAGATTGGGTTTCAGCCAAGGCCAATAAGGTGTGGGGATTGCTCAAGTCTAAATCATGGTGGCAGAAAACTCTTATGCGTGGTTGGCAGTCTAAACTCCCTTACCAAGGTAAGGTTTTCATTTGGAGGATGTTGGTGGGAGGGTTACCTACACGGGATCAGCTCAGCCGTCGTAAAATTACATTGGCCTCTTGCTTCTTCTGCACGACATGCACTGAAACAGTTATGCATCTGTTCATGAGTTGTCCAGTGGCCTGTCAGATTTGGTCTTTTGTCTCTCACGTTTGGGAGGCGGTCTACTGTTTCGGCTCATCAGTGGATATTTGGGATTTGTCCTCAAGTCATTACTTCGGACAATCACCTTGTGATATTCCATTTCCTTAGATGGACAGGACTTTGGCATATTTGGACTACACGGAATGGGTTCATCTTTGATTCCTTGTCTGGAATACATGGGCACATTCTACGTATCCGCGGTTTGCTGCTTTGGCAGTTTTCTTCTCTCCTCTCAGCGCAGCTACTGGATGCAGATGTTATTTCGTTATGGTCTACGGCGGCTCGGCTGGCTCATCTTTGATGCTTTTATCTGGGATGCTTATTTGGCTAGGAGGCTTTCTTATTAATGTACAGGTTTGCATGGTCATGATCCTTTATAAAACACCATTTCACGAAAAAGAAAAGAAAAGAAAAAAAGAATGGCAGATTCAACCCGAACAACAGCAATTAACGCAAGTCAGTCTGAGGATTAGCTTCTTGCTCTATGCTGGTAGAAAGTTCAATTTTCAGCATATTCATCGCAAATATTCATCTTTGTTCACTCCAGTAACATACACTATGTCAGGTTGAGAGAATAAATCCTTCTGCTGTCATTCTCTTTGTTCTCTTTGTATATTTCAGTTGTGTGCATTCAAGGTGCTTTAAGGAAATCACACTTCTGTTAGAGCTATTATGAAACATAAGTTGCAAACTATCAACCTCATCGATTGATGAGATCGTTCTCTGCATACAGGTGGGTGACGCTTGATGAGCATGGTATGAATGCTTGCACCACCATTTTTGTTGCTTCTTTTTGTGGAGTAGTATCGAACAAAGAAGAGGACACTGATAGCGCCTCCAGAAACCTCCTTACATTGTTTAAGGAGGAGCGATTGAAGGATATGCTGGATCTCTTGGACCAAGCTAGCATTCAAGTCAGTTTTGATACGTATTTCTCTCTTTTGCAAGGATGCATCAACATGAAAGCCTTGGAAGAGGGACGGCAAGTTCATGTCCACATCGTCAAAAGAGGATTCAATCTTGGCAACCGCTTAAGGAACAGTCTTATCGATATGTATGCAAAGTGTGGGGATGTGCTTGCAGCACGTGAAGTCTTTGACCACATGTATGTGCGGAATGTGGTTACATGGACTATGATGATTGCAGGATACGCCAAGCATGGGCAAGCAGAGGTGGCTCTCGAGCTCTATTTGCAAATGCAACAAGAAGGTACACAGTCAGATGAGGTCACCTTTGTGAGCATCCTAAATGCATGTGCCACGTTAACAGTTTTGAATTTGGGGAAGCAGATTCATACTCAGTTTTTGAATAGTGGAATCAACCCGAACATTTTTGTAGGAAACACCATCATTGACATGTATACCAAATGCAGGAGCATGGAGGATGCATGGCAAGTGTTTCAAAACATGCCTAGACGGGATGTCATCTCATGGTCAGCAATGATCTTATGCTATGTGCAGCTTGAGAACTTCAATGAGGCACTACAACTCTTTGACCAAATGGAACTTGAAGGCCCAAAGCCGAACAAGGTCACATTTGTTGGGGTTCTCAAGGCATGCACTAGTCTGGATAACTGCAAAGTAGGCAGAAAGATCCATCGCAGCATTTTGGAGAATGCTTGTGAGTCAAATACCTTAATCGGGAACACTCTTGTCGACATGTATTCAAAATGTGGTTATATAGAGGATGCACAAGTGGTGTTTTACCGGATGGTCAGCCGAGATGTAGTCTCATGGAATGTAATGATTTCGGGTTATGCTCAGCAGAATGAGGACAATGAGGCTCTGAAGGCCTTTCTGCAGATGGATGGAGAAGGAGTGCAGCCAGATGCAGTAACCTTCATAAGTGTTCTTAAAGCATGTGCCAACCAAGATGCATTGCTGCAAGGTGAATGGCTTCATACTTCCATTGTTGTGAATGGCCTTGAGTTGGACCCATTTGTGGGAGGCTCGCTTCTTGACGTGTATGCGAAATGTGGAGCTGTGGAAAACGCCCGCAGGGTGTTTGATAAGTTGAACAAACAAGATGTGGTCCTTTGGAATACAATGATTGTTGGATGTGCCCAGCATGGGGTTGGGAATGAGGCTTTCAAGATTTTCTTGCAGATGCAGTGTGAAGGTACAGCACCAAATGAGGTCACTTTTGCAAGCATTCTCAACGAATGTGGAAGGACAACAGACATGGGACAGGGAAGGCGCCTTCATGCTTCTGTCATGGAAAGTGGCTTTGAAATGTGTCTTGTAGTAAAAAATACACTCATTGACATGTATTTCAAATGTGGTAGCATAGAAGCTGCTTGTAAGGTGTTTGATACGATGGCTATGCGGGATATAATCTCGTGGAATGCAATGATTGCGGGGTACATACAGCATGAACATCCCAATGAGGCTATTAGAATGTTTTGGGAGATGCAACGAGAAGGTGTAAAACCAACCAATGTCACATTTGTTATCATCTTGAGAGCTTGCACTGGCGTAGCAGCCCTAGCACAAGGTAAGCTAATCCATTCACTTATTTTGAAAAGTGGAATGAAACCAAATACCTTGTTGGAGAATGGTCTGGTTCACATGTATGCTAAATGTGGGAATTTAGATGGCGCTCGCCAAGTATTTGATGCAATGCAGGACAGAGATGAGGTTTCGTGTGCTGTGATGATCACAAACTATGTCCAGCAAGAGCGATATGAGGAGGCAATTAAACTTTTTTGGGAAATGGAAGAAGGTGTAAGGCCCAATGAGGAAGCCTACATGGCCATTTTGAAAGCATTTACTAATCTGGCAGCATTGGAACACGGCAAGATAATTCACACTAAGGTATCAGAAAGTGGACTCATTATGCCATCTATTGGTGTAGAGAACACTTTAATTGACATGTATGCCAAGTCTGGCAGTCTAGAGGATGCACAAGCTGTGTTCGATATGATGGCAGCTCGCGATGCAGCTTCATGGACTATGATGATCATCGGATATGCTCAACATGGACATGGTAAGAAAGCCCTCCAGTTGTTTGAAAAGATATCTGAAGAAGATTTGAAGCTGGACAACATAGCCTTTCTTGGTGTGCTTGCTGCCTGCAGCCGAACTGGCCTATTAACTGAAGGCCGCTGCTTCTTTAATGCCATGAGTCGCGATCATGGTGTGGCACCAAGAGCTGAGCATTATGCTTGCATGGTGGACCTTTTTGGCAGGGTGGGGCACCTGGAGGAGGCGGTCGAGCTAGTTGAAAAAATGCCTTTTCAGCCAACCAGCGTGGTCTTGACGGCATTGCTAGGTGCCTGCAGGATGCATGAAAATGTAAAGTCGGCTGAGCATGTGGGAGAAAATATACTTGAAGTGGACTCTGAAAATGTTGGAGCATTGGTGACGCTTGCAAATATACATGCTGCAGCAGGGCAGAAAAGTGGGAGTGAGAATGCGGTGTGAAGAAGATGCCGGGATACACTGTCAAGTTGATGAACTTGTATATGCTATGGATGTCACTGCACTTTTACATCCACGCATGCGAGAGTGCGCATCCGTACACACACACACACACACACACACACTGGGATAGTGGCATATTCTTGAACTTGCTAATCATGAAGCATAAGCAAACACAAATCTAGCATTCATGTAAGCTACGCTGGACTATATTTATTTCAAGCGACTCATGGATCCATGTGTATGTTGGACAGAAGTCTAGGCCTGATCTTGAAAATTGACTCCAGCCTCCTGAAAAGCGTGTATGGTTGCATGGAAATGTTTATCTGAACTCAAGGATATTTTGAAGACTACCTTTGGAGCTGCTATATGTGCCAGAGAGAGACATCATATGCTAATGAATGCTGCCGTTGTCTGGGTTATGCCATGAGGGCTTGAATATGCAGTGTAAGTAACACTTGCAGACTCTTGGATGTGCAAATTATTTTGGTCCATGCTATAAGGATCTTGGAGACCCTAGAACAATCCTCGAGTTATTTTTCTTCAATTTTGAAATCCTCTTGGCTACTTGCAAGTTTAGCTCTTGAAGATGTACAATTTAATGGTCAACCTAAAAGGAAAATCTGCCCTTGTAGTCTCAGCAAGTACAGAAGCTTCTCCATGTTGTTGTAAGATGTGGCATTTACATCCACATAGTTAACTCCCTTATCCATGTGTGTACTGACTGATTTGCATGTTGAAATGCCATATTACTTGCCTGCAATATTCTTTTGGCATAATTCACATTGAAAAATGTAACCTCTGATTACCAAATCCGTGTAATGTAAGTCATATGACATGACCCTGACATGACAATTGTTGAATAGTGTTATGGTGGGCTAATGCATTGCATACTTCCATCCTTTTCCTTTTTCTGGTCTTAAGATACCTTTGTTTCGTAACTGTTTTGTATATTCAGATATGAGTGTTTTGGCCTGTGCGTGTGCATGCCAGTTTGCACATTCGCACGCTCCAACTTTTTTTTGCTAGTGAGGAGAATGGATGGTTCTCGTACTCACGGAGAGAGTAAGTGTGTTTTTCATATGAGATAGTCCACATAGTTGACTCCTTTATCCATGTGTACTGACTGATTTGCATGTTGAAATGCTACAATACTTGCCTGCAATATTTTGTCCACATGCTTCACATAGAGAAATGAGAACTCTATGTTGCTAAATCCGTGTTCCAAGGAAGTAACATATGTCATATGACATGACCTAATATTACAGTTGTCAGATAGGGTTATAGTGGGCTAATCCATTGCATAACCCCATCCTTTTCCTTATTCTTGTCTTAAGATCGTTGGTCTGATGCTTGTTTTGGCCTGTGCGCGTGCTCATCCGTGTGTGCATGTGCGCATGCTCTAATACCTTGTTTGGATGGTGATCATACCAAGTGGTTGGTGGATGGGGAGACAAGGTAAGCATGTACAAGATTGTATTCCCCCCCACACCACCACATGCACACGCATCCAAAGAGCCGCAATGTCTTGGTCTCCTCAGGTGAGAAAAGGTCCCAGGCTCCAGGTGCAGAGAGAAGTGGCATATCACTCCTGCGTGACTTGTGGGCGCCCTGTAGGCACTCTTACCATCGGTGTGTGAAGTCCGTCCAAATGAGTGTGATGGTCTTTGTGTTTGTGGGGGGGCTGTGCCCTCTATGTACTTGTTGCGCACAGACCTTGGCTGCTGTGGTAGGCATAAACAGGTAAAGAGGCAGGGTCGGTCAAGCTTTTCCTTAGCCATGTGCAAGAGATGACGGCCTCCATACCCATCATGCAGGAAGGTATATAGAAGCTTCTAGATGACTTCATGGAGGGTCCCTATCCTATTACTTGCCTTACTAATTTTTGGCATTGGAGCCCAAACCATTGCTAATTATATTCAGTTGCTTGGTCACCATCTATTCTACCATCACCTCCTCGTCTCTGAGTGGTTCATCCCTTTAAAAAGTAATCAAAACTCATAACCTTAATCTAGCAAGAGCTTAATCAGTATTGGGTTCTTGATTATTGCAATAGGTTTAGCTAAGGGTTATTGACCTCTTGTTCTGAGTTGGCAAGGGCATCATCCCTACATACAGTGCAGAGTCAATGGTTAACTAAATTATCTTGCTAGTGCTCCTCCAATGTCCTCCCGAGTTTATAATCTCAAGCTAGTTTGCCTTATCTTTTGACTTTTAGTAGCTAAAACAATTGTTTGTCTCATGATTCTATAAAGGCAATTGGTATCTGCTGGTGAGGCTCTAGACTATGTGACACCAAAGTGAGTACCTGAATAATAAATTTCTTGTATTGCACAAATGAGTTGAACAATGAACACTAGTAATAGATTTGAAAAATTATTGACAAAGTTGCCTTGCATACTAAAAGTTCTAAACTTTTATTTTATTTTATTTTTTGTGTACCATCACATTATGATTAAGATGTTACACTAGCATATGAGAAGGAAGATCACATGACGTGGGGGCTTTATTTACCTACGAAAAGCATGTCTAACAATTTGGGATTTATTAACATAGAACTTTGGAAAGACATTCTACCTTAAACTATACCTCCTCTTCAGAGATGGAGCAAAATTACGGATACGAAGATTGAGAAAGCCAACCAGTGTGGAGGGGATGGTGATTTTCTATTCCGAAAGCTTTTGGAGGAGTGACCGAGCACACTGTGCGGACTGTAGTCTTACATGCTTGTTTTTTTCTAATTGTGGGGTATGGGTTTGCTTATTTCAGGTTTTGAAAGCAAGGATTCGTCTAATTGGAGTGATTAGTTCAAGTTTCGAAAGCATGAATCATATAGCCTGATTGGCTACATTTAGATAAGCTACGGCTTGCTTTAAATCATTTTTATAAATATAGTTAATCCAAGTAACTCCCTGTGAAGGTCTCCCCTCATGTAGCTCTACATTAATTTTGAGGTCCCATCACCGCTTTGAGGTAGTTCCCATCAAACATGCTTGGACTAAGCGAGAGAGAGGGAGATAAGAGGTGGAGAAGGGAGGAGAGAGAGAAGAAGAGAGGGGAGACAAAAGCAGAGAAGGAGAGAAGAAGATGAGGAGGAGAGAGAGAGAGAGAGAGGAAGAGAAGAGGAGAAGGGAGGTGAGTGAGAAGAAGAGAAGGAGGTGAAGAAGAGAGAGGGAGAGATGAGGAGGGGAAGGAAGGAGAGAAGAAGAGGAGGAGGAGAATCAGAGGGAGAGATAAGGAGGGGAAGGAAGGAGAGGAGCAGAGAAGAAGAGGAGGAGGAGAATCAAAGGGAGAGGACACGAGAGGGAGAGAAGAGGAGAAGAAGAGAAGGAGGAGAATTAGAGGAGAGGACATGAGACGAAGATAAGAGGCAGAGAATTGAGAAAAAGAGGATGAGGAGAAGACGGGAGATGGAGATAAGGATAAGAGAGGACAAAGAGAGAGAAAGAAAGAGGTGGGGCTCAAGGCGACAGTGCCTTGGCCCTTACAAAAATTAAAGGCCAAGGCAATGGCACCTCAGGCCCCCACCCCCCCAACCTTCTCCCTCTCTCCTCTACTGTATGTCTCTACTATATACATCATGTCTCTAATACTATATATATTTTTGGGCTATATATATATATATATATATGTGCCTCCTTAGATATGGGCGTGTTAGAAGACCGCGAATGAGATAACATCATCAATGAGGCCATTGCACTTGTGAAGGAGAAATGGAGCACGTATGGGGTCTCTTTAATGGGGCTGACTGATGGGTGGAGTGATATATGTAGCCATTCATTAGAAGGCATTCTTGTAGCATGTAGAGGGAATCCTCCCTACATAAAGTCTACAGAAGCTGGGGTGAGACAAAAAACTACTCATGTGCTATGTGAGATATAGAGTGAGGTTGTTGAGTATGTGGGTCCACAAAATGTGGTTCAATTTGTTTCAGATGGTGAGAGTACCGACAAGGCAATTTTGGAGTGATCAAGCACAGTGTGTAGATCACAGCCTTGCAGGCTTGTTTTTTCTAATTGTGGGCTATGTACATGATTATTTCAAGTTTCAAAAGTAAAAATCATATAGCTTGATTGAGTAGATTTAGATAATCTACGACCCTCTTTAAATCATTTTCACAAATAGAGATGATCCAAGTAATATAATAAAAACAACAGTGATTGCGAAGAGAAGGAGAGAAGAATAGGATGAGGAGAATCAGAGGGAGAGGACATGAGAGGAAGAGAGAGGTAAAGAAGAAGAGGAGGAGGAGAATAGGATGAGAGGACATGAGAGGGAAAGAAGAGGCAGAGATTTGAGAAAAAGAGGAGGAGGAGAAGAAGGGAGATGGAGGTAAGATAAGGATAAAAGAGAGGACAAAGATAGAGAAAGAAACATAATATAAAGGGGGATGATGTTAAGATATTGAGCTCAACTAGTGCTACCAGCGGATATTGATGACCCGCCTGGGTGATAGCTTCCACACTTATGCCACTGGCATGGTTGGTGAGATTATGGCTGATATGCCACCACTGGATGACAAGCTATGTTATAGCCACTTTAGTTATAGCATAGTTATATCGCCAGCTCATATAGTCAGATTCACACTATGGACCAACCATTGTATATTATTGTAGGAGAGTCCTTTCCTTTATGTATATACTCTTATCTTTTAGTTATATGGTTGTAGAGAAGAGAAGAAGATAGTAGAAAATTAAGCCATCCATCTTTCTCTTGTGTCTTGCTCTCTCTTATATGTGTGTGTTTTCTTGTAAGGAACTCAAGCTCTCCCTCTTCCCCACATTCTCTTTACGGTATCAGAGCTCCGGTTCCTGCGAGAGCTAAGGAGGCAAGAACAAGCAAGCAAGGAAGCAGTACATGGATAAGAGCATCATCATCTCTTCCCCTTCTTGTTTAGGTACAACAACTCGTCTCGGTACCTCTGGGAGTTACACATCTCCGATTGTGGAGCTATCTTCGCAGACTTGGAGGTACCTGTGTGGTACGCAATATTTTATACTCCAGTTTTATAGCCAAATTCATATTTTGGGTACATTTCAGTCTCTGTTTGGTCACTATAAGACATTTTTACAGTTTCGGGAAGTTATGGTAGAGAACTTTCTCTGGTTGAAATCTGGTTATTGTAGTGCAGTAGTGCATTTTTGGAGTGTAGACAGTGTTTGCACATATATTGTTAATATTGGGTGTATGTACATGTACTCTTTAGATTTGGTGACATATATGTTGTACTAAAGTATTGCTATAGGCACTCATAGAAGATACTACTGTGTTACATGTTGCATACATAAATGATCTATTTGTAGGTTTCTGGTTGTAGGCAAAAATGTCTAACGGACTCAATCGTCAGTGAGAAGCTAGACAAGAACAACTTCCATTCTTGGAAGTTCAGAATAACCGATTTCCTGATGGGTAAAGGATTTTGGCACTATGTTGAAGGAGACAATGAGGAGACTCTAGAGTTGTCCTCCGAAGAGAATGCCACTCCAGCGAATATAAAGGCATTTATAGACTAGAACTAGGGTGCAAGGAAAGTCATGTATTGGCTTTCAATCAATGTCATAGACATGATGATAGGACACATATAGGATGCCAACACTTCAGCGATTGCATGGCAGAATTTGGTGCCGATATTCTAGACCAACACAAAGGCAAGGAAATTGCAACTAAAACAAGAGCTGCATACTGTGGAAAAGAAAAGCATGTTTATCAATGAATATGTCTTAAAGATCAAGGGCATTGTTGAATCCCTTAGGTCTATCAAATGTATTAGTGGAAGATGATGATTTAGTGAGCGTATGTCTGAATGGGCTTGGCAAAGAGTAGTCGTGGTCAAGGCCAAGGTAATGGCTGACATTGAAACCAGAATTATGAACAACAACAGTCCAATGATTCGCAGCATGCAACAACAATCATACACAGGTGGAAGAGGCTAGTCTAGAGGCAAGAGGAGCCAAAGGGGCCAAGGTAATTGGCAAATAAATCAAAGTGCAAATAGCATAGAGTGCTATTATTGTGGCAGACTAGGGCACATGGTAAAGGACTGCTTTAAAAAGGAGAACAACACTAAAAGTGAAAAGTTGTAGCAAGGAAACTATGTATCATTAAGTAAACATGGTGGTGATAATAGAAGTGAGCAGATGTTTGTGGTGCAGCACATGTTGAGTTCCACAACAAGAGATGTGTCAGGATCTAAAGTTATATGGTATGTGGATTCTGGCACCTCTAGCCACATGACTAGTCATGGTAAGTGGTTTAGAGACATGTAGAAAATGGATAAACCAGGTTATGTAGAAACAGGTGATGATAGTGTGCATCCTATTGCTCTAATACTATCTACATTTTTGGACTATATATATATGCCTCTAACACTATATATACATTACATTTTTATTCATATTTCCCAATTGTCGCATCGTTCTCTCTCTTGCCGACATACCAGCTCCAATCTCTTCTCCCTTTCTTTTCTCCACCTCTGTCTCCTCTACTCTTTCCATCTCCCTTTCTCTTCTTATTCTCCCGTACTTTCTTACAATCTTCTCCTCCTTACTCACTCACTCTCTCTCTCTCTCTCTCTCTCTCTCTCCTCCTTCCTCTCTCTATTTACTCTCTCATCATGTCTACCTCTCTATCTTCTTGTACTCTCTTCCCTTCTCTCTCTATCTCTCTCCTTCTCTCTCTATCTTGACTATTTTTTTGCCCTAAAATCTCTAACTCTCACTCCCCCTCCATCTATCTCTCTCAACCTATATCTCCCCACATTTCTTCTTTCATCACTCCCTGTGCTACATCTCGAGAACCCCACTAGTTCAACACCAGGAATCATGGCCGCCTCAATCTCTTTCCCCACATCCGTCCTCACAATTCCTCTGGCCAACAGAAAAGCTATAGTGGATCTCCCCTTCTTAAAGCATCATACAAAACCAAAGGTGTTTTGATCCCTAGATAATGTTATTATCGTGGGTCTTCAAGAGGAGGAAGTTTGCATTACCATGGCGGAGGGAGTGCCAAACCAAGACAACACAAATTACATTTGGGATGCTTCCTTGACATGTGATGAGTACATAGTCAATGCCCATGATTAAACATAAGTAATGTCTTTGGATGAGTATGTAGATGTAGAAAGTCCAATCGCTAAAAGCAGGGGGGTTATCATGCGTCATTAATGTGGTGGACTTAGAGAGCCCTATCCTTACATGAGAGAGTAAGGAGAACCTATGGAAGGGGTGTGTCATTCGATAGGGCCATCAAGTAAAAATGTGTAAATAGAAAAAAATGGAAATGAATGCTATAAATCCCAAAAATGCCTAGAGGCTAAAGAGTGTGCCACTAGCGTGACACCATCTGGAGATGACACCTATCCAACACCTCCTCTTCAGGTCCAGATGGGAGGACCAACGCCAACGCGCTGAAGAAGATAATCCAAGGTAGGTCGCGGAAGAGGCTTAGTAAACAAATCAGCAACATTATCTTTGGTAGGACAATACTCAAGCTGAATGCAACCTTCAGAAATCAAATCACGAACAAAATGAAAATGAACATCAATGTGTTTGGATCATCCTCGAATAACTGGATTTTTGGCTAAAGCAATAGCACTCTGTGAATCTGAGTAGATGAGTGTCGAAGTAGATGAACATCCAAGGTGATTCAGAATTTGCTGAAGCCAAAGTGCTTCAGAAGTGGCATCAAGATATGACTTGTACTCTGCTTCTGTCGATGAAGAAGAAGTAATTCGCTGCTTTTGACATTTCCAAGAAACAAGTCCTTTACCAAGCATAAAACAATAGCCTGACATGGAACGCCTAGTATCAATACACCTTGCCCAATCAGAATCTGAGTAACCAATAAGTGTATCTCCACCTGCATAAGAAATGCCATACTCAAGAGTTCCATGAAGATATCGAAGAACCCTCAAAGCTGCCTGCCAATGAGATCGACGAGGCTGTGAAGAGAATTGGTTGAGAATACTCATAGCATAGGAGAGATCTGGCCGAGTGTTAACCAAATAAAGTAGAGAACCAATAAGTTGGCGATACTCTGTAGAATCAACCTCAGGGGAATCATCATCTTTGGATAATTTTGAATTAGGATCCATGGGACAAGTGAGTGATGCACAATCATGCATGCCATATTTCTCAAGCAACCTTAAAGTATACTTCTTTTAACAAAGAAGTATGCCAGAAGCAAATTGCCACACTTCTAAACCAAGAAAATAGTGGAGTAGTCCAAGATCAGTCATGGCAAATGATGTTGTGAGTTGAGTTTGAACCCATTTGAGAAGGTCCAAATTAGAGCCAGTGAGTGTCAAATCATAAACATAAAGCACAAGAATGCATATATCATCATCCACAATAAGCACATAAAGATTAGGATCTGCATGAGTCCTCTCAAAATGTAGAGAAAGGAGAAAACTGTCAATCTTCTGATACCAAGCTCGAGGAGCTTGCTTAAGACCATAAAGAGCTTTCTGTAATAAATACACATCATGTTCATGACCCTGTGCAATAAAACCTTCAGGTTGTGCGACATAAACTTCCTCCTCTAAATCTCCATTCAAGAAGGCAGATTTAACATCCATTTGATATATAGGCCCGGCATAGTGAGAACCAAGAGCAAAAACAACACAAATAGTAGAATATCTGGCAGTAGGAGCAAAAGTTTCATCAAAGTCTTCACCTTCTTTTTGAGCATAACCTTTAGCAACAAGTCGTGCCTTGTACTTATCAAGAGTACCATTAGAATGAAACTTGACTTTGAAAATCCACTTAACACCAATGACCTTTTTATGTGAAGGTCGTGGAACTAACTGCCATGTGTTATTAGATTCAATAGAAGAAATCTCTACTTGCATTGCTTCACACCAATGTGGTAAGGAAAGAGCTTCCTTAACCGTTTCAGGCTCAAACACATCACCAATATGAGACATCAAGGCAATATTTACTGAAGGGCGTGTACGCAAGACACGTGTAGTAGATTGTTGAGCATCTGAAAGTGATATACCTGAATCCTAAAGTAGAGAGCGAACCCATTTTGGAGGACCAGAAGTCCGTGTAGAATCCAATGAAGTAGTAGGTGTCGAAATGGATGAAGGGGATGAAGTAGGAACTGATGGTGTAGATGAGGATGAGACTGTAGGAAATGAGAGAGGCTCAAGCTCAAGAGATGAAAATGGATCTGAGAGAGATGTAGAAGGTGGTGACTCATCAAGACCAAAAACATGCTCATCAAAGATGGCATCACGTGAAAGAACAATATCCTCACGAGAGAAGGATCCCAAAAACGGAACCCTTTGGAGCGAGAAGCATATCCTGTGAATATTATAGGTTTGGACTTAGCATCAAGAGTCCTCCTCTTAGAAGAAGGCACATGCACATGAGCAACACAACCAAAGACATGAAAATGAGAAACAGTAGGCTTGTGGCCTGTGAAAGCCTCCTCTAGAGTCATGTCGTCCACTGCTTTCATAAGAGAGCGATTGAGAAGATAAACTGAAGTAGCTATAGCCTCACCCCCAAAGGAGGAAGGTAGCTTCACATGATGTAAGAGGGAGCGGGCCATTTCCTTCACCGTTTTATTCTTTCTTTCAACCACACCATTCTGCTGAGGAGTGTAGGGTATGGTGGTTTGTCGTTGTATGCCTTTTGAAGCTAGAAAATCCTCAAATGCTGTAAACTCACCTCCATTGTCAGTCCTGAGAAAAGATACCTTTTGACTTGCTTGATTCTCCATTTGGGCAAGCCAAACCTTGAAATGAGAAAGAGCATCAGACTTCTTAGGTAAGAAATAAACCCATGATTTGCGAGAGAAGTCATCCACAAGAAGCATATAATACTTGGATCCACCAAGCAATTGTACTTCCATATAGGTCCTGCAAGATCAGCATGAATAAGCTCAAGTATGCATGTGGCCCTATGAGTAGCCTCCTCTGGAAAAGAAGCCCGATGTTGCTTTCCTTGAGCACAAGAAGAACAAATGTGATGGTGAGGTTTCTGAAGCCTTGGTAGACCTGTAACCATGTCATGTGAGACAAGATGTTGCAAAGTAGCAAGAGGAACATGGCCAAAGCGGAAATGCCATAGATCACTATCTTCATTAGAAACAAGTGCTTTAGGAGAAGCAAATAATTGATGAAGATGAGACTCATGTGGTGGCAACTGTGCTGTAAAAGAGCTTATATGATAAAGCCCAGCATTTTGATAACCATATGTGCCACACAAGAAAGTGACTGTCTATCAATGATTTCAATCACTTCATCATCAAAGTAAACCCCAAGACCTTGGGTTTGATTTTTTTGCGAGCTTTATTTGGCAAGCTTTTTGGAGATAAGATAGTTTTATGTGAGCTTGTAAAGAAAAATGATACATTTTGGTGAACTTTTATATAGTGAGTATTTATGAAAGAGAAATAAATACATTCACATACATACATACATATATACATGTATATTCTCAAACACACCTACATACCTACATGCCTGCCTACCTACCTACCTTCCTACATATATACATACATATATACACACATTTGTACAATACATACATACATGCATGCATGCATACTCCCAAACATATACATACATGCATACATACATACCTACATACCTACCTTCCTACATATAAACACACATTTTATGTCCAAGAAACTTAAATATAGGCACAAAAATACCTATCTATGTACCTTTCTTCCAATGTTTATTTCAACACAAGTAAAAACAAGTATACCCGGCTCATATTTTCTTACAAAAAGATTGAGTTCACATTTCCTTACAAGAAGATATATGGTTGGTACAACTCCTTTACCATAGCGTCGCAAGCTACCTACAATAAGACTTTAGAGTACGTGACAGTATACTCCAAGATTGACTTCACATTTCCTTACAAGCGTAAGGACAAGGAGTGTAAGAAGTATAATGCAAATCCCTACAGGTATTAGCAAAGTAGGAGTACAAACATGAGAGGCTTGATTAAAGCTTAAGTAGGCACAAACATGAGAGGCTTGATTAAAGCTTAAGTATAGGCACAAACAGGCTTGATTAAAGCTTAAGTATAGACACAAACATCCTTGCAAGAGGACGTGATAGTATATTGTCCACTTCCTCTGGTGATAGTGTCGGTTGATGCATTACCATATCCTCATTCTTATGTAATCCCAAAACTCGCAAGAAGACAAAATAGATATGCTTACATGCAACGTAAGACTTTCCTCTAGATTCTCTTTGCATGAAATCAGGACATGTACACCAAGGTTGTACCTTGATGTGTATAAAATAGTCCTTTCCACTCTCACATGCCAAATGAAAAATAGAGTAGGGGGACGGCTGCATTGCACTCTCATTAAGGACTGTCACTGTCATAGCCTCGGCACTACCAATCCTCTTTTCTGCTTCTTTGGAAATCCAATGCCTCCACTTGGTTGATCTCTTTGTATTCTGTGTAGCATCATGTGGCCTCTTGTCACTTTCTTTGTTGCCCGCTGCTTGTGTGGAAATTTCTCCCACCCCCGACACAAAAGGTTCTTCATGAGTAATATCTAACTTGAACCCTGTCTTTACTAATTTCTCTACCTCTTGGCTGGTTATGTTGGTCCCAACATCCACTTTCCACATATCTGGGTATGATGGCTTGTATATTATGTTTGGATCTACATGCCATGTGTGTGAAACATCTGAAGGACAAAACCACATCATTTGAGCCTTTGGCCCTCCCGGACCAGGATGTCGTCGCTCTGAGTAGAAGCTAGGGGCAACAACTCCAATAGAGCTTCCCTGTATGTATGAGTTGCACTTAAGTCTTCCATCAATACCTCCCAAACATTTGACTTTTGAGTTCAATGGGGTTCGTCTAATGGCCCACATTGTGCGTCCAACGCTCTCTTCCTTTACATGCATTTGTCCTCCGCTCATTGTGCCATAATGTTGTTTAGGCTCTTCATGTCCGACATCTTTGTTTCCTCCAGTCATTGGACTTTTTGGTCCTCCCCTTGAAGCGTGACTTGCTGTACTGTTTGTTCTAGATCTATCTCCAAAACTTACTCTTCTTGTTGTTCCCCGGTTTTGACGATGTCTGCTCTGCATGACATAACCTGGACGATGTGAGCATTGGTCTACTTCCGTTGTTCTCACCCTCTTCTGTTGAATAGTCTCCTTATCTCCATGTAGAGGCCTTGATTCCTCATACATAGGAGTATTAGCTACTGTTTCATGGACCATGCGAGCCACTTGTGGTGGTGTCGATCTTGACCTTGCTGCCACCCTGTCCAGCAACTTGCTCAAGCTTGGTCCCTCACCTTTGTGCTTCCCCATCTGATATGCATAGGAGTATTAGCTACTGTTTCATGGACCATGCGAGCCACTTGTGGTGGTGTCGGTCTTGACCTTGCTGCCACCCTGTCCAGTAACTTGCTCAAGCTTGGTCCCTCACCTTTGTGCTTCCCCATCTGATATGCATATTGCTTTGCACTTTGTAGTAAAGCGTTTGCCATATCTGAAATGCATGCATCATACAAGCTAACCTTTTCCTTGTATCCTTCACCAGCAAGCCAACTCCCATGTACACTTTCAGATAAGTTTGTTCGAGGGGTTTGTGCTAAATCCACCGAGCTTAAGACCACCTGCACACAAGAGGTTTCATACATGAATTCACAAAATTGACTCCAATACAAATACATCCATACAACATATCATTTCTCCATAAAATTTCTCACCCTTGACATGAGGTTGCCCCAATGTGCTATTTGTACTTCCCACCAACTCATCCGCGTATCCATCACTGATAGTTTTCCCTCATGAACATGTCCATTTCTCCACCACTCACGAATCTCTTTACTTTTTAAGAAAGCTGACTCCTTATTGGTTGCCAATCTCCATTCTTCACACAAGTCAATATGGTGTTGTCGACTTTCTGCCTTCACGCATTGTTTAGCATGCTTCATCAAACTTTGTTTCCAATGGAATAAGCACGTTCGCTCCCTGTCCTCCATAATGTTGTGCGGACCCCCATTGAAAACGGTCCTAACTGCACACCAATTGGACCCTGCTTCATCAGCCATAAACCCATAGAAGTGTGCGGGTGCATAACCGCATTGCTCCATTGTGCTATTCAGCATTTCCCAAAATAGTACTTGGCTTTTTGTATCCTCCTCCTCCATTTCGCATGTGGCAATTGTCAATAGCTCTTGAACACTATAAGATTTTGGAGAGAATTTTTTTCAATCAGCTATCATTCAAGGTAAATGAAAGAAAGGAAAAAATTGAAGTACGTAGTCTCACCTTGGGTCGTAAACATGACAAGTCATTGTTGACCAACCAAAAACTTGATGAGTGTGATCAAACAAAACCCATGACTTTGACAAGTCACCTCCACTATCACACCGCATGCGATTCACCAAGTCCATGCCTGATGCTGGTCCTCGCAAAGACGTCTTAAAGACATAACATTTGTCATCAGGGCCACCTTGTCCTGGGAAACAGCTACCTTGTATAAATGAATAGCGAGATCTTCTCTATATAAGAAGGATGCTATCAAAGCCCTCTCCTGTTGGCATCAATTTTCTTTTCTCCTAGGATACAATGCGTCTAAACCTAAAAAACTAATTTCACAATAAAGAGAGGACCAAATGTAGAAAAATACTTCCAAATATAATTAAGTTACAGAATGAATACTCACCTCTGGTTTTCCACAAGAGGACTCAACTCCTCCAAAAAATTACAGAGCTCATGATCCCCAATACTTGTAGGTAGCTCATCATTTTGATTCATCATGGAGGAAAACAGCATATCCTTCACAATATCCATCTATATTTTTCGAGGACCTGCACTTCTCTGGGCTTTCAACACTTGAGAAACAAACATTTTCACGTGCTCCAACATTGACCTTGAAGTTCCTGGCTGAACTGGATGTTCATGCAGCCCAGTGTGAAGCATCATTCTTGTAATAGTTGTGGACATCACGAGGCATTACGTAATACACAATACATCTACACACTTGCACACAGTGTGCAGTTTTGCGACAAAAGTGACAAACTATTTTAGTTTTCTCATCCTCTGTCAGAAGTCCAACTGCAATCTTTTTTGTCAGATGTCCATGAAAGAAGGTGTTGTTATACCTTTTATTGTTCAAGTAAAAAGGGCAGCTGAGCCTATGGCACTCCAAAGTACCAACACAATAGCTAATACGCACGGTACAACTTACAGACATGTTTGATGTTATTGGACGTGTCCATAGGTGACCATCATATTTTTTCTCCATTCCATCCATATTTCCTATTTTGCCATATGTTGGTGGAAACTCTAGGATGGAATCACCATCATAATGTCTTGGCACCTCCTGGACTTGGATGAGTCGAGTAACTTTTTCCAACAATGAACGTAGAAGAGAAGGTTACTCCTTCTTACAAAGAACTGAAAGTATACTCTCTGAAGAAGCAATACATTCATCTTCAGAGATCTTGTGCTTTGAACCTTTTGGATTGCTTCTGCCTTCACCTGGTTGCAAAACAGTTGCTGAGCCATTCAAGTCACTCTCAGAGGAGGAGCTCGAGATATGAACATGGGTGTTTTGTGTCCCTAATTCTTTATCCACTGAACTCTCCAAATGTCGGACATCTTGGGCAATGTCATTAGCACTAGAATCAAGACTATCAGCAGCACAAAGAGGACTACATTGTAGCATATATGTTTTACTTCGAGTAATATCTACGAGGTAGTTTTTATTGCCCTCCATATCATAATGAGCGATGATTTCCTGTAGGCTTCCATCGGTCCTAGTAGCTTTCACTCTAGAAATGTATGGGCATGTGAAGAAGGCAAAAACCCTTGTAGATATCCGTGATGACAAGCATGGTCTGGTGGAGAAGTATTAAAGTTTGAGATTTTTTGCTACAGCCATGAAGCTCCCACTCAAAGGTGACAGTGTGCTCCATAGGGAAGGCAATACGAAGATGCAGAAAGGACAGGAGAGACGAAAATGTGAAATGAAAATATAAAAACGAAGGAACAGGTGGAGCAATCACGATTGAGAATGAAGGAGGTTGAAATGATAAAACAAGGTGAAGCAATCACGATTGAGAATGTAGGCGGTTGAAATGATAAAACAAGGTGGAGCAATCACGATTGAGAATGGTCACAACAAATTTTTTTTTATAAAAAATATACAAATATATATATGTATCTACAAATATATAAAAAAATACACAAATATATACGTTTATCGATTCTAAGTATTATTTTTATAAAAGGTTTGTCTCTTTGTAAATACACACACACACATGTCTATATTTATATTATTATATTGTATATATTCTAGGCTAAGAATCCCCCGACAGGGATATATGTATTTTAGTGTGTGTGTGTGTGTGTGTGTGTGTGTATTTACAAAGAGACTAGTCTTTTACTTATTTTAGGATATATAGATATATTAGACTATATATCTATTAGGCTACACACACACACACCACACACATTTATTAACATCAATATATATATGTACATATTTACATAGCCTAAACTATAAAATGTATGTGTGTGCAATAAAAGACGTATAGCTTAATACATTTTTAGACATATATACGTGTGTGTATATATGTATCTATCTTTAGGCTATGTATGCAATAAAAGACGTATAGCTTAATACATTTTTAGACATATATACATGTGTGTGTGTATATGTATCTATCTTTAGGCTATGTATATTTTAGGCCACACACACATATATGGTACATATTTAAGGGTACATGAAGGAAAAGAGGTATTTAGGGTACATGAAGGATACTCTCAACTCAGCAAGCAGGCGAACGCATACAGGAAAAGAGGTAAGTTCTTTTTCATTTCTTTTCTCTCTGCTCTTCTTTTTTGTGAGAGCTGGCGGCGGCGGCTTCGTTGGAGGTGTCCGGGTGGCAGCGGCTATGTTGGAGGTGTCCCGGGTGTCGACAGACACAGAGCCGGTGAAGAAGAAGCATGCATTGCGCCGCGTGGAGGAGGTGGAGGCAGAGCCGGTGGAGGAGGTGGAGGAGGAGCCGTTTGAGGAGGTGGAGGAGGTGGAGAAGGTGGAGGCAAAGCCGGTGGAGGAGGTGGACGAGGTGGACGAGGTGGAGGCGGAGCCGATGGAGGAGGTGGAGGAGGTGCCGGTGGAGAAGATGGCCCCGCTGGAGAAGACGCCTCCATTGCCGTAGCTCCAGCCTATCCACTCCCCCGGCAGAGCCGGGGGACTAGCGCAGACCATCACCCGACTCTGCCGGGGGAGTGGATAGGCTGGAGCTACGGTAATGAAGGCGTTGTGTTGGCAGGCGGACTTGTGGTTGCGGTGCTCGAGGAGGCAGAGCCAGTGGAGGCGGAGCCTGTGGAGCCGGAGCCGATTGAGGCGGTGGACTCGGAGCCGATGGAGAAGAAGATGGACTCGGAGCATGCCTTGCGCCCTAGCTCCAGCCTATCCACTCCCCCGGCAGAGCCGGAGGATGGTCTGCGCTAGAGCCGGGGGAGTGGATAGGCTGGAGTTACGGCAATGGAGGCGTGGCAATGTAGGCGTGGCAATGGAGGCGTGGTGTTGGCAGGCAGACTTGTGACTTTTCTATGAGCCTGGTACAAAGATATAGCTACATGGGTACACGAAATGCTGGTTGGTATTATCACAGATAGGAGGGCTACCAGTGGCTTTATGTTTTCTTTTAGGAGTGCTGCTATGAGTTAGAACAGTAAGAAACAACCAACAATTGCTTTGTCGAGTACATAGGCTGAGTACAGAGGTGCTGCTATGAGTTAGAGCAGTAAGAAACAACCAACAATTGCTTTGTCCAGTACATAGGCTGAGTACAGAGGTGCTGCTATGGCAGCTTTGTGAGGTAGCTTAGTTTCAGAAGCTACTTCTTGGTGATTGTTATGGGCTACCACACCTGGGAACTCTACACATTCACCTAAAGGATGAGCAATAGATCACAACTATCGTAGGGTACTTACCAATGCTTTAAACTTGAGTCCCTTGAGGCCTCTAAGCTCACTTGTTAAGCTCCACCTCCACGTTGTCACTGTAGAGTCACTCACATCGTCGCATAAGGCAATCACTCTCTCTCTCACACACAATCATAAAAGAGGAACAATGCTAGAATGCTCTCATTCCTTCAATCTCTCTCAAGACACAAGGGAGAGCTCTCTATAGCATAAAGGGGATTGTGTCTTTTCATTATGAGAAAATGCCCTATATACATTTGGCCCTTATTCACACTTGGGCGCCCAAAACTTACTTACTAGGCCTTGGGTGGTGAATATCTCATAATGTACAACTTTTATAGTACCGTTTCATGACACTTATTAATGTCCTCAATTGAGGATCAAGTATGTTAATCCAAAATGGGATTAACATTCCCCCCTTCCTAATGTAGGTTCTCTCTACAGCAGAACCTACTACTTAAGACCTAGCCACTGAACTCATGTTGATAGAAGTTCCTCCTAGATTGGAGCTTCTTGAGTGTACGTCGGAATGCCGAATGTGATCTCTAGAATCGTGTATCCACCATGTCTTCGAAAGTGATATGCATGTATCCCGGAAGACATTGAAGCCGGTGGTAATAAAGCATGATTCCCCTATCTGATGGCCCTTGGTTCATGTCGAACCGCAGGTTAGCTGCTTCATAGCCATCATAAGGCTCCTTTGGTTAGTCTATAAGCACCACCACTAATTTTAAAAATCTGACGCTAGCTATAATAGCGGGGTCTGAAATTCTATGCCATGCCCTGATCCATGTAAGTATCTGTGGTCTTTGTTTCTGAATGTGTGCAAATGTTGCTGGTATAAAGATGGGGAAGTTATAGCACACATGCAAGTCGCGGCTTCTAGCTTCCTGAAATTCGGTGTCCTTCTTTTAACTGGCATGTATAATGGATCGACCCGCAGTGTTGGTGGCACGCTCATGTACACTTGGCTGTATTCTGAAATTTCCAGGTACTCCTTTCTCCAGTCGGGGTGAATTCCAAAATCTTCCAGGTAGGGGTGCTCTTCAATGATGACTATTGTGGTGTAGCCACCTCTTGTGTGCACACGGTTTGCTTTCCTCCACCTACGGATATAGTAGTATAGCTGATCATAAATGTAACTATCCTTATCTCCAACAAATTAGCTAACTGAGGATTGGCCAACTTCGTGTGCTTTGCCACATTCACCCATAATGTGCCCTCTCCAGCCAATGGAAGTAGTTCTTCTAAGTCAGGTCGTAGGGCACAGAGAGGGTATTGTACACTATGTTATTTTGTTGGAGTGACTTCTCAATATGCTTCTGGCATGATTCAGCGTGTGGGCTCAAATGGAATAATCTGCATGAGTACCTTGAACATTAACTTTGGCTTCAAAAGAGGATTGCTTGCATGTATGAACCCCTCGTACTCTGCAAACTAACAAAGAATCCAAGATGGTATCATCAGTAAATGGTTCAAGATTATCTTGCGGGATGGTGTGTCTTACCTCTTAAGAGTGCCTTGTTGGAGATGGATGAGGTGCTAGTACCTCCTCGGGGACGAGAGTGTTAGTGGGAAAATCTATCTCGGGAGGATAAAAAGATGAGAAAATGCATTCAGCCTGGGATGTGTTAGTAGGTTGCGTGTTAGGATATGGATTAAGTAGCTTACTAGCGACATTAGAATAAACAGGGCAAGTTGATTTTGAAACTGAAGAAGAAGATTCTTCTTGACCTTGACCTGTGCTAGGGGGTGGGTGGCTAGAATTATGAGACTTAATAAACTCCCGTAAGTCTAGAATTTCTTCTTCGTTTATAGTGGGATACTCTATATGGGTAGCATCAAAATTTTATTGTACATTTGTCAGCATGGCTTCTAAATGTTTGTAGATATTAGTGTAGAGTTTTAGAATGCCAAAAGGATGATAGAGAGTGGACTCACATAGGTTTAGATGTTGGTGAGTGTTATATACCTCTAGCTAGCCGACTTATGACCCATTGGTAACTATGTGCTACTACTTCGTAGTTGGCGGGCGTCTCAAGAATGTCATCTGACAAACAGGTCTAATTTATCGACACTGTTCTCCAAAATTTCTAAGTTTTGGAGAATGCAACACCAACTATGAAGGTTTAGCACGATAGGATGTAGAGGATAGAAAAAGATGTCCTGGGGATTAGTCTCAATACTGTCACCCCTCAAAATTCCCATGATTATAGTAGGATCAGCGTCTCTTTCCGTATTTTGTTTGATTAATGTTAGTTCTCCTAGGCATATATCTTCAGATAGATTTATGTCATGTTGAAGTAGAGAGAGGGTTAGTGTAGACAAAAACAAAGAAAGAGTTTGAGGAGGGGCCCAAGGAGTTACTGGCAGCTGTCCCAACTCGGAAGCGCGATCAAGGAGGAGATAAAGATCATCAATGGGTTCCGACCACTGACTTCTTTCTTGGATTACGAGCTGATGCTCTAATTTAGGCGGGAGTCTGTGTTGCTAAGGAGGTTTGAAATTAACGTTTCTCTGACCATCCTTACAGCATCCAACTCTTCAAATCTTCGTGTTGTATCTTCTTGGGCTAGCTGGGCAATTGCTTCCCTTGCCTGAGCTTCGGTAATCTGTGGGAGTCTTTGGGCCGCCAACCTCTGAGTGTCTTGAAGTTTTTTTGTAAGTTGTGTCATTGTCTCTTGGTGTGCCAACTCATTTCTGTGTGCTTCTGCCTAGCTTCTTGCAGTTATTGTTTCATTAAGAGCTCTGATCTTCTCTGCATGAACCTTGTTGGTCTGTTCCCTTTCATGTTATTGATGGTTTGCCCTCTCCTCCTCTGCTTTGAGCTGTGCTGTTAGCTGCGTGATTTGGTGTTGCAATGCTTCTTCCTTGGCCTTGGCATTGGTTTGGAAGTCCTGTACTTGTTGTGCATGGAATGTCGTGAGTTCCTTTGTGTGGTTGACTTCTTTCTTTCTTTCTTTTTTCTGGAGCTGTTCCTTCGCTTGTTCCAATTTGGCATTCAGATCAGCAATCTCCTTGATCCTTTGTACTATTGTTTGGCTTAATACCATATTATTATCCAGTGCATTGTACCTTTTATCCTGTTCCTCTGTAGCTTTCAAACTCTTCATAAATGACCTCTTTGTGGGTTGTCTCTGCTGCTTCCAAGTTTGCCTTTAACCTTTGTACTTGTGCAGATGTATCTTTTACTTGCTTCCAGAGGGCAGTGTTAGGATCGTGGAGCATATGTGTTGTCAGCAGGAGGTGGCATCGCCAAACTTTTTGTTCTTGGTCCCACATTGTATTGGTGCTTGATTCTGTCTCCAGCCCAATCTGTGGTTGGTTGAGCAGCTCGTCAAGTCCTTCCACGTCTCCTGCAGCAAGAATTGTTGATAGTTGATGTTCTGCAGAGAGGCTAGCTAGGGTAGTCTTTCTTCATCTTCCAATCTTCTCCTCTTGCTTGGACTTGATGGCTCTGGAGTTCTTTATCTTTTACTTGTTTCCATGGGGGCCTCTGGTTCCTGTACTGGGGCTGCGCCAGCTGCTTCCACATCTTGTCTTTCCTCAGCTTATATTAGCATTGTTGGTTCTGGAGCTATCTCTGTTGATGGCGTGTCTGTTAGACTTGAGTCTTTGAGAGGAGATAAGTCTGTAAATATGAGTTATGCTGGGATTGTTTGAGGAGTGATTTGTTTCCAGGGTGCCTATCTGGTTTGGCTGAGAATATTCTCTTTAAGTGCCTCTTGGTAAGTGCGGATTTCTGTGGCCACTTCCTCCTCTAGTCTTTGTGACGACTCAGCAGCAGCAGCATCGGTAAGCACTCCCCTCATCTTTTTATATGTTCTCTTCTTGCGATCTTTCTTCATCTGCTTTAAGATGGCTTGCCCTTCGTGTACATCTTCAGCTATTAACGTGGGCTGGTCTGGTAGCAGTGCCAACTGCATATGTTCCTCCGGTTCAGGCTCCTTGAGGCTCCTTGAGAGGTCTTTTTGCTACATGATTAAGAACGTATGTGAGAAGGTATGTTCCTCCGGTTCAGGCTCCTTGAGAGGTCTTTTTGCTACATGATTAAGAACCTATGTGAGAAGGTATGGGTTATATATTTTAGATTGGTGGGCCTTCAAGTAGTTCTCCATATCCTTATGTAGATAGTATGCCCAATCTTCTTCTTTCTCTTCATGTACTTTTGCAATTCTATTGAGACCGACTCTGTTGTATCTGTATACTGGTTGGGGAGGGTGGTTTCTCCTCTTCCCCACACCCAGAATATCTCAGCCCTTCTTCCATGGACTCTTCGCTACTAGTTTTAGTAGTGGTCAGGTTTCTTAAAACACTCAAGTGTGTGCTTGCGGAATGTCATGATCCCACACTTCTTTGATAGGAAGATCCTAGGTGATTCGATACACTATCGTCAGCATAAGATCGTCTCCGATGAGTTTTCTAGATCTTAAGTGCATGTATGTATGATTTGATAAGCTATTTGTCAACCCAATTTGATTTTTCTTCCGATTCTATCGCTTTGTTTAAGAAGCCGTGAAATTGCAGAGAATGGTTCACGGCGTGAACGCTATTCTACACTTTCATGTGTTCAAAAAATTTTACCTTTCAGGTCAGACCCCCTCTTTTTAATATAGGTTTCCCTCCTTTACCGACCCTTGTGGCCTTGGTCTAACTAATCGTTGGATTTGGCCAACTCATGAATTTGCAGAGAAGGTTTCACATCGAGAAACAAGAAAGGGTTTCACGTCGTGAACAATCTCAACAAAAGGTTTCACGTCGTGTGAACGCTTTGCTGAACTTTCACGTGCTCAAAAATTTTAGCAGACTTCGGTGTCAGAGGTGTCAGGATAAGGTTGCCTATTTTTGGCAAGGCAATCCCGTGATTTCTAGCGTTAATTACGGCACTGATTTTATGAGCAATTCGCGACATGAAATTGCAGGAATGGTTCACAGCGTGAACGTTTTTTTACGGTTTCACGTGGAACTTCTCATGTCAAAAGTTGTGATTTTGGGTGCGTAACACTTATCCAATTAATCCCAAATTGACTATACCCCACCTAAAGAAGGGAATGCAAGTTCTTGGTTTAGTCAATGGTTCCTTATGTTTTTGATTTTATGAATTTTTTAAAAAAGAAGAAAAGCTGAACACCAACCTGCTCATTCATGTTGGTGCATTCAATGATGCATATATCAGAATTAACCAGGAAAAACAGTGAAGTTCTATCCTAAGACCACTCCACCACAAACATACACAACATCACAACATACACAACATCACAACCTATTTCTCACAATTTATTCCTACCACACACTCTAAGAGGATGGAAGAAACAAAGGTGTGTCCCTGGAACGGTGCCAAAAATGTTATGGGCTACCATACCTCCAAGAGGGAACTCTACACATTCACCTGAAGGATGAGCAATAGATCACAACTGTCATAGAGGGTACTTACCAATGCTTCAAACTTGAGTCCCTTGAGGCCTCCAAGCTCACTTGTTAAGCTCCAACCTCCAAGCTCCACCTCCACGCTGTCACTGTAAAGTCACTCGCACCGTCGCATAAGGCAATCACTCTCACTCTCTCACAACAAGCATGAATCACACAAACATAAAAGAGGAACAATGCTAGAATGCTCTCACTACTTCAATCTCTCTCAAGACACAAGGGAGAGCTCTCTATAGTACAAAGGGGATTGTGTCTTTTCATTATGAGAAAATTCCTTATATACATTTGCTCCTTATTCACACGGGTGCCCAAAACTTACTTACTAGGCCTTGGGTGGCCAATATCTCATAATGTACAACTTTTATAGAGCCATTTCATGACACTTATTAATGTCCTCAATTGAGCATCATATTTGTTAATCCAAAATGGGATTAAGATGAAAAGTTTCATCCTTGGTTGAAAATTTCTAAAGGAAGCAATGGGCCTAGTGTATAAATGATTCCCATGGTTGTTAATCCCATTTTGGATTAACAAAGATGCTCCTCCAATTGAGGACATTAATAAGTCTCATGTAAAGGCACTATAAAAGTTATACATTTTGAGATACTTGCCACTCAAGGCCTTAGTTAGTAAGTTTATTCATGCCACTCAAAAAGCGCATGACTCCACTACAATTCCATCCTCTTAGAGCTTCAGCTCCCATTATTCAAGAGTCACTAGCCTTTGCATTTGGAAGGTGCATTGTGAAGTAATTGTGTAGATAAGGTTTGAGTGGTAGAGAAAGAATTGCACGGGAAGAGGAAGAGGTCACAATGTATGCATCGCTTCCAGCTCCAGATTCAGCAAAAACTAGATGCACTTGCTTGCCCACTATAGATGTGTTGCCACCAAGAGAAACCCAATACATTGAATCGGGAAAACTTCCTACCATTAGTGCGCATGGTAGATGTGCAACCAAGAGAAGAGGAAATAGAGGATGAAGCCTCCAACATAAAGGGGTCTGGGCCACAACGACCCGCAACAACAGCACCCAACGCCTTAGGAGATACCGTAAACAAAAGAGATATATCGCTCGACGAAATGCCCTACTATGAAGTAAACCCACGGACACCCAGTGGTGGCTAAGATATCTCAAGCAGGTCACTAAGGTGCACAAGGAGTTTTCTAAGAATTGGGATGAGGAGTTGAGTAAGATAACCCTAGAAGAAAAACGAGAGAAAAAGGCTATGCCACAAGACCCATAAACGCCTAAACTCACTAAGACAGGATATAGAAAATGAAAAAAGGCTCTAGCTAAAGCCGAGCGTGAGGCAAAGAAGCTAATGGCTTGGACGAAAGATAAGGAGGACGACAAGCCAGACCTACTCTCAATGTTGGACCATTTCAAAACATACGTCATTGATGAACGAAAGGTGGTCCAATTGACTGGTAAAAGAGTAAAGGAAGATGGCCAATCCACGTCTTACGATGGTCCACCAGCTGAAGTTAAGGAGGTTGATATTGCAGAGCCAGGGGAGGATACCAAACTAGTCTACATTGCTAAAGACTTAGCTGTAGCTAAAGAAGAAGAGCTCATTGCTCTCTTACAAGAATTCAAGGACTATTTTGCTTGAAAATACACGGAAATGAAGGGTGTACCACCCAAGGTGGTTGAACACACTATCCCAATCATGGAAGCATCGAGACCATCCAGGCAAAAACTGTATTAGATGAATCCAAAATCTACGGTGGGGCAATTATAAAGGGGGAAATTGATAAACTCATGCTGTAGATTTCATCTATGAAATCGAGCACATAGATTGGCTTTCACCAATCTTGATTGTGCCAAAGAAAAATTAAAAATTGAGAGTCTATGTTGATCTCAAAAAGGTCAATGTAGCCACCATGAAAGACCACTACCCACTGCCATATACAGAACATGTATTAGAAATGGTAGCAGGTGAAGAAGCCTCCAGCTTCTTAGACAGGTTTTCAGGCTATAATCAGGTGTCCATAGCACCAGAAGAGCAACACAAGATGGCCTTCAATACAATGTGGGGGACATATGCTTATAAGGTTATGCCTTTTGGCCTCACCAATGCCCCAGCAACTTTCCACCAACGAACTGATGTGCACGGCCTTCAAGGACTACTTGCAAAAGTGGCTAGAGGTATTCATTGACAATCTATGTGCACACTCACACTAGATTGAGCACTTGGCTTGCTTGAGGAAGGTGTTTGAAAGATGTTGATTATATCATATATCCTTAAACCCTTTAAAGTGTCAATTCTGGGTCAAGCACGTGGTAATCTTAGGGCACATTCTGTCTAAAAATGGTATTTCCACTGATGAGAGTAAGGTAAATTTGATCTTGGAATTACCCCTACCAACCAACTACAAAGGTGTACATCAGTCTATGGGCCACGTTGGGTATTATCAACGCTTCATCATATTTTATGCTGAAATTGCCAAGCCATTGTATAAACTACTCATTATCTTTGAATGGACTGAGGAATGCCAAGAGGCCTATGATAAGTTGAAGAATGCACTGGCTCGTGCACCAATCCTGAGACCACCCAACTGGGATCTTGTATTCCACATGCACATCAATGCATCAAACTTATCTATAGGATGCGTATTGGTGCAACTTGAGGAATTCAAATTGGATTACCTAGGTTGCTTTTCCAGTCTCATCAACTGAATGATGCAGAAATAAACTACACCACCACGAAGCGTGAAGGGTTGGCCATGGTTTATGGTGTAAAGAAATATAGACATTACTGCTAGCCAACAAATTTGTATTCTTTGTGGACCATGAGGCCCTATTATATCTAGTGAACAAGCCTTGCACCACAAGAAGAATCACATGATGGTTTCTTCTACTTCTAAAATTCGACTTTACGGTCACGGTGAGAAAAGGAACATAACATGTTTTGGTGGACCATATGTCTAGAATTCCTAATGGAGAATCGGCAATAGGCATTGGACGGTGACCTTCCAGATGCTTGTCTATTCAAACTTGACATTGTACCTGAGTGGAGTGAGGAAATATTTGACTATATGGTTCATGGGTTCCCACAAGATCGACCCTTGAATAAAGATAAGATGCATCGGCTTATTAAGCTGGCCGAACCTTATCAATTGCTGGAGAATTATATAAGCTAGACAAGGATGATATCCTTAGATGTGTGCGTGAAGATGAGTTTGTCACACAATCTTAGAAGAAGCACACGTAGGAATAGCCAGAGGACATTTTATGGGAGAAGTTATAGCTCGCAAAGTGCTTCAAGAAGAACGATGGTGGCCTATGTTATTTAGGGACGCCATAGAGTTTGTAAAGAGATGCGAGGAGTGTCAACAATTTTCTATTCCACAACAAAAGGACATGATGCCACTCCCCCATATGATTGTGAGACAACTCTTTGAGGAATGGGGTATTGATTTTGTTGGACCCATAAGTCCAGCAACGCATCCGTCACACAAGCTCGTTATGTGATCGTTGGCTACAGATTATTTTACTAAGTGGGCAGAGGCGAGAGCCTCTAAAAGAGCAGATTCTCGGACTACAGCCAAGTTCTTATATGAGCAGATCATTTCCTAATTTGGCTTCCCCTTGAATTAGTCAGTGATGATCAGTGATGATCAGGGTTCACATCTCATTAATGAGGTGATTGAACAATTACTTATAGGATTCCTTGTAGTACACCGCAAATCATCACCTTATTACCCATAAGATATTATGTGCTATCTTGACTAAAACCTTGGAAGCCGGTTGCACGGATTGGAAACACTAGCTGATTGTAGCACTATGGGGCTATCGCACATCATATAAGGTAGTGTGATGGTATACACTCCCTTCCATCTAGCTTATGGCATTGATGTGGTAATTCCTACGGAATTTTTAGTTCCCAGCCTGCGAATTGCCATACAAGAAAGGCTCACTGAAAATGCATTAGACGAAAGGTTGGTTGACTTGGAAAAACTAAATGAAACCCAACTGATTGTCTCGCATGGGTTTATGGTCGTAAAACTACGAAGAAAACACTAGTTTTACCATAACTTGAAACAAAAAGAACTGGAAACGGGGGACCTTGTCCTCATATATGGTGTGGGAAGCACCAAGAAAAAGAAAGTAAAATACAGAGGGTTAGGACCTTTTAGAGTGTTCGAAATCACCCCTCAAAGAGTCAATCCAAATTGAAACTATCAAAGGGGTAGAAATGGAAGGGTATATAACGAAAGCAAACTCAAAAATATTATGGACCCCTAACCCAAGAAATTCTCACACAAGAGCATCTCCTAAAACAAAAAAAAAGAGCTAGTCAAGGAAAAGATCAAATAAGCTCAGGAGGAATCCAAGGCGAGGGAAGCCAAAGCAAAACAAAGACTCCAAGGGAGAATGCTACATGTCAACATGGCTTCACGCATCTTGCTTGACAAGGATGACTTGGATATTGAACTTGCATGAATTAGTTTAAAGGTCTCTACAAAGGAGGGCCACACGACAAGCATCACACTCATTGATACGGGGTCAAGTCATAACTTGATTTCCTATGAGACATGGTTAACCTAAAACAAATCCCCTAGAGGCAACTAATGCAGAGGTTTGAAGTGTGCATCCATATGAGACATGGTTAACCTAAAACAAACCCCCTAGAGGCAACTAATGAAGAGGTTTGAAGTGTGCATCCATATGTTACACATATAATGGGGCTTTTGAATATAAAAATCTATATCAGAAATAATCCCTTGGTTGGGAAGGTGTTTGTTATGCTAGCAGGAACAATGGAAGAGAAAATGCTTCTTGGTCGAACTTGGATTTACGCCAGTAATTGCCACATCCAATGGGCAAAATGATAAGTACAACTTAATAATGGCAAAGACACCATCACCATGTCATTATGGAGTCCATTGAATAAGGGGAAACATGTAGTGGAATGCAATATGGAATCTCCAATGCCATGAAAAATAGTAGGCTTTATAGAACAAGCATCCACATCGAAAAAGTCATCCCTCTCCAAGAGAACCTAAGCAAAGGCAGCAAAAGTATCTTGGCAAAAAAAGTGAGTTCCCAAGGACTAGATTCAAGCACAAGGATACTATGAGACATACAAGCCTCATGGGGGTAACAAAGCAAAACAGACATGCTACAAGCAAGAGACAAGGGAAGCCAGACAAGGATAGGAAGTTGTATTCAAACAAGCCTGCACACAACTTAACATTCAACAATGGTGGGTCCGAAAAGACTTACTAGCGACACAAGGCTGTGATTAGGGAAACGAAATGGTATGGGTACCAAAAACAAATCCAAAACCCAATTCCTCATGTACTTCCAGAAAAATAGAAGAGTGTCATGAGCACAGACATGACCAAGTCCCAACTAAATTAAATGTTGAGGATGCAACAAAGTTGATCTAGAAAAAGAAACATACTCAACCAAGTAATCAAGGGAGAGTGACACTACAATGTCATCCACCAAGGAGGAAAAGATGAACCAAGCCATGGACCAGGGTGAGAAAGATGTACACTCACATGCACAAGAAGCAAAACAGGTTCACCGGACTTTGGTGGATGTACTCCTCCACTGGATGGAGGGAAAAATCAAAAGTTCTCACTCAGAACTTATGCGGTTGCAACAACACATACCCAAAGGCTCCAAAGGAAAACATTGGTTCCTGTTGCATTAAAAGGAATGAGGATGATGAAGGCTACCTAGCTCCAACAACTGGGTACAAGGTAAAAGGGTATGCTTTTCATGCCGTGAAACATGTTCATTTGTTTCATGTGTACACCACTACTCCTCAGAATGCATGACATATTGCCATGGAGTGTTTGAGCATATAGAAAAAAATAGGGTATCAATATTTTCATGTATAAGGATACAAGCTGTTTCACGTCGTGAACCGGTTTAGGCTAGTTCACGTTGTGAAACGCTCAAGACTATTTCACGCAATGGTTCACGTCGTGAACCGACTCATGCCACTTCATGCCATGAAATGGTGAAAAAACCTCCACGAATTGCAGGAAAACACTTGGTATACCCAATTAAGATGGTTGTCGGGGGTCGACGGCTACATGATAAATACATCTTTTTTTCTGTTTTTGTCATTTTTTATCTCCCAACTTGCTTCGCTGCTTGGTATCCTCATCTGGATTGCGTGTTGATAGTGTGCTTCTTCCTATTATTACTTGTGACATCGATTCCCAAGTAGGAGCTCTTCACACACTTTCGATGGTTCCATTCATTTTCATTACATTAGTGGGAACCATGGTTTCATTCATTTCATTAAATCATCTATGGGCTGCCGCACACACATTCACTGCATCTATGTCGATCTTGTTTTCATTCATCTTGTCATCCATGTTTTAACCATCCAAATCTCATCGTAAATGCATACGGGTATGACCCGTGAAATAGCAGTCTGCTATTTCATGAAGTCAATTGAAAATCTCAGGTTTGGGGACAATACAGATTGCTAAAATTAGATTGACTACAACATAGGCTATCATAAAACATAGGTTGTACTTTTACAAATTAACGCCTGCACTTTCACGAATTAACGTATGCTACTTCACAGATTAAGCCTTTCATGGCTTAATCCCTTCACGTCTTTACACTTCACGTGCTTACACCTCACGAATTAAATCTTTCACGCACAACTCCTTCACGCACAACTCCTTCACGCTCGGCCATTTCATGGCCTGGTACTTCATGATTTTTTAGGACTAACTTTCGACAAATACTAATTCACACACATCCCTTCTTGGTTAATTTCTCACCACACTAACACTCTTCCCATCATACACCCATGCAAATCATTGACACATATTTATAAAAGAAAAAAAAGCAGGCCTGCGAGCTCTTACTAGTCACAATGACTAATGTATTCTCACATGTTACAGCTGGCCTCCTCCGCTACGTCCAAACCACAGGTAGAGGGGAACCCGGCCGTAACTCAAGCTAGTACCATAGGGTAACCAGCTGAAAAGAGGAAGAGAGCACCACATGGCACCAAGCTCACCTACCTTGGGCCATATGCACAGACATTCCAAGGTACAGTCATCCAAAAAGACATTCAGATAGCTCATGGGAAAATTATGTTCCAGTACCACAGTCCTAAGTGTTTGAGGATCTTAGATAGATTTCATGAAGAAGCTAGAGAAAGTAGGCCTTGGCAGAATGGCAGAGATCCTCCCCCACACCATCAACCCAACACTATGTGTGGAGTTCCTAAAGACTTATGACAGAAACACCAAACAGAGTTCCTAAAGACTTATGACAGAAACACTAAGCGGGGTACAATCATAAAGGTAGATGGGTCCACTGAGCAGGTCCTCATCACCAAGGAAATGATCCGGGAATCTCTGCAGCTACCCCCACCCATACCAACACATCTCCATACCATTGATCATTTTCCCACGAAGGATATGCATAACAGGGTTTCTTTCAACTCAAATGGAGCGGAATACGAGAACATAAGGGATGAAGTGGATGAAAAATCTTGCAAAGCAATCTCAATGCTCATGCAAGTCAAGCCAGTGGTGGACAGGTATAACAGGGTCCCTCTCAACTGAATGGCAAAGGTCCATGAGGAAAATCAAGAGGACTAGGCTTGTTACATCTACCACAAGATGGAGAACTACCTCAAGTCATATCAATCCAAGGTGTGTAATCCATATCTCCTCACCAAAGTACTTAGTCATGCAACAAATCTTCCCATCACTCAAGAGGCAGGGGTATCTCAGATTGAAGGATCCTTGGAAGCATCTACACAAATTTCAGAAGAGCTGTCAACAGCAGGGATAGGTGGTCTTAAAAGAGACAAAGGAGCTCATTCAAGAGCTAAAGGGAGGTAATAAATCAAAGAAAGGTAAAAATATGCGAGGTAGCCTAGCATCTTTTCAACAGGTTTTGGAGCAAAAGGAGGCCAAAGATAAAGAGAATATCAGCTTAACAGAAGGAGAAAATTCTGATTCAACACATCAAACACCACCCTCCAGTCCTGCTCTCAAATGGTATTCACAAACCTTTCACCACTCTGTGACTCTATAATCTCAATTCAACCCACCTCCGTGAAAATTGGTGCAACACAAGTTCCAGCAGCGTAACAAGTGCCATAAAAGGATCAGGGTGAAAGGAATGAAGAGGCCACCTCAGCACACTCAGAATCTCAAGAAGCTTAAGAATCTGAGAAGAGGAAGAGACCCGACGAGACCACAAGTCCCAAAAAATGAAGGTGCTTGGAAGCTAAGGGAACAATTGAAGAAGGATTATTCTTGCAAAATCTTAACACTCATCGCTTTCTTAAAGAAACCATGGAAGGCCTCCATACGCTACTGGTGCACCAAACAGAAGGCTTGACCTCCACAAGTGCAGATCTTTGGACCCAAGAGCAAAGAGTATGGAGAAGTCACTTGCTTACCACTTACATGTTGCATGACAGGAATGCTGTGCTATGGAAATAGGTTCAGGAGTCCACAACCAAGTGAAAGCACTTAAGGAGTAGATAGTAGTGCAGATGCCAAACATAGGAAAGTGATCCTAAAGAGCTTAAAGGCATCCGAGGAACAGAAGGCAAGACTGCACACCTTGGAAGGTAACAACATATTTATTAGCAAGACCGTAGTTCATACCACCAAAGAAAACAAGGAGCTCAAGGCAAGATAAGAACAAGCCAAGGTCCAACTGAACAAAAGGAAGTGGCATATACCAAGGAGAAGGAAGCACAATATACAAAGAAACTAGAGGAAGCACATGCCACATTTCAAGCAAAGGAAGATGAATATACAGGACAAATCAAAACACTCACTGAGGTAATTACTCAAGCAGAAGAACATAGAGTGGCAAACAGAAAGAGAGTAGATGAACAAAGCACATGTTGAGAAACTGAAGGCCCTCAATGAGGTGATCACTGCAAAGTCCCAAGAGAGATAAGATGCTGGTTATCCATCAACAGGTGCTTGAGAAAATACACTAGCAACTGACTACAAGACAAAGCTTGGTAGAGGAGCGGCAAAGACTACTTGAAGAAGCTAATGTTCAGGCTTTAGCTTCCAGGATTGCAGCAGAGGAAGCAGATAGAAGATATGCAAAACTGGATGCTTCTCAAGATGTGCGGGAAGCCGCCATCTCCACACTTCTCACCACCAAATACTCAAGAATACAGGATCCAGAACGCTAGCTCGCCCTCCAACAAAGATCCCAATGAACTGACCAACTAGATGAATTATGCCAACTCATCGGGAGATAGGTTCATTTGCCAGTAACTCCTTGGGCCCCTCCTCAAACTCTAACATTCTTTTTATCTACACTAACCCTCTCTCTTCTTCAATATGAAATTAACTTAACCGAAGACCTCAGTCTAAGAGACTTAACCCTCATTCACCAAAATACAGAAAGGGATGCTGACCCAACCATCATAATGGGAATCCTACGCGGGGGGATATAGTTCTAACTGACCCACTGATATTTTCTTTTTTCCCTTACATCCCATAGTGCTAAAACTTCATAGTTGGTGTTGAGTGCTACAACAGTCAGACATCTTGGATGCCAGTGTTAATAAACTTGACCTATTTCTACCAGATGATATCCCAATGACACTAGCCAACTATGAGGTGGTTGCATGAAGTTACCAATGGGTTATAAGCCATGGCTGGACTAAAGTATATAATAATCATCAGCATCTAAACCTCTCCGGATCTACATTATATCATCCTTTTGGTATTATAAAACTTTATCGAAATATCCATAAGCATTTGGAGGCTATGCTCACTAATGTGATTTTTAATTTTGATAAAGAGCATATATAATATCCTAATATAACCATCGATGGTATAAGTAACCTCCAAGAATTTATGAAAACTTACAAGCGCAGCCTCCCGCCCCCAAGTTCCGGAGAGGGTCAAGAAGAAACACAAGGAACCTCCTCATCTTTTACTTATCCCGTGTTCTCTTCCATTGCCAGTAAGTTATTAAACCCCTTTCCTAATGTATCTCCAACTAACAAAACTACATCCTAAATATCACAAAGTCAAGTTGCTCTGTGAGTGTTGGCAAATTTTGTTGATTCATTCACAAAACTTCTAGTAATCCTCGTGCTTGGATAACAGTGAAATTAATCTTTGATGCATGCATGAAATGGCCTTTAAAATATGGTGTGTAAATGACTATGCCTTCGATTATCTTATTGATATTCCAACTCTTGACGCTTTTTATCTTATTCTAAAGTGAGCAATATGGATTGCAGGTCTCATTTGTGGAAACGGGAATTTCCCAGCATTTAATTCACTCAAAGAAGTGGTCAAAAATGGCCTACGTATTGTTGTGACTACATTTGGATCTGGAATTCTATGCCATGATGCTCGTATCCATGTGAGCAGTTACTGTCTTTGACTTGTTATATCTTGGAATGTGGATGTGAATAAACTTACTAACTAAGGCCTTGGGTGGCTAGTATCTCAAAATGTACAACTTTTATAGTGTCTTTACATGGGACACTTATTAATGTCCTCAATTGGAGCAGCATCTTTGTTAATCCAAAATAGAATTAACATCCCCCCTACCTGATGTAGGTTCTGTCCTTAGAACCTTTACCTAGGTTAAAAGACTTAGTCGCCGAACTCGTGTCTATAGAAGATGCAGTGGGACTGAAGCTTTTTAAGGGTTCTTTGGAATGTTGAGCGCGATGTCCAGAACTCGGTGTCGACCATGTCTTTGAGCACATGCATGTATCCTAGAAGACACCTTAGGCGATGATGATAAAGCATCATGCCTCTTTCAGTTGGACCTCTGTTTATGTCAAAGTAAAGATGATCTGCAATAAATCCATCATGTCTATCTTTTGGTTATCGATGAGGACTACGATCAATTTCATGAATCTCATGATAGCTATTGCATCTAGATCTGGAATTTTGCACCATGCTTGAATCCATGTGAGCAGTTGCTGTCTTTAACTTGTTATATCTTGGAATGTGGATGGCGAGAAGTGCGGAAAGTTGTAGTAGACATGAGAATCCCTTTTCTTTGCCTCTTAGAATTGTAGTGGACTCAAGCGCCTTTTGAGTGGCATGAATAAAGGATCCATGCGTTGTGTTGGCAGGGAGCACTGGTACTGATAACTATATTCTGGGACTGTGAGATACTCCTTTCGCCATTCCAGCTGTATGCCAAAATCCACCAGGCGGGGGTTGGTATCATCTGTGTGGATAGCCGTGTAGCCTCCCCTTGTATGTACTAGGTATTGCTTGCGCCATGTTAACCCATTCCTAGGGTTAACAAGAGCTACCGCCATTATCTTAAATTAAGAAGTTAAGGTAGATACACCAAAAGATCATACATTCTAGATATGAAGCAATGGTGTGGATAGCCGTGTAGCCTCCCCTTGTATGCACTAGGTATTGCTTGCGCCATGTTAATCCATTCCTAGAATTAACAAGAGCTACCGCCATTATCTTAAATTAAGAAGTCAAGGCAGATACACCAAAAGGTCATACATTCTAGATATGAAGCAATGGTGTCCAAATCTACAACTTGGACGGGCGCCCGTAATGGTCCGATGGAATACTTAAGGTGATTTCCACTTCAAGAGCATGTGGTAGCAAGTTAGGATGAAGTCCCAAGTGATGTACTTCATGGATATATTATGAGAGTAGTCATTGTAATAGCATTAGGCCTCTTATGAGCCCAAAAGTGCCCGCCCGACCACGGCTTAAGTGAGTATGAACACTTATGGCCATGTATATAAGTGAATATCTCTCATAATATAAGGATACTCTCCAATAGAGTCTTGCTCTTGCTAATCCTCTTGCTAATGTCTCTCTCCAATGCATGCTAGTGAGATGAGTGTGAGTGAGTGATGTGAGGTGCGAGGAGGGACGAGTACACGTAGTGCAATGCGACGGTGTGACAACGCTCGTATGAGATGCAGTGGAATTGCTTCTCAAGGAGTTGGAGAGCTTGGAGATCTCAAGGGTTATGAGTTCAGCCATTGGAAAGATCCTCACAACAATTGTGGTTCACTAGGTAATCTCTTGTTGGATGTGTTTCAAGGAGGGTTAGGGTGAGCCATAACACGCCATCCATGGAAACAATAGGTGATCATAAATGTGACAATTCTGATCTCTAGTAGATCAGTTAATTGTGGATTGGCTAGCTTGGTGTGACGAGCCACATTTTCCCACAATGTCCCTTCTCCTCCCATCGGTAACAACTCCTCTAAATCGGGCATTAGAGCTTGGAGAGGGTATAGAATGTAAGGTTGCCTCCTTGACTCCATGGTCGAGTATGCATCCGACATGATTCTTTTGGTAGGCTCAAATGGTGTGATTTGCATCAACAACTTGAACATTAGTTTTGGTTTTAAAAGTGGGTTGCCTGCGCGGATGAAGCCCTTATATTTTGAGGTTGTCAAAGACTCAAGAACATTTGCATTAGAAAAAGCTTGGATATCATCGTGAGAGTGATGGTCATGTACCTCATTGATCGGCCTTGGTGGAGATAGAGTTAGTGCCGACATCTCCTCCAGGGCGAGAGTGTTAGTGGGAAAATCAATGGGGAGAGAAGAGAAGCAAGAGAAAATGCAATTTGCCTCTGACTAGGGATAATAATTATACCTTCTCTGTATATAGCCCATTTACTTACCTTGCATGTTTCCATGACTAGGGATAATAATTATACCTTCTCTGTATATAGCCCATTTACTTACCTTGCATGTTTCCATGACTTCTACCATGCCAATTTTCCTTTGTTTAAGCTATAATGGTGTTAGATCTTCCCCAAGGTAGACCTTGGGAGTGAGCCCTTTGAGTTTCCCTTGTTTTTGTTGAAGGAAGGTCTTTCGTGTTTGTGATCTTTGAACTTTAAGAGGAGTGGCCTCTCTAGTCGAATCTTTGCCCCACCCTCTAAACAACTGTGAATGGTGTCCCCTCTATCCCCATCATGCCACAAAGTCTTAGTCCATCCTCTTTGGGAGATCCCCCCATTGGAAGTCCTTTTCCTCTTACATTTAATTCCTTGGACTGCCTTCTTTTCTCTTCCTCAAATCTTGCCATTATAATCTTGTTTGTCTGAATTAGCCGATGCTTCTTTGCAACCTCCACCCAACTAGGTTTTAGCTTTCTTGAATCTGAGCTTGCTCTTCCTTCATGACTAATTTAGTAGCAACTACCTCTTTCTTGGTGGCTACTACTTCTTGCTAGATTTGTTGCGTTTTTGTTATCATTATTTTCTTAGCATCCTCTAGCTCCCTTCATAACTTCTCATCATTGGCCTCTCTTAGCTAAACAATCTCCATTGCTAGGGCTTCTTGTACTGGTATTTTTCCTTCCTCTCGAAGGAGTTGTACGTCTCCTTTGCATTTAGCCATGCATTTCATAAAGCATTCCTCTTTGAAGCATTCCATTTCTTGACACATTTGGGTATGTAATTCTATCTTGAATGCCTCTAGGTCCTTTTCAATTTCCTCTTTCCACAAGGTGCCTTAATTCTTGAGGTTTGTTAGTTGTTTCTCATGGTGGTTTAGGATTCTGCCCATGTTCTTTTTTTGGCCAGCCACCATGGAGCTCTTCAAGCTCGTGTCCACAGAGAGAGAGAGAGAGAGAGAGAGAGAGAGAGAGAGAGAGAGAGAGAGAGAGAGGAATTAAACCCTAAAAAGAAGAAAAAGAAACCCTAAATTATAGCAAAACCCTAAAATATAAGTAGAAACCTTAAAATGCAGGGCAGCCATGGTTTAGGAACCCTAAAGTGTAGAATGAAACCCTAAAGTGCAAAAAAAACTCTAGAGGGAAAAAACTATCCATTCTAAGAAAATGAAGGGTTTCCTGTAGTTTCACATATCCACCTGCACAACAGATAAATTAAGCCTGTAAATACTTGAGAATGATTGAATCACCCAAAAGCAGGGTGTTTCGAAGCTTCACTAGGACTAAATGTTCATAAAAAATGATGGAAGAACACATCAAAATAGCTCACCAGAATGTATATAAAAGTAAATAACCATCCAATTGTGCTTGTTGTGATGCAAGCGTGCCGAGAGTGTAGAGAGGCTTGTTCAGAGGCAATCTTGGGCAAGCGACATAAATCTAGAGATTTAGGAAAACCCAGCTTTAGTGTTTTTTATTTTTTTTCTTTTGGGAGAAAGGAGTGGGGGGGAGGGGGCACGGACCCAACCATTTGACAAAAACCCGAGCATACTGAGTAGATACCTAACCATTACTACCCAATTCCAAAGATGCCTCTTATGATTCTGAAAAAGTTTTGATCAACAAAGCAACATTATCTTCAAACCTCATATTGAAGTAGAATGTAAAATATAAAGACCTGAAGTATGATTGTTCTCCATATTGCAATAGCAACTATGACATTGCCTGCATGAACTATTGAATAAACCATGGAGTCGAGCAATAAGCTTTGTTTGTGGAATGAGCACAAAAATCTAAACCTCCCATGTATGCATGCATGCACAATCGCGCGCGTGTGTACGTGTGCACCCACTCCTCTACATGTACATTCCTAGTATGACACACTTTTTCCTTCATTTTATATTTCCTCACTTGTATGCATGCATGCACAATCGCGCGCGTGTGTACGTGTGCACCCACTCCTCTACATGTACATTCCTAGTATGACACACTTTTTCCTTCATTTTATATTTCGTCACTTTTCTTCTTTTTTCCATATTATAAAAAGGAAGAGTTTCACGAAGATGCTACGTGGCAGAAATTGGGAGGCTTGGGCATGTAGTTTGGAGGTTCAAAGAGCAGTAGGTGCCTACTCGTTCGAAGACGGGTGAGGTTACTCGTGTACTTTATTTTCACTTGTCTACTTACGAATGATAAATAAACTTTGGTTCCTCATCCTCTTGCCTTGCCACAACTATTCTTCACATGTGGTAATGAACATTAGTTACATGCCTCAAGTCTCCTAAGAAATATGTATCTTGTTTTTTTTTTTGGGAACAATAATAGTTATGTATTTATAAACAATTGCCCTTTACAAAAAGATCCTCTTACAACTCTATTTTTTGGGAGGAAGAAATATGTATCTTATATTCACTAGTCTAATAAAGTTTAAATTTTAATTTAAGCTTAACCATACAATAGTTTGCCTTAAAACAAGTGGGGTGTTTGGATATTTCCTTAATTCAGCTTTTTGGGAATTCTCTAGTGGTCATAAAGTCCCGCAGTACTTGGGCTCCTTCGGGAGTCATATCATAGGTCTTCCGGGGCAATGCCTTAAGGAAGTAGCGAAAACCATCTCTGTGGTTGAATGACAAAAGCATTTCTCTATTCGAGTCTCATAACAAGTGTGCTCATCTCTAACCTAGGATCGAAAAACAAAAACAAAAATCTAGTGATCATATTGATGGCACCAAAATTTTGTTTCGCATTAATTAATTAAATCCAAAAGTAGGACCTTAGTGATAGTGACAGGTTAATGAATTGTAAGGTTTGAATTAATATGGTCTCTTCTAGAGTGTTCGTGTTCTAGATGCTTCTCCTGTTTTTGGGAGGACGGAGGCAGTGTGAAGCTCCTCCTATTTTTGGGGTGGTGCTTTTGGGTAAGAGAAGGTAGGAGAACACAGCAAGGGACAAACCTCTTTCTCTCTCTCTCTCTCTCTCTCTCTCGGTCTGCCACGCGCGAGTTGTCTCTCTCTCCTAGTCTTTTGCCGTGTGAGTTGTGTCTCTCTCTCTCTCCCTCGTGGTCTGTTGTGCGAGTTCCCTCTACCGTAGTGGTCGAGGCATTAATTCAGGCCAAAGGCGACCCTTGAACTTTAATACTAAGGTTCCAAATTAATGCCCGGTGGGCATTAATGAATTAATGAAGGCCTCGAACGGATGTGGTAGTTAATAAATTAGGATACTGCTAGCTGGCACTATGCACAAATTCTCCGCCATTAGTATGCCTCATACCTAGCCAAGGCTAGCTTCTCCCTATTGCCACCTACTGTGACTCCCTTCAGGCTTCAATGCCCTGAGAGGTTGTTCAACGACTTCCCTCTCTCAACTCCATGCAAAGCCATTTGGCAGTTTACTGACTACAAGCACAAAGACCTTCAAGATGCTCGCAGGGGCGCATTTCCTTCCCCTTCCTCGGCCCCTTTGGGCATTTGCTGCCTTCGAGCTGCTTGTGAGCTGCTTATCCTTGGTTTAGCTTATTCCCATGCCCGGTAGTAGCTGTCTAGCGGAACTTTGTGACTGGGACAGACTCCACCAGCGATTTTTGCATCAATATCGTGCTGCTCATTTCAGGTTAACTTTTGAACTCATTTTCAACTGCTTTTACAGAGAGTCTTTACATCGCTTCTGTTTTCTTGCAGAGTGAGCTGCATCATCTTCGGAAACAGCAGTGTCCTTTGCTTTATGCGTTTAATCTTTAAATAAATTAGTATTTCTTTGTCTTGCCAGCTTTCGAAGTCTATGATACCTTAATTTATTAAAAGGTTAATACCTAAATATGTTTAAGACAATTTACCTTAAACCTGTCTAAGAGATGAGACTTATGCATTTTCTCAATTGTATAATCCTTGTATGGCTTTGAGCCTTTCTCTGACTAATAGGTTTACCAGTCAGTATGACTATATAACCATATGACTACAGACAATGAGGGGATAGCTCAAGTGGTGAAGATGTTTGTCTAGGACCATGAGTTTTAAATCCCCACAAGCTACTTCCTCGACGGCATTGCCTATGGGCAGTGAAAAACAATAACTACGAGAGGATCTTGGGCCTAAGGGTAGTTGGGAAGGAAAAAAACTATATGACTACACTTTTAGTGTGGAAACCCCAAAGTGGAGCAGAGGTTAGAGACCACAAGAGAGCTTGACAGCCAGAGCGCTGGCCTAAAGCAACCCCCTCTACAACTCATGCATGCCTCCCTGTAGCATAGAAGAAAGTCCCCTCCACCCTCCTCCCCCCACCCCATGTTTCACGCGGTGCCCGAAGCCCTGCCTTCTCTTCAGCCAACTCCACCCTGGCTTTCTTTTTCCAGCTGCTGCGAGTCGTCCTCTATCCTCAGTGATCTCCTCTACCCTCACCCCTGTGTGTTTTGGTTGCCCGTCTCTGCAAGTTCCCCCCCCCCCCCCCCCTTTTTCTCGTTTTCTCAATCTGATGCCATGAGCGACTGATCCTCTCCCCATGTAGCCACTAAGGGTGCCCATACTGCTGTTCTGGCCATAGTTGAGGGAATCGGGGAAATGGAACTGGAAACGGAAATGGAAACAAAAGCGGATATGGAAATGAAAATTTTGGGGAGAGTCGAAACAACGGAAATGCCACATTGGCAAGGAGGGGCTAAGGGAGGGGAGGGGTTGAAAGTTCACGATTGTTGTGATCCCATTATGACATGAATTTTATGGTTTATAAGAATAAAAGGGGAATAAAATGGTTATCAGTTGTTGTAGTGTGACATTTTCTTACTAGTTCATGTTGATTTGGGTGGAAAGATCTCCAAAACGTGTGGTGTTGTGGGAAATAGCAAGTTGAAATGTTTTGAGCAGCCGTTTCGGGGTGACCGAAGCATGTTTCAGCCCCCTACCTACCCCGAAACACGTTTGAACCCTCAAAAACAGCCGTTTCGGCCTTTTTTCCATAGCTATGGTTTTGGCTGGACTATCCCAAGGTGTCACTCCGATTCATCCCGAAATTGGACCGCCACATAGTGGATCACTGCAATGCTAGACCGTCCCACCGGACCAACCTGGAGCATTTGGTGGATAGTGAAGCACACCACCATCGGTTACATGAGAGGTGCACACATTGGCATTGAAGGCACTGCACTGCACTGCCACTCCGATGGTCGATGCATCTGCCAATGATCGGAAATTCCATCGAAGGTCTGTCATTACAAAGGGCATCTACTAGATATTAGAGATAGGAAATGCCACCAACTCCACTGTAACACGCGGAAGCTCGGGGATCTTCTTTCAGCCCTAAACACTCCTGGAAAACCATCTGATGCAAAACGCGGATATAGAGAGAGAGTAGAGAGAGAGAGTAGTGCTGGGAATTTAGTATATTGCTATAGTACAAAAAGGTACTTGTCTTCAGTCACAGGCTACCTTGAAGAAAAGGTGATAACACCCAAAATTCTATCCCCCTATGGGACTCCTAATGACCCAATCCCTAGAGGATTGAATGCCTACAACTATAAGCCTCCTAGCCTATTTATAGGCCCATGAAATCCTTGGAGAGCTGGCTGACCAGCAGTCGGCCAGTAGCCTTGTCATAAAATCCATAAAAACGTAGAGCCCCTTTTTGTGGTCAGCCGCCTTGTCTTCTTGATGCGCTTCAGTGCCTTCTCTCTCTGGAATCAGCCGACAGCTCCCTGGAATCAGCCGACAGCATCCTCCTCCATGATCCCCATGCCCTGCTCCAAGTCCACCACAGATTCTGCACCTGAGGCTCCTAAATTTTGGTTTTACTGAGCTTTTACTGGCTGCCCCCTTTTGGACTAGCCCTGAGAAGGTACATGGCATTGATCATGCACATGACATCCCCCTCTGCTAAACTTGATGACGGGAATCCAACCTGCTCTTGGATGACTGTCATCATCCCAATCCTTTCCCGAAGTCCCTCTGTCATCCACCCATCCTTGGCAACCCTTTTCTCTGAAAGCCCGGCCTGTTCTCCAAACCACTCTGTCTCATACGAAGATCTATGCATCTGTTTCATCTAGTCCACAATCCATTCCTGCTCTGACCCTGAACACTGTCTTGGTCTTCATTCCTGAGAAATGAGTCTGGCACTCTCACATCACCCTTGGAGGATAAACCTCCCTTGGGACCGTTGCCCGAGAACCTATCTGGCTCACAGGACTGCCATCCCCTCTGGCTCTGTAAAACACCACCAACAAATCTCCTGGAACTCTTCCCAATTCTGTGTTCCTTGCCTTGGGCTTCGTATCCGTGTACTTTCCTGTACCTTGGACCTGTACACCATCATAAGGGATTGATTCAGTGTTTAGCTTTGCTGAGCTTGATGCTCTGATACCAATGTAACACGCGGAAGCTCGGGGAGTCGTCTTTCAACCCTAAACACTCTTGGAAAACCATTTGATGCAAAACGTAGATATAGAGAGAGTAGAGAGAGAGTAGTGCTGGGAATTCAGTATATTGCTATAGTACAAAAAGATACTTGTCTACAGCCATAGGCTGCCTTGAAGAAAAGGTGATAACACCCAAAATTCTGTCCCCCAATGGGACTCCTAATGACCCAATCCCTAGAGGATTGAATGCCTACAACTATGAGCCTTCTAGCCTATTTATAGGCCCATGAAATCCTTGGAGAGCTGGCCGACCAGCAGTCGGCCAGCAGCCTTGTCATAAAATCCATAAAAATGCAGAACCCCTTTTTGTGGTCAGCCGCCTTGTCTTCTTGATGCGCTTCAGCCCCTTCTCTCTCTGGAATCAGCCGATAGCTCCCTGGAACCAGCCGACAGCATCCTCCTCCATGATCCCCATGCCTTGCTCCAAGTCCACCACAGATTCTGCACCTGAGGCTCCTAAATTTTGGTTTTACTGATCTTTTACTGGCTGCCCCCTTCTGGACTAGCCCTGAGAAGGTACATGGCATTGATCATGCACATGGTATCCACGCCTTGCAAGAATCATTTAAATGGCTCTCATTTCATCCTTGAGGACATCGTGCAGGCCCTTAGCTCATCCTTGAGGACATCCTTCATCCCACTTCCTTTATCCTTAACCTTAACATCTGGGTTCGACGAGTCAATTCATTGAGTGTTGTAGTCACTTGTCATCGTTGACTATGTATCGTCCTACTCTTTGTGACCATTGTTGTGTGTGCACGGTACAGTAAAGGGCATGTAATAGTGTCTTGGAGTAATGCAAGTGTTGTTTACAATATTCTTGTCATTATGTCGTACTCATATTCTAATCTATCTATTCATGTGCATTGTGCCGTGAATATTGATGACTGTACATTCTGTCCAGAGAAGAATCACCACTTTAGTGTGCCAGGTAATCAACCCTATTGTTGCAGGTACTGGCTTGTGCGATGGGACACTTGAAACTTGGAGTCCTGCTACCTCGCCTCTTATCTTAGTGTCCACTATATGCCCAAGACAAGCTCTCATGGTAGTCTGGTTGGCCAACCAAGAGTCCTCTCTCAATATGCTACTATAGTTGCAAGAGGTTCAATTACGTACCACCCAAGGACCCCCTCCCTGAAAGAGTGCATAGAGCGGAAGCAGAGTGGCACTAGAATGTGCTGAACAGAGAGTGTAAGAGAGAGAGAGAGATGGAGCAAACTATGCTGAATATACTGAACCAAAACAGTCCCAAGCAAGAGACACTGTTAGTCTCATAAGTGAGGGAGTAAAATATGTAAAAGACTGAATGAGAAATGAGAGGCCAGCACCCACTATTTATAGTGGGGAAGTGCTGGCCGACTGGAGCTCATAAATAGGCCAACTGGAGCTATTGGACATGGCCGACTGGAAAAATGCCAGAATGGCTGGGAAAAATCCCACAAAAATAGTAAAAAAGGGGTGGCCAGCCCACAAGCAAGGGCCATACGAAAGGGGACCAAATGGGCACCATAAAAGAGCAGAAACTGGGGATGAAAGTGCTAACACCCCCACTCAGCACCAGATGCTGAACAAACTCCGAGAATCCGAAGATGAGGAGCCAAGGAAGCCTGAGAAACCGGCTTGGTGAACAAATCTGCAGCATTCTCTGCGGAAGGACAATACTCCAAACGCAAATCTTCAGCAAGAACCCGTTCACGAGCATAGTGATACTGAATCTCAATGTGTTTCGTACGAGCATGAAACACGGGGTTCTTGGCGATGGCGATGCAACTCTGATTGTCACACCAAAGAAGAGTAGATCCAGTAGGAGGACAGCCAAGCTCCTCTAATATTCTCCGCAACCAAATCGCCTCACATGCAGCATAACAAACTGCACGGTACTCTGCCTCGGTAGAGGAAAGCGCCACAGTAGGCTGCTTTTTACTGCTCCAAGAAATGGCTCCAAACCCAAGTGAAAAAAAACACAACCAGTGGTCGAACGTTGTGTATCTGGATCTCCAGCCCAGTCTGAGTCAGACCATCCAACGAGAGTGCGTCCTTGGCCATAAAAGATGCCAAAATCCAGAGTGCCACGCAAGTACCGAAGAACTCTGAGAGCACATCGCCAATGCTGCTGACGGGGTTTGGATGAGAAGGAACTCAATAAACTGATTGCGAAGCATATGTCCAATCGAGAGTAGGTCAACCATACCAAACAACCGACGAGAACCCGATACTATCCCTGATCAGTCCCTGGAGAAGCATCAAGTGAAGAAAGCTTCTCACCAATACCCATAGGAGAAGATACTGGTTTGCACCCAGTCATCTGAAATCTGTCGAGAATCTCCCGAGTGTACTTCTGCTGAGAGAAGAAAATGCCCTTCGAGGTCTGCCAAATCTCAAAGCCAAGAAAATAATGCAAGAGGCCAAGATCCGTTATCTCAAACTCTGTCTCCAAAGCATCCATAACAGAACAGATCCGCACAGAATAAGAACCTGTAAAGATGAGGTCATCAACATAGACCACAATGATATCAATCAACCCCCTCTCAAGGAGGATGTAAAGGTTCGAATTTGCATGAGAACGGTGCAGGCCGAGCTTCTGAAAGAACTCATCAATCTGCAGCCGCCTCAGCCCAGAAACGTCGAGGTAATGAAGAATGCTCAAGCATAGCACGGGCCATCTCCATAATGGTCTTATTCTTCCTCTTGGCAACTCCATTCTGTGATGGAGTATATGCTGTAGTAAGCTGTCTCTGAATGCCATGTGTCTTGCAATATTACTGAAACTCCAGGGATGTGGACTCACCCCCTCCACCTCGGCTTTCCAATCACAGAAGTGATGAAAAGTCTCATCCTTGGTCTTCTGAAAGAAAACCCAAGTATATCTGGTAAAATCATCCACCATCACGAGCATGTACAACACCTTACTCAAAGACACGGTACTCATAGGACCACATAAGTGATGTCGAAGATCTGTGTGTCGCCTCCTTCGGAAAGGTGGCTCGGTGTTGCTTTCCCTGTAAACAAGAGGAACAAGCAGAAGACGGAGCCTTGATGGTCGGTAATCCATCAACCAACCCATCCTTTGAAGCTCGCTGTAGAAGTTGATAGCTCAAATGGCCAAACCGAGCATGCCAAAGAGCAGAAGAAGCACCAGAAGAAAGCAGAGCGGTCAATTTGTAGAGGCCACTATCTTGGACTCCCTGAGCCAAGATGCTACCAGCCGCCTTATCACGAATGGTAATCTCATAACGAGAAAAGATCACCTCCGCACCCTGAGCTGTAAGAGCACACACTGACAAAAGGTTAAAAGCCAAATCTGGAATATACAGAACGTCAGAGAAGTACCTCTTGTCCTCGTCAGACCGGAAGATGGGGATAGTGCCATGACCATGCACTGGCACAGAAGAAGAATCACCCAGAGTGATCTCGCCTGATCTGGCAGTGAAGTCCTCGAACCAATCTCGATGGGGTGTCATATGAGCAGTAGCACCGCTATCAACAATCCAAGACCGTGACTGAGAAGTCACAAGAGCAAGTATATGCTGAGTACTTGCTAAGAGAAGAATTCCATCATCCTTCTTGGGTTGAGACACCGCCGTTGAGGAAGAGTTCTTTGCTGCTTCATCACGCTTCTTCTTGTGACATTGGGATGACTTGTGACCCTTCTTGCCACAATAATGACATTCAGTGTCCTTATTCTTTGAAGATTTGTTGTCTTTATCCTTATCGGAATCCTTGGAGTTCTTGTCAGAACCCCCTTTTCCTTTCTTTTGTTGAGTCTTCCCTTTATCTCGTGCTGCCAAAGCTCCATCAGGGCCACTGGAGGTGCGAGTCCGCTCCTCAAAGCGAGACTCAATCTGCATGCATAAGTTATAACGGAGGGGAGAACTTCCTCTGTAACTTGGTTGAACACAATGCTAATCAATACACTTAAATACACTAAGATTTGAAGGACACTTGCTCAAATACAAGAAGTAAATTGCTGAATTGACAAGAGGCACACAATGAGCCGGAACGGCCGACCCCTCCCTTGAGTAAATTGTATTACTATTGGAGAAATTCAATACATAGTTTCACGGGCATCCATTGCCAAATCCTCCATGCCAATGCATATGAAATTCAGCATTTAGAAAACAATGGTATGTCGATGTAGATCACCAAGGAGCTGCCTTGATGCCCGGCCCGACTTCAGTGCCCATATTCTCTACCATTGGCACTATGTTCTACCAAGCAAGGTAGCAACATCTTCAAGAGCACATAGGACAAGAGAAATACTACACAGGGCGGCTAAACAAGGAGTCCTGTCCTTCTACTGAGTAAGTAATGACAACACATTGTCCAATTAGCTTACCAGTCTTCATAGAAGTTGTTGCAAGCGGAAGCCTTCGCGTTGGAAGCTTTAGAAGTGTTGATATCTTCGATTTGCCGCAATCCTTCGTGACAAAAGTCTTCAAGAGGATGAACGGAACCCTGGGAAAGCTTCCCCTATGGTTCAACTTGAGAAAGGAAGGCTGAAATTAGGGTTTTCAGCAAAAAGACCAGAAATTACAGCAAAAATGAGAGCTGTTTTGCTGAATTGCAGTCATTGGGAGTGAGTAGGAGAGTGATTAGCACTTGGAAACACTCTTGGAAGCTTGGAAAACACCCTAGCAAGTTGGGTATGGCTATGGAGAGCTTGGAAAATGGAGAGAAATGGTGGAAAAACAGAGTTTTCAGCCTCCAAAAATCCTCATGAAGAGAAAACACGAATTTCTCTTAATAAGTAAGTGAATTGGGGTCCAATCAGGTGAAGGGACATGGGGAGATGCCCATTTATGAGTAAAAAGGGAGGATCAGGTCCTGGACATTGAGTCTTGTCCGCCTCGGGACTTCAGTGAGTGTGAACTTGGAAGCGGTCATAATTTATAAGTGACTTTTGGGCGCCCAAACTTTAATGAAGTGGGAACGTACTCACTTATAAATATTGGCTAAGTCCTAAGGGCTATTTGAGCCTAGATTGGGTAATACTTACCACCTGTTCACATGCCACACAACCATGTCAGCAGACAGTTTCACACGCACGGTTCACGGGCGGGCGTCCCCTTACCCGGTAAGACCAGGCGTTTCCAAGCAAGTATACGCAATACCAGACCCAGTGGAAAGCCAATCCTCCAGGCGTTTCCGGGCATGTACACAAAGGCACAAGTCCCAGCGGAAAGCCAAGTCCTCCACGCGTTTCCGGGCATGTACACAAAGGCACAAGTCCCAGCGGAAAGCCAAGTCCTCCAGATATTCCGGGCATGATAACATCAAGCCCCAGCGGAATATCATATCCAACTATACAGCATGACACGTGTCAATCACGTGCATAGGCATATTCCATAAGCCATGGACACTAATCCAATATGTACATAGTGTGAAAGCAAGAGTGAACCATTCGGGTGGCCAAATGGTGACATCCCCCCCCTCCCCCCCCCCCGCTTCTAAACAGTTGTCCGCAACTGAAATGCATCCAAATATGTCTGAACCACATGCGGGCAATCTTTGAAGAACTCTTCATCTACCCATTTAGCATCAATGGGAAGATAGTTCTTAAACTTCACAAGGTAACGCCTCACAACTTTGCCTGCAGCAAGCTTGCATTCCTTGTGATACACAATCTGCTCTGGCTGCAAGATTTCCTCAGGCTCATCCACTTCTGGTGGATCCTCAATGACCATTTCACTGGGCTCCGGCCCTACATACTTGCGAAGAAGACTCACATGAAAAGCATTGTGTATGTGCCAATGACTAGGTAATGCCAATCTGAAAGCCACTTCATTGATCTTCTTGATCACTCGAAAAGGTCCATAGTACCTGGTTGCAAGCTTAGGATATGCACCCTCTTTGCCAGGCCTCTTTGCAAGTCTTGCTTTCTCAAATTTCAGCAATACCCAATCATTCTCTTTAACATCCAATTGCCTTCTATGCTTGCCGGCAGCCTTTTTATGCTTGTCTTGTGACCTTGCAATGGCTGTCCGCACCTGAGCAAAAGCAATATCCAAGTCTCTTACATACTCATCAGCTGCAAATATCTCATCCTTTGTGCGAAGGATGGGTGGCAAAACCACCTTACCATAAACAATCTCAAACGGGGCCTTTCCCGTAAATGCATGCACCGTGTTGTTGTATGCAAATTCCACAAGCGGTAAGTACTTCTCCCAAGAAGACTTCTGATCCGCCACATAACATTTCAAGAGATCCAACACGGCTGAATTTGCAGCCTCACTTTGTCCATCCGTTTGAGGGTGATAAGCTGATGAGAAGTCCAATTTGGTGCCCATATTATCAAATAAGGCCGGCCAAAAGAGACTTGTAGTCCTGGGATCTCTATCCCCTACAATGGACTTCGGCATTCCATGATGTTTGAACACTTGTGCAAGATATATTTTAACCATATGCTCAGCTTTGATGGTCTTTTTGATCGGCAAGAAATGAGCTTGCTTGCTAAACCTGTCCACAATTGTCCAAATTGCATCATTACCCTGTTGGGTACGTGGCAAGTCCATAATGAAATCCATTGTAATACTTTCCCATGGCTGCGTGGGAATAGGCAATGGCTGAAGCAAACCTGGTGCCTTTTGCCTATCAAATTTGACCTTTTGACAGGTGATACATGCACGTACATGTGCCTCTATGTCCTTCCGCATACCTGGCCAAAAGAAATACCGCTCAATCATGTGCGTAGTAGGCATTATGCCTCTATGACCAGCATATGGAGGAGCATGGTACTCATCCAAAACCTTTTGCCTCATGTCAGACACCACACATAGGCAATTATCTTTCATGAGATAACCCTCTTTGATCACATATGAGGCATGTGCATGACCAGCCATCAAATCAGCCCAAATAGTGGCAAAATCAGCATCCGTATGATACAAATCACGCATGGTAGACAAGTCCCCATGAGAGGCAACCGAGGTAGCTGCTACATACGGCTTTCGTGACAATGCATCGGCCACTACATTCTTCTTTCCCGGGGTGTGCAAGATCTGAAAATGAAACATAGAGAGGAAATTGGCCATCCTCATATGCTTCTCTGACAATTTAGTTTGAGTAAGAAAATATCTCAAACTCTGGTGATCTGTCTTCACAGTGAAATCAGCCCCAAGAAGGTAATGTTTCCATATAGTAAGTGCATGAATTACAGCCAAGAGCTCTTTCTCATAAATGCCAAGAGATAGCTCTGCATCATGCAATCTACGACTCTCATAAGTCACGGCATGTCCCTCTTGATTAAGGACAGCCCCTATGCAATTTCCAGATGCATCACATTTCACACAAAAAGGCTTTTGCAAATCCGGAACGATCAACACTGGACCATGAGTAGTTGCATCTTTCAATTTGAGGAATGTATCTCTCTCTACATTAGTCCATTTGAACACGGCCTTCTTCTTTGTCAAATCATGCAAAGGAGAAGCAATCCATGCAAAGTGCCGAATGAACCTGCGGTAGTAAGAGCATAATCCAAGAAAACTACGGATCTCATGCACTGAACTCAATTCGGGCCAATTCCGAATTGCATCAATCTTTGCAGGATCCATCCGCACTCCATCTTTGGACACAATATGCCCAAGATAATGTATCTCTGACAAGAAGAACTCACTCTTCTTTGCATTTATGAAGAGTTTATGCTTATGGAGCTCTTCAAAAACAATAGCCAAATGAGCTTTATGCTCTTCTTCGGTCTTCGAGAAGACTAGGATGTCATCAAAGAAGACACCTGTAAATTTCCTGTATCCATGGAATATGCGATCCATCATTCTATTGAATGTAGCCAGGGCATTTGGAAGACCAAAAGCATAACAAGATACTCATAAAGCCCAAATGCTGTCCTGAAAGCAGTTTTGTGTACATCCTGAGGCACTACACGCACTTGATGATATCCACTCTTGAGATCAATTCGGCTAAAGCATGCCGATCCATCCAACTTGTCAAGGATGTCGTCTATGCGTGGAATCGGAAACCGATTCTTGATGGTAAGCTTATTCAAAGCTCTATAATCCACACACATACGAAAGGATCCATCCTTCTTTTGACCTAAGAGGACGGGTGAACAATATGGGGAAGAGCTTGGCTGAACCAAACCCTTCTCAAGAAGCTCATTTACTTACTTCATGATCTCCTCTTTTTGGGATGCACTTACACGATAGGCTGGCCTATTAGGCGGTGAGCTACCCGGCACAAGATCAATGCGATGATCTTCCGGTCGTAAAGGTGGTAACTCATTTGGTAACTCATCAGCAAAACAATCAATGTGCTCTTGCAAAAATTTCAGCCTATCATTACTAAGAGTGTGTTTACATGTACATTATTTTTCTTAACATGATCTCGTACAAAAATCAAGTACGCAAAAACACTCTTTTTCATTACTTTCTTAATTTGTACATGAGATACAAGGGGAATGGTATCACCCTCTTCACCAGCATCAATTACATGTTCTCGGCCTTTATGCATGAAGGTGATCCTGTTAGTCTTGTAAGCCTTGCACGGATCAATACGTATATGCCAAGGCTTTCCAAGCAATACATCACAGCCATTCAAAGGCGCCACAAGAAAATCCTCATGATCCACATAGCCTTGAATGTGTATGCGCAACTTGCCAAAAATAGGCATGACCTGCACTTCTCTACCAACAAAGGCAGCCCCTGCTTCAATTTGAGGACCCATGTCCTCCACTTCAATACCCAAAGCAGCTGCCATCTGAGTGGATATGAAATTCTCCGATGCACAATCATCAAACATGAACAAAGCGGGTTGATCTTTGAGCTGTCCCCAAGCTTTACATACAACCCTATCTTTGCTATCATGTGAAGTGTTGCCCTGCACATCCGGAACCATATGCACATTAGGCTTCGGTACATTAGCATTTTCAGCTTTGTTCTTCTTATTTGGGCATGCTCTTGCCATGTGCTCAGTGCTGCCACAAGTAAAGCATTTGCCTTCACGCATATATTGCTCCTTCTTCTCAGCACTAAGACCAAAGTTTGCCGGCTTATAAGGGCGCTTGTTAGCAAACTTATTTTCAGCTTTTGGACCTGATTTGACTTGGTTTTGGTCCCTTTTAGGTGGCTGTCCATCATTTTGCAGGTTTTGGACAGCCCTCTCTTTGCCTTGAAATGAGGGTTTAGCCTTATTGGATCGACTCAATTTGAGTTCCAATTGCTCGGTGGCGGTGGCGGCTGCGATTAATTGGTGTAAGGTATGACCAGGATACATTTGTAATCCCGCTTTGTATACGGGTTGCAATCCCGATTGAAACCTTCTCTTCCTTTCCGCCTCGGTGACATGCATAAATGGAGACACCTCCAAGAGCACTTTCCAAAACTTTTGTACATATGCATTTACCGATTCCCCCTCATTTTGCTTTACCCAATCCCACTTCATTGTTATCTCATTCAATGCATTGGGAGGCAAGAATTGAGCATAGAACCTCTCCTTGAACTCTTTCCATGATCTAACAGGATTCGGTGAGAGCTTCTCCGTGAGCCACCAATGGGCAGCAGTGCCTTTCATGAACATGCTTATCTGCCGGATCATGGATTTCTGAGTGAAATCCTCATCACTGAAAGCAATATCAAACTGGGCAATAAAAGCAAGTGCCTTTGATGCATCATATTCTCCATGATATGTGTCAAACTTCACAGATTTGTCTCCGGCTTTGAAGTCACGAGACTTTGATGCATGTGTGTGCATCTCAACATGTTTTCCCCCATGTTTGTCCATTGGGACAGCTCCTGTGAGACTGGCATCATTTTTGGACCAAAAGGTGATGCATAAGGCATAGATACATGTGCCCTGTAAGCATGAGGCATGGCTGGCCCCTCAACATGCATTGATACATTTTCAGCCATAACTTCTCCCTCACGAGCACACTCGAAGGCATGAGTGGCATGAGAGATACGCGGAATACCTGCACCAACAGAAAATTGCAGCCCATGTTGCATGTGTTGTGCATGTACATTTTCAGCCGGCAATGGCATTTGACATACATTTTGACCACTGCCATAAACATTGTATCCTTCACGGGCTACATGAGGTATTCCTGCATGGCGTGAAGTCACTGATTGTTCCTCTCCCATCGCATGGAGGTTTATCCTCTTAGACATAAGTTCTTGTTTGGGTACTTGTGGGGATTCCAAGACATGTGGGATGGTTGCCTTTTCTACATAGGCATCCTCGGTACGAGCCAAGTATGCACGTGTTGCATCCCTCGGTTGCATGTGCAACTCTTGAGCAATCATTGCTATTGCATGATCCATATAAGATTCAGCTTTCTTGGCCTTCAAACGGTCATGTACCAATGGATCCTCGCGGCGATAGAGATTCAATTCTTCTTGTTGTGCATGGAGAAGAGCCTGCATACGAGTAAGTTCAGCCCTCAAGACTATGGACTCTTCTTCTTGCATCTTCTCTTTGCCACGGGACGGCTGTCCCGCATATTCATGTTCCCTATTGTGCACCACATGAGTTTGCTCATCCTGTAAAGCATTGGAGGCATGCATTTCATTGTCCCTGCCTCTTGTATTAGCATCTCCAACATTCATTGTATGGCTGTCCATAATGTTCTAAGTGTAGAGATAGCTAGTGTTCACGTTGATCGTCTCTCACGATAGAAGTGAAAGAGAACCGTATGCTCTGATACCAATGTAACTTGGTTGAACACAATGCTAATCAATACACTTAAATACACTAAGATTTGAAGGACACTTGCTCAAATACAAGAAGTAAATTGCTGAATTGACAAGAGGCACACAATGAGCCGGAACGGCCGACCCCTCCCTTGAGTAAATTGTATTACTATTGGAGAAATTCAATACATAGTTTCACGGGCATCCATTGCCAAATCCTCCATGCCAATGCATATGAAATTCAGCATTTAGAAAACAATGGTATGTCGATGTAGATCACCAAGGAGCTGCCTTGATGCCCGGCCCGACTTCAGTGCCCATATTCTCTACCATTGGCACTATGTTCTACCAAGCAAGGTAGCAACATCTTCAAGAGCACATAGGACAAGAGAAATACTACACAGGGCGGCTAAACAAGGAGTCCTGTCCTTCTACTGAGTAAGTAATGACAACACATTGTCCAATTAGCTTACCAGTCTTCATAGAAGTTGTTGCAAGCGGAAGCCTTCGCGTTGGAAGCTTTAGAAGTGTTGATATCTTCGATTTGCCGCAATCCTTCGTGACAAAAGTCTTCAAGAGGATGAACGGAACCCTGGGAAAGCTTCCCCTATGGTTCAACTTGAGAAAGGAAGGCTGAAATTAGGGTTTTCAGCAAAAAGACCAGAAATTACAGCAAAAATGAGAGCTGGTTTGCTGAATTTCAGTCATTGGGAGTGAGTAGGAGAGTGATTAGCACTTGGAAACACTCTTGGAAGCTTGGAAAACACCCTAGCAAGTTGGGTATGGCTATGGAGAGCTTGGAAAATGGAGAGAAATGGTGGAAAAACAGAGTTTTCAGCCTCCAAAAATCCTCATGAAGAGAAAACACGAATTTCTCTTAATAAGTAAGTGAATTGGGGTCCAATCAAGTGAAGGGACATGGGGAGATGCCCATTTATGAGTAAAAAGGGAGGATCAGGTCCTGGACATTGAGTCTTGTCCGCCTCGGGACTTCAGTGAGTGTGAACTTGGAAGCGGTCATAATTTATAAGTGACTTTTGGGCGCCCAAACTTTAATGAAGTGGGAACGTACTCACTTATAAATATTGGCTAAGTCCTAAGGGCTATTTGAGCCTAGATTGGGTAATACTTACCACCTGTTCACATGCCACACAACCATGTCAGCAGACAGTTTCACACGCACGGTTCACGGGCGGGCGTCCCCTTACCCGGAACTACACATAGGTCATGCAGGCATGAAAACAGCATGCAATTTCATTTGCAAGCAAGCACATAAAGATGCTATGCAATGCAGCATTGGCATGAGCAATTTCCGTTCATGAAACCATATAAGACCAGGCGTCATCCCATGCATCTTTAGCTTGTTGTATCCCTGCAATGTGGTGAATGATTTCATCATTTAAGCTAAGTGCAATGAGTCCTAATGCTTTCTCATTTCTACTCTTCCACTCATTCTTCTCATTCTCCACTGGACATTCATCTCTTCCCTCAACTAGCCTCCATAGATTCTTCCTCATGAGCAAATACATGGTTTTTGTTTGCCATCTATGGAATTGCTTGAAAGGGAGCATTGAAGGTGGCAGGTGATGCACAAGGTCCAATAGTGTGGTCTGGGGGCTGCAGCAAAGAGGCGTGAGCACACAGAGAGAGAGGCGTAGAAATGCGAAAAAGAGAGAGGGAGAGAGATCGTACGATTTGGGGGAAAAACGTTAGGGCTTATTGCCCTTTGGTATTCCCTTTTATTAAAAGTAAGGTCTTTGGCCCAAGTTCAATGTGAACTTGGCCAAGGACCTTTTAAAAGAAATCCTAAGCCTTCAAAAAGGCCATGTACAAAGATATACAAGAGTACATAGAGGGGGTCATTTAGGCCTGTAATCCAACAACCTCCCACTTAAAGGCATAAATGGCGCCTTTAAGCTAAGTCACTCCCACCATCTGTATGCATAGCTGATGTTGTGCTTTGGGTAAGCACTTAGTGAGAGCATCTGCAGGGTTTTGTGACGTATGTACCTTAACAACTGTGATAAGGCCATCCTCAAGCACTTCCCTAATGAAGTGATACTGCACGTCAATATGCTTTGTGCGCGCATGGAACATGGCATTCTTTGCCAGACATATGGCACTCTGGCTATCACAACCAAGCATAGGTGCCTTGTCAGGCAAACCAAACTCACTGCATAAACGTGCCAACCATATGGCTTCTTTGGAAGCCTCAGTGGCTGAAATATATTCAGCCTCTGTAGTAGACAGTGCAACTATCTTTTGTAGTCTAGAGCACCATGAGACAGCACCTCCTGCAAGAGTATATACATAACCACTTGTGGATTTGCGTGTATCCACATCACCAGCCATGTCAGAGTCACAAAATCCCTTCAATTCCAAAGGACCCTTACCATAACAAAGGCATTTGTTTTTAGTCCCTTTTAAATACCTCATAATGGACTTTACTGCATCCCAATGCAATTTGCCTGGATTAGCCATAAATCGGCTCACAACTCCCACTGCATGGGCTATGTCAGGCCTAGTAGCAACCATAGCATACATAAGTGAACCACAAGCTGATGCATAAGGAACACCTTGCATATCATTGGTTGCCTGATTAGATTTGGGGCAATCATCCTTGGAGAACTTAACATATGGCTGTAATGGCACACCAAGAGGCTTTGCATTAGCCATGTTAAACCTGTCCAGCACCTTTTCAATGTATTTTTCTTGAGACAAATACAATATGCGCTGGTCCCTTTGCCTTCTAATCCTTACTCCAAGAACATGTTCAGCTGCCCCAAGGTCTTTCATGGAAAACGCAGATTTCAGCTGCTGTTTAAGAGCATCAACAGTGCTTCTTTTTCTCCCAGCAATCAACATATCATCTACATAGAGCACAAGAATGATAGGGCTGCCATCCTCATCAAATTTTGTGTACAAACAGTGATCTGCATGGCTCCTTTTGTACCCATGTTTGAGCATGAAAGCATCAAACTTTTTGTACCATTGTCTAGAGGCTTGTTTCAGCCCATACAAGCTTCTTTTAAGCCTACATACCAAATGTTCCTTTCCAGGAATAACAAAGCCCTCGGGCTGCTTCATGTAAAGTTCCTCATCAACATCGCCATGCAAGAAAGCTGTATGCACATCCATTTGGTCTAATTCCAAATCAAGGGCAGCTGCTATGGCAAACAATACACGCAAAGTGGTCATCTTCACTACAGGAGAGAACACTTCCTGAAAGTCTATGCCCTTCGTTTGGGCATATCCCTTTGCAACCAGCCTTGCTTTATACTTGGGTTTTGCATCAACTGTCTTGATTTTATACACCCATTTGTTAGGAATGGCTTTCCTTCCCTTGGGCAATTCCACCAAGTCCCAAGTATCATTCGAATGCAAAGCTTTGATCTCTTCCTGCATAGCAAGCTCCCACTTCTTACTGTGCTCACATGTCTTTGCCTCTTTATAAGTAAGAGGCTCCCCCTCATCTGTCAGCATAATATAATGCAAAGAGGGATCATATCTACTCACATTCCGCCTTGGACGAGTAGATCGTCTCACCCAATGATCCACATTATCTGGTAATGGGTCTACATCAGGTGGCACAACAATATCATCAGCAAAGGGCTGTTGTACATCATTTTCAGCCCCATTTTCAGCATTGTTATGTGGCTGCACATGCCCTTCAGGAGCCTCATTTTGCTGTCCAACATCATCTGGCTCAAACACCACTGGTTCATCAACATTTTCAGTCATATGTGGTGCATCCTGAGGGTCAAAATCAGGCCTAATAGGTGGCTGTACATGCTGAAATTTGACCTTTTTATGGTCATCCTTAGAGGCACAATTGTTTTTAAGCAGCTTTGCCTCATTAAAAACAACATCCCGGCTGCGCACAACCTTTTTGAGTTGAGGTAACCAAATCCTGTAGCCCATTTCACCTTCTTCACCATATCCCATGAAGAGGCCTTTAATGGACTTTGCATCCAACTTACTCCTCAACTCAGGTCTTATATGCACAAACGCTTCGCAACCAAAGACGCGTAAGTGATCATATGAAGCAGGTTTGCCAGACCAAACCTCCTCAGGGATGTCACCTTTCAAAGACATGTGAGGGGATCGATTACATATATGCACTGCAGTTTTTAGAGCTTCTCCCCAAAATCCATGAGGGAGATTAGCTGTGGACAGCATGCATCTCACCCTCTCACATAGAGTCCTATTATATCTTTCAGCCACACCATTAGAAGAGGGGCTGTATGGAACAGTAAGCTCCCTCTTAATGCCCAAATTTTCACAAAATTTATTAAATTCACCACTTGTGAACTCACCCCCATTATCCGTACGCAAGCATTTCAGCTTTCTACCTGTTTGGGTGGTCACAAATGCATGAAACTTCTTAAACGCAGCAAAGGCTTCATCCTTAGATCTGAGCAAATGAACCCAAATTTTTCTAGAATGATCATCAACAAAGGAAACAAAGTAGTGTGCACCCCCCATAGATTTGGTAGGCATGCTACAAACATCAGAATGTACAAGATCAAGCACATTAGATTTGCGAGCGACACTGGAGTAATAAGAACTCTTCACTTGCTTACCATATTGACATTCATTACAAAAGTCAAGTTTTGTGCCTTTAGCATCAAGCTTATTCAAATTACCAAGCTTAGTAAGGCCTTTTTGGCTCATATGGCCAAGCCTCTTATGCCACAACTCCATATGTGAGTTAATTTCAGCCAAAGCAATAAATTTGCCCAACAAAGCCTTTCCATGCAAGCAGTAAAGTGTCCCTTTCTTTGTACCTTTCACAATCAGCCTTGAGCCTTTGGTCATCTTCCATGATCCTTTCTCAAACAAGATGCTGTAACCATGCATATCCATCTGGCCAACAGAAAGCAGACTTTTCTTGATTCCCGGCACATATCTAACATCATGCAAGACAAGCTCATTTGTGCCATCTATAGAAAGATGCACAGTGCCAATACCCTCAATGGAACATGCATGATTGTTTCCAAGGTATACATGACCATGGCTGCCTGCATTAAAAGTAGAGAAACACTCCTTGATAGGAGTCACATGAAACGAAGCACCGGAATCGACTATCCAAGTCTGAGATAATGCATCATTAACAGTCAACAAAGCATCAATGAGATCACCCTTGGTGATCTGCATGTCCTGTGTATGAACATTGAGAGAGACATCAAACTCATGAGCATCGTCGGCTGACAAAGTGGCACATAGGATGTCCTCTACATCTGACAACTCCTCAATAATAACACTAGAAGCCACATTGGCCTTCTCTTTGTCCTTTGAGCTGTCCTGTGTGTCTGTCTTGACTTCCTTCTTCTCTTTCTTTTTGTCTCCACCGCTCTTCTTCCTTTCCAACTCTGCTTTGTAGTACCTGCATTCGGGTTTCTTGTGACCTTTCCTGCCACATTGATAGCATGTCACATCACCCTTGCCTTTGCTGGCATTTCCCCTTTCTTTACTCTTACTCTTACTCCTCTGTGCATAAGCAGTCTTCTTCTCTGTCCTGCCTCTAACCATGTTGGCTGAACTGCCACCCTCTCCACTTGCTTTCCTCCTGATTTCTTCATTCAATATAGAACCCCTAACACCATCAAAGGTCAAATTGGGATTGTTTGACAATGAGACCACCAAAGTCTCCCAAGAATCAGGTAGAGTCATCAGCAAGAAGATAGCCTTGAGCTTATCTTCAAAAGGGGGCAAACCTGAGTCCTGTAACTGAGATAAAGTACCTGTAAACAACGACAAGTGCTCTGCAGCGCTCTTGGACTCATCTAACTGCATGCCAACAAGTTTCCGCATCAAATGCACCTGATTAACTGGGGTCGTATTCTCATACGTTGCCTTCAATTTCTCCCACAGCTCAAACGCATTCACAAGACCCTTGAGGTCTACCAAAATCTCATCAGAGACGGCCATTTTAATGTAGGTAATAGCCTTCCTGTTCAATGTAAGCCACGCTGCATCTGTCATATCTTCTGGCTTCTCTGCTTCAAGTGCCCTGTCACAATCTTTAAGGAAGAGGATTCCTTGAATCCTATCCTTTCAAAGATCAAAACCTGTTCCCTCAAACCGCTTGATCTCAAAGAGATTCTTGACGTCAGAGGAAGTCGATGCCATAGTTGCACAAACGAGAGGGCTTAAGTGCTGAAATTTTTGGGCAAACTGCACCAAAACCGAACTGTAGCCTCACCGCAATGTGCACAGCAACTCCAAAGGGTCACAGGAGCAAATCGAGCCAAAATATGCAAGTTTAGGCAAGAATAATCAATTCTGAATTTTCTGCGCAGAAAATTCAGCAAGCTGATTTTTGCCCAAAAACAACAAAAATGTTGTTTTCTACCTCACAAAGCGTACATAATGCAAAAGCACAGCCTTTGGGAGCATATGTAGGCAAAAGCCCCAATCTTTAGCATAAATGTGCAGCAAATTGACTCGAAATAGGCATTTCGCATCCAAGACTTGCTTAATGCTCGCAAATTACATCAATTAATACATTCCCCAATTGAAATACATCACATGTACATTTGCATAAACCTGCGCAAATCTGTAATTTGCTGTAAAAACCCTGTTTTTGACCTGTTTTTCAGCAAATTTGGCCGATGTAGGGTAGTAGGGACCATGTACAAGTGTTCCCACAACTTAATACATCAAGATAAAACCTGCACTTCGCTGTAATAACCTGTTTTTGACCTAAAAACAGCCTGTTTTGGGCTGTTTTGTCAATGCCGGCACCCGTAGGGACCCGGGAAACAAGGGGCTTCGCGATGGAAAGCAATTTTGTCGCGATAGAAAACCTTTTTACTTGCTGTCCAGCCACCTGCTCAGAAATTTGGGAAACCCTAGAGGCTCTGATACCAGTTGAAAGGGAGCATTGAAGGTGGCAGGTGATGCACAAGGTCCAATAGTGTGGTCTGGGGGCTGCAGCAAAGAGGCGTGAGCACACAGAGAGAGAGGCGTAGAAATGCGAAAAAGAGAGGGGGAGAGAGATCGTACGATTTGGGGGAAAAACGTTAGGGCTTATTGCCCTTTGGTATTCCCTTTTATTAAAAGTAAGGTCTTTGGCCCAAGTTCAATGTGAACTTGGCCAAGGACCTTTTAAAAGAAATCCTAAGCCTTCAAAAAGGCCATGTACAAAGATATACAAGAGTACATAGAGGGGGTCATTTAGGCCTGTAATCCAACATTGCTCCCCGTTGAATTTAGCTACTTCTTGTGCAATGCTCATGATGATGTGAAGGGGATATTACCTCTTGATCCAATTCAAGATTCAAGGGCAGTGTCTACCCTTTTACAACTCCAATTTGGTGTTTAATGTTGATTACAACAAGTTTACAAGCATGAATACACCAAAAACTCCAATTTGGTGTTTAATGTTGATTACAACAAGTTTACAAGCATGAATACACCTAAAACTTGCATAAAGCCAAGGATAGTTGGTTTTGTACCGGATGGTTGGGACATCAAACCAACTTTAAATTGCAATCTAAAGTGAGAGAGATCTCAGATCTGTATCGGATACCCAATGGTAAGTTTGAACCATCAATTGTACCAAAATGCAGTGATTAGTGTTAATTAATCACTAATTAGTGAGATTAATTCCCTGTTTTGTGTACAAAAAATAGAGTATACGAGAGGCCAGATCTGGTACCTTAGAGTTCAAATGAACTCAAATCCTTTCAAAGGCATCAATAGCAGTTAGTCTAGTAAAGGATCAAGCCCAAAAACATAAGATTTGACCAAATATTGAATGCTTAATCTCTGTTTTATCAAAGTCACTTGCAGATTTGATCCAGAGCTTGATGCCACTTCTCCTTGATGATTTCTGAAATCTGAGATCATAAGCGTGTAGAGCATCCTTGAAAACCCTTCGGACTGGCTTCACTGTCTCCAATTCCAAGGCGTGATGACGAATTTTCAGTTTTGCTCAGAAAAAAGGCGCCAGCAAGTTCGCGATCTCCCGGTTGCATTCGATGGCGGTTTGAAGAATTAGCGTGACAGGCTGATGCGTGGGGATGCTACCTAGGTGTGGCTAAGATATTTAAGGCTAATTTAAAGGCTGGAGGGAGATCAAGCTCCTCCACCAGTTGGGGGTGCAGAGGATTAGTTGAAAAGGACTAAAAATAAGGATTAACTCCTAATCTATGATTAGCAAGGTGATTAGGCTTAAAAATTAGCTGAATCCTAAGCTTGGCTCTGATACTATGTTAAGTTTGCAGCAATGTAATGAGCTATGGTGGATCAAATGCAAGAATCAACATAATTCGCAAGTAATTAGAAAGTGATTAAGGTAAGATTAGTACACAATTAATCTAATAGTATAATGTAGGCATGGATACTCAAAAACTAGCAAATTCTCATTAGACCAATGCCTCAATTTATAGCTTTTACATCCACAAGGTGCCAAGCACCTAATCCCACTGATTTTTTCTTGATTTGTGCCATCTCCCCTACATCTGGGGGCACCTTTTCCTAGAATCTTTCCACACCCCTATATTCACTCATGCTATCCTTGATTCTCTCATTCAGTAGATTCTTCTCACCTTTTCACTGCTATCCACTCAATTACAGACTCCCTTTTACAGTCTCTAGCTTAGGGCTTGTTCCCACACACACCCATTCACTTGCATATTCCAACAGGAACATGCTTGATGCAAAATGCATATAGAATATAGAGAGAAGAGAGAGAAAGAGTGGAGTATTCAGGATATTCTATAGTATAAAAAGGTGTACAAATCATAGCTAGCCATTGGCCGTCCCATCAAAAGGTGGAAACATCTAAACTAAAGTCTAATCTATGACCACATTCCCCAAGGAATGAGATGCTCAACAATGAATGAGTCTGGGCTTTATATAGCATTAGATGTTGCTGGTCGGCCAAATAAAACTGCTGTCGGCTTGTTATTATATCCACGACTAGCATAAAATGTTGCGTTGACATAAATTGTTACCGACCTTATCTCCATGCTCTAGATCTGCTGGCCGATTGGCTCTACATGCTAATCTTGCCCTAAATTTGTCGCCATAGCCTTGGGAGAGTTATGTCTACGTGGCATGCATGTGACATCCCCTTGTGCTAAACTTGATGACAGGATTTCAACTTCTATTCTTGGATGGCTGTCATCATCCCTTTGTCTCTTCTTGAAGTCCCTATGTTGTCCTTTCCTTCCTGGCAACCTTTTCACTGAAAACCCTGCCCGGTCTCCAAATCCTCTCCAAATCTCATGAAGGTCTATGCATCTGTTCCATCTTGTCTCCTTCATGCCCTGCCCCTGAACACTTTCTTTGGTCTTCCTTTCTTGAGTATTGAGTCTAGCACTCTCACTCCACCCCTTGGAGGATCATCCTCCCTTGGAACCATTGCGTGAAAGCCTTTCTTGACGTGCCCCAAGTGGCACCCGACTCACAGGACTGTCATTCCCCTTGTGGAACACCACCAACCGACTTGTTGGGAACTTCTTTTAGGTCGTGTTCGTTTCCTTGGAGTGTGCACCTTCATCTGGGACACCATCAGTGTCTAGCCTTGCTAAGCCTGATGCTGGGACAACGTTGATGCTTGATGCAAAACGCATATAGAATATAGAGAGAAGAGAGAGAGATTGCTAGGTATTCAGTATATTGTGTAGTTCAAAAAGGTGTACAAATCATGGCTTGCCATTGGCTGCCCCATCGAAAGGTGGAAACACCTAATCTAAAGTCTAACCTATGACCAAATTTCCCAAGGAATGAGATGCTCAACAATGAGTTTGGGCTTTATATAGCATTAGATGGTGCTGGTCGACCAGATAAAACTGTTGTCAGCCTGTTATTATATCCATAACTAGCATAAAATGTTGTGCTGACATGAACTATTGTTGACCTGATCTGTATGTTCCAGATCTGCTGGCCGACTGGCTCTACATGATGATCTTGCCCTAAATTTGTTGCCAGTCTTGGGAGAGTCATGTCTACATGGCATGCACGTGACACTCACTCTGCTTAAACAACCCTTGACCTGCTCAAAAGTATTGCGAGAAAAATCCTAAGAGGCGATAGAGACTTTGATTACTTGTAGAGGCTCTGAACAAACCATTTGGCTAAAAGATAATCAGCGGGCCAAAAGTTGATATGTAGGCTACTTTTTGTCCACGACTTTGTCGCATATTCCTCAATTGTCTCAGACTTCTTCAATGGAATGGATTAGACTTTCTAAAGTAGTTGCACGGGGGGAGGGGGTGATTTTATCTGTCCGGAACCTATTCAGAAATACTACCTTTAGAGCATCAAAAATGTTGAAATGAGAAGGTCCATACTGAGCATACTAATCCATTGCAACATCTTTGAGTGTGTAAGGGAGCTATTCTACTTCACCCTATCCATTACTATTGGCATATATGCTATGAGTTATGCCCAGTGTTGCCAGACGTTTCAGAAACGGCAGGTATGAAACGGGTTTCATACGTTTTGAAATGTTTCATAAAAGGTAAGAAACGGGTACAAAAAGGTTTCATACAAAATAGAAAAAACATGTATATTTTTAACTTGAAATATACAAAAGAAAAAACTGTTGACGTAACTTATAAGAGACCACATTGAATTCATTTCAATAAAAACAAAATACATGTAAGATATGATGATATCACAAATCACGTGGGTGATCACTGATGACTAAACAGAAATCAAAAGGATCACCACGTGGGTGATGAGTCATGACTCAAAATCCAAGATCAAAATAAATAACGTGTCCAAAGTTCAAACTAAATAACATGTCCAAATAAAATGATACTGGCAGGTGCTAGCTACTATCTGCATCCTCATCCTCATGCTCATCCTCATCTGCATCTTCTGCCTCTGCAGCCTCACTCTCAAGGTCACTGCCGGTAGCCGAGTCCTCAAATGCCTCATCCTCTAGAGGTGCAGGTGCACCACTAGTACTAGCCTCTCGAGAAGATCGTGTAGTGCGAGCCGGAGCCATGATCTCCTCATAGAGCATAGAACCACCTGCAACACCACCTGCAACCTCACCACTGGTATCTTCCTCTCTGATACTGCGAGTCCTCTTGGAGACACTTTGACGTGCTTCAGGCTCTCCCAGATTGGGGATATCCTCAAGGGGGATACCTAGTTGCATGGCCTTCCAAGCCTTGAGGCTATCATAGATTTCTTGTGGCACATGCTTACATGGCCCAATGCCAAAACCCTTTGTTTGTGACAAATGTGCCTTCAGCCTGGTGACACTGCCATGGTGCTTATCAGCACAAAAGTTGCATTTCCACTTTCCGGAGCCCGAGCCACCATATCTAGACTCGAAGGTGACATTGTTCCAAAGAGAATCACCTGTTCGAGGCATCCTACAAGGCGGGGATAAATGCAGATTGTTGGCCCTGCAAGTGCGACACAGAACATAAACTAATCTCATTATATGATTCATGATTTTAACTGTCATCTTGGCCAACAATAGAGCAAGGGGAAGAGAAGGTAGATAGCCTTAGAAGTCAAGCCTCAATAGAGCAAGGGTGGACCGTGGAAGATATGCCATAAATATTGATGGAAGAGAAAAAAGTGTGCTGCTTTGTGAGTTGTGCAGAGAAAACCAACATAAAGCAAAACATGACATTACCCCTTTGGAAGACCTCCACAAGGCCCAAGGACACCAAGGAGCAGGCGGGCTGACACGAGCGATGGAAGGCTGGCACACAAATCGGCGAAGTCACAGGCGGCCGCCACTGGGAAACGTGAACGAAGTGCGCCATACGATTCACGAAATGATTCGTTTTTTAAGGTGTTTAAAATATGCATGATGAAAAAAACGTGTTTCGTACGTTACGAAACGTTTCGTACGTTTCGAACCTGTACGAAACGCGTTTCTATGCAACTGTGGTTATGCCACATATGATATGAGTAGTGCCACATGTGAACATGGGCTAACTAAGGGCACTTTTCTCCCTTTGGGTTTTTTCCCTTGGATATTAGGTGTGAGAGGACACCACATTTATTGTCTTTTGATATTGTGGGGTCAACCCTCTTTGCTCCACACATTGTATTCTATCTTTCTTTGAGCATCAATCACCAGCTCTCTCTTACTCTCTTGAGAGAGCATGTTGCTGTGTACTTCTCTGTGTGTGCCTCATTTCAATGCAACCCTAACCCAACAGTGGTATCGGAGTTGGGCAGGGTTCCCTCTTCCATTGCCAGCGCCTCGTTCGTCCACTGCAGGTTTCTGTCCACCCTGCGCGCTTCCATTGACTCCAGGATTCCGTCCGTCGGCTGCAAGGTTCCGTCCGAGCTCCCTGCGGCCCATGTGGGGAGGGCTCCACCACCGCTCCGCCACCTAGCTGAGCTCGGTGGCGGTTGGTTGAGCCCTGCCGCACTTTGCCCTTACGTGGCAAGGGCCATTTTTTGGCAAAAACTTGGGTCTAGTTTCCGCTGCTGTGGACATTCCGTCGCCCAGCTGTGACGGTTCCGTCGTCGATCGCGTTTGATGCCCGAGTTCGTGCCATCGCCGACTTCGTGCCCGTTTGGAGTTCGTGCCATCGTCGACTTCGTGCCCATCGCCTGTGCTCCTTGACACATCTGTAGCTACGTAGGCTGTCTGCCATCTATGCAACGCCCGCTGTCGGACTACAATCTCTGCCACACTGTCTATAGCAGCGCCTAGTTGCTTTCGACTAGTCCAGTTGCCTGCAATAGGCCGTCTACAGCCCATCAGTACGTCTGCAGTCTGCCGCCTCCCGCCAAGGCCACCGGTTGATGCCTTTTGTTGATTACCGGCTGTTGCCTCCTGTTGAACCAGCCCGTAGTGGTAGCACAATAACCCTTGCCCCAAATACAAATTTAGGGTTCCCGCTCAAAGGTAATCAAATTTTGCTTTAATTCATGGGGCTTTTGTGAATTTATTGCTTCATTGCAAAAATCAAGTGCAGGCAGCAGTGCAGGGCAACATTAGGGTGCAGGACACAAAAAAATTTGTGCTTAATTACACAATTACAGTAGCCTTGTATTCGGGGCAAAACATTTGCACAAGACTTTGTGGTTGCCTGGCATTGCACTCCGGTGCGTTTGGGATTTTGCTTACAAGTACTTTTTATAGCATATTTGTTTGCACGTGTTTGCATCTCTCTTGCAAGTGATTTCAGCATATGGTTGGAAATATGACCGATATATTCGGGATTTTGTTCCAAGAGGACAAATTGGATGGCAGTAATTACTCCCTCTAGAGTTTCATGGTTAAGGCCAAAGGATTATGGGGTTATGTGTCAGGTGAAGATGTATGCCTTGTCGATATAGCACCTAACATGCCTGGCCATGGTGCTCAACAAGCTATAGTATCCACTCCTCCCTCACAAGAGCAGAAGAGATGGGATACTCGAGATGCCTAAGCAATGGCTTTGTTTGCTTTGTCAGTAAAGCGATCAATCATATCGCAAATTCGGTCTTGCAGGACCTCACGACGAGCTTGGGATGTACTTGAAACCATGTATCAGGCAAAGAATGAGGCCAGGGTTGCATTTCTCAAGAAAGAGCTTGAGAACTTGGACATGAATGAAGGTGATAGTATGGCTGATCATCTTATGAAGATCCAAGATCTTCGGGAGCAATTGCTCAATATTGATGAGGTCATTTTCGAAAAGGAGTTGTTTCCAGGATACTATCATCTTTGCTAGAAACCTGCTTGAACTTCACACATCGCTCACTCTATCTATGCGGGGAAACCCAGAACCAATTTTGTTTGAAGAGTTGGTTGGTTTGTTACTACAAGAGGAACAGAATCGAAAGAACAAATCTTCTAGCATGCGTGGTGATGGCACTTTTGCTCCCGAGGACAAGGGCAAGGAAAAAGCCAAACATAGTTTTCAGCCAAAGGCTGATTGGAGACAGTCTTCACAAAAGGCTAAAAATGATGTAGGCAAGCCCAAGAAAATGGAAAAATGTCACTACTGCAAGAAGCCAGGTCATTACTTGAATGAGTGTAGAAAGAGGCTTGCAAAGGAGAAGAAAAAGGAACGTGGCATGGTTGTAGATTCTTCTTCATCACCTGTAGGAAAAGATGATGCATCAATAAATCTTGTGCAGGATGAGTGGACTTTAATTACTTGCAGTTATGATGCATCATTGGAGCATACGTCTCTCAGTGTCAATGAAAGACACGACACATGGTACTTTGACAGTGGTGCTTCTAAACACATTACCTCACAGAGGGATTTATTTAAGACGCTTATGGCTGCCCCTAAAGGCAAGCGGGTAACATGTGCAAACAATTCTTCTTATCGAGTTCAGGGTGTTGGTGAGGTGATCCTCACAATAGCAGATGGTGTAGACTTATGTCTTCCAGCTGTATTTTAGGATTAAGAAGAACTTGTTGTCCGTCTCAAGAGGATATAAAGTCAACTTTGAGGATGACAGATGCAGAGTGAAAGACCGTGAAGGTGGCTATGCATTAGTCACTTCCGGCACATTGTTACCATGGGTTATATCAGCTTGACAGGAGAGAGCATGATGCTCATGTGGTTACCACTCTTACACCTACCATGAGGCATAATTGTGGCATGCCAGGTTTGGGCATGTGAATTATGGCAGTTTGATGCTATTGCAAAGGCATAAAATGGTACAGGATATGCCTCATGTAGAATTGCCACCAAAACATGTATGTTAAGGGTGCATATTGGGTAAGATGCACAGAAATGCATTCCCAAAAGATGGATCAACAAGGGTTGGAATTACAGCTTGTGCACATTGATGTGTGTGCTCCTATGCGGACACCATCTTTTGGAAAGCATCTACACTTTGTAACCTTTATCGATGACTACTCCACATTTGCTTGGGTGTATCCCTTGAAGGCCAAATCTGATGTATTTATATGTTTTTAGCATTTTGTGGCACAAGCTGAAAATCAAACAGGTTGCAAAGTGCAGACCCTCCGTATAGATCAAGGGGCGGGGGGGGGGGATACATGTCCATTGCTTTCAAAGCATTTATGGCAGAAAAAGGCATAAAGCGTCAATGCACGATGCCATATTCTCCTCAGCAAAATGGTGCCATATTCTCCTCAGCAAAATGGTGTTGCTGAGAGAAAGAACAGGTCTTTCATGGAAATGGCTAGATGCATGGTTAAAGGCAAAGGATTGCCTCACAAATTCTGGATGAATGTGTGCTACACGTGTTGAATAGATGCCCTACCAAAGCATTGAAAACCATTACGCCATATAAGGCCTGGCACGAAAGGAAACCTAAAGTTGATCACTTCAGAGTTTTTGGATGTGTAGCATATGCACATGTACCTCGGCAGTTGAGAGGTAAGCTTGATGACAAAGCAGCTAAGTGCATATTTGTGGGTTATAGCAGTGGCAGTAAAGGCTACCATCTCTTTAATTCTTCCACACAGGATTTTGAAGGACTCCTCCCGTTGGGAATTGATGGTTCAATAGATCAGCCATCAACTTTGCCCAATAGACAGCATTTGGGTACTGAAAATCAGCCCATGAATGAGCTCATTACACCTCAAAATGTGGAGGAAGCATTACAGAAAGAACGGACAGCAACGGAAGAGGCTAGAGCTGTGTCTCGTTGGTTGCTCCGTACTTTACAAGAGAGCAAACTTTCAGCTCCACTTGGTAGCAGGACTAGGGTTGGTTCATGTAATCCAAGAGAACACGTAGATGTTGCTTGCATAAGTACACTTTGTGATGGAGATGAGCCAGATTCATTTGAAGAGGCTCATGAGGATGAGCATTGGATGCAAGCCATGCAAAATGAGATGGATTATATCCATAAAAACAGAACTTGGGATTCGGTAGACTTGCTTGCTGGCAAGAAGCCCATCGGCACAAAGTGGGTTTACAAGTTAAAAAGAAAGTCTGATGGTACCATTGACAGGTATAGGGCCAGGCTAGTGGCCAAAGGATATGCCCAGCAAAAAGGCATTGATTATGATGAGACTTTCGCACCTACTTCTCGTATGGCCACTTAGATGTGTTGTTGCATTGGCTGCCATCATGGATGGAATGTGCATCAGTTGGACATAAAATCAGTAGGAAGAAGTGTATGTAAATCAACCCATTGGTTTTGTGATGCATGGTCATGAAGACAAAGTATGCAAGCTTCGAAAAGCACTTTATGGTCTCAAACAAGCTCCTCGAGCTTGGTATGAGAAAATACATGCTTATTTGAAATTTTGACCACGCAGGGATTTCACAATAGTTCAACAGAGAGCATCCTCTATGTGAAAGAGGATCATGGCACTTTGATTATGCTCATTCTTTATGTGGATGACATGTTGCTAACGGGAAATGATATGGATAAAATTTCAGCATTCAAAGCTGAATTCAAATGTCATTTGAGATGACAGATTTGGGATGGTTGCATTATTATTTGGGCATACAATTTGTGCAGACAAATGTTGGGATTTATGTACACCAATCAAAGTTCATTCAAAAGCTGTAGCACAAATTTGGCTTCCAAGATTGTAAGCCCATATCTACTCCAATGGAGCCAGGGTTGAAATTGAGCATGTATGATGTTGGAGAACCTTTTGATATGAGTGTTTACAGCCAAGCAGTGGGTTGCCTCATATACTTATACAATACACGCCTAGATATTCAATTTGAGGTTTCTCGGTGTAGCAAATTTATGCACAGCCCAGGTACAAAGCATTGGCAAGCAGTGAAGCGGTCGAAGCTTTCCGCAAAGCTTTAGGCTTACTCTCCTACATAGAGTGATGTGCTCAGATCTTGTACAGGTTCACATTGCCACTACAGGGGGGGATTTATTGGCATATATGCTATGAGTTATGCCACATATGATATGAGTAGTGCCACATGTGAACATGGGCTAAGCAAGGGCACTTTTCTCCCTTTGGGTTTTTAATCTTGGATATTAGGTGTGAAAGGACACCACATATATTGTCTTTTGATATTGTGGAGTCAACCCTCTTTGCTCCACACATTGTATTCTATCTTTCTTTGAGCATCAATCACCATCTCTCTCTCTCTCTCGCTTGCTGCTGTGTACTGCTGGGTGCGCGCCTCATTTCTATGCAACCCTAACCGAACAGTTACCATTTGATTAGAATGGCAAACTATTTGGAACACTGCAATATTCGTATCTGGATCTTCCTCTTTCTCCCTTAAACTTGGAGGAATTGGCCTTAAATGGTTGTTGAGTAGGAGGTAGATTCGTCATGCTAAATAGAGATATGCTCCTGAAAGTGGTTCCATTGAGGCTTCCTCGGGACTGCATATTATTGGCTTTGGTGATGTCATGAAAGAATTCCCCTTCATTATGTTTGAGGCTTTAAGTTTGACTGATGGGGCTCCATTTGGCTCCACCGACTATGAATGTGCATCTCAGTTTAAGGATCTAAACTACTGGATTGCTTTGCCTTCAAGACAAAGACCAAATGCACAGATCTTGGTGGGGTCATCAAGTCTCCTGTGAACTTCATAAAAAGGCCAAGTCCTTAAGGGAGCTGAAAAGAAACGCTTTGCTCACCTTGTGAGTTTTCACTCTTTGCAAGATACTTCCTATTCTAAGGATTTCACATGGTGTAACAGGAAACACCCTCCTTAGCTTGGAAAATGTAGACTTGATAGGATTTATTGTCATTCCAATCTTACTCAATCTGTCAAGGGTGGGGGTCGTTCAAGGCCAAATGGTAGCTGTACAATCAACGGACCTTTTTTTTCAGAATTTCCAGCTCAAGCTGATGTGGCTGCTTCAAAATGTGAACCGTGTCACATCATTCACCTTGCTGAAGTGGCTGCATCAAAATGTGAGCCCTGTCGCATCATTCACCTTGCTGAAGTGGCTGCATCATATTCTGAGCCTGTCGCCATCGTTCATATCTGAGCCGACGTAACCATCATGTTTTCCCTTCTCCAATTATACCAAACTCACAAAGGCTCTCACAAAGGCTAAGGCCCTCTAGGCTCAGACTCCCCCCAACCATGACGGCCAGGAAAGGCCAGCAAGGGGCCTTTCCCAGTCGAAAACCAGCTTGTGGCTGCTGCCGCTTGCTGGGTTTCCTCTCGGGAAAGGCCTCTTTCTGGCCTTTCCCTACTCCTTCACTGCTGTCAGCACCCAAGTTTTTCACTCCCTTGCCCAATCTGCCCATTATCTGTTCCTTCTCTCCTCTAATACTAACAGGGTGTGCTCTTCCTAGTTTCACACAGACCCAAATTTCTTCCGAATTCTCTCTGTCCAACAAGCCATTCACAATATATGGCAAAAGCACGTCAACACTCATATATATCCATCACATAGTTGGAATTGTACTCTGAAAGAAACTTAGCAATTTCGATTTCCACTATATATATATATATTGTATATATATATATATATATAAAGCAGATGCATGACATTGGGGCTAATAGCAAAGGGGCTCCAAATACAAACTTCTTTCTTCACTGGAGGACAAAGCAAACCTTGGGGATGATTCTGTTCATTGCCGAGTTGATTGAAGTTAGTCAAGCCCTTAAACATATAGAAACCATGCAATTCAAGTTGTACACCCACACTTGGTGGGTAAGGCTTTACTGACAGACCGTCCAAAGCTACCTATGCTCTCCTTTAGAGAAAAGCTTCCAAAGAACTCATCCCTCTTAAAAACGTTGATTATACCCACACTGCCTCTGACAGTCAATAGTATTTTTCTTCTCCCACCTAAGCTTCTCTAGAAATCATCAATACAGAGAATAGACAGTTCTTGCCTTTGAGCTGATTGCCATTTGCAGTCCAAGATAGGGTGGCTATCAAGAAAGAGAAGACCTGCAGAGGAGCTGAAGATTTAGTTGTGTAGACTTCAGTCGCTTTGTGAGCAACACATTTAGTATTTGAGTTATATTTTCTTTTTCCAAAATAATAAATAAATTCCATCACTCCCTCTTGTGATAAAGCTCCCTGGTACTAGTATGTATGTGCCACTCCAAGCTTCTCTCTCTGTCTCTCTCTCTCTCACCACACACACGCACACACACACTCAAGACACTGTAAGTTCGTATTATAACAAATACATCCCATATGCAATCAATACTTGAGTCTAAACACATCTCATTTGCAACTAAGTTGAAAGTAGGGACAAGAATGGCCATTCCCTCACTAAAAATAAATAAAAAATATCCCTTGCAATACCCCAAAAAAAAAAGTCAAGTATATCCCATGGTATGCAAAATTTTGAAATTAATCAATAATAATAAAATGGAGGAATATGCTTTTCAATCACATGTCACATGCATGTCATGATCATGTTGAAAAGTTGGATATGCCATTAAAGGCCTTGGAGTGCAATATATAATCGTAAGAAGAGAAAAAAATGTGTGCTTTTCTTGATGATAATTTTATAGTTAGCAGAGGGTATATACATAAACAAAAGTCCAAAGGAAAAAACAAGGTGAAAGCAATCTATGGGTATACATGCTTGTGTATCATTCATAGTCCACTTGGTAGTAAATTTCTTCTTGAATGGCTATAGGTTCACAAGAGTTAGAAAAAATGGGCTTTGGTGTGATGCTTTAGCATGTTAGTTTGGTGTAATGGCCTTTACACACTTACCATAGGATGAGAAAGAATAAAATCTCTACCGCCCACAGGCATTTGTGGCCACATATGAACCCTTCTACTCTTGAATTAGCAAGTATGGAGGCATTCTTGGCCATGTATGAACCCCTTTACTCTCTTGGATTCGAGTCCATGTAATTAGTGTTCTTGCCCTTGTACAACCACTCCCACCAAAAGCCTGCCTTTCTTGCACCTTGGTCTATGAAAGCCCTTATTTCAGCCATTATGTATGTGCCACTTTTTGTGAACCTCTGGTAGGCTCTCACTGTGTGGGCACGCCAAATTGAACCTTAGGGCTTACTATAATAAGTATGAATTAATTTATGTTTTATGGGCGCCTAAACCTTAGACGTAGTCTCTTAGTGGCGTCTCTTATATTGATTTGGTGATGGACTCCCCTTTTCCTGACTTCCTCTGGCCTTAGCAGCCTGTAAGCAAGCGCCCCTAGTAGCCCACCTACAACGGGCCCCACCACATAGATCCACAGGTGCTTGAAATTCCAGCTCACAAGTGCAGGCCCCAACACCCTTGCTGGGTTTATCCCACCTCCTGAAATTGGCCTGCAAACCACATCACCTTTAATTAATCATTGTTTGCTTTATAAAAAAATTATTACACAACTTCACATTACATCCCCCCCAGTATATATATATATATGTATCAGTGCTGATTACATGCAAGATTTCTGCTACTCTCAGAGATTTTAGGACTTAATTGACAGTGCTTGCTTTTATGTCCATTTGCATAGCTTACCCAACAATCATGATATCTATTGCAATGATGGCACCCACAGACAAGCCTGCAAACTCTCCAATCTGCAAAAAGAAAAAGAAGAGTCATATTGTAGAACTAAAAGCAAAAAAATAGTTAACATACATACATGCATGCTAATCCATGTTTGGCGAGAGTGCGTAAACGCGCACGTGCCCACACACACAGGACTGAGAGGCTGAAAATAGATAAGAGGTAAATTAAGTTGAGTGGTTAACTCTAATAAGAGCTAATTGTGATAAGAGAAGAGATAGAGATATAGCTGAGGTTAAGAGAGAAAAATTTGATGAGAAAGAGATGAAGATAGCTTGTGTGTGCATCAATGGATGGTGCCTTGTGGGATATACCCCACCTGTGCCTCTCTAATGCAAGGTATTGGGTTCAAATCTACCCTAGTGGCATAAAAAATTCAATACCCTCTCTCATCAAAATTTTTTTGAAAGTGTGTAATTGATGGTGAAGTGAGTAATGACTTACCGCCCGGGTATCAGTGGACACGGACGAGGCCACGAAGAGGAGGAGGAAGCCAGCTAGAGTCTCGGCTAGCACGGCCTGTAGAGTCGTGGTGGGGGGGGTGACAACCACACGCCCCCATATGGGCCTAAACACCACCTCTAGCACCAAAGAGGCCATAATGCCCCCTATCAGCTGGGCACACACATACAATGGGGCCTGCCCATCACATCCATCCATCCATCCACAACATAAAACCAAGAATTGTATTTAGTGATCACATAAGTACCTGCCATGCAATGAGTTTGCATGTGCTCTCTTGTTCAAAAATTGCTAGAAAAAGAATGTGCTTACCAATTGAAGAGGGAAGTGCCTTATCGCCGTGTACGCGACAGTGACTGCTGGATTGATGTGTGAACCTGATACATGGCCTAGTGTGAAAATGGTCACCATGACAACCAAACCCCCTATAAGAGACGTTGCCAATGTGGACACAACCCCATTGCCGTATGTGTTCACCCTCACTGCCAATATTGTCAACACCACCATGAAACTGGCCAAAGCCTCCCCTGCCACCTGCTTGATCGTAATTAAGAAGATTAATCACAAGCTTTTTGAGCTTCACTATCTTGCCACATTTCAACTGATCATGAATATTTAGAGCTCTATCATGCCAAAGCCTTTAATTACTAGCCACATTTCAACTAATGAGCTTAATCACTTGCCACATTTCAACCAATCACAAGCTTTCTGGCCTTAATCACAAGCTTACTATTGGAATCAGATTAATCACAAGCTTAATTACTTTTCCACATTTCAACTAATCAAGGATTTTAAGCTTCGTTCTTTTGCAACATTTCGACGAATCATTAGTTTTTGAGCTTAATCAGTTTGCCAGGTTTACGAATCATAATCTCTTGCCAAATGCTCAGACGTTGAAATGCCAACTTTTGAAGCGTAGATGCCCCAAACTTTTGAGCTTAATCACATGCTTAATCACAAACATTTGAGCTATTCGCGTGCCGAATCACAAACAATTACAAGCTTTTATGCCACATTTGAACTATTTACAAACTTGTAAGCTTAATCACATGCTAACTGGAGATAATGAGAGGCATTTCAAATTAATTACTTGATATAACTAAGGCACTCACAAAAACAGCTTAACAATTAGGTAAGGCACTCAAATAACTAAGGCGCTCACAAAAACTGCTTAATAACTCTCTTTTCCTTGATTTTTTATTGATAAAATTTTTAGTGGCTATTATGATTCTGAATACTTCTGTAATGTAATAAAACAAAAGCACTAACAGTGGTCAGAATAATTAAATAGCACTTATCAAAAGTTGAATGATTAGCAAAAATAGAATCCGATTATAAAATAACTAAGTAGTTGAATTATGATATAATCAATAATCAAAGCCCATTCCATTCATCCCAACTATAAAATCATTCGTCAAAAAAAAGTATATATAGTTTTAGACTATTATTTTTACTATTTTTGCCCTTGCCATAGCATTCATTCACTTGTTACTCTTTGTGGCGTCTCATTTAAAGAGTGAAAGACAAGCTTTATTTTTTTAATTTTACTCTCTGTGGCCGTCTCATTTAATCACTCGTAAGAAAGGACAATTAAAGAGTGAAAGACAAGCTTTATTATTCAAATTTTAGTGTAAAGAGGGACAAAGAGAGGTCATTTGTATGATGAAAACGTATCTCTCTTTCTCTCTATCATTATTCAAAAATAGAAAACCCCATCAATATGGGTCCCAAATGGTTTTTTCTATTAATTAGTTGGGGAAGCAATCAAAACACCCCTTTTTTCCATATTTTTCTGGGATTTTTTCCAGCCCTTTTGGTATTTTACCAGTCGGCCAACTCCTCTGCTCCAGTCGGCCAGCCCTCCTCACCTATAAATAGGTGGGGCTGGCCTCTTATCATTCATTCAGTCTTGTACATATTTTGCTCCCTCACTTATGAGACTTGTAGAGTCTCTTGCTTGGGACTGTTTTGCTTCAGTATATTCAGCATAGTTTTCTCCATATATCTCTCTCTCTTGCACTCTCTGTTCAACACATTCTAGTGCCACTCTGCTTCCGCTCTGTGCACTCTTTCATGTAGAAGCAGGCGAGAGAGTGTGTGAGAGCGCATGTGTATGCGTGTGTGTGTGTGTGTGAGAGAGAGAGAGAGAGAGAGAGAGAGAGGTGAATCTACACATATGAAAAGAGAGAGGAAGAAAGAGAGATGTGTGAATCTACACATATGAATGTGCACACACATGTACACATACATGTTTATAGTAATGTTTATCCCAACAAAGCATATGCACATCTCACACTATGGGTGTATTCACACATGTGGTCACTCACATATTCGAATATAAGCTCACAAGTTGGTACATAGTGCAATTGAAATATTATTTCGAGGTGATTGCCAAGTTTTGTTTCTACGCGTAGATCCATGACTTGCGTGCTCTCTCTTGTCACATGCTCTCTCTTGCATCACATGGCAAGAGGAGAGTGGATGCCTGTGGTGGCAAGAGAGGGGGAGAGCTATCACATGGTGTAGGCGGCCACTCAAGCAGCAATGCAGGAAACTAAACCCATATCTACTATGTGGCAAAAGAGAGCACAAATGGAGATGCCTACGACAAGAGAGGGGAAGAGCTACCACGTGGAAGCATTGTAGGCAGCGGCCACTCGAGAAGCAATGCGAGAAACTAATCCCATATCTACCACATGGTAGACATAAGAGCTCCTCTCAAGCCACGTGCCACATGGCAACAGTGTAACGCGCAGGCCACACCAGCGCGGGTCACACTTAGATTGAATATTTTCAAACAACCCAACAAAAAAGCTAAACAAAAAAAAAAATCAAATCGTTAAACGAAATTATTTGTTCACTTTAATCGAAGTTGCAAATTTCATAATTAAATGATAACAATTTGTGCATGAAAATCCAACCTTTCTGACGAGTGCAATGACTTCCTCTCGCAGATCTGCTGTTTGTGTTGCCTCCTCCTCCTCCTCCTGCTCTGCAACAGGGTTCTCCACATCCCCGTCGTATGAAAGCAGAGATTGTGCGAGACTTTCATTTCCCTCCAGTGTGAATTCAACAACTCCAGCCGCATTTTCTCCCATTAAATTTGCCCTAACCTCACCACTAAACGAGCCTTAAACAAGGTGTTACAATAACAAAAAAAAAAAAAAAAGAGGCTCACAAATGACTCAGTGGGCTTCAAAACGACCACACAATTATGCCGAAATACGAGATTAATCACTCCAATTAGCGAAAAAGCAAGCTGACAAAAGATACGGGCTTCAAAATGACTGAGGATTTAGGCAGGAAAGGCGATGATGAAGCGGTTAAACACTTGATTGAAGCTGATTCCTAATCTACCTAAATTAGGATTAAACAAAAATAGATTTTTTATGCAGAGAGGAAGAGAGAGGGGGGCGAGAGAGACTATGAGTATAGTAGTAGAATGGAAGGCTGAGAATTGAGCAGGCTATATTTAATTTTTAAAGAAATGTGGAATTTATATATACATATACTCTCTTTTTTTGGCCAAACCCTTTACACTTGTTAAGTTGTGAAAGACACACTGGAAACGTGAGAATTGCATTGGTTTAATAACAGTGGCTTGTTGTTGCTCGTGGGCACTGCTGCAAGTGCTGGGTCACACGTGAATGACTCATTGTTCAGCCTTTAATTTCTTTTAAAGGTGTTTTTTTTTGGGGGAGAAAAAACCTTAGTATTAAAAGAACAAGGTTTTTTTTAAAGGTGTATTTATTTTAATTCTTCACAGTCAATTGATAAGTTAATTAATTTTTACAATCATGAAATGTGTGGAAAGTTTGTACCCTTGCTAAGATTCGAATAATAGATATTTCTTTTCATCTATGCTTTGTGTTTATTTATATGAAAGATGCGTTATATAGGTTCTACTTTTTTAACATTTTGTGTTCTTCTAGGTTTCAATTAGTTTGACTTTAATAAAAGATAAGTGATGGATCAAAGATAATATTTTTATATGAGTCTATATTTTAAGTTGCATTTTTTGAGTCGTATAATTTCTCTATAGAAATGATTCCAATTTATTTATGCAAAATTGGGTCCAATATGAATACTATCTGGCTTGTTTCTTAAGAAAAACTTTCATATGAAAAAAAAGTTTAAAAGCGAACTTTGAGACAATTTGCTTTCACTCTCTTTGAGAGAGAGAGAGAGAGAGAGAATATCTAAACTCTTTGTGTGTGCATGTGTGTTTGCACCTAGCCTAGGCTAGTGTGACCACTCTAGATCATGTTTTTTAAGTAGTTGGATGATGTTTGTCTGATTATTAAATGATTTTTTAAATTTGTTAGTTAATGTTTAATTCTCATATTAGTTAAATAATGTTTAATTTTTTAAAAATAAACTAAAATCATTTGTTAGTTAATGTTTAATTCTCATATTAGTTAATGTTTAATTTTTTAAAAATAAACTAAAATCAAAATTAAAATAGTGTGCACACTTGGGCCTAATTTGGTCCATTATGAACACTTATGTTTGATTTATTAGGGCTCTTGTGTACACTTCATCTTTTTTTTGGGACATTGTGAAGACTCTAGTCATATCCCCATAAACATTATAAATACTCTAGTTCTAACTCATCTCTAGTTTATTTATGTTTGATTTATTAGGGCTCATGTGTACACTTTGTCTTTTTAGGACATTCTGAACACTCTAATCGTAACTCCTCTCTAGTTCACTCATGTTTGATTTATTAGGACTCATGTGTACACTGTCTTTTTAGGACATTGTGAACACTCTAGTCTTATCCTCATGAACACTCTAGTCTTTTTGGGACATTGTGAACACTCTAGTCTTGTCCCTGTGTGAATACTACGAACACTCTAGACCGAATCCCTGTGTGAACACTATGAACACTCTAGTCATAATCCCTGTGTGAGCACTATGAACACTCTAGTCCTAATCCATGTGTGAACACTATGAACACTCTAGTCTTAACCCCATGAACACTATCTTTGTTGGGACATTGTGAACCCTCTAGTCCTAGCACTCTGGTCCCATCCTCGTGTGTTCTTATTAAGGCTAGTGTGGGCACTTTATGATGTAATTGGCATTTTAGTCTATCCTATAATGGAGGCATTATTTACTTTGTCATGTAATGGGGCATTGTGATCACTCTAGTCTATCATGTAATGGAGGCATTATTCACTTGTCATGTAATGGGACATTGTGATCACTCTATTCTATCTCGTATACTTGATCCTTTGGCCTAGTGTGTGGATTTATAGGGTGGTGTGTGGACATCCTAGGCTTTTTGTATGCTTTTTTGGAATTAATGTGCATAATTTGTCTCTTTATTACGGGATAGTGTGAATGCTTTAAAAATATGACCCACATGATCAATCTGGAATGCTTTGAAAATATGGCCCACATGATTAGTGTGAATGCTTTGAAAATATGACCCACATGTCTGGACATAGTGTGTATTGTCATCCGGTGTGTACATCTTGAAGCATAGCGTATCTCATAGGTCAAGAAACCTTGTTTTTAAATTACTTCCATTGTCCTATATCATGTTATGGTTTCAAAAGTTTGATTGTTTAGAGAATATTTGAACAACTTGCATTCTTTCAAAAGTGTTTTCTCTTTTGAACTATTGAGTATGATTGTAGCACCACCACCTAGGTTTTAGTTAGGAGAATGGTCAAAGTTTTTGCACAAGGTTTAAACATAGATCTGAAAGAAAGTAACATCTAGATTAGCATAAGATTAGCTTAATTATCTTAGATTAAGGAAATCTTGAGAGATTAACACTAAGAACAATGAAAAGTAACTGTAATGATAGTTCAAAGATATCAAAGGGTGTCAAAAGGCATATCAAGGTTCAAAAGGTTCCAAAGTCCTAGAGCACATGCCTTTTATAATCCCAAGGCCCATGTGCCCTAATAGCTCATGTAAATAAACCTAAGCCCATGTGCCTAGGCCCATCCCATGTGCATCCTAAAAATACTTTGTTACAAGGAGCAAGAGCCACAGCCGCGGTGAGAAAGAGCACCGTTTTTTGAAGTCGCCAAACAGCCGTGTGAGAGAAAATTTTCTTTCATTTCATTAAACACCCTATGACCTTAAGGTTTCCTACCTTTTCACACTTTATGAAAAAAAGTGTTATGTCCACATCTTGGCCCTCCACACTCACAAACCTTTGGGACCCCTCTCCACTTGAGTTAAGCCTACATCTTTGGACTTCATATTTGCATGGGATATTCATGTCCTTTATTTTTGTGAGGTGAGATTCACACACTTATTGTTCTTGTGGAGAGCGCTCACACGCTTTGTGTTTTTTTTTAATGGACTTATTCACACACTTGGGGATCAGTTTTTGAGTAGTGATGCATCCATTGGCACGTTTGAGATTGGCTAATGATGATACTTCACATGTTGATGAGCATACAATAGTGCATGAGGAGCATAGATCTGAGTTCCTAGTGCTAGGTAATTCAGGCTACTCTTTTATATCTTTTATTCATGGGGATATCTTTGATTTTATCTCTACTCCTAGCTCTCATAGCATACCTAGTAGCATTCATTTGGGCTTAGCATATTCAGGCATTGCACATGAGCATAGCGCTGACTTTGTTGAGGTGAGACCTCATAGGAGAGAGGATTATCAATATGGATCTAGAGAGCTTTTCATTTGTCTAGATATCTACTTAGATCCATTGTTTTTTATTAGAGATAGATCTATCTTGGGATCTAGGTCATATAGGGGCATCATTGATTGGTATAGATCATTCCTATAGGGGTGACCTTAGTGATTTTGAAGATTCCAAGTATGGTGACTCTACTTACCTCTCATGTGTAGACACTCTATCCGTTTCCAATGAATGATGAGATCTATGGTGATCCTATTGATCATGCTTCTACCTTGGTAGATCATGCACACATAGAGGATCTTGCACTTGAGGATGTAGTGCATGGTTTGGATTGTGCTTCTACTCACATGAACATAGTGTATTGTGCCTTCGATTGTTTAAGTGGTGCTTTAGTGGGGACGACGACATTGGTTCACACTTGATCGTGCACGACGTTGACTTCGAGCTATGTTCTTTTGGCTCCCACAGGTGTCAACATGAGCCTATGTTCTTTGGGACTGAGACATTTTCTTATGGGTGCATTCTATGTAACTTTGGGCATATGGTTTTCGACTATATGGCACATCATTTTGATGCACCTATAGTACAGCTCAGTTGTTGCTGCATACACGATGGTTCTTTTGCGCCATGACCATTCCACATTCCTTCTAGGAGTGTTGATTCCACTTAGTGGATACTTTGGGTTTTGGATTCACACCATGGTCATGTGGACGGGCTTACGAGCTTTCCTTTTGACCCTGGTGCTACCATGACATCGATATCAAGGATCCCTGATGTGTACCTTACCTATCCGTTTGATCCTGGAAAGTTCACGACTAGCTTCGCCATCGATGGTGGTTCCTTAGCCTTTCCATTCGCACTAGATCGTATGGGACCACAATCTTGGATTCAGAGTGCCTTGGATTTCCTTTTGATCTAGGCGGGATCTTGCTTAGTCTCATCATCGATAGGAGTCCATTGACCTTTCCATTCGATCCGGACATTGTCGAAGAGCACCTTTTGACAGTGGAGTGGCATTACTTCATGTTTGACCCAAGTGGCTGCACACTCGTGGTGGGTGAGGGGAGATACGACCTACCCTTTCGACTCGGGTGGCTCGAGATCTATGTCCTTGATTGTGTGACTCTTCGGTTTTCCATTCGATCCAGGAGGCCTACACCGTCTATGTTACCACATTCTTCATTTCCACACTTGGATGTATATGGACTATATGTTCGATTTTTGGGTTTTGTACATAGCCTCTTGTATATGTATTTTTCATGTATGACCAACCTTAGATTTCGAGGACTGCACAAGTTTTGATGAGAGACAGCCTCAGTCCTTCATCAAATCCCCGAATATGTTTACCAATCCAATAATCTTGTTCCAAACCTAAATAGCCCTTTGAGAAAATAGGTGAAACCATCCTTTTCTTAAGCCATAGGGTCTCTAAGGTTTAACTTATTTGATCCTTTGGTTTCCGAATTTCTAAACCTAAACAGTCCTTGGAGTAAACAGGTGAAACCATCCTTTTCTTAATCCACGGGGTCTCAGGTTCAACTCTTTAGTTAGACCAATAATACGAGGCTACTAAAGGGGACACATACTCTTAATTTAGACTAAAATCACTTCTCTTAAGATCAAGGCTTTGAAACTTTGTGGATCAAAAGTTATGAGCCTGATAGTAGTGAAAGGCTGCCTATTGAGAGCAGACTTGCCCAGATGGCCAAACTAATGTCCATGCTCAGTAACTTCATGGGGCAGATTCCGATGAGGCTTCACAAGTGTGCAAAGTAATGGTTAGACTTACCACATACCAAATCTTGACCCATTCCAAAAAATTTTGCTATGTGTGCATATCACTCTAAATAGCTGCCTATTGGCAAATGGTGCGCTCTACTGTTTACAACTCAAAAAGTTGTTTACACCTAACCGAATTAGGGGCTTAATCAACTTAGAATTCAATACTATTAGGAATGGGAGTTTATTACATATCAAGAAGCTCAAGCGTATAAAACATCAAGCCATTCTAACAACTCTAGCTAGGGGCTACCCTTGGTAGGGAGGGTCAACACAAGCCAATTTTTTCAAGGGAAATGGCCAATTTTGATAATTTAATATTTTTGGAATGTGTCATGCTTAGAATGAGATGAGATCTAATACAAGGGTTCTTTAGTATTAAAAGGCCTTACAATACAAAAGAGACTGAATTCTAAGGCTCTATTTCGAGCCTTGGTGTAAACGACAAAAAGTTGTTCACACTTGGCCTTAATAGTGACAAGGTGAGCCTAAAAGTGGCCAAGATCATGTATATGGCCATAAAATAAGTTACACTAACTAGGGTTTAGATGGCTAGTTGATTGGATAATGGCATACTCGCTAACTATGGTTTAGATGACTAGATGATTGGCTAATGACATACTCAACAAGAAACAAGCCAAATATAGCCCATTCAGTATAAAGGCCCACCAAAAGGGATTCTTCCATAATTCTATTTCAGCTGAGATTTGGTATAATAATTTATTTCAATGCAGTATACATGCATACCAATTTTGACATTGGGTGGATATCTATAATATATAGCTACACTAATAGGCCCCTTAGGGGACTCAAAAAGGGCCAAAAGTTGTTTACACCTAGTACTTGGGAGGGCTTTTCGTACACTCGGATTGGGGTGTGCTTTTGCAAAGTCCCTCACATAATTTCTCAAAAATACCCAGTTTAAAGCATATAAGGCAAGGGTAAGGTGGTCAACCGAGCTCTAAACAGCTTCTTGGCAGTTTTTGGGCATCATTGGCCATAATTATCTATTATCTCCACACCTAGTATAAATTCAGTGCTCCCATGCCCTATTTGATGCACCCACTAGTATGCTTGTGCTGCCCATCATCTATTATTGATGCATACGAAACCTCAATAAAATTTAGACAAGTTAAACTACATTTTTGGGTAGGCAAAAATCAGATGAGCTGACCATGGTAAAGTTGTCCATGCCTAACAAAAAGGTCATTTTTTGTTCATCATCTTGGCGTAGGGGTGCACATGTATCTTCATCAACTTGTGAACTTGATGTATGTTCAATTCTAGAAAATTTTGAGCAATCTAGGCTTTTCATTGGACCCAAATACCTGTCCTAAAATAGTTAATGCTAGGTAATGGCCCTCAAACAATTTTCTTGTTCGTGCGTCATTTAAAATGAAGGGTAAATGACCTCATTTGGCTACATGTCTCCACATGTGTGCAAATCCCCCCCTAGAATAGGCACATGTCAAGTCTCAAAGCATTCCAAGAAAGTATGTGATATTTTCAAGATGTTCCAACATGTAACAAGGGCCGAGTTTTAACCAAATGCATCACCAAGTAAAAAGTAGATCACACCTAGTAAAAAAGAAACCCTACTAGTGTTAGATTTAGATATGGCTGAAAATGTATGCTTATAGGAACATGGACTAGTCCATGTCCAATATCAACTTCATCAAACATCTTGGGCTATGTGATGCACTAATAGGGATTTGGACAAACATGCCTACTATTTTTAGCCAATTGTCAACAAGTAAAGAATTATTCCCACTTGGAACTTTGAAGCACTTAAAACAACATGATCCAGAAATGGATTAATTGTGGCAAAGCATGTTCTCATGGTGAATCTGTTGCCTACGCTCGTGAGACAAGCACCCTTCACATGAGCTATCACATTAGAGGTGATATCACATACATGAGCTCATTGATTTTGTCATGTAAAAATTGTGAGACCCTACTCAAATAGCTACAACGAAAGACTAGCATAAAGGTAGATCATCTCACTTGGGGCCTCGTTGTACAACATTACACTAATGTGAGCTATTTCATCAACTTTCCCACGAGTGATATGGAATAGATTTCACACTAGGAAATGCGTATGACTCCTACAAGAAATTATCTCTCCATAATTTTCACACTAGGAAATGCGTATGACTCCTACAAGAAATTATCTCTCCATAATTTTCATAGATAGAAGCCATATCATTGACTTAGGGAGACTATCGATGTCATGTCCCTCAATAATGGTGCAGATGGTTCTACTTGGATATCCACCACTTTTGGAAAAACAAAATCCTATTTTTCCCAAGTTTTTCGTTTATTCAGGTCTACCCTGCCACCTCTGCTTCCTAGTGGCGTATCTAAGTTCTACTTCAACCAGATCCATAGGTAGAACCTAGACCCCATCTAATTCCATGGGTCTAGCCTACCGCCCTACCACCCACTAGGCCTATGGAGCCATCATGAACTCACACACCCATAATTGATATTCCTGATTCATTACTCACACACCCAACTGAAGCAATACAAAGATAGTTCATGCACACACCCAATTGAAGTAATGGAAAGAGAGTTCATGCACACACTCCATGGTAAACATTTCTTTAAACTTTAAGCTTTTATACATTAAAAAGTACTCAAAATGTGCATATTAAAAATCTTACAGGCACTATAAATATCATCCAATAAATAAAAGTAATATTTCAATTACCTTTTTATACCACTCCTCACACCAAGAAGATATGCACCACTAATACTCCAACTTGTGCTACCGTCAGGTGAAAATCCAGTCTCTCACATCCTAGTAAGACATAGGTCAACAAGAGCTGATTCTAATGGCCATATCCTTCCCAAGGCATAAGCATTCCAGGTTGCATGAGAGTCTTGGGTAGGTCTAGCCCATAAGTGCCTGGTATAGTACACGCCAAAGCCACCTCTGTCCTCACACTAGACATGTTAGGAGCACACCCACATCTACTTAGATGGGTCAAGGTCTGAGATGACCGTCTTCATGAACATGACTCACCACTTATCGCCCAATATCATATTAACTTGTGAGGTACCTTCACAAGTTTCACTAAGTATATAAATAATTCCACTAAGTATATTACAAACAGTATCCAAAGAATTATCAAACACGATCAAGCAACCATGCATTATGCATGCATCACGAAACAGGGTAAATCATCGCAAGTTCTGATAAGAGATAGCCTTGGTCCTTCATCAAATCCCCGAATATTTTTACCAATCCAATAATCATGTTCCAAACCTAAACAACCCTTTGAGCAAACAGGTGAAACCATCCTTTTCTTAAGCCATAGGGTCTCTAAGGTTCAACCTTATTCGATCCTTTGGTTTCCCGATTTCTAAACCTAAATAGTCCTTTGAGCAAATAGGTGAAACCATCCTTTTCTTAAGCCATAGGGTCTCTAAGGTTCAACCTTATTCAATCCTTTGGTTTCTCAATTTCCAAGCCTATTCTTTAGTTAGACCGATAATACCAGGTTGCTAAAGGGACACATACTCTTAATTTAGACTAAAAGCACTTCTCTTAAGATCAAGGCTTTGCAGCTTTGCTCATCCTTTTCACGGCTAAAACTAAACTTAAGTCATACACCTAGCCTTGAATTAAGGTTTTGGGGTCTGAAAGACACATAATCTTAATTTAGACTAAAAGCACTTCTCTTAAGATCAAGGCTTTATAGCTTCGCTCATCCTTTGGTTTTGGGGTCTAAAAGACACATAATCTTGATTTAGACTAAAAGCACTTCTCTTAAGATCAAGGCTTTATAGCTTCGCTCATCCTTTGGTTTTGGGGTCTAAAAGACACATAATCTTGATTTAGACTAAAAGCACTTCTCTTAAGATCAAGGCTTTATAGCTTCGCTCATCCTTTTTTGGGTCAAAACTAAACTTTAAGTCATACACCTAGCCTTGAATTAAGGTTTGGTTCATAGCACAATTCTTTGATGATCATTCCCAATGTCTCAAATAAAAACTTATGTGCGCTTTTGCCGCACAGGTCGTAGCTGGGGACTTGCCAAACACCGTATGCGAGCCACGAATGGCTGCAAGCATACAACCAGGAAGGCAAGCTCAAAACAGAATGCAAAAGGTGTGTCACTCACCGCTTAACTGCCGCCTTGAAGGATTCCCGTGTCGCAGCCGTGATTGAAGGAGGAGCAGCTGTCGCGCCGCTCTACCGCCTCGCCGTCGCCGCCGTGCCGTACACAATGCGCTCGATCGCTCTCTCACTCTCTCTCTCTCTCTCTCACACACACGCAGGAGAAGGAAACCAAGGAGATAAGGCAAGAGCACTCTTGTATTCACAACACATGAGAATGAGGATTTTAGGGTTACATTTGACTCTTATAGGTGACTTGGCCGTTCACACTTGGGCGCCCATACATGGCCGGCCGACCCTAACCCTTATCCTACTGATATTCAAGGTGCGCCTCTCATCGGCGATCACCCAATCCCTTCATCCTTAACCTATGGTGCCGACAAGCCCGGCCCATGACTCAGAATATTTAAATTAATGACGTAAAACATAGTACGTCTCAATGTCTGCCATGGGTTAACATGCCCCCCTTCCTGATGTAGATTCCGTCCTCGGAAGCTATGGTATGGTAAGCTCGAGAGGATTGTTGTGGTAGACCGTCTGCAAAACAGGGAAGTAGAGTGAAGGTATGCTGGAATTCAAAAGATATAAAGTGTATAAATTCAAGCATGTTAGACCACAATGGATGTTGCTATGAGAACTTAGTTTAAGGGTCACATGAGTGAGCTAGTGTAGTAAATTAACAGGAGTTTAAAATTATTAGAAGTAAATCAAGAGTTAGCAAGGTGTCAAAGGTTAATCAAGGTTTATAACTGGTCTAAGTCAAGGAAAATAACCAAGCTTAATAAATAAACAGATGACCACACTGTGTCTACTCTAAGAACAAGTTAATACCACGAGTCTAGGGACATAAGAAACATTAGAGTTCAGGAGCCTTTTGCCCTTTTTTTTTTTAAAAATGCACATGACAATTTTTACACACAATGGCGACCTTCCTAAGGCAAAACTAACATCGATCCTGGTACCATGTTTAACACAAGGCATTATCCAGGAATCTATTAGTTCACCTTAGGCAAGGCTACCCCCTACCAACCACCAAGGCATCGGTCTGGAGTAGAATACTCCTCGCCTACCAAGTATCAATAAGGCGATAGGCCAACATTAAAGCACATCATAGACTTGTATTGCCATTTATTGTAGGCTTTTTTTTTTAAAATTTAAATTTCTTTTGATCTTCGCTCCTGAACTAAAATGTGTTCTTACATCCTTTCGACAAGGGGTAAAAGCTATGTCCTAGAGGTCAACACACACATAGCCAGGTGTCAAACATTAAGATGGTTTGATCCTAGACCTAAGACAATCGTATTCCAAGGTTAACTAAAGACGTCATGCATTCTCAGGAATATATCCAATAAGGTTAAGCTCATTAATGATTTACACTAGCACGTCAAGAAACTTCACAAACTAAGTATTACATTGACAATTTCCATGTGGTCATGCATTATAGTTCATGCAATTAATTGAACAGAAAAAACGGAAGAGAGTGGGTATGGAAGAATTACACCTGTATTTTGGAGATCTCCTTGATTTGACGAGACAGCTTGCAATTTGATGTAAATATATTTTGATGAACGTTGCGGCAGTCTCAAGACTTGAAAGCGAACCCACCTCAAACTTTTTAACTTGTACAATCAACTAACAAGCACTATACTTCGAGAGGCACATCAGTGTGAAAAATTAAAGACTCGTTTAAGGAATCCAAACTAGAAAAAACTTGAAAACTCTAACCTACCTACCAGTCACCACACTACTACTGAGGATACGGTAAGAGGATGTTGTAGAGTCCTGGCTCTAGTCCTAAGGCTAAGCCTCTATCCGCATCATCCAAATAAATAAAGTCAACCTCAGTAGTGCCATGAGTTTCATCCGTCCATTCATCATTGTCAGATATTTCCGTTTCATTTTCCCATCCACATAAACTCATCAAGAATGTAACCATGCGAGGATAGTCATCTTGTGGAAAAGGAAGGCATTGGGCTATCGAGGATATTTCCTCTACGGAGTAGGGGTCAGTCATGGTCAATAGGCGAATTAGCCATTCTAATTCCTCAACATTTTCCTCTCTGGCTAGTACATCTATATGATCCCATTCAGTTTCAATTACAGGATAGCACATGTGGAATATCTGAGAAAGGTACAGATGATACCTCTCACCAAAGGTAGGAGTGGATGAAGTGTATGATGATCGGGCATCTGCCATATCTGCAAACACAGATATAGCATCAGTAGGTTTATGACAGGTCAATCTAGTTCTTGATTGTATACGGATATTTCTCTTGTTTTTGTGCTCTTGCTCTTTTTACTATTTTTTGTTTTTCTTTTCTTTGTTTTTTTTTTAAATGTATGAAGCTATATATATACATCCCCTTGAATTTGGCAATTACATGGTCAGGGGAGAAGGTTAAGGAGGAAGCATTAGAATGTCGAGCGTGAGTACATGCTCCCCCTTTCCTTGGGTAGATCATATTATTTGCAATGATGTTGCAGCCTCTTGGAACCAATTTGTCCAGCGGGTCATAGGTTGTGATGTGGGCAGATAGCTTTTTATGACCCTTGTGGCCACATCCAATTGCAGAGATGGTAGTGTATGTCCCATTGACGAATGGAGGAAATGGTTTCTGACGATACTATTACAAGGGGAGACGTAGACTCATCGGTTTTTTGTTGGGTGTTGACAAGAGTAGGTGTAGAGCATGTAGAAACTTCTATATGAGTGTGTGCCTGGCATGAGGAGCTAGAAGCTTCATGTGGCTCCCCCCTTCCTGAGCTAGGTGGTAATGATCGATATCGTTTGGGAATCCAAACTAACTCTGGAAGAAGTGGTGCGGAGCACTCTATTACCTTTCCCTTACCACGATCTTGAATTGTCATTGGGGTGGCAACAATTGGTTTGCAAGGTTTCACAGGTGATGTAGAGGGATTCAGCTTATGTTTTGGGGACCCAAATCTGGTCATTCCCCTCGTAGTACCCTTGGGCTACTAATAATTTTTTAGGGATCCATCGCGATGTTACATTGCCCTTTCTCGGGTGGTTAGCTGCTTTCCTTTTACGAGGCTTCTTGGTGGCTGAACGAGATTGAGCAGGGGAAGTAGCTGTTAACGAAGCTTTTGGGACCCATTTGTATATACTCTTTGGCATAGTAAGCGGAACCTTAGAGACCACCTTGCCTGTTTCCACTCTTGGCGTTGGAGCGTTAGAGGGATGGCAAACAATCAAAGATGGTTTTGCCATTGGGCTTTGTGATTTTTCATTATCTAATATTTGAGTGGGTGACTTAGGTGCGGGATTTTGAGCGGTCAGACCTAGTGTTGGTTCTTGCGTTGTGACTCGTCTAGTTGCCCAATCGATATTGCACTTGGTGGCCATCATCCATTTGCGCCCTAAGTTTATAGTCCCTTCCATGGTACCAGCAGGCATAACCAAAAAGCTTTGAATTACGGTCCCCTTATCATAGGCAACCGGAGTGTGCAGAATTCCTGAGACAGGGGTTTTCTTCTTGTTGATACCTTGAACTTGGATAGCACTCTTGGATAAAGGTGGTTTTCCAAGTTGACACCACACGCCATATGATAACAAATTGTGTTGAGCTCCTGTATCCAATAATGCATTATACAGCACCTCCCCGTAAGGACTCTGTAACTCAATTGGGTATCTTAGAGGTGGGTCAGATTCCAGTGCATCCTCCTCTGCTTCCTCGAAAAATGCTTGTGTAATCCCCAAGTTGGCTTCTCGTTGTCACCTAGCACGCTGTTGACGTTCTTTGGCTTCGACTCTCGCTTGTATCTTTTTAAGCTCAGCTTGTTCGTTAGCCGCCTTCTTTTGATGGATTGCATGTAACTCCTCCTGGCTCAGGGGGTCATAGTATCTTTTGAATTTACTCCCATTAAGGAATCCAATGGTTTCAACTCCGTCGAGAGTCTCCACTCTAATGGTACCTTGCGGGGTAATTTCACATACTCTATATGGTCCCTTACCAGCATATTTGAGCTTCTTCTTTTCATTACGCACTCCATACATCAGGACTTTATCCCCAACCTTGATGTCTTTGTCCTTGAGGTGGCGATCAAACCATTTTTTCCTTCTATCCTTCTCCACAAGGGCATTGTACACAGCCAATTGTCTTTCTTCATTTAGCCACTCAAGGATATATAGACGCTCTACTAAGGGATTACCATCCCAACCCTCTTGAGTAGCAACACGAAGACTAGGAATGACAAATTCCCACGGCATGACTGCTTCTTGGCCATATACCATTTTGAATGGTGTGCAATTAATAGCCACTTTGTACGCAGTACGATAGGCCCATAAAGCTGTCGTGAGCTTTAGATCCCAATCCGTGCGATGAGCTTCACTTGTCTTTGTCAAAACAGAGATTAAGGTTTTGTTGGTACTCTCGGCTTGGCCATTCGCTTGCAGATAATAAGGAGTAGATTTATGATGGGATATCATGAAATTTGTTGTGAGCTCCTTAATCACGTCATTTATAAAATGTGTCCCATTGTCGCTCACAAGTTCAAAAGGACAACCGAAGCGTGTGATTATATTTTCAAAGAGGAACTTGGCTGTTGTCCTCGCATCTGCCTTACGTGTCGCTTTCGCTTCAGCCCATTTGGTCATATAGTCAGTGGCCACAATAATATAGCGAGATTGTGTGTTTCGGGCCGCTGGACTAATTGGACCTACAAAGTCTAAACCCCACTTTTCAAATGGTTGGTTTACTTTGATCGGATGTAGGGGCATCTGATCTTTCCTCTGGGGTTTCTTATATCGTTGGCATTCATCGCATCCCTTCACAAAGAGTGATGCATCTTGGAACATAGTGGGCCACCAATACCCTGATTGTAAGATCTTTCGCGCAGTTAAGTCTCCTGAGAAGTGACCACCGGCTACGCCCATATGTGCCTCTTGTAAAATGTATAGATACTCATCCTCTTGGGCACAACGCCTAAGAACGTCATCCTTTCCTCTTTTATAAAGAGTCCCGGCTATCAGGCAATAGGGTTCGCATTCTTTGATTAGCTTTCGAGCTAGATCTTTACGAAGCTCCTTGGGTGGAAAGCCATTAACCAAAAAGTTAACAATCTTCTCACTCCATTCAGGCATTGTCTCCACCATGAACAGGGAAGTGTCAGGTAAGTCATCATCAACCCCCGTAGGAGCCTCACCATTAGGTATGCAAGACAAATGATCAGCCATAACATGTTTTTTGCCAAGTCTCACAACAACAGTGAAATCAAACTCAAGAAGAATCAATAGCCATCGTGTGATTCTTCCTGTGGAGCATGGTTTGTTTACCAGATACAACAATGCTTGATGATCTACATAGAAAACAAACTTGGTGGCAAGGAGGTAATAACGAAATTTCCTTACTGCATATATCATTGCCAACCCTTCTCGCTCCGTAGTGGTGTAGTTCATCTCAGCATCGTTCAACTGGCGACTGGCAAAGCTAATGGGGTAGTCTAGCTTGTGTTCTCCAGGTTGAGTCAACACACACCCAATAGCAAAGTTTGATGCATCAATATGCACATGGAAGATTAAATCCCAGTTAGGCATTCTCAAGATTGGAGCACTCGCCAAGGCCTTCTTTAATAGCTCATAGGCACGGTCACATTCTTCGGTCCAAATGAACTCGATGAGAAGCTTATACAATGGTCGAGCTATCTCGGCGAAGAATAGAATAAACCTTCGATAATAACCAACATGGCCCATAAACCGTTGGACTCCCTTGTAGTTGGTGGGTGGGGGTAATTCCAGAATGACCTTGATTTTACTCTTGTCAGTGGAAATCCCATTTTTGGACACTATATGCCCTAAGATAACTCCGTGTTTAACCCAGAATTGGCATTTGAAAGGATTCAATGAGATGCGATATAATCTACACCTTTCAAATATTTTTCGTAAACACATCAAGTGCTCGTCCCAAGAGGAATGAACACAAAGATCATCTAAGAAAGCTTCACAGAAGTCCCTTAGATATTCCTTAAAGGCCGTGTTTATCAATCGTTGGAATGTTGCAGGTGCATTGGTCAAGCCAAAAGCCATGACGCGAAAGGCAAACACTCCGTGATAAATGCTGTTTTAGCTTGGTCCTCGACTGCAATTGTGATCTGATTGTAACCCGAGTACCCATCTAAAAAGCTATATGCCTCCTTGCCTGCCACTCTTTCAAGCACATGTTCAGAATACGGCAAGGGGTAATGATCCCTTCTGGTGGCTGCATTAACCTTCTTGAGATCAACGCATACTCTGAGTTTCCCATTCTTCTTTGGTACGATGACTATCGGAGAAACCCATTCTGAGTGCTCAATAGGGTATATGAATCCACATTTTACAAGCTTTTCAATTTCCTCTTGTACAATCTTTGCGTACTTAGGATTCATTGGGTAGGGACGTTGCTGGACTGGTTTAGCAGTACTAATCATTGGAATCGTGTGTTGCACCACCGAGGGTGGAACACCCTTCATATCATGATATGTCCAAGCAAATATGTTCTCGAATTCTTTAAGAAGCTTCGTAAGTGCAGCTTCTTCCGCCTTGGTTAGGTCTTGAGCAATAAAAACTGGTTTAGACTCCTCACCCGGATCTGCTAAGTCTATCTCCTTAACTACCGCAGGGCCATCGTAGACACCGCTACTCCCATTGGTAGGCGTTCGTTGGGCTTTTGTGTAGACCACTTTACGTTCCCCTGTGGTGAATGATTTGAAATGCTCGGGTGCGGGGTGTAAGTCTACTGGTTCTTGTTGTGCCAGGCTTTTTTCTTTCAATTTCGCTTCCTTTTGCTGCTGAGCCAACTCTCGGTTTTGCCGCCTTCTTGCAGTACGACTTAGTTTCGGCTTCTCTTCGATTTCTAATTGGGCGATGTCATGAGGTTGCGGAATACACCACATGACACTTTGGAGGTATTGTCCCCAATTATCCGCTATCTTCCGATGAGCGTCAATGGCTCCTACATAACTAAGCCATTCTGCAGTGGATCTCTCCTTATTTATTGCAGTTCGTACATTAGCTCGATAGCGTTGGTGCTTATGTCTTGTTTTCTTCTTACCAAGTTTTTGATTTTTGTTTCTATCAGATTAGGACTCACTTGGTCGATCTTCACTTTCGGATGAACTGCAGGAGGCCACTGTCCTAGGCCTTGAGCACCTTGCTTCCACATTTGGGTGAATATTTAATTCATTTTCCCCATCAGGCTCAGGGTCAGTTTCTTCTTGAGATTCATACTCAGAGTTGCATTGGTCAGAGTCTTCGCTACTTTCAGTGTCGGTGGAGTTTGCCACGTTCTCGCCATCAGGAGTCAAGTGCATAACACCTATCATGTTTATTGGCACTAACGGTGGCATATCTTGCCCCTCAGGTGTTACCCAACTTGTGCCTCTATTTCCCCATGTGTCTATGGTTGCCGCCAGGTGTACCCAATCCATGTTATCCGACTCAGTCATACCTGGTAGGACATCCATATAAGGAGAATATTTCCCATCATCAGTCTCTTTTTTGCATGTATAGCAATACCTTAATGGGGCGGAGTGAATAGTGGTATCCGATCGATTATCAATGATAACCTTGCTTCCTAAAGGATGTGCACGACCATTCTCAAGATCAACTCGAATGACAGAGTCCTGGAATTGAATCCATTACAATGAAGGTATGTCTTACCTTGTACCCCAGAACCTTGATCTTAAGGTCCCTTAACATTCCAATAGGCTTAGCAATAGTTCCGTTTGCCATCTTAACCACTATGTTTGTGACTTCGAGGTGAGGTCTTCCCATAGATTCCCAACAGTTTTTAGTCACAATGCTCACGCCAGCACCACCATCAAGGATTCCCTTTAGAGTTAACCCCTTGGTAGTAATGGGGAGGGTTGCATTAGATTCGTCCCCTTCAAAGTACTGTCCCAACTTGTTCACAGGTATTTCAACGACCGAATCTTCATCTAGGTTGGGTTGTAGATCCCAATGTCCCCCTTCATCTTGAAGCGTGTCGGGTCTATCCATATTTGCAAATTGTGGTAGCCCCGCCTTTAGTTCTCCATTGAGAAATGCCCGAAGAGCTAAGAATAGCTCAGGATCTCCGTATAATTTGGATATGATCGTGGTTCTGATTTTAGAGGACATGAAATCCATTAGCTTGGACACATTCAACGGTACTTTTCGAGACATTCAACGGTACTTTTCGAGACATCGCCCCTTGACTAGGGACTGGTGAAGATGGAATCACTTCCTCTTCGATGGGGTCAGGCATTCCCTCACTAAACATTCTTTCAAGCAAGAAGGGTGTTTGCCCACTTCCTGATGTCCTATCCTCACTTTCTTCCCGAATGATGCTAGGTATAGCTAACGGTTTATGGTTCCTGTGATGCTGAACTTGCGTAGGAAACATTGTGTCTGGAATTTTGATTTTTCTCGGGTTTGGCTCCAGTTCTCTTTGTGTTTCTTCCACCAAACCCCTTAAGTGTTGCACTTGTTCAATCTCCTCAACTGGGTTTGGGTAAGTTCCAATCTTTTTCTTGAGGGTTTTTGGCCCACGTGGCTTGTCTTGGGGAATCTCAGTCAGTTTGGGTGGTCGAGAGGGCATTAACTGACTTGGTTGTAAGGCCGAGGAAGTCTCCTTCTGTTTCTCCTTATTTCTGTACTCGCTTGATTCTCCTTCATTGAGCTCCCGAGTGGGTTCCTCCCTTAAGGTAGTGGCTTTGGTCCCCATGGTTTCTATTGAATCGGAATCATCTTCAGGATCATTCATATACACGGGGTCGTCTCCTGTCCCTATGTTAGTCTTTGAACTAGGCTTGGAGCTCGTGGCATTAAGCGATCTCTTTCGCCGTGTTTTCTTTTTCTTTGCCTGAGCGATTGATGCAGTATCCCTCTCTTCAAGAATGTAGTTTTGATTTTGAAGCATTGACCGTGTAACTACATTCGCGGGTACAACGGGTGTGGATCCTCGTGCTTGGTTGGTGACCTCAACCAAATTCAATGGTGTAATCTTGGGTGCATTAGGATTATGTGGACATTGAGCGATCAAATGATCTATGCCACAACGATTACGTAAGTACCGGCATTCCCGATGTGCTCCCTTGATTTGGTTGCATTTGAGTAGCGATCTTCTGTAGCCTATTACGGCACTCCGCTACACGATGCGGTCCACCACAATCATAGCATTGAAGAGGTGGTCTCCTCGCCAAGGTATTAAGGTTTTGGCCTCTTGTGGCGAGAGCAGCCGCCTGATATACAGGCTTGACTTGCCCAAAATGATCCTCCATGTAGTACTGGGGAGTCATTTCAAACGTATCAATCCCGTATGGAGCAGTGGGGTCTATCTCCTCTTCATAATCCCCACACGCACTATGTGACTCACAACCCATCTGGTTTATTGGGGTAATCCTTGGATGTGGAGGTTGTGGTCCTAGCACTGGCGGTGGTAACGGCACAGACTGGACTACATTCGGATTCCTTGGAACTATGTGCTGTGACGGTTGCTCGACAGGTTGTGCAGGCATTAGCGCGGGTACTTGAGGTGTGTTTGACCAGGCTAGTGGTGCCTGATTTGCCAACATTCGCTTAAGTACTAGGCAATCCTTAGATTGATGGCCGTACTTACCACATGCATTGCAATTCCCATTGAATTTGACTCTGAATGTGGGACATTCACTCGTGCTATGTGGTCCTAAGCACACCGAACACCATTGTTGCTCTCTTCTTGGGTACATATGGCTATTCTGAGGAGCTCGATTACCCCTAAAGTATTCTTGGAGAGCCTTAGTAAGGTCGGTCACAGACATTTCAGATATCTTGGGCTCCTTGGCAATAGGTTTTACCGTCATTGGCTCGTGCCCAGATACTTGCGAACTAACGGATTTTGTTTCTGAAGACACCTTTTTACCTGCAATCATCAAGTTGTCTTCTAACTGGATTGCATTGGCAGTGACTGCTTCCCACGTTGTAAGACCTCTAATGACTAGGCCATTGTAAATGTCCTCGTGGCGCAATCCTCGGATGAATCTATCGAGCAGTTGGTTATTATTGAAGCGCTCATCGGGAGTGCAGCGAGAATTTAGATGCTTCAATCGACTTATAAAGTCTCTCACTGACTCCCCTTCCTCACGTTCAGCTTTTTGGAGTTGAGATGCTACTCCCCAAAGCACACCCTCACGTATGTATTCTTTCAAGAACAATCTCTTGAGAGTGGGGTAGTGAGTGCGCTCTTCAACCCTTAAGGTTCGATACCAATCTCCGGCCTTCCCACTCAAGGTTAAGCCTAAGGCTTTACACTTATGCAGCTCATTGTGCTCTTCCAAAGAATCACACACGTGTTCAAAGACTTCAATGTGCTTCCTAACATCCTCGTTACCACTGAAGTTTTGAGTGAGCTTAGCCACTTGTACTGCCTTGCTTCTAGGTTCTCTCTCAGGCATACCCCGCATGTTTTCCGCAATAGATCGTCCGATCGTCTGAGCAAACATTGCGAGATCACCTAGGTGAGCAGGCATAGCTAGTGGAGGCACTTCTGGGATAGCCTGGCTGATAGGAGTTGGCGTTGGTCTAAGTATGTTGGCAAATGACGTAGGATATGATATGTAGCTAGGCCTAGCTCCTCTTGGATAAGGGTTGTGATAAGGTGGTCGTGGAGCATACGCCATTGGCATACTAAGAGGCGTAGGAGCTACATGAGCATGAGTAGCGATAGGTACATATGGTTGATAGGCACTGGCACGCACTGTTGTAGGTACTGTTCCACTAGGTAGCGGTGTCGTACTAACTACAGCGGTAACAGGTGCATTTTTCGCTATGCTCATCATTGGGGTAGGCATTGTGGATTCCTGAATGGAAAGTTGAGCCAAGGTTGGAAAGCTAAAGTTACTACTCGTGGGCTCAACCTGCATTGAGACTCCAGGCGAAACAACATACGAAGGGTCTATGGGACTCACCGAGGGAGTCTCCAATTGTGATAGGGTTGGTTGTTTGGCCTTGCCCGTATCCAAAAACCTCATAGGGCCAGTGGAAACTAGGTTCACTCCCCTATTTTGCCTCTCAATTTGGATAATCCTATGAATAACCTCATATATCATTTGCTGTTGCTCTTCTAGATTAGTGGCGCTAGATGTAGATCGTAGGACTTCTAACCAACCCACATGGTATGTGTAACCCGTGTATAGGTCCGTTAGAGTCTCTGTGTGTAGATCATATTCCCAATTTTCATTGAGAAATATCCCATCCAGACTTGGTGTGCCAAACGGTTCTCTTGAAGTGGATGCAAAGTCACTTCTTATGGGTTGGCTTCTGGGGACCTCTACTTTAGGAAGAGCATCGGAAGTTGGTAGCTCAGTAGGGCCCTCATTAAACGAAGTGGGTAGAATATCCACATGGACACTCTTTGGGAGGGTAGGGTCTACATAAGATGTGAATGGTGAATCTACTACCCCTCCTTCTTCATTTACTTCGCTTGTCGCATGCTCAGAGCGTGTAGCTCTACTAAAGGTCTCTATTAGACGACTAAACATGCTAGATCCAGGTTGTGGGGCCCACACTGGCATGTTTTGGCTTGTCTCCTCAGGGTTCTTGGTAGGGTGTCCTTCCATGGCTTCTGAGTCGGAAGACGAGTCACTATCCACTATTCGTGGATCTTGGGTTGCACTCCCTTGGGTTCCAGCCGAAGGCCAAGATGCCAACGTGGAGGGATGGTGTGAGCCTGCGTAAACTGAAACACTTTCTAGTGGCTCAGGCTCTAGTACCCGACCAGAACGTAGATGCATGTGACGTGGGTACCCTACGTGCGTTGGTAACTACCCTTAAAGCCCACACAAGTGGTTTCTTGGGTATTTCGCACCCCGTTTTTACTTGTTTTTAGATTGTTTTTAACTCGTTTTTGACCCCCTTACTTACGGTCGAACTTGGACTAGGGCGTGTGATAGCTCGAAACGAGCGTATCGTTCAAAGGGTCCTAGTGTGCTTTACAGCACCGTGTTCGCCTATCTAGAGCTCCTGTAGTCCTCAAAACAGTCCGTTTCCCTTGGGGGGAAGGGGCAAAAGCCTATTTGCTTGTGGAGGAAAGGGTGAGGGCTTTATCCCACATGCTCACTTTACTCCTTGGGGAGTGGGCTACATATAGGGCACGACTTCCCATAAGCTCTCACTTGAAAGAAAGCTATGGAGGCTCACTCTCCTATATATATATATCAAAAGACCGAGACCGCGAGACCGGGGCCGGGGGCCGTGGGTCAATTGGGGTTCTTTCTTTTCAAAATTTTTTTCTCCAATTAGAAAATCTTTCCTCTCCACACGTTTGGTTCTTTCTTTAAAAATAAAATTTAATTTTTTATTTTTTATTTTTTATATTTTTTTTTAGATTTTTATTTTCTGTTTTTTTTCTGAGATAAGTTTTCTAGGGTTTCTAGCCTTAGCCGCGGCGCAGTTCATGCACACAGCACAGATCTGGGGATTCAGAAACCCCCCCACACGCAGAAAACCAGATAATCGATCGTGCGCCCACACGCGGAGCGAAAAAATAACAAAAGAAACAGAAATGCAGAAGACAAATTGCAGAAACAGAGATTGCAAACCACAGAAACACCTCAACAGCAAACACACAGTCGCTTTCCTACAGTGTAGATTAAACTTCACGCAACAGCCGAGCTGCAAACTGGAGCTTGGTGCAGGGCAACTCCCCAGTAGCGGCGCCAAAAATGTGCGCTTTTGCCGCACAGGTCGTAGCTGGGGACTTGCCAAACACCGTATGCGAGCCACGAATGGCTGCAAGCATACAACCAGGAAGGCAAGCTCAAAACAGAATGCAAAAGGTGTGTCACTCACCGCTTAACTGCCGCCTTGAAGGATTCCCGCGTCGCAGCCATGATTGAAGGAGGAGCAGCCGTCGCGCCGCTCTACCGCCTCGCCGCCGCCGCCGTGCCGCTACACAGTGCGCTCGATCGCTCTCTCTCTCTCTCTCTCACACACACGCAGGAGAAGGAAACCAAGGAGATAAGGCAAGAGCACTCTTGTATTCACAACACATGAGAATGAGGATTTTAGGGTTACATTTGACTCTTATAGGTGACTTGGCCGTTCACACTTGGGCGCCCATACATGGCCGGCCGACCCTAACCCTTATCCTACTGATATTCAAGGTGCGCCTCTCATCGACGATCACCCAATCCCTTCATCCTTAACCTATGGTGCCGACAAGCCCGGCCCATGACTCAGAATATTTAAATTAATGACGTAAAACATAGTACGTCTCAATGTCCGCCATGGTTAACAACTTACTATTCTGAGTAGTTTTTCCAAAGTTAAGTCGACTTCAAGGTTCCTTCTTCTCTAAGGACTCTTCTTCTCTTTTGTATAAGGTTACTCTTAGCCATATAAGAGATTCACCTACATTTAAAATAGGTCATATTCATGTTTCAACCCAGTACTTTCTTCTTATATCATCTCATGTATAGATTAAGCCTTTATGAATCCTTAATTTATATCCCATCTCTTCCTTGATTTGACTTAGTTAAGATATTATTTTGAGTTTAGACCTTCCCTAGTCTAGATCATTGGGCCTCTAGTTGTTGATATTTGATTACTTCTATCTCTCTCTCTCTCTCTCTCTCTCTCTCTCTCTCTCTCTCTCTCTCTCTCTCTCGGTTAATGCTACCTCTCTCTAGGGTTTAATTCCTTATTATTCTCTATTATCTTTCTAAGTTTAATCTCCCTTTGATATTAAGCCCATCTTTAATATGGTTTTATGGGGATAAATTCCATGAGCAGAGGCACTCTCTCTCTAAAAATGATTGGATTCTTATTGGATTTTACTCATTAGCAGAGGCACTCTCTCTCTCTAAAAATGATTGGATTCTTATTGGATTTTACTCACATATGGCTTCTTTACTATAATCTACTAGAGATACCCTAAATAAAAAGTGAGAATTTAATATGCTAAAGTCTATTTAGAAAACTTCAACCATCGTACAAGTAAGTCATTTTCTGCCTTGTTGTGTGCACAATTTGGGTTCACGTTGATGTACGACTGAGAATGCACATAACAATTCTATTCTCTAGGGGCTAATTTATGTATTAACTAAAGTTTCTAGTAAATAATCTAACTATGCACACTCTTGGTTTAATTTATTTAGTCCAAGATTGAATTATACACATCATACACATGGGATTCCTTCCATTCTCTCACTAATTTTTTTCTAAAATGAGCATGTGTAATGCATACATATATGCACATCCACTATTTAGTTTATTTACTCTATAATTCTAGACCCTAACCCTAATTTATGGGATTTAAAACATGATTAGAAATTAATTAAATCCTATCATTCATTAATTATACTCTCTATAAGCTAAAAGTAAACTTATGCTTAGGTTTGATTTAAATCTAGTACTATAGCTTAGGTTAACTTCACAATTTAATATATAACCAATCTTGGTCCAAGCAGTAAATTAAAAATCAACTTCCTAGACTATAGTTAAAACCTATCTCTTCCTAAAATAAACCTTCAAATTCTTGTAGCATAGGCTAATTCAATTTTACTTAATGATTCTAGACCTTAGATTTAATTCTATATAAAATATAAAGCCTATGGTCATGAGGTAATTTAATATAAACATTTAATACTTGGTCCTACTTCACATTTAAGTCTCTAAAATAGTATAAAGATTAAATTAATTTAAAAATAAAGGGTTCAAGCAAATTTACACTCCCTTTATTTATAGTGAAGGGTTTAAGGCTTTTATGCAATCTCTCAAATACATTATTATATCCTTTGTAATTATTACAAAGAGGCAAGAATTCAAGAGATTTGAATATAATTGAAAGAAATTTGAAAACAACCAAAAAGGGTACATGTACTTGAACAAATTCAAAATTATGAAAGAAAATATAACAGACCTGCTTGTAACATTACAAATAAATGATATGGGTGTGTTGCATTGGATAAAGAATTCAAGAGATTTGAATATGATTGAAAGCAATTTGAAAACAACCAAAAAAAGGGTACATGTACTTGAACAAATTCAAAAATTTGAAAGCAAATATAATAGACCTACTTGTAAAGTTGCAAATAAATGATATGGGTGTGTTGAAGTGGATAAAGAAGTCTCTAATTTCCTTCAAGAAATCCATGAATTTTCCTTCTTGTAGTTTGGGCTCAATTTGCACCTTAAATGTTGCCCTTCCTACACTAGCACCTAGTCTCCTCTATGATATATGCATTGAATAACCCAAGTCCTATTGTAAGAGAGATGTTGACTAGCAATATAATAGTATTTTCTCCTTTCTTCCAAGTGAGTTCTTTCAAGAAATTGGGGTCCCTTTTTATAGTGGAAGCCCCCTTCTCTTGCATGAACATGGCCCAAATAAGCATAGCCTCCATGTGATGTAGTTATCTCATACATACTTGAGTTTATAAGGGCTAGACTAATGTATACCTTAGATTATTGTGGGATATCTAATATGGAACTCAAGTTTCTTAAGTTAACTAAAGCTAAGGGAACCCAACACCACTGAACCAACAGCTAGCTAGACTTAAAACCATCAACTTTTTCCACTATCCACAAACCATCTTAGCAAAACCATGAGCACCCAAACTACCTTTTTCCACCTTGTTTTAATTTAAACCATGGTTTCTCCTAAACCTCTGGACCTCAATGTAATTGTTTAAAATTTCCCAAGGGTACACATACACTTAATCCAAGCCTATTTAATTTATTTTTCTCAAGGTATTACCAACACCTTTGCCCAAGCTCTTATTCTTAGGCTGAACTCCACATTCCAAATTTAATTATGGACTCACAATTTTTAAATTTATTTAGGATCTAAGTTCTTTCACATAGGCAATACACACAACACAGACAGTTGTGTGTACATGTGCACGAATACACTTTTGTAATTTTTCTTAGCATATGAACCTTATACAATTTTACGCCGAAAATTTTTTAAATGCTTTTACTTATTTTTGAACAATTTTTCCATGTGTGCATTTCTTCTTCAAGAATTTATCCATTTTGAGCCAATTTTTTTTAAACACAGGTAGGAGGGATCTTACATTCTCCACCACTCATCTTGTGAATTGGGGATAATCTTTAGCCAGATCCTCTTTTTTTCTACTAAGTTATATCTTCAACAACTTTCATTTAGTTAAGAATTATTTTAGAATCCTATTTCGTAGAGGTTTCTCATCACAAACATCTAGGATCTTTTTAGGTTCTAACTCCATATGTCCTTGCACTAGCATGACGATATGATTATCTTCTAAGATGTGTTCAGGGTTCCAATGATACTTCCTTAGTAGGCTGACATGGAAGACATTATGAATCTTAAGATGTGGAGGAAGAAGCAACTCATAATCTTGATCTTTGATCTTTCTCGTAATAACACACAGTATCTTAATGATAACTTTTGTACTTTCCCAAGGATAAAGAGCTTCTCTTGGGTCATACATGAAGAAAAACCATGTCACCTTCTTCAAACTTATGACTCAACCTTTTTGGATTTTCATAATGCTTACATTTGTCTTGATTAGTGTTGATATCTTTTCTTATAGATTGTATTTGGTTGTCCATCTCAACAAGCATCTGCTTTGAAATCTCTATCTTGATTAGAGGGTCAGACCAAGTCAAGGTTATAAGGCAATCTTGACCATATAAAAGCTTTGAAAGGACTCATACCAATAATTTGATGATAAGAAACATTATAGGAGAATTCTACTAGATATAGGTAGTTTAACCATCTTTTTGGCTCACATCCATAGAAAGCTCTGAGGGTTTCTTTGATTTAACTTGATTAACCCTTTCAGTTTAGCCATCAAACTCAGGGTGATAAGATGTGCTAAGTTTAAGGGGCTTTGAAGAATGATGTACAAATATCAAGAAGTAAATTTTGCATCTCTGTTACTCACAATCCTACAAGATAATCCATGTAAATGAAAGATCTCTTCGTAAGAATATATTGGAAATATCTAAGGCAGTGAAGGTCTTCTTTACCAATATAAGATATGAAACCTTGGTAAGTCTATCAAACCCGTATGAATATGAAATTATATCTTGGACTAAAAGGCAACCTAGTGATGAAATCCATACTAATGCACCCTCGTTTCATCAGTGGAATATCCAAAGGATGTAATTTCCCTAGAAACGTGACTCTTTCAACTTTAATCTTTTGATAAATAAGGAATTGATAGACATGATTCAATATATCCTTTTTTATTCTTGGCCAAAAGAAGCTTTTCTTAACTAATGTAAAGGTCTTCACATAACTAGGATGTCTTGCAAACTGGGCTATCATGAGCCTTAACTAAGATTCTATTCTTAAAATTCCCATCACTTGGGACATGTAAACAATAGTTGAAATACAAGCATCTGCCTTCAAATTTATATCCTTGAACCTAGTTCATTTCTTGAATAGTTTTACTTTCTTGCATCAAATGCCTCCACATTTTCAATGTATGAGCAACTACTAAAAGTTCTAAGTCATGGACTATATAATTTTGTCCATGGAGCCTCAGCTTTCTTAACTCATAGGCTACTTGCCTTCCTTTCTTGACTCATAGGGTACTTGCCTTCCTTCTTACATAAGGATTCCACTAATTGCAAAGCCACTTACATCAGTGTGCTAACCTAAAAGGCTTATCAAATTCTCGCAATTTTAATATGGGATTGGTCACCAAGATATTCTTGATTTTATTGAATGCTCTTTGATACATCGAAGTCCAAGGTTGTATCCTTCTTTAGAAGAGCTATTAAAGGCAAAGAAATTTTGGCATATCTTGGGATGACTATGCGATACCAACTTGTCAATCTAAGAAATCCTTGAACTTTCTTTACAGTTTTTGTTTCAGCCAATCTACTATAACGGCTTGTACTTTGGGAGGGTCAGGTTGAGACACTTGTTGGAATTAGGGTTGCAGGAAAGCACATAAAGCTTGGAGAAGAAGAAGCAAGAATGCACACAACACAAAGTGTATTAGATTGTGTCAATGTACAAAAGATAAGTTAGCCCTAGAGTGATGGGTGTATATACAAGCCGGGGGGAAAAACCTCCTAAAGAGGGAAAAAGTGCCCCGGCGGTCCTAAGTGTGTTCACACACATCACTGCCTATATATATATATGGCAACAAATCCCCCTGGGAGTGATGGTGTGAACGAGAGATGGTACTCATGTATAGGGGAGTGCCATGCCCGAAGTAGATCAGTCCACAAAGGGGAGCAAGCCCAAAGCTTTGCGAAAAACTTCGAACTTCTCAGGAAGCGCCTTTGTGAAAAGATCGGCGAGGTTGTCCTGTGTTGGCACATAGGCCAAGCTGATCTCTCCTGCTGAGAGTCTCTCCCTGACATAGTGATAATGCACCTCAATGTGCTTTGTGCGAGCATGAAAAACTGGGTTTCTCGCAACAACTGCCAATGCACTCTGACTGTCAGTGAAGATAGAGGTGGCAGACTCCTGTCCAACACCCAAGTCAGCCATAAGCCGTCTGAGCCACACACACTCAACCGTAGCTGTGAAAGCTACCTGTACTCAGCTTCACAACTAGAAGTGGCCACAGTAGGTTGCTTCTTGCTCAACCAAGATATGCATAAGCTACCGAGCATGAAACAAAAACCACTTGTGGATACTCTTGTGTCATAGCAACCAGCCCAATGTGAGTCCGAAAAAGCATGTAAATCTGGCGGCAACGATCCCCCCTTGGGATAAAACAACCCAAGATGTATGGTGCCACTCAAGTAGCGAAAGATGCGTTTAACTGCCTTCCAATGCTAAGACCCTGGGCTATGCATAAACCTGCTCACCTGTGAGACTGCAAACTGAATGTCCGGCCACGTAATGCATACATAAATGAGGCAACCAATAGTTGTCTGATAGAGTGTGACATCAAAGTGATCTCCAGCATCATGAAGACTCAACTTCAAACCTGTCTCCATTGGAGTAGCAATAGGCTTGCAGTCTTCAAGGCCAAATCTCCGCAACAATGTCTCAATATGCTTTGTCTAACACAAAGCAATACCTCCATTACACTGCTTAAATTGTATCCCCAAATAATGATGCAAATGTCCCAAATCTGACATCTCAAAAGAGGCATTCAAATCAGCCTTAAAATTAGCAATATGACTTTCATTTGGTCCTGTGAACAGCATGTCATCGACATAGAGAGCAATGATTAGATGTACACCATCCACACGTTTAACATACAAAGTGCTTTCTGTTGGACTATTCTGAAACCCATGTGCAGTCAAATATGCATGTATCTTTTCATACCAAGCTCGTGGAGCTTGCTTTAAACCATATAAAGCCTTTTTCAACCTGCACACTTTGTTTTCTTGCCCTCTTTGAACAAAACCATGAGGCTGCGATACATACACCTCCTCATGCAAATCTCTATTCAAGAACGCAGTCTTTATGTCCAGCTGATGTACATTCCAACCATTATGAGCTGCCAATGCACAAATGCTACGAATGGTAGTCATACGACAAGTGGGAGCAAAGGTCTCATCAAAATCAATGCCCTTTTCTTGAGCATAACCCTATTGCAACAAGTCTAGCCTTATAGCGATCAACACTGCCATCTGGCTTTCGTTTCAACTTAAAAACCCACTTACATCCAATGGCCTTTTTACCAATAGGCAAATCACACAAAGACCATGTACCATTCTTCATTATAGCATCATATTCACTTTGCATTGCAGCCAACTAATTTTCTGAATTTTGTGCCTCATCAAATGAAAGAGGTTCTTCCTCTTCACACATACTAGACACAGCCAAAACATAACAATCTGATGTATAAGAGGCATGCTGAAAACCTGAACGAGTACGACTAGTCATAGGTGCATCAATCTTACTATCACGCAAGGTTTGCACCAGCCATTTAGGCATACCTCTAGCCTGCTCATTTTCAGCCCTATCCTCATGAATTACATCCTGTAAATCTGCATCAGAAATAGGCTGATCTATGATGTCGTTTGAAATCTGCATAGGCTGAATATCTTCCTCATTAGGACTTACATTTGAATTCCCACTTATAAAGAGAGGCAACAACGTATCAAATACATCCCGTGAGCTCACACCTATCTCTTTGGTACATGATAACAAGGGCTGCATAGCATCTTCCATAAAAACAACATCTCGACTAATCAAGATACGCTTTGACTACGGATGATACAATCTGTAACCCTTGCTTTCAGCACTGTAACCAACAAAAATGCATTTGACAGCCTTATCATCCAATTTTCTGCATTGTTGCACAGGCACTAAAGCATAGGCTAAGCAACCAAAGACACGCAAGTAACCAATAGAAGGCTTCCTGTCATGCCAAGCTTCGTATAGAGTAATAGACTGCAAGGCCTTAGTGGGACACCTATTGAGTACATATGCAGCACACATGACAGCCTCAAGCCAAAACGCATGTGGCAAAGCTTGGCTCTTGACCATACATCGTGCTATCTCCATAAGTGACTTGTTTTTCCTCTCAGCAACACCATTTTGCTGAGGGGTATACGGCACTGTACATTGGTGTTTTATCCCACGACTAGCCAGAAATGCATCAAACTCTTTAGACATGTACTCCCCCCCGCGATCAGAACGGAGGGTGCCCACATTACAATTGGATACATTTTCAACCATAAGCAAAAACTGTTTGAAGCACAAAAACACTTTGGACTTTGCCTTTAGTGGATATACCCATGCATGCCTTGAGTAATCATTAATGAAAGTCACGAAGTACAAGTGTTTACCAAATGACGGAGTTTGCATAGGCCCACATACATCACTATGTACAAGTTGCAATTTGCGAGTGGCCCGCATAGAACCATCCTTTAGAAACGCAAAACGCTGCATTTTGCCCAAAATACAGCCTTCACAAACATGTTTCAATGGTGCCTCAAGAGGGGGCAATGAAGCAACCATATCAAATTTTTGCAAACGCAACAAACTAGCAAAGTTCAGATGACCAAAACGAGCATGCCATAGTTTTGCATTTGAAACTGCCTTTTCATCAGAAACTGCATTTGCTGAATCTTCCACACACTTGTCATAAGAATTGAGCCTATACAGCCCACGAAACAAGGTGCAAGATACAACAATCGTATCACCAGAAGTCAAATCATGAACAGTACATATGTCATCCACAAATTTGACTACAAGTCCAAGTCTAGCAAGCGCAGAGACAGACAATAGATTCTTCTTTATCCCTGGCACATACAAAGCATCTGAAAGTGTGAAAGTGCTGCCATTTGCAGCAGTAAGCATAATTTTACCAACGCCCTTCACTGGGGGTAAGAAGCATTATTGGCACATATGACAGTATTCCCATTAGGGACAGCCTCAAGAGAAGTGAACATATCACGATGCGAGATAATGTGCTTTGTAGCACCACTGTCAAAATACCATACATGAGAGTCAACAGAAACTGCCAAACATGCATCATGTACAGATGGGTCATACTGGCAATACACGCTAAACGCCCATTCTGTATCCTACACAACATTTGCAGAATCTGCATTTGTAGAAGCATCTGCTATTGTGGCTGCATTTGACTCTTTCTTCTTTGCCTCTTTAGCCTTTAGCTTAGGACAATTCTTAATGACATGATCATTTGCCTTACAATAGTTACACCTGGTCTTTTTCTTGCCTTTATCAAGAGCCTTCTCAGACTTATTATTGCTACCTGTGGAAGGAGAAGAAGTTGCAGACCTACTAATAGGAGAAGAAACAGTGGAAGGGGCTGCCTTACCACTGCTGGGCAGCAATAAATGCTTGATCAACTGCACGCTGCTACCTAGCCCTGTTTTGCCTGGACTGCGCTTCTTGCAAGAGCTTGTTGACTAAAGTATCATACTTGACAGCATCAAGTCTGTCCTTAGCAAGAAGTCTCCACGTAGAAGCAAAAGTCTGATATGTCTCAGGTAAAGCATCAAGAACAGTCTGCAGCACAAGAGAATGATCAGGAATAATCTCACCTGCAGAAATCAACTGTTCTTTGAGATCTTTAATCTCAGCAAGAAAAACATTCATGTCATCATCTTCCTGCATAATCTTCAATTCTAGCTCTTTACGCAAGTAAGAGATTTTTGCCTCGTTACGACCTGCATACAAACCAGCTAGAATATCCCAAGCCTGTTTTGCTGTTTTAGCTGAACGAATATGTGGGGTGATGTTACGTTTGACAGAAAGTGTAATCAAGGCATGAGCCTGCGCATCTTTACCATCTTTACCATCCCAATGAGCTTGTTCAGCAGTGGGTAAAACAGCAGTAACAGTAGAGATGCTAGAACCTGCAACATCCTCAACAGATCCTACATCCACAGAACCTGGACGTACATCCATACCCTGCACAATGTTCCACACTCCTTTTGCAACCAAAACATGCTGCATCATGTATGCCCAAAGTGGGTAGTTGTTGTCTCCATCCAGTTTGTCTTCAGCAGACAACATGCGAAATACATCATTGTTGTTATCAGCCATGGCCACTAACTGAAACTGATGCAAAAGCTACCTGTAATGAAGCAAAGACTGAACAGAAAACAACTCGTGCTATGTAGCACGGCCCACAATAGAATACGTATGCGTGTTTTGCAGAAAACTGCACTGTCAAAATTTCTGCAGAAAATGACGAAAACACCTGTGCAGAACTTGAAATGCAAAAACGGAGCCCGAAACGACCTCAGATGCTAATTCTGAGAACGCAAAGCCCTACGTGCTTATTTGCAGAGTATAGGGACCTATAAGCGCTCGTGAAAACTCACCTCAATCGGAGAACGTGAGTCGGAGGGTGCTGGCGGCGTAGCCCTGGGAGCCGATGCCTGCTCTGATACCAATTGTTGGAATTAGGGTTGCAGGAAAGCACATAAAGCTTGGAGAAGAAGAAGCAAGAATGCACACAACACAAAGTGTATTAGATTGTGTCAATGTACAAAAGATAAGTTAGCCCTAGAGTGATGGGTGTATATACAAGCCGGGGGAAAAAACCTCCTAAAGAGGAAAAAAGTGCCCCGGTGGTCCTAAGTGTGTTCACACACATCACTGTCTATATATATATGGCAACAACACCATCCTTGGACACAATAGATCCCAAGTATTCTATGCAGTCATAGAGCAAAGAAAACATATTTATTTCTTGGCAAAGATTTTGTGCTTCATTTCAAACATGCTTCTTATGTATCAGTTACATTCTTGGAATATCATCAAAGAATACTAGAAAAAAATTATCCAGATGTTCTCTAAAGATCTCTTGTATTAGCTGATTAAAAATTACAGGAGCATTGATCAATCTAAAAGGCACAATTGTGAACTCATAGTGTCCATATCTAGTATTGAATACTATCTTCAGTAGTCTAGACTTCAAGTCAATTTTAGTAAACATCTGTGTACCATATAATCAATCCAAAAATTTATCATCCTCTTGGGTATCAGATACTTATTCTTAACAATAACCCAACTTAATCCTTTGTAGTTAATACATAATATTAGAATTCCATCCTTAACAATATTAGAGTTCTGTCCTTCTTCCTTTGAAAGAAAAGTGGCTCACCCCACATAGATACACTAGGCTTGATGAAATTATGTTCTAAGAGTTACTTTAACTACTCCTTATGCTCACATTAGGAGACCTTTGGACATCTTTTGGTCTTGTAGGGATTCCTAATTTTTAGGGATTAAGTCTAATTTTTAGGGATTAAGTCTAATTTTGTGCTTTCTTAAGGAGACAAGCTCAATCAAGAGGACTACTTAATTTGAGCTTTCTAGCCCATAACTCCCCTACAAAAATAGGGTCTAATGTTGTCATTCTCTCTCCTCTTGTCTTTCTAGCAAGCTCGTAACTAAGGGGGGGCACAAAATGGATATTTTTTCCCCATTTTGCAAGTTTTATACTTTGAAACTGACCCCAGACCCATATATATGTAAAACAATCAATTTTTAACCTTGATTTCCTCCTAAAACCCACTCTATCTCATCATTGAATGACTCCACCTTTTTCTCCTTCATTTAATGCCTCCACTTCCCCACCAAATCAACCAAATCAGAGGTCGCTTGTCACTTTCCACATCATCAATCTCGCAACTAGGGGGGGGGGGGGGGGGGCAAAAATAGTAAAAAAAAATTCTCTCATTTTTGAACTTTTTTGCTTGAAAAGTTATCCTAAACCCATATATATGTCAAAAAACAATTTTCAATCTCTTTTTCCCCCCCCAAAATTGAACCAACTCTCTCTCTCTCTCTCTCTCTCTCTCTCTCTCTCTCTCTCTCTCTCTCTCTCTCTCTCTCTCTCTCTCTCTCTCTCTCTACTATGAGCTTGGCTTGCATAGCCTCACTCTATCCCTCTACAATCCGCTCATCTACTCTCAATCTCCCTTTCTCTCTCTACTATGAGCTAATGGCCTGCAAACTCTCTCTCTCTCTCTCTCTCTCTCTCTCTCTCTCTCTCTCTCTCTCTCTCTCTCTCTCTCTCTCTCTCTCTCTCTCTCTCTCTCTCTCCTCTTGTGACTGCATCCTCCCTCTCTATAATCTCAACTCCTTGGAAGGTTATGGCATGCACTCACTCCCTCTCTCTCTCTCTCTCTCTCTCTCTCTCTCTCTCTCTACTGTGATTTTAGGGCCTCCCTCTTCTTTTCCACTATTAACTCCTTCTAAGCATGGCATTGTGTGAAATCACGAACACTAATGTGCCATTAAATCGACATAAGGTGGATTTGCATGTGTAGGTGTTGGAAGAGTATGCAACTTCAGGCAAGGTTCATCTCACAGAATAGGAGAGAAATGTACGTAGACAAGGGGGTCACACTAATGTGGATCTATGGGTTGATGGGCATCTATACCCAGATGACCCAAGAGCGCATTACCCACCCACTTTCAAAAACTTACCATCATTTATTCAGTATGTGGGAGATGGTGAGAATGGGATGCTCGATTATTGCAAGAGATCAATAACAACTAACGCTAGGAGAGTCTTCTATTTGTTATCATAGTTGTATATGCTCCAAGTTAACGTTGATAATGTACACCAAGGCCTACTTCAGGCTCAAGCAAAAATCAAGGGGCTTGAGGGTGTAAATTAAGAAAGAGCAGCGTGTGTGGAAAAGCTTACGCGGCATCTCCCACATGAAAAGCACTCCTATTGGAGCTAGGGAGCGTAAGAGGCCACTCAACCACATCGAAACACTTGTCATTGAGGGGGGGTGCTCGTAAGTGGAGAATTCAAGAAGCGCAGTATGTCTCCTCTTTCTTATTCTCTAGCACTTCCAATTCAAAATGCCAATGTAAATCATGCGTGCACTTGTGTAATGTCAATGTAATTTTGCTGGTTTTTAGAGTATACCTTCAAGATTCCACAAGTTTTGATCAAACCGAGGATTGTAATGAGCTCTTGCGCACTTTCACAAACAAGGGAGCATGTGCTTAAAATGATCAGGGATCCCCATTTGCAAGAAGATATGTATGGTTGTTTCCATTGAAATCATACAAGAGGTTTCCCAAAGTATCAACAGCATTGATGTTAATGCATGCGATGAGGTAGGCATTAGCACACGAAGGGCTATAAATCTCTTCATTAATTACTAGGAGACACCCTTCGTAAGAAAGGTATCACACACAACCTTTTCCCACCACCAAAGAGGGTTCGTCTAGCAAAGGGAGTGAGAAATGAAGATGTAAAATGCAGGATTGGGGATTACTACTACATCAACGATACACTTACCATTGCAGCATGGGGAAAGAAAAAGATTGCGGATGGTAATGTTTCATTCAAATTCAATGAGTTCAACAACATTTTTGTTGAAATGCGAAAGCTACACAAGGCAATGATATTGTTCTATGGGTTGCCTTCTAATGTAAGTAACACAAGTAACCTTGTACGCATTAGGTCTGTGCTCATTTACAGGGAATGACTTAACATTTTGTTTGATTTCCGTGTTTTATAGGTTACAAGGTCTCCTTCATGCTGAAGTTGCATGAGTGCCAGATTGTAAAGGGAATAAGGCTAGAGAGAATGAGTGTCACACTCATAAAACCATGCTATGGCGACAGCCTTTAAGTCTCCATCTGCTACCACTGTTGTGCAGATGGGCCTGATGATGAGGGAGAGAGTACACTTGATTTTCAAGAGCAAGGGAATGACAATGTTTCACACACTAAACCATCATTCAGTGTCCAATCAGAGAAAGATATATGGTGGTTTAGGAGCATTTGAGGTTCCCAAGGAGACACAAGAGGTGCTATCATGGGTCTTTGAGAGGTTTCCTTAGGTTAGTGATGTGATAAAGTCACAAATAGGGGGTGAGAAGCTGGATGTTGATGGTTTAGGGAGCTTTGACGTTGATTGGCATCTTGGCGAGGATCTGAAGACAATAAAGCATATGATGGATTGCACTCAAGGTGCAAATACAGCTCACCCATGCCCTTGGTGCATGCATGGATTGAAACAAAAAACCAAGAAGAAACACAGGGGGACGGCCAATGGTGAAGAGGAATGCGAGGAAATAGGAAATTGCGAGGGAGAGTGGGACGGTGGTTTCCTTTCATCACCTATGTTAGATCCTCCAAATAGGGACTTAAGGGATATTAGATGGAACCCCATAATTCCTTTCCCTCTTAGGAATGTTCACTTTTGTACTTTGCATGCTTTCATGCGTATCTTTGATCGCCTCTTAAAGTGTCACATAGACTATGCGTTCACTATGCCTGGTAAAACTCAACAGGATGAGGCGATTACTAGAGTGGAGAAGATTTTAAATGACATTGGTTGACATGGGGGCACCGTGGAGATACGAGTTAACCAAAAGACCTCTAGAGTTTCACATATGGTTGCTCAAAAGGTTTCAATGAGTGGAGGTAAGGCGAGAAGGTTTCTCCAGAAGCCTTTCATAAACAAGACAAGGTTCAGAGAAATGCAGATAGGCAACATGTCGAGGAGTGTGAAAATGTTCCTGCGAATATGGGAGCTATGGAAAGACCTTTGTTCTTGTAATACTTTAGACTACTTGGATGCAAACATTGTTGTTTTGCGTGGGCAAGTGTGGGAAAATTTCAATAAGGTGGTGTGGTTGATGAGTCAAAGCAACACAATAGACGAAAATCACAAAACAATTTCAAGCAAAGTTGTAAAGCTTCATTGAAGTCGTGGTCTGCACATGGGGTGAATTGAATATCGTGCACTACATGGTAATATAATGCACTTTTCCTAAATGGTGGTTTTGTTTGGTATCTGCAGCACATCTTGTACGCTTATGGTGTATATTTCATGAACGCCGACAGCTCGCTTGACATGTGGAGCACCTAAGGAATGGAGAAAAGTCATTACCATGCAAGGGGAGTTTATTTCAAGAACACAAGACATGGAGGTGGCACGACTCGATCAAACTATCTTAAAGAAATGTTTGATTGGTTCTTCCGTTATACCTTTGGAAGAAACCTTTCAAGGGAGAGGGCTTGAATGTCCAAATTGGCCCAAATTGCCAAAATGAAAAGTAAGGGTTAGAAAACAACAAGGTGGAGGGCAGGGATAGGACCTGCTGTCATGTGGCATAGAGGGTTACATGTAGGAGAGTTCGTAAAGTATGGGTCCCTATAGACTTGAATGAGGCCTAGGTTTGATGTGTAGCTAATCTATGGGGATATTATCTATTGAATGTAATCAGGTGTTATAATTGAGAATGTAAATGATTCTTTTTTGCCTAATATGAAACCATGTTATCTTTCGTGTTTAAAACCCGTTTTTCTCGTGCATGACATTTCTCTAAAAACTAGGGTTTCGTGTAATGATTATGTTGGCCACTATAAATGAGCACCCTCTCTCTTTTTGTCCATTTTATACAAGCACTTTGAGAGCACACAAGCACTCAACTCCTCATGGACACAATCACTGCTTCCGAACTCGCACGGTACTTATTCTCTATTGAGGTCCCCATCCAACCTGATGAGGATGCCCTCTCAGCCCAAGAGCTAGAAGTCAGGGATTTGCATAACCTTGCGTCGCCCAAATCGACGATTTTATTTTGCATGTAGCATCAGCAGGGCTAAGTTTTCCATGTTGACCAGCGGGAGGCCACGTAATGACCCCTCCATACCACAAGCGCAACACACGAGGGTGTTACAGTTTGCTAGGAACATTGCAGAGCACTGGCAATCTATGGTGCAAATTCTGTTGCGGTTTTTGGAGTCCCCTTGGTTTCAAGGACCATGAAGTCATGCGTCATTACCAATTTCGTTAGATTGATATACTTCCCTTACTAGGTTTGATTGGTAGCGAGAGAAAGCTTTGTAATACCTTCAAATATAGTTTTTTTGATGACTTGAATTGTATCCCAAAGATTTATTTTGCTTTGTAATACTTGAAGAAGTCTCAAGATGTTGTTTTTAAAATATATTTTGCTTTGTAATACTTGAAGAAGTCTCAAGATGTTACTTTTAAAATATAACATACTTTGTATTCCACATATTCGTGTGTTTAGATGCTTTGTGATGATAAGTGTCCAACAGGGTGCAAAAATTCATTGTGCAATTTGGCCGGAAAGGTTAATTTCGTACCCTTCCGAACCAATAAAATATTTCCTCAATTTTATCAATAGTCTCCAGCAGTGAATGCTTATTCGAATGATGCCCCATGCATTTAGCATGCGAATGAAGCGTGCAAAAATTCACTATGCAATTTGGTCGAAAAGGCTAATTTTGCACCCTTTCGGACCAATATTTCCTCGATTTTATCAATAGTCTCCAGTGAACGCTTATTCGAATGATGCCCCATGCATTTAGCATGCGTACGATTTGTTTGCATGTGTGAGTGACCTCTTAAAATTAGGGTTTTTTAGGGTTATTGAAATGATGATATTTTCTTGTATAAATAAAGGTCGACCTCTATTTTTTCCCATTCCTTACGAGCAAGAGCATTCCCATCCTTATGCTCAGCTCTCCTCACCATAGTGCGGACAAAGCAAACAGTTAAGAAGATGACCGAAGAATGACACACCTGATTGCAGGACAGTGTAAACAAGAATTTGAAGCGTTACAACCGCAGTCTCAAGAAAAAATTGATAGAGCAAGCCAACTCATCCCGGCCAAGCAAACGAGTAAAGTTGGTGGATTATGACACGGAAGATAGCAGCACAATAAACACCGACACCGACTGTGAGGAGCCTACATGGGCACACATGGACATTCCCAACCACCCAGCCATAGGGGCAAAGACCTTGCCACGCGTCAACACGCAACAGCAAGAGCAGCAAGGGAAGCAAGAGGAGCAGCAGGAGCAAGAGCAAGAGCAAGAGCAAGAGCAAGAGCAAGAGCAACAACAACAACAAGAGTAGCAAGGGGAGCAAGAGGAAGAAGCATCCGCCCCAAAAATAAATAGAAGGAAGTCGACCTATTACAGGCCTCGCCCGCTACAATGACGTCCTGCCTGATCGTCTTCCTCATGTTCTCGCCCCGTAGGAGATGCTCAGGGTACAAGGCTTTCTAGGAGATACATCACTACCAAAAGTCCATAGAGCTTCCCATCCGAAGGGCACCTTTCTCACGAACGCACAAATAAAATATATGGGAATACAAGATGGATGCAGTCGGTTGCCCTTGAGACCTTGCAGGAAGCTGCTCAAGCATATCTTGTTAATCTATTTGAGGACACCAACTTGTGTGCCATCCACGCAAAGCAGGTCACCATAATGGTAAAGGATATGCAATTGGCCTGCCGTATTCACGGAGAAAAGGGGAAAGAAAAATGAGGAGTGTTCAATAATGTATCTCAATTTTTGATGTATCTCAACTTTTGATATTAATGAATTTTCAATGTGTATTATATCTTCCTATTGTGTATCTGATTTAATCATGTAATATATCTTCCATCACGTTTCAAAATAAAGGGCCAGAAGGGTGCGAAAAAGGCCCCTCCGAGCTGTGCACAATGGCCATTTTCGCACCCTTCTGGCGGCCCACATGGTTTTTCTAGTAAGATGTATCAATTCAGGATAAACTATCATCACAAAGGGCATGGGGTGGCTTAAAATGGGTTAAGAGTAAGAAAATTGTGATGGCTAGAGGGGTGCAAAAATGATGTGTTACGGGAGCCTCATACATGCCATTTTCACCCCTCTGGGCCTCCCAAAATTTTTGTAGTTTTTTCCCTAAAATTTGAACGTTTTTATCAATATTAAAACTCAAATCCCTTAAAATCAGACGTAGATCAAAATTGCCATTAGGATGGAAATTTGTAACATTTCCATTGTGCATCACTTGAGATGGATAAATATGGAGCCAAGCTATGCATACATAAAAAATCTTAAAATAAATAAGCGAGAAAGAAGTTATTCTCATTCTAGTGGAGGGCGTAAAGCTATCAAAATTGTGATTTCCTCTTCCAGCATGTGTTGAGTGTCCTAATTCAAGGTATCACCTTTACCACTATTTTCAAAGGAGGTTTGGAATCCCTCATTTAAATATCATGGAATTAAGATGCTCTATAAACAATCCAATACATCATGAAGTTGGTCTCCTTAAATGGTCTTTTCCCAAAGTGAAGAATGCAAGGGAAGGAAGATGATGTAAATACAAGACATGATTGATTTTAAACCTTCAAAATCAAAATGCATGTAATTTTTTATTTCCTTTGTAAAATTAAGGTAAATTAGAGATCAAAAGGGATGGTTTTTCCAAAATAAAGAAAATATATATTGTTTAATGTATTTTTTTAATGTCCACCATTTTATGTGATTAATTAGGGGCTAAATAAGTTATTTTCATTCTAGTGGAGGGTGTAAAGCTATCAATTCAAAATCGTGATGGTGGCCAGAGGGGTGCGAAAATGTTGTGTACGGGAGCCTCGTACATGCCATTTTTGCACCCCTCTGGCCCTCCTAAAATTTTTGGTAGTTTTTTTCTTGAAATTTGAACGTTTATTTCCAGCCATGTCAAGGGAAAACACATTTATTTCACTTGAAATCCCTTATTTAAATATCACCATTTTCAAAGGAGGTTTGAAATCCCTTATTTAAATATCGTGGAGGAGTTGAGATGCTCTATTGACAACTCAATACATTATGAAGTTGATCTCCTTAAGTGATCTTTTTTGAAAGTGAAGAATGCAAGGGAAGGGATATGATGTAAATATAAGACATGATCACTTTTAAAACTTCAAAATCAAAATGCATATAATTCTTTGATTTCCTTTGTAAAATTAAGGTAAATTAGAGATCAAAAGGGATGGCATTGCTCTTGTAGATTGTAGTACATCTTCATTTGGTTCTCAATATCTTTTTGCATGCTCACTAATTACGAAACCAAAGGTGGCCTTGGCCACTTTTTCCAAAATAAAGAAAATATATATTGTTGAATGTCCACCGTTTTATATGATTAATTAGGGGCTAAAGAAGTTATTCTCATTCTAGTGGAGGGCATAAAGCTATCAAAATTGTGATGGCCAGAGGGGTGCGAAAATGTTGTGTACGGGGGCCTCGTGCAGGCCATTTTCGCACCCTTCTGGCCCTCCTAAAATTTTTTTGTAGTTTTTTTCCTAAAATTTGAATGTTTATCTCCAGCCATTTTATCTCTGGCCATGTCGTCAAGGGAAAACACGTTTATTTCACTTGAAAACCAACTAAATTTAAATAAAAAATATTTTCACATTACAAATCAAACACGTGTACTTTAAAGTATCTTTCTGCATTGTATTGATATAAAAATTTACATGTGGGATTTGGGAATACTCTTTATATGTGAGGTTTGTCGTTTCTTAGCTATGGGGAACTCGCCAATTAGAATAGTAATGGTAATTTCTCGAGGTGATTCATGGCAAAGCGACTTGGCAATTCCTAATTGGGAAAGCACCTTGCCTCTATAGTTGCTCCCAAAAGTGGTCATGACTAACGACTTTTTAACTAGAATAGTAATGGTAATTTCTCGAGGTGATTCATGGACAAGCGACTTGGCAATTCCTAATTGGGAAAGCACCTTGCCTCTATAGTTGCTCCCAAAAGTGGCCATGACTAACGACTTTTTAACTAGGATTACAAAATTAACCGACCGGCCCCAATAGTGGCCACACAGAGTTGCTTTGAGAAGGTCTTTAATGCAAAAAGGGGGAAGCTGGCATTGGGTGTGAATTCTTTGTGAATAATCACAAAGTCATTGGGTGAGAGGTGTCTGATGTAGTGGGCAAGAGCCGGATATGGACCTGTAGTAGATCATGTTCCCCCTCCCTGCATAGCGAAACTGTCCATCTCTAGCACCCTCTCTTTCTTATCATCTTCGTCTACATAAACCTTTCGCTATCTACAAGTCAATGTTGGACTTGGACTCATCTCGATATTATGTGTTGGAGTTGGTGTCCAAGGCACAATTACGTGGGATACACTTTGTTGCGCCACCGCTTGGAACCCCTCCTCGGTGACATTTGCATGCTCTGCATTCCTGGCTGCCTCCAGAGCAATTACCACCATCTCCTCCACTGAGTCTGTGAGTGGGAGGAGGTTCTCCTCCATGTTACCTGTGTGTTAGAGTCGTCGAATGGGAACTCTGCCTTCACCTTGAGCATGCTCAAGCACTCATCCATGTGGAGGCCACATGACTTTTCAATCTCATGCAAAAAATGAAGGGCTTCCCCCCTACCACAACCGGACATAGAGAGTTAATCTCTATCTCAGGAAGGGGGGCAGAGTCATCTTCATCTTCAATTGTTGTCGTGCTTCCACTGGCCTCAAGCGGCATGGATTTTCTGCGAGCGCCAATGAACCTCCTGGAAATTGTTTTGCGACGATTAGGCTTTCATTCACACTTGTGTTCACTGCACTCTGAGGCTCTTCCTTGTCGTTGGATGAATCCGCCAAGGTGCAGTTGTGGCATTTCGACCTCCTCTTCCTCCTCTCCTTATTATGAAAGAAAGAAAACAAAGCACGCCAGCCATGATAGGAAGAGATGGCTAATGGCACCTCTGTTGAGCTTGCGTACTTGCTTCTTGTCAAGCTCTAGGAAGTGTCCAGATTTTATAGCCATTGCTTCAAATCTTTTGAGCCGCTTTTGGAAGGGCCTTTCGTTGTGGTTGATGTACTCTAGGAGGCTGGAGGGCACCCACAATCTATCATTGGTGGCCAAAGAGATAGAGTGCAGCTTGATGTGGGTGTCCATGTAAGATAACATGTCCACAAATAATTCTTCATGGAGGCGAAGTGTGGAGATCCAATCGATTTTTTTTGGTCCAGTGTGGAGATCCAATCGATTTCACACTGGACCAAAAAAATTTGTTGATTTTTTAAAAGACGAAACCACCACTTCAAGAAACCACACAACATATTTTAAATACCGAAGTATCTTATAAAATATTTTTTTATACAAATCTCCGGTGGAGGGATATTACAAAATTGTTCTAGTGAATACTCATAGCTTAGATTCTTTGAACCAAGGTGACATCATCTGGCCCCCAATCTAAGGATACCTTGGTGTTTGCCTCCATCCTCCTTCCAACCTATCCAAACACCCAACATAGCAAGTGACTCGAGAAAGGGTGAGCAAATACAAAGGTTTAAATGTCAAACAATCCTTACCTTCCTACCCTACGCATTGAAGCAAGCATTATTGAGTCCCTCAAATCCCAAAATGCATAGGGTGATCATGGACATTCAAAAGGCTCCAATGCTTATTGCTTGGACAATCTCTACCCCCACATTAAGTAGACCTATAGAGAGATATATAGGCTCTACAACCTCCTCTTGAGCTTGTAAGGGTATCCATGCACCTTTCTTCCTCGTCCACCGCTCGTAACAGAAACGAGTACACAAAGTGGTACGAGCTCACAAGAATCAAAAGGAGACACTAGAATGCACTACATTTCACCTGAAATTCTCTCCTTTGTGCTCCCCCTCCACAATGTCCCACCCTTGGCTAAGAAAATTGACAATCTCTTCATAGCCTACCACCTTCTTGCACATGTACATTGTTGGTGCTCCCATCTTGGCTCGGATAATCTCATGGAGTACCGAGGCCTTAGCCCGAATCATCCTGGAGATCATGGACACAAGTGGTCTCTCCATCGATCTCCATCCATTGTATGTGCGTCCTGATCGACTGTGACGATCTAGGCTAGGCCCCCAGATCTGTACTCCATATAGCAGATAGCCGATGTGACCAGCATGTCAAAAAGCCACAGCTTAGTGCGTGGCTCTTGAAACTGTACATGTGAGCACATCCTCTCTAGACCTCCTAGTGCTCATATCCTCTAGTCAATCTGGCCTCTGCTACCCCCCTCATGGAAAATGTGGGCCCAGTGATGAACACCACTCCAAGATATGTGTATGAGTCAACATACTCCACTGTCTCCTGCCCATATGTGAAAATAGGCGCTGATCTCCAGACCCACTGAGCTGTAGTGTTAAACACCATAACCTTGGTCGTACCAAGGTTAACTGAGAGCCCACTGTCCTGTGCATAAGCATGTAAAGTATCCAAGTGCCTTTCCTTTTCCAAATCTAGTCACATGTTGTTCAATTCCGCCTTGATCATAATCTGCACTTTTTCGTACATAGAATCGTCTTTGGTTCTAGACATTTTCCCTGCCCTAGATGAGCCCGAGGAAGGCGTACTTTCCTTCATTCTTCTGCGAAAAATGAGCTGTGCTTTAGGCGGTGTTTGGCAGACACTCTGGTCATCAACATTGCACGAAGTATCCATTTCTTAGAAGCCCACACGATGCATACATGCATTCAATTGGAATCACTGGAATAGAACCTCTGAAATGCTGCAATAGTTTGCTCTCGGGATGACCAAAACCCACACTATGTCTACATAAAAGCTCATGGCTTGAACCTGCACACTTTCAGCATTAAGTTTTGCACGCCTTTGTACCTACGCACACATCACTTCCAACCAATAGCTACACACTTTGCATACACTTGTCCACCATGCACTCTGCACTTGGCATTTGCACCTATGCATAAAATTTTTGCGCACCTGGGCAGCACACACAAACTCAGTTGCTTCGATGCGGCACACGCTTCTCTACTAGAGAGAGAGAGAGAGAGAGAGAGAGAGAGAGAGAGAGAGAGAGAGAGATTATAAACTGCTAAACAGGAAAGGAAGCCAAAGAACAAGAGAAAAAGAGGGAAGTGGGGGAAGAAAGAAGAGAAAAGAAAAGAAGAAAAGTACAAAAGTGAGGAAAGAACCCTTCATCGTTTTATTAACCTCTAGCAAACAATATCTCCAAACAACACGTGATACTTACTCATCATCACTTTATTAGCCTTTAGCAAAGGATATCTCCACATGGCATGTGATACATGTCCTTCATCACTTTATTAATCTCTAGCAAGGATAGAAACATTCTCCATCCTCAATTGTGCCACGTCTAGAGACATCAATTTTTCTAATGTCACATAGTTTTCTAAACTATCAAAGTGTAAAGCAAACAATCTAGTCTTTCATACATCCCCATGTCTAGGATCAATATACAATGCAACAACACTTGGTCAAAAAGGAAGAAACTTTATCCACTTATGAAAGTCCAATATATATTGCATACAAGGGTATGATTGATACCTTGCCCATTCTATTTGAGATTATCTTGAGGATAGCAAATCATTGTTTCTTCTCAACCTCAAGTCATTATTTCATGGGCACTTTACTTGCCACAATAACAAATGTGCATAATAAATATGTGTGCCTCCATTTTATGTACAAGATAATGACGGCCACCAAGCCACTACGTAAAATGTCGCCAAAAATATAATATGGCCATGAACATAGTGATGCCAAAATGTGCATCCAATATGCACGCCAAAAATGTGTAACCATCATTTGCTATTAATAACACATGCACAAGATTATATCTTGTGACTATCTACCTAACATGGTGCGACCAATACCTAGTGGTAAGTCACTGACCATGTGGCAAATAATAAAAAAATAAATATCCATGAAAAATATACCACAAAAATATTTCAACAATTTCCATAATCCATAACATGCCTAGGGGTTGGAAAGCAACTGACCTCAGTTGGTCATGAAGCTAGGAAGATGCCTCAATTGGCGAGTCTTCTTCCTCTACTCGTGTTGTCTCAATCAAAAAGTGTACTGCCTCAATCAATCAACAATTTTGTACACACAAATGGATATATGTACATTGCCTCAATCAGCAAGTATGTGCACATAACTGGAATCAAGGCGACTTGAATGGTTGGCAGTAATCAAGGCACGCTAGGTGGACAATGATGATTCAAGTATCCATTGTGCTTCCTCAATAGAGTGATTCTTGTATTTAATCAAGTATCAATGATTGTACGAGTGGGGATCTAGTCATAGTCAAGGATAGATTATGGGTCTAAAATTTTTGTCTTCTTGTAAAAGTGGTGGGTCATCTAGAATAGGATAAAGTTGAAGAGTCCCCTTAAATGGGCATAGCAAGTTGATATAGAAGGAGTTGTGTATACGCCAGTGAGGTGGGATGTCCAATCTAAAAGCAGTGACATTGATTTTCTTGAGAATTTTGAAAGTCCCATAAAAACGTGGAGTGAGTTTAAGTCGCTTCAACCAAAATCAACGTATGGTCACGGGCAAAATGGTCTATGGCTAGAACCTATGTTTCGATTCTAGTAGTTGGAGTAAGTAATTTATTACCATAGACAACTTTGAAGGATGCCTTTCCGGTGGCAGAGTGGGTGGTATTGTTATAAACAAATTGAAAAATGTGCAAATTCTCATCCCAATTAGAAGATTTGTCAAAAGGTCCATGATAGTGCTATTAGTAGCTTCGGTTTGGCCATTGCTTTCTAGGTGGAAAGTAGAACTAAAGTCTATCTTAGAGCCTGAATTCGAAAACAAAGCTATCCAAAAATGATTGCAAAAGCGAGAGTCTCTATCAAAAACAATTGGTCTAGGAAAACCATGATGAGTGAAAATAGTTTTAATAAATATCTTTGCACAGCAAGTGGAGTAGTCAGTGTCTTTTACATGCCACAAAGTGCTTGTTTGCTAAACCTATCTACAATGGTCCAAATCATGTCATTATGTGAGGAAGTAGTAGGTAATCCTGTGATGAAATCCATTGAAATTTCTTTCCATGAACCATTTGGAATTGGCAGACATCAATAGTCCATATGGTTTTCCATGATGATGCTTGACACATTGACAAACAATGCAATCAGAGACATATGTTGCAATATCTTTTTTCATGTTAGGCCAATAAAAAAGTTTATCATATGATGTCAAAGTAGAAAGTACACCACGATGCCCAACATAAGGTGGTTCATGCATTTCTTGCAAAACAATATGCCTAAATGGTGCAATAATGCATAATCTTTTCTCAAAGAATAGGAAACCATTAGCATATGAAAAACTATTGAGAGGCAAATAGTTATTATGAACTAGTGTATTCCAATAATTTGAAAAATCAACATCATGGGCATAATTGTCACACTCGCATAGCATCAAAAGATTCAATATTAAAAACATAAATGTTATTAATTGATGGTCTACGGCTCAAAGCATCTGCAACAACATTAGCACGACCCGGTTAATATTGGATCATGGGGTGAAAACGTTGAATGATGAAAGCCCATTTAATGCGATGGTTGGAGATGAAGGGCTAACTAAGTAGGTGTCTAATGCTTTGCTGGTCAGTCATCTTAATCAAGAATTCTGAACCATGAGGTAGTGCTTCCGCATGCGAAGAGCATGTACTATGGCCAAAAGTTCCTTATCATAGATGCTATAGTTGAGTTCAGAGAGTTTTAGTTTACATCTTTCAAATGCTAAGGGATAATGGTCTAGTAAAGTCAGGTAATTGTAGGACTAGGGCATGAGTTAAGAGATATTCGAGATGGTCAAAGGACTTTAGTCAACTGTCACCCCCAACGAAAAACAGCTTTCTTTTTCAACAGTAATGTCAATGGTAATGCAATGAGAGAAAAGTTTCTGTCAAATTTTATATAAAAGCCTGAAAGTCTGAGAACAGATCTCACATCATGTAGAGTCTTGGGAGTTGGCAAGTCTCTAATGGTTGCTATCTTTTTAGAGTCAACACGAATGTCATCATAGCAAAAAACAATGTGCCCAAGATATTCAATTTCACTTTGAAAGAAAGAGCTTTTATTAGGATTTGCATACAAATGGTTCTCTTTAAGAAGTATAAAAAGAGTTCTCAAATGGTTTTCGTGTTCTTTTTCGAAGAGCGACTAAAAATAAGAATGTCATCAGAAAAGACAATCACAAAATCTTGATGGTTCAAAAAGATTCTATGCATCATGCAAAGAAATGTGGCCAGTGCATTTGTAGGGCCAAAGGGCATTACTAGAAATTCATAGTGACCAAATTGAGTACGAAATGCAGTTTTATAAATATCAGTGGGGTCCATATGCACTTAATGATATTGATTTTTGACAGTCACTTTATTTTATGCATGATAATCGACACACATGATGCGATAAGTCTTACTCTTCTTTTGAACTAACAAGATTGGTGCTCCAAATGGTGAACTACTAGGCCTTATCAATCCTTTATCTAGTATATCCTTAATTTGGTATTAAATTTCTTGTTCTTGCAAAGGGTTTTGTCTATAAGGTGTACGATGCGGTGGTGGTTGACTTACTGGGCAAGAGCTCTATTTTATTGTCCTAGGGGCGAGAAGGAGGTAAGTGAGGGGGATAGTCATTAACAAAACAATCATGAAAAGAATCAAGAAAGTGTTGTTGATGTGGAGTGAGTGTTTGATTTACTTTCTCTACTCATTCACATAAATCACATATGCTTTGTGCTCTTTTCTTTGTGCTCTTTTCTAAGTGCTCTTTTTTTTTTGTGTGTGTGTAATCAATGGAATAATTTCAAGTGAAGAGTCACTAGAAAGAGAAATCAATGTGCCATTATGTGTGAATTGCATAGTATGAGTGTTGTAATCAATGTTAGGATTGTGTTGATGATGGAATGGCATTCCTAAAATGATGTCCATGGAATGTAAAGGTGCAATCAAGAAATCACGATGCTCTTTATATGACCCAATTTGAATTTCAAGATTTTTACTTTCACGAGTGCCATTGTAATGAGCTCCTTGGAATGCAGATTTTACTTTACATGTAGAGAGAGATGTGTACAATTGTAATTTCCTTACAAGATTTTCTAAAATAAAATCATGCCAACTCCCGTCATCATGCAAAACACAAACTTGATAACTATCAATAGAACCTTGCATGCATAATAATGAATGGATAGATTGAGGAATACCTAGAGGGTTGTTTGATTCTTGATTAACCTCATCATGAAGAGTGTCCTTCGTCCATTTTAGAATGGTGTCATCGTCGACCTCATGAGATTCTTCTTCGATGTAGTGGACCACAGCGGTTGGTTTCTTTGGAGGTGGTAACTTGGCGAAGCAATTTGCCACAATATGGCCTGGCTTTAAGCAATGATGACAAGTAGGAGTAGGCCTAGGTGCTTTTGATGAGACATTATGAGCACTATTGTGACAAGTAGGAGTAGGCCTAGGTGCTTTTGATGAGACATTATGAGACATTATGAGCACTATTGTGACTAGGCTTGGGGTTTTAATTTACAAAATTTGGCTTTGAAGTTGCCCCATAAAATACATTTTTAGGAGGAAATGTGGATACGCATGAGTGTTGAACATTGCTAGTGCGATTTGAATTGAAAGAATTAGGTTGAACAAATTTTCTAAATGGACGATTATTACCCACAAAAGATGATTGCCGGTTTGTTGGACTAGACCCTTGCATAGGCCTAACAAACTTGCCAATGGAGCAAAGCTTCTTCTCTGCATCATGAGCAAGAGAAATAGCCTCATAGAGAGGAGAAGGTTGGAACATATTCACCTCTTCTTGTAAGCCTTCTTCAAGACCATCCTTATACTTTTGATGCAAAGTATCATCATGCACATCTTCTGCCATGCGAAGATGTAATAATGTTTGCCAAAAACACTCAGTATATTGTGACACATTGTCACAATTATTCCAAGAGAATTTTCTCCATGCACGGTGTGCCTGCAAAAATGAAACTGAGGTGGAAGGAAAGACTCTTTGACTTTGTTTTGGAACTCAAGCCAAGTGGTTGGCTTGTCAGCAACATTGCGGACTACATTCCACCATAGAGATGCTTTATCAACCATGTGATTAGTGGCACATTTAATTTTGTCTCTTTCGGAGAAGTTTTCATCAGCAAAGTAATCATCAAATTGACTTAACCATGAAAGAACAATGCGGCCATCCTTTCTACCATCAACTTTTGTAAAAGTGAAAGAGCAACGACTTATTTCTTATTCCTTGTGTATGCTTTGGGCTTCAAAAACTGCTTTGCGAATCTTGGTGAGACGATCATCTTCTAGAGAATCATTGGCCGATGCACGCTTCTCATGCTCCAATAAGGATTACGTGTGCATGCAGCGTTGTTGCTCTTCTTGGAGTTGAGCTTGGATCAAATAAAGTCTTTGATCGAGTGTGGGCTCAGGAAGTGGAGAATTGGTGAAGCCATGAGCATTGCCCATATGCAAATCATCACTTGAAGAAGAATTTATTTTTAATTTAAAAAATTGGTTACCTCATTTGCACAATGTAAATCACGAACGGGTTGAGAAAAGAGATGCCAAGTGTTAAGAGGATCACCTTGCTTTGAATAGATCAAGGGCAAGAGGTAATACTTTCACAACCAATCTGCTTCAATTTGTTACTTTTGCACCGCAAAATAAAGATTTGAAGACATTGATGAAGCAAGAGGGTTGATTTGAGAGTGAAATTGTTGATGGAGAGACCGGCATTCACAAGCACATTGCTTATGAAGCTTGCAACAATGATTTTTTTATTGCTATTTAAAATATAAAAGGGTGTAGTAGCTCAAAACGACAAGGTTGATGAGATGAAGAGGGGGGAATTTACAGAGGTGAATTTGGAGGTGCGATGTGGATTTTAGAAGAAAAATAGCATAATTTGGGAAGAAATTTTTGGGGGAGGTGGGTTTATGAAAAAGTGGGAGGGTGAATAAGGACAGGGGAGAAGAAAAAGGACAAATCCCATAAACCAAAACGTGGGGAGTGGGAAGAGGAGTATATATAGTGTGTTGGTGTCATTTACATGCATCCAAGAGGTGAAAAAGAACGAAGAGAGCTTGTGGACTATACTCATTTACTCCTACTAATGACCTTGATCCTCTATAGGGCCTTTGGCCTTTGTGGCCCTGTGCTAGGATGTACCTGGTTCTACAGGCTGGGCTGGCGTTTATATAGGGCCTTTGTGGGCCTGTGCTAGGATATGTACCTGGTTCTACAGGCTGGGCTGGCATTTATATAGGGCCTTTATGGGCGTGTGCTAGGATGTACTTGGTTCTACAGGCTAGGCTGGCGTTTATCGCATTCATGTAGCATGTCTCTTGGATGCTTCTTTGCGTAGCAGGTGGCACGCTTATCGAGAACTGATTCTTTGCCCATCTAGTGGCACGCTTACCGAGGACTGATTGCTGCAACACTTCTGGACGTGGCCATGGCTCTGATACCACTGTTACATGAGGGTTGTTGTCCTCATACACAAATTCAATTAAAAAGATGAACAAAGCTCACTCTACCTCTCTCAAAACACCATAGTTTTTTGAGAAATAAACTTACATGAACATAAAAGAAGAGAAGATGCACGACACACATTGAGGACAATCTTCCCCCACTTGCTTGATGACTCACACTTTTAAGCAAGTTCTTTTTTTATTACTTTGTAAGCCAAAAATGACTTTTACACTCCACTTTGGGCCTTGCCCCTAAACTTTAGGAAAGCGTTATGCATGAAGTAATGTGAACCATCCTTGGGCCTTGACTTTAGCAAAGTGTCATGCATGAATTAATATGGGTCATCTACTAAGAATAAACAAACCATTTGAATAAATATGTCTCTATAACAAATGTGCATAATAAATATGTGTGCCGCCATTTTATGTACAAAATAATAACAGCCACCAAGCCACTACATAAAATGTCACATAAATATAATGTCACCAAAAATATAATATCGCCATGAACATAGTGATGCCAAAATGTGCATCCAATATGCACGCCAAAAATGTGTAACCATCATCATGCCACCCACACTAGCCCCGCCAGTGACCTGCTATCAAAAACACATGCACGAGATTATATCCAGTGACTATCTACCTAACATGGTGCGACCAGTACCTGGTGGTAAGTCACTAACCATGTGGCAAATAATCAAAAATAAATATCCATGAAAAATATACCACAAAAATATTTCAATAATTTTCATAATCCTTAACAGGTACAATATCACATAGCAACAATAATGGCTCAATTCTATGCCCAATGGCAATAGCAAGTGCTTGATGGCTCAAATACATGGCCAATTGGTGTAGCAAGTGTCCAACGATTGTCTACATATTACCAATAAAAAGACAAATGCCCAATGGCTAAAAATCTTAATATAACCATCAAATACTCTTATCTTCAATATATCTTCACCATGGAAGTATTCAAAACAATCTTCAAATCAAGTAGAGAGCCTCCTACTTCAACGTTTCGTCACAATAGAAGCTTTCAAATCTGTCCCCAATAGTAGGTGTACTTCATGTGCAACTTGAGAGAGAGAGAGAGAGAGAGCTACATCAGGGCAACCTCTAGAGGTGGTAGAGAGCCATAACCATGGAGTGGAGAACCACCAAGAATATAGAAGAGCTTCCAAAACTAGATGTTTCACACAAACTTGTCCCAAATGTGTGTCCACACCTCATAATGCCATTTGTCAAAGTAATGCATACACACTCGCCCCAAATGTGTGTCCACCCCACAATGAGCCACATGTCAAATGCACACACACTTGCCCCAATAGTGTGCAAAATAAATTTCCATCCTCATGAGTAATTTGTTCCACATCACGTAAAAGATTGGACGTCCGACTTACAATATATATATATAAATTTAAATACATGCTGCCCATTTTTTATAACTTGTCCACCCACACCATAAGGGAGTCTAAACCACCATAAAAGAGCTTGTTTCATTGCTCAATCCTTCCCCCAGTTGTCAAGAGTTCCCAGGCACACTTCCCAAGGACAAGGACAAGATCAAGCATACGAAGTCCAATGTTGTGCCATAATCTGATTCCAGGTGACTAGGACTAGTATTGGATAATCCACCATTCCCAAAGCTTGTACTTTCCAAATATTTAGGCATCTTGGAATCCATCATACCCCTTTTACATTGGGAAAAGTCAATGCCGGTGATAGATTGGAGGAGGGGAGCCACACGTATAGAGAAAAAGAGTTGATATCCTCTACGACCCACCACTGTGGAGTTTGACACTCTTCATAATAATTGGAAAACACAATCAATCATTAATAATTCATATCTTTATATAGTTCTTAACCCAGCCATTTTAATTTCCAGTAAACGATAAAGACCCCCATGTTCAACAATAAGGTTGACGGAGTACTCAAAACGTAGTGGATACACGGCCTACCGAAGTGTAGGCCAAAAGCCCTCACTAGTAAAAGTCCTCTTACAGTGTTAGTAGAGTAGACATGATATGGTATTTGACCTATGCAGGCATAAAAGCATGTCTCCACCTCCAAGAGTTCAGTGCTGTCACATTCATCAACCTTGAAAACAAACACTCAGTTGAACCCGAAACAACAATCCCATCTTAAATCAGCAACCAAACTGTGCACTGTAAACTTCCATAAAAATAAAAAGATGTCGAGCTTAGAGGGGAGAAAAAAAGCAACTCTCCTTGACATGCATCATCACAACCGGTAACAAAAATACCACCTATGCTTTATCATTGCTACGAGATGCCTCTTTTTCTTGAAAGAATCTTGCTGTACAGTAGTGAAAATGGAAACCCTATACAAAATAGGGAACTTTACATTTGAGAAAAGCACCATGCTTGCAAGGGCTTCCGTGACAGCTTTGACTTCAGAACACTAGAGTTCATGGAAAGAAGGTACATCTTGACGGCACTACAAGTCCCGGTTACTGACACAGAAACTAATAGAGCCTTTTTTTACAGTCTTGAGCTCCACAATAGCAAGCCTTGATTTTCACGTTGCCATTGGCATCACGCACTTGATCTATGCTGTAGTTGTAATCATACGACAGTTCTCTCATAGGAGGTATATTCTCCATGGCAAACAACATGACATGTGGAAATCTCAAATCATCTGAGTCATACAAAACATTCTGAGCAAAAAGATTCGGTGAGCAACTATGGTTGATGAACCGGGCAACATTACCAAAATCCTTGGCATCGATTGTATATCCTACATCCTCAACCACAGGCACAACAGCAGTTGACCCATCCATATCCATCAAGTCAGACTCAGCACTCCATGGATTGCATTTATTTCCAAGGTCAAAAAGATACTCATCATTCTCAATCTTTTGCTCAGCTTCAGCATCAGACAAAAGCTCTCCAGTGTATTCACAGATAAAGCCTCCTGGTTGGATGGAATTTATAGATCTGACCCCCCATCCCCGATTCTTTGTCTTGAAAACCTCCAATTGATACCTCAAACCCTTCTGACTTACTCTGTTGTGACAAGAACTTGAGCAACGACATGAACTACCACATTCATACACTACTTTCTTGTCTCGAATCATGTAACCCTTTTCATTATAGGGAAGCTCACCCCCATTTTTCAGTGCACAGAGACATTTTTTCTCATCAAAACAACCCCCCACACAATCACAACCTTGTGGCAGCACAGGTGAGAACCACATTGGATACTTTATGTTTGGAATGTATATGAAGCGAGTAGGTGCTGCTTCTGCATCCACTTCATTGACAACACAGATAGGCAGCTTCTCCTTGCCTCCAGAGATGTCTTCTAAGAGGAGGTTAGGACGGGCTAACCCTCTCTTCTTCAGGTTACCAACAAACTTCACAATAGATAAGCCCACCTGTGGTTGCCCAGACCTTCTAATTAGCGTAAAGTGATATACACCATACCCTGCTGCACCCCTTTCAAATTGCAAACCAACTACATCATATAGCCCATCATAAGTGTAAAGTTTTGATGATGGACTGGCAGGATCTGAAGTCCCTCTGATGACACGAACAGGAGTTTTTTCCTTCATACAGTTACTCATTGCGAGATTGCCTCGAACTAGCTCTTGATCGCTTTCCTGCCGCCTGTTTCCTTTGTAGTTATTACCTCCCTGTCCAGAATAGATAAGTGTGTCCCCACCATCTTTATCATCTTCATAACCACCAGAAGCAACAATGCTTGTTGCTAGAGGGCACCCACTAGGGCGCCTTTTACCAGGAATGTAGTCAATTCCACCTTGAACTTGCCTGTGCAAACCAATTATCAACATTTCAATCCGGAAAGAGAATTGATCACCCACTTCTACACCAGGAACCTCACCAACAATCTTCTCTCCCGAATTTCTCAATCTACCCTTTTTTTTCAGCATGCCAGCCGCATCAAGGTCTGCCCTTTTGGTAGTATTCTGAGACTTTACCAATGCCTTGCGGATGAAGTCAAATTCATGCAAAGTTCGCTTCACCAAAGATCGGGCGCTTACTCCATCAACTGCCTCCTGGCATAATTCTTTTGCGGGATCCTTCAGCATCATGCTGTCTACACTTCTACTGTTCTGAGAAGGGTAATTTACTCTACTGATAGCTTTATGAGTCAATCTTTTCACTGGATCCTTGGCCCTCATGCTGCCTGTGCTTCTCCTGCTTTGAATTGGAACTATGTGGCCTGGGATCTCCAATATATGCTGTACCTTGGATTTCTTAGCCACATGACCTCGGCAGAGCCATCTAGCTGATGAATCTGACGATCCTGCAACCAAACCATCCTGCCTGGGCTTGATCTTGAGAGAACCATCCGCAGCCTGTGTCTCTGCTCCCCACGTCACAAAAGGCTCCTTGAACAGGCAAATGGCACCTTCTTGTTTCTTTTCTTCCTCCTGTGTAATTGAATGACTGTTCCCTTGAGTATGCATCTGCACCCCCATGTCTGAGGCTACAGCAGGGATCTGGGAAGGAAGCATTTTGCTAGATTCCTCGACAGTAACCTGGGGGCCAGATTGAACACACTCTGCAAAAGTGTCTTTTGATTGATTTCCAAGATTTTTGCTGCAGTTCTTGATGGCAACTTGAGGGCCAGATTCGACAAGCTCTGCAGGACCATCCTCTTTAATGCCGTTTGTCAAAAGTTGATTGCCAATCTTTTTGCTACAATTCTTCTCAACGGCAACTTCTGGGCCAGATCGAACAAGCTCTGCAGGACCATCCTCTCCAGTGTGATATGTCACCGCTGGATCTCCAGTAAGGACTTTGTCGTCTTGAGATGTGATCTTCATATCATTCGCTGCAGAAAAGGGAACATAAGGAGAAGAAAGCAGAGGAGGAGGGAGGCCAGGGCTCTTACCACAGCCTGCAGGGTAATCTCTAATGGCAGAGGACCTTGCCCGCTTCCTGTTGTTGCCCCCAGCGCAGGAAATGAAGGCTCTTTCCCGTAGATCTTCTCTGGCAGGAAAAGCAGCATCATCCTCCTGAGGAACTGACCTCTCCTCTTGAGGTTCGCTTTGACTTATTGGAAAAGGTAAAGGGCCCGGAGTTACGCACGATGATAAAGCGGCCTGGGATCCACGTAGGGTTTTGATTGAGGGAGAGGCTTCTTGTTTTTCTGATTCCTTTCTGTCTGAAGGGGGAACTACGGAACGGCTGTTGAGGGTGGTTGGGGCGTCTATCTTGTGGGCCGGTGTGTGATTGAATGGCCTTTCGCCGCAGGTCTTAGCGTCAACCATAGCTTCGCCGTTACGCTCGAGGTGCAGATTGAGGGGCGCAACGGCCGACCGAGAGGCTCGTGCTGTAACGCTGGTGTCGCCTTGCCGCGGAGAGAAAGTGCCATTGCCGTTGCCGTTGCCGTTGCCGTTGCCGTTGCCGGACATCACACTATCGGAGCTGCCATGCAGGGGCCAAGAACCCTCTCCCTTACTGCCATGGCTATAGACAGAACCCTTACCCTCCCCCCTGCCGCTGTGGAGACGAACGGGACCCTCGCTGCTGCTTCCATAGCGATGGACGGAACTCGAGCCGCTGCTTCCATGGCGGTGCACTGAACTCCATTCGCTGCCGTGATGGCGGTGGCGGAAACCCTCACCGCTATGGTGATGGCGGAAACCCTCGCTGCTATGACGCTGGTGGAAATAGTAATGGCGGAAGCCCTCCCTAATGCTGCTATGACGAAAACCCTCCTTGCTGCCCCCATGGCGATGGCGAACACTCTCGCCGCTGCCCCCATGGCGAGGGCGGACACTGTCGCCGCTGGCCCCATGGCAATGGCTGCCCCGATGGCGGTGAAGGAATCCACGGCTGTTGCTGTTGCCGCCAGAAAGATCCTTCACAAGCGTAGAGAACTCCTGCAAATCACCATCGTCGTCGTCATTGACAAGAATCACCATAGCTTCAGGTGATACAGGCACAGCCTGCTGCCGAGGAAAAAATGAGCCCTAGGGTTTCTGCAGCATTATCATCACCAATGAAGATGATGTTGCTGCTTGGCTATGGCGGTGACTATACAGCATTTAGGGTTTTCACCTGAGTATGTTTTGGCGGGATATGACGGGATTCGACATGACATGTCAGGTAAACCTTTTTATTCACCTTAATCTGCTGCTGATCAGCACCAAATGCGCCGCCCCGAGGTTTTTTCAAAACTATTTTTTAGCTTAAAATTTAACTGAAGTACCTTAAATTTTAAGACATTTTAAAATTGAAAAATTGAAGTTTTCATACAAATAAAGGTCCATTGCTTATAGCTTGTTTTCTTATATAGTTTTGCCAAATATGACCAATAAGCCTTCAAGCTCATCTTAGAACCTCTAGCACAAATGCATCACCTAAGGGCTCCCCTCTCTCGAAGCACTATCCATTTATCTGCTTTTCGAGAGAGAAAGATAGAGGGAGGTTCTCTATCTTTCTCGTCGTCGTCTATGGGCCTACCTTTGGATGAAACATTTGCTCTATGTGTGTGTGTGTGTGTTTTTTTTAAGGTCAATCACCAAGATTTGATTTACCAAGGACCAAAATTTACTACAGTAAGCATGCAAGCCTCAAAACTGCAACATAAATCCTTATCATTATCAGCAAGACTTGATTCACCAAGGACCAAAATTTACTACGATAAACATGCAAGCTTCAAAAGTGCAACCCAGGTTTGTTATCCATGTCAAGGTATCTCTTCATTTTGAAATATATATGTGAGGTGGAAATAAAGGAGAAATGTCCATTCATTTAACAAGCCATTAACATCCATTAATATAAGAATTGAAGTCTTTCTTTGTCAATATGGTAGTAGATGTGACATTGTCATGGGACAAATAGTCCCTCTCAATACCTTGCATCTCTTCTTGCAAAATAAAAACAAAACAAAGTTTAGGCATAGTTGAGCCTTTCAAATGTAAGTTTTTGGATTGTCACTCAACAATGATTCATCATCTAGCTCCTCCCCAAATTGTCCATGCTCTTGTACATAAGCTTGAATGATACGACATTCTGGATGGATTTTTATGCCTTGTACTTGAAAATGCAATTCTCTTGGGCCACTTCATGCTTATTGGGCATTATGCCTTTGTCATAGGAATATGAGCCCAATTGCCATCCATAACCATCTATCACAATGCTTTGTGTTGTGGTGTGACAAATATCCTCCATGGTTGGCCCACACTTTCAACATATTTATGAATATGGGATGGTTTTTTTACCACGTATAAGCATGATATTATTGGTCACATTAACTTGCTTTGGGATGTGACAAACAAGATAATATTGCAAGATAATTTTGTGCTTTGTTATACCTTGTGAACAAACCATGCACAACTAGTTGCATTTTGTAATGGTTACTTCTGTTAATAAAATTTGACTTCATGGTATAGTGAGGAAAGGTTCACAATATGTGGTTGCAAACCATATGTCAAGAATTCCTCATGGTGAACCAGCTTCAGGAGTTGAAGATGATTTACCAACAATCAAATGCTCCTTGGTTCAAACTTGATTTAGTTCTTTTATGAAGTGAGGAAATATCACACTTCTTGTTGGCTAACAAACTTCCATTGAATAAAGATCACATGAAGCGCTTGACTTAGTTCCTTTATGGAGTGAGGAATTCTCATAGTTCTTAGCTAAGAGCTTTCCAAGTAATGGACCATTAAATAAAGATCACATGAGGAAATCGATCAAACAAGCTACCCTGATTGGTTGGTCAATTATATAAATTGGGAAATAATGATGTGATACATAGATGTATGCATGAAGATGAAGTTGTGGATGTTTTGGAATAAGCATACTTAAAGTTAAACTAGCATAGGTATATTATACATGTATTATTAAGCATACTTAAAGTAGCATAGGTATATTATACATGTATTATTAAGCCTATTTCCTAAACAAAGCAATGGGTCACTAGGAAATGTACCCTCTCCATAATGTGGTCAATAAAACAAAGTGATGAATGCTTACCTTTGGCATGGGGATGCAAGTGCTACCTATTCAAAGCTTTTAAAGTAAGGAATGCCTCCCTTTATCGTGGGGATACAAGTGCTACTCATTTAGAGCTTCCCAAGGGAGACTCTCCAGCCCCTTATGCTAAACCTCGAAGCAACTTCCACCATTGTGACCAGAGGTGTTGGTGGATGAGACAATAACCTGCAAGCTCTCACACTCACACACTCTCACCACGCACACTCTCAAGAGATAAGTTAGAGTAGCTTAATCTCATATAAGGGAAGTATCCATTCTCATTAGAGAAATTATCTTTTATACAACTTAGTGCTTGGGAACCGAGACTTGGGCTTTTGGCCTTAGTCTCTAAACTATGTGTATGTGTGTCCTAGAATAACTAATGTACATCCCTTCAATGTTGGAATTACACTTAGCTCGATCATCCCTTGTTTATATCATTGTGAGAGTATTAGAGCAAAAAAATCAATAAATTTACATGAAGTAAAAAACGGCTCAGGCAGGCAAAATTACAAGTGACCCAAATGAATAGATTTGTTGTTGTTGATCACTTATAATGACTTTGACTTTGTAAAAAATGTGTTAAAGGAACCTATCGGAGCTATCCGCCTCATTAACCATTAAGTGGCTAGTGTTTACCTTGGTTGGCCATTATTATAAAGTACCCAAACTAGTATCTCTTAAAACTCAGATACTTTTTCCACATTTTTGGTAATAAAAATATTTTGTGATGGGGCCCACCAAAGTCATCCACCTAGTTAACTGCCAAAAATGAGGTTAACATCTCCCCCACCTGATGTAGGTTTGTCCTCAGACCTATACAATAAAGAGAAAGGTCGAGAGGTTGGTTGTGTCGATGTAAAAGAAGTTGGGGACTCGAAGATTTAGTCCCCACCAATGTGTTGATGATGTGCTTCACTGCTACGTAATAGCTACAAATGTCTTGTAATTGTGAGAGTTGGCTTTTGTTGACAAGGTTGTGGGTGTCAAGTGTAATACATGTGCATAGGTAAAAACAAGAAAAGAGTGCCTAATGCATGCGAAAGGTGCAAATACCTATATGCTTCACATAAACAAAACATGCAATGTAAGAAATGTAGCCATATTTGGTAGTGACGTGTGTAAACACACGAGGCCCAGTCGGGGCACTTTTTCCCTCTTTAGGAGGTTTTTCCCCGTGTTAGTTACACCCATCTTGGGGTATACTTATCATCTTTGTATAGCACACATTCACTATCTATCTATCACTTCATTGTGTGCTCCCTTGAACTTCTCCACTATGTGTGTGTGTGTGTGTGTGCGCGCGCGCACGCGTGCACGCGTGTGTGTGTGCATTCCTGCAACCCTATTTCCAACATTTGGTATTAGAGCATGCGCTCCTTGCCCCTGTGCTGCTTACCCTCATAGTATAGAGCTAAGGCTAGACAACGATGGTCCATATTCAAATAACTTAAGAAAGAGAATATATATGCTTATGTGGATAGATTTTGGCAAACCTTATTATAAATACAGGTAATTAAGAAAGTTCACAATAGCAAGAATCAAAGAAGGAAGTTTATTAACACGTTTCTATCAAAAGTTTATGATTTTCTGCAAACATCGTCAGGGACCAGATTTGCACTATTCTTCATCGGATTCTGGAGTATTTTTATCAGATCTACTACAAACGGCTATGCAAATAAACAAGAAAGCATCAACAGACACTCACCACACCGGATCTTGTCTATGGGCTTCACTTTAGCGAAACCACATTGGATCTTATCTACGGGCTTCACTTCAATGACATCGATCTGTGCATCTTACGAGTAAAATTTCTACTCACTATACTTTGCATTTCTTTCATACACCTTGTAGGTCTCCATGGTCAACGGCCTTATTATAACAACCACCTTGGTTGCATCAAAGGAGCACTCAGCACTTTGCAGGTTACGTGATTACTTGCTTGGGTATTATAAAAAATGGTAGATAGTGATGTGTTTCGGATGTTATCTGCTGAGGATAAGCTTGATGGAACCAACTACCCGTTATGGCCCTATATGATGCAGCATGTATTGGTGGCCAAAGGGTTATGGAATGTTGTGGTTGGTATTGAGAAATGTCTTAGTTCCTCTGATAAATATGATGCAGAAGGCACATCTGCAGACACCGGCTCACTTTTACATGGTGTATTACCACAGCATAGCATACCTACTATGTAGGAACAAACAAAGTGGGATGGAAAAGATGTGTGGCCACATGTGTTGCTTGCTTTGTCAGTCAAGAGGAGTATCATTCCTCACATTCGGTGATGCAAGACTGCTAAACATGCATGGGATGCATTTGTGTCATTGTATCAGGTACGTAATGAAGCACCTATTAGAGTCAGAGCATATGGGTGAGGAGACTCGATGGACAGTTTCCTTACAAAAATCAAGGATTTCAAGGAGCAGCTGGCTAGTGTTGATGAAATATATCCTAATATTTCATTGGTACCTCTACTGTCTTGAATGCGTTGTTAGACTCGTATCAAGGTTTGCTTCTACCATCAGACTCATGATGAAAGGCAATCCAAATTCCTTGAAGCTTAACGAGTTGGTTTCTATGCTCTTGCAAGAAGAGAAATCTAGGTAAAAACACATCTGTCCTATGTATAATATATCAGTCTTTTGCTCCCAGTCAACAAAGAGGCAAAGGTAAATCCTTTCCTCAAGGTAGTTACAAACCGAAATCAGAGTCATTGGGCAAGCTTACAAACAAGGAAAGCATCAAGCCAAAGAAAAAGAGCAAATGCAACTATTGTAGGAAACCTGGTCACTACATTAATGATACAAAGAATCTGCAAACTATGCACATGATGATTAGACTTTCATTGTGAAGTGAAGCTTTAACCCTTCGCATCATAAGGATATGTGTATGGTTGTTACATATGTACATGGTAGTTTGTTCTCATCACTTGAATCTACTCCACATGGAAACACTGCTACCTGTGCAAGAAACTCCTCATATCATGTAAACATAGTTGGTACAATTATTCTCACTTCTCCAAATGGTGGAACAATCACACTTTCAAATTTATTATATGTACCAACAAGTATTAAGAAAAACTTGTTATCTGTCTTTGCCATTAGTAATGATGGCTTAGTGGTTCAGTTTGTGGATGATAGATGTATTGTTCATGATCGTAGTTGACGGCAATATAATTGTTACTTCTGGTACTTTGCCTCATGGCCTTTACATGCTAGACACATATGAAACACAAAGGCATGCTATATGTATAGTTTCTACCAAAAAGGTAATGGGTGATGCTAAGCTATGGCATGCACGCTTTGGTTACTTAAACTTTGGTGGATTGTTGCGTTTGCATAAAAATGGCATGGTGTCTAAGCTGCCACACCTTGAAGCCCCTATCAAACATATTTGTGAGGACTATATTGTAAGATTCCTCCCCAGCCCCTCAAAATGTCCAGCATCTTTCCCTGTAATCAATCCCTCTTTAGAAATATAAAAGACCTTGTTTCTAACTATTTTAACCTAGAGAGCGAAAATATTCTAGAGAGAGAATATTCAGATTTTTAACATTTTTGGATAGAAAATTATTTTATCTTATTAAAATAAGTTCCCCTGAAACAGAAATTCAAAAAGAACTTTCCAATGTGCAATTGGAATTAATTAGAAATGGGTATAAAGAACCTTAGTCTAAGAGTCTAGATTTTCAGAAATCTTTGGATTATGGTCCAATTAAGGTTCTTGTGAGCCAATAGGATCAATCCATGGGTGGGAAGGAGATAAATCCAATTTTGTAAAAGAAGATACCCAAAAATGAGTAAATGCTCACATAAGATGAAGAGTTGACTATGTACAAAGTTTATTAGTAAGAAACTATGAGTAATTTTAATAGTATGAGATATTTGGGTATAATGATTTCATTTTGACACATATGTAAGGAAGGGGAGTCCCTTCAATACTCACATAAGATGAAGAGTTGACTATGTACAAAGTTTATTAGTAAAAAACTATGAGCAATATTAAAAATATGAGATATTTTGGGTATCCAAAAATGAGTAAATGCTCACATAAGATGAAGAGTTGAAAATGTACAAGGTTTATTAGTAAAAAACTATGAGCAATATTAAAAATATGAGATATTTTGGGTATAATCATTCCATTTTGACACATATGTAAGGAAGGGGAGTCCATTAAAGGAGGTGCATATTTCACATGCTTGAATGAGTTTTAAACTCAAAGATAATGTGATATTTTTATCTCTCCTCTCTCTTGAACCAAACCAAATAAAAAAGGAACCAAACCGAATCAAAAAGTAACCAAACTAGATCCAAATCTAGTCCAAATTCAACCAAACTGAATCTGGAAAATTCTAGAAATCAGTTAGCCTTGGTTAGAGCCTCCCTCTCCTATAAATAGAACATGAGTCCTTTGAAAAAAAGGAGGAGAATTTTACTATTCTAGAACTATGCTGAAATAATGCTAATATTTACTATTCTCTAAAATTCTCTCCAATTTGTAAGAAATTGGAGCTTCCCTCTTTCTTCAATCCCCATTGGTGGCTCCATCAACATACTAAACCAATTGATTGGTTGGGGGCCTCTACCGTGAACAAAGAATCAAGCAATTTGTAAAGTAAGTGGTGAATTTTGATCTTTTCTATAATTTCTCAATGTTTCTCTCTTCTCAACCCCTCTCAAGCTTGAGAAGCTTAATTGGAATGGTTTTTGAATGCTATTGAAGTTAGTTGATGAATGGTAGTAAAGAATTACATAAATTGATGAATACTATTGAAGTTAATTGATGAATGATAATGCTATAGAAGTAATTAATGAATGTTAGTAAAGAATTACATAAATTTTCATTTATGCTTAATTCTAATGGTTTTTATGTAATATCTCTCTCTCACTCAAGAAATGGTCATACTCATGACCTATTCTCAATCCAAATGAATGTATGCATGTAGATGTAGATGTATAGATGTGAATGTGAACGTGGATGTGGATGTATGCATGTAGATGTAGATGTATGGATGTGAATGTGAATGTGGATCACTACAAGAGGTTGAGGACATACCGACGCCAAAATACCGACGCAAATGTCGAACGTCGGTATGTCCGTCGTCATGTTGGAGGAGACAAGTATGGCGGGGTTTTTTTAAATTTTCATTTCCCGTCGCGTATACCGACGCCTATACCGACGCTTATTCCGACGCCGATACCGACGCATATTCCGTAGCATATACCGACGAATATTCCGACACATATTCCGTCGCATATACCGGCGCTCGTAAGTTTTTCACAGCCGAGAGCCTATTTTCTGGTTTTTCGCAGAAGGTGCGCAAGTAATCAAGCGAAAGAGGTGCTTTCTCTCCCTCTTCTCTTTCCCTCTCTCTCCTCTTTTTTCCTCTCTCCTCTTTTCTCCTTCATTCTTCTTTTCTCCTCTTCTCCTTCTCCTAACATGTTATTGCAATTGCTTTTAGTTTTTAATTGAAAAATTAGGACGTTTAGGGTTTTGTGTTTTTTTGGCTCTCTATGCATGTTGAGATCTAGAGCTCTCTATGTATGCATAGATCTCCTAATGCATGCATAGAGATTTTAGGGTTTTGTATTAGTTCTTTTTCTTGTGTTTAATTTACTAATTAGTTTGTTTAATATTTTGTTTTGCAGCTCTTTCACCTCACCAATCTTTCACCAATCCTCGAGCTCTCCTTCAGCTTTGCAAAAAAGAGGTAGATCCTCTTTTGATTTTTCTTGTTTATGCTATTTTATATGAATTTTTGCATCCTTGTTTTATGGTTTAGGGTTAGTTTTGGGTTCTTGTAAGCTTACAACACATAGGATTAATTTAATATCTATGCATAAAACCTATAATAAGCTTGCAATCTCTATTATCCATGTACGTAAAACAAGATCATGTTTATTACACCATTGGGTGATGGGATTAAGGGTTAGCATAGTGCATAAGGCATATAGCATAGAGCTTATGCATAGAGCTTATGCATAAGTCTTGCATAGAGCGTATGCAAGAGACTTATGCATAGAGCGTATGCATAAGACTTATGCATATGACTTATGCATAGAGTTTATGCATATGGCTTATGCATAGAGCGTACGCATAAGACTTATGCATATGGCTTATGCATAGAGCTTATGCATAAGGCTTATGCATAGAGCGTGTGCATAAGGCTTATGCATAGAGCGTAATTGCATAGAGCGTGTGCATAAGGCTTATGTGAAAGGGATTAAGGGTTAGCATAATAGTGCATAAGGCATATAGCATAGAGCTTATGCATAGAGCTTATGCATAAGTCTTGCATAGAGCGTATGCATAAGACTTATGCATAGAGCGTATGCATAAGACTTATGCATATGACTTATGCATATGGCTTATGCATAGAGCGTACGCAGGTAGACTTATGCATATGGCTTATGCATAGAGCTTATGCATAAGGCTTATGCATAGAGCGTGTGCATAAGGCTTATGCATAGAGCGTAATTGCATAGAGCGTGTGCATAAGGCTTATGTGAAAGGGATTAAGGGTTAGCATAATAGTGCATAAGGCATATAGCATAGAGCTTATGCATAGAGCTTATGCATAAGTCTTGCATAGAGCGTATGCATAAGACTTATGCATAGAGCGTATGCATAAGGCTTATGCATATGACTTATGCATATGGCTTATGCATAGAGCGTACGCAGGTAGACTTATGCATATGGCTTATATGAAAGGGATTGTTAAAATGCAATTGCAAATGCCTTGATTGTGGTTAACAAATGCTTATGCAAATGCCATGGTGAGGGCATTGTGAATTGTTGGTTTGTGTTGGAGCTTTTGGATGATGGATTGAGGCATGAGTCCATGCTTTATTGCTGAGTTCTAAATTGTAAAAGGGCATGAGTCATGCTCAATACTTGTAAGCCAATAAACTTGTTCTATCATTTGATATTATCCACATCATTTTGTACCTACACTCACCATTGCAACCACTTCAAGTTTCTATAGAATCTAGCAATGTGTGAGGGTACCTTGGCATTGGTTGGAGAGGCCAAGGGGAGAATGGCTTGAACTCTTTGTGCCGTGATTGCTTGGTAAAGCGGTACGAAGGGGGATTAGGTACACCGGTGTGAAGAAATGGCCTCAACCTTCACCTTGGAGGAAAACTCGGTGAAGGGGTGAGAAGAGCTTGGCCGGGAGATCGGCAAGCTTCAACGCGCGTCCTCAACAATCCTCACCATCGACTTTGTGGATGCATTTGGGCAATGGGGCCCCTTTTCTGTCATATTGTGTGGATATTGCAAATGCATATGATCTTTCATGACATTGTGGGATGCAAAGAGTATTGCGTACAAGTTTTAAGAAGTTGCATTTTCAATTGAGATTTGGTTCCAATTACAAAGGAGACTCTGGCGGAATTTACAAAACCGTAATTCAGTCCTAGGGTTTTTGGGATTAGGTCCGAGCTTATGGCTTATGCATAAGACTTGTGCATAGAGCGTGTGCATATAGCTTATGCATAAGACTTATGCATAGAGCGTGTGCATAAGACTTATGCATTGTTACCATATTATAGTAGTGATGTGTGTGAACACACTTAGGACCGCCGGGGCACTTTTTCCCTCACTAGGAGGTTTTTTCCCCCGTGCATTGTATATACGCCCATTATCTTCTAGGGCTTGTTATCTTTCATTTTTGGCACTCATAATACACTACTGTGTTGTGCTCAAGCTTCCTCATCTTCTTGAAGTTGTGTGTGCATTCCTGCAACCCTAATTCCAACAATTGGTATCAGAGCAGGCTTCCTCCTCCCGGGCAGCATCACCGGCACCTGCCGCTTCATCTCCTCCGATTGCAACGAGGTTTCACGAGCGTCTGCAGGTTAGTATATGCCGTGGGAGCGCCCGTAGGGCTTGGTCGTTTCAGAATTTTGATCTGAAGTCATTTCGCCCTCCGTTTTTGCATTCCAAGTACTGCGCAGGCAAAATCGTCCTACTGTGCAGATTTTCTGTCAAGATTAAAATCTGCAGGACAGGTGCCCATTCGTCTGTTTTGGGCTGTGCTATATAGCACAGGTCGATTTTATACAGGTTTACCTCTTGCAGACAGCATTTACATCTAGTAGTACAGTCATTGGCCATGGCTGACAACAATGATGTATTCCGCATGTTGGCTGCTGAGGATAAGTTGGATGGCACCAACTATCCATTGTGGGCATATATGATGCGACATGTATTGGTAGCAAAGGGGTTATGGAATATTGTGCAGGGTATTGATGCACGTCCTATTGTGGCTGGGAATGCTGCAAACACATCAGAAACAGGTACTGTTGATGATGGTGCAGGCACAAGTGCTGTAGCAGCTGTTCGAGAACCACCACTTTCAGCAGAGCAGATTCGTTGGGATGGTAGAGATGCGCAGGCTCATGCCTTGATTGCGCTGTCTGTCAAACGTACCATTATCCCACATATTCGCTCCTGCAAGACTTCTAAGGATGCTTGGGATGTACTTGCCACATTGTATCAGGCAAGAAATGAGGCTCGTGTTGCTTATCTCCGAAAACAGTTGGAGAATGAGCATATGAACGAAGGTGATTCTATGGATAGCTTTTTGACAAAGATCAAGGATTTCAAAGAGCAGCTCATTTCTGCAGATGAAATCCTGTCAGACAGTTCACTTGTGCAGACTGTTTTGAATGGTCTACCAGATTCTTATCAGGGTTTTGCTTCCACTCTTCGCTTGATGATGAAAGGCAATCCCAATGCCTTATCATTTGAGGAGTTAGTTTCTGTTTTGCTGCAAGAAGACCAGTCAAGGCAAAACAGGAATATTATGCGTGTCGCAGATCAAGCTTTCGTTGCTAGTCAGAGAAGCGGGAAAGGTAAAGCTGGCTTTTCTTCTAGTAAGCAGAAATCTGCAAATGCTGCGCAACCAAAGAAGGAAGACAAAGATGAGAAGAAGGGTGACAAACAGAAGACATTTTGCAAGTACTGTAAGGGAAATGATCATGTCATCAAAGCGTGTCCTAAGCTGGCTGCGAAAGAGGCTAAGAAGAAAGAGGCTGGTATGGCTGTTGCAGATGCCTCTCCTTCTAACAATGAATCTGCTAATGTTGTGCTAGATACAGAATGGGCATTCAATGCGCAGTGCAGTTATGACCCATCTTTGCATGACACATGTATGTCTGCAGTAGATTCAGATGTATGGTACTTTGACAGTGGTGCCACTAAGCATATCACCTCGCAGCGCAGTTTATTCACTTTCCTTGAGTCTGCTCCCACAGGGAATACTGTCACTTGTGCCAATAACTCCTCTTATCCCGTTAAAGGAGTTGGACAGATTGTGCTGAATGTTGCAAATGGCAACACCTTTACACTTTTTGATGCATTGTATGTGCCAGGGATCAAAAAGAATCTGCTGTCAGTCTCCGCATTTGCCAAAACAGGTTTGGTTGTAAAATTTGTGGATGATAGATGTACTGTTCATGATCTCTCTTGTGGTGACATCATTGTAGCATCTGGTTCACTATGTCGAGGGCTGTATAAGCTCAATATGGATGGCAAATGTGTAGAGGATTCAGCATGTGCTATTATGGATACGCAGGCTATTTCAAATGCAAAACTGTGGCATGCACGTTTTGGTCATCTGAATTTTGCAAGTTTGCTGCGCCTGCAGAAATTTGAAATGGTGTCTTCTTTGCCTAAGCTTGAGGCACCTGTCAAGCATGTTTGTGAGGGCTGCATATTGGGTAAAATGCAGCGTGCTTCCTTTCCCAAAGATGGATCAGTGAGAGCTGAACGCAGATTGCAGCTTGTTCACAGTGATGTTTGTGGTCCCATGCAAACTCCATCATTTGGAAACTACCTTTACTTCGTGACTTTCATTGATGATTTTACCAGGCATCAAGAGTCAAAGTCTACCACATGGTTTTTGGCTTGAGGCTGTCATGTGTGCCACTTATGTACTAAACAGGTGTCCCACCAAAGCATTACAGGTTGTCACTCCGTATGAGGCTTGGCATGGCCGCAAGCCATCTGTTGGCCATTTACGTGTTTTTGGTTGCCTGGCATATGCATTAGTGCCTGTGCAACATCGCAGAAAATTGGATGACAAAGCTGTCAAATGTATTTTTGTTGGATATAGTGCTGAGAGCAAAGGCTATCGTTTGTATCATCCACAGACAAAGCGCATTTTGGTTAGCCGTGATGTTGTATTTGTGGAAGATGCAGTTCAGCCCTTGGTTTCATGTACTAAGGAGACAGATATCAGCTCACGTGATGTCTATGATACATTGTTGCCTCTTTTCAGTGGTGCACAGTCAAGTGCAATACCTCATGAGGCAGTTTTTCAGCCTATGCAGGTTTTAAATGATGGCACAGATCAGCCTATATCTGATGCAGATGTGCATGATGCACTTGAGGATGAGAGACAAGAGATTGAGGGCTCTAGGAATATGCCTAGATGGCTGGTGCAGACTTTGCGTGACAGCAAGTTGGATGCCCCTTTGTCTAGTCGCACTCGTTCTGGCTCTCATGGTGCCTCTTATGCGTCAGATTGTTATGCATTGGCTGTTTCTAGTATGTGCGATGAAAGTGAGCCTGTTTCATTTGATGAGGCACAAAGTTCAGAAAATTGGATGGCTGCTATGCAAGCAGAATACGATGCTATTATGAAGAATGGTACATGGTCTTTATGTGACTTGCCCCCTGGCAAGAAGGCCATTGGCACTAAGTGGGTATACAAATTGAAGCGTAAGCCTGATGGCACAGTGGATCGCCATAAGGCTAGGCTTGTTGCAAAAGGTTATGCTCAAGAGAAGGGCATTGATTTTGATGAGACTTTTGCTCCCACATGTCGTATGACCACTGTTCGTAGCATCTGTGCATTAGCAGCTCATAATGGTTGGAATGTACATCAGCTGGACATAAAGACTGCGTTCTTAAATGGAGATTTGCATGAGGAGGTGTATGTATCGCAGCCTCGTGGTTTTGTTCAAAGAGGGCAGGAAAACAAAGTGTGCAGGTTAAAAAAGGCTTTATATGGTTTAAAGCAAGCTCCACGAGCTTGGTATGAAAAAATACATGCATATTTGACTGCACATGGGTTTCAGAATAGTCCAACAGAAAGCACTTTGTATGTTAAACGTGTGGATGGTGTACATCTAATCATTGCTCTCTATGTCGATGACATGCTGCTCACAGGACCAAATAAGAGTCATATTGCTGATTTTAAGGCTGATTTGAATGCCTCTTTTGAGATGTCAGATTTGGGGCATTTGCATCATTATTTGGGGATACAATTTAAGCAGTGTGATGGAGGTATTGCTTTGTGTCAGACAAAGTATATTGAAACATTGTTGCGGAGATTTGGCCTTGAAGACTGTAAGCCTATTGCTACTCCAATGGAGACAGGTTTGAAGTTGAGTCTTCATGATGCTGGAGATCACTTTGATGTCACACTCTATCAGACAGCTGTTGGTTGCCTCATTTATGTATGCATTACGAGGCCAGACATTCAGTTTGCAGTCTCACAGGTGAGCAGATTTATGCATAGCCCAGGCATTAAGCATTGGCAGGCAGTGAAGCGTATCTTTCGCTATTTGAGTGGTACTCGGCATCTTGGGTTGTTTTATCCCAAGGGGGGATCATTGCCGCCAGATTTACATGCTTTTTCAGATTCTGACTGGGCTGGTTGTTATGACACACGCGTGTCCACGAGTGGTTTTTGCTTCATGCTTGGAAGCTCATGCATATCATGGTTGAGCAAGAAGCAGCCTACTGTGGCCACTTCTAGTTGTGAAGCTGAGTACAGGGCAGCTTTCACAGCTACGGTTGAGTGTGTGTGGCTCAGACGCCTTATGGCTGATTTGGGTGTTGGGCAGCCATCTGCCACCACCATCTTCACTGACAGTCAGAGCGCATTGGCAGTTGCGCGGAACCCAGTGTTCCATGCTCGTACGAAGCACATTGAGGTGCACTACCATTATGTCAGGGAGAGACTCTCTACAGAAGAGATCAGTTTGGCTTATGTGCCAACACAGGATAACCTTGCAGACCTTTTCACAAAGGCTCTGCCTCGTGAGAAGTTCGAAGCTTTTTGCAAAGCTTTGGGCTTACTCCCTTTTGTGGATTCGTCCACATAGCTAGACACTTCCCTATACATGAGTGCTAGCTCTTGTTCACCGCATCACTCCAGGGGGGATTTGTTACCATATTATAGTAGTGATGTGTGTGAACACACTTAGGACCGCCGGGGCACTTTTTCCCTCACTAGGAGGTTTTTTCCCCCGTGCATTGTATATACGCCCATTATCTTCTAGGGCTTGTTATCTTTCATTTTTGGCACTCATAATACACTACTGTGTTGTGCTCAAGCTTCCTCATCTTCTTGAAGTTGTGTGTGCATTCCTGCAACCCTAATTCCAACATGCATATGGCTTATGCATAAGGCTTATGCATAGAGCTTATGCATAAGTCTTGCAGCCTTATTATGCAAGCTTATACTTATAATATGCATTTAGATTATTGCATAAGGCCTTTATATATAAACAGCTATTTATGAATAGAGATAGCTTCTCTCTCCATCCTTGTGCAAATTCTATTTAATTTTGTATGGAGAGGAGATAAGCTGATTTGTGTTTAACGAGCTGCATATACATGTTATCCTGCTAGATGGAGCCTCTCAATCTTGAAGAGAGAATAGCGTGTCCATGCATGCGATGTAAGTACCAAATCTTTCGAAAACGAAGGATTTGCAACGAGCATGTTCATGACGCTGGAATATTTCCAATGGAGTGCTTGCAAAATTTACGGTTTCAATCGTACAACCAAGCAAGTGATGATAACACAATTACTGGAATGCTTGATTACTTTGGAACCATTCAAGATATATTGAAGGTTGGCTTCAGAAGTTTTGAGTTGTTTATCTTTGATGTGAAGTGGTTCAAGGTAATCATGAATGGGCCACATGCAACTGTACGTAGAGACAAGAGTGGCCTCATCTAAGTGGACTCCACAAAGGTATGGACCGATCAGCAAGATACTTTTGTGCGCCCAGAGCATTGTGAGCAGGTTGTCTTTAAAGCGGATCCAAAAGATCCACGCTGGCTGTTTGTGGTTCAAGTCGCCCCCCGCAGTAAGCAAATTTTTGAAGAATTTGAGCTACAACAAGGTGATGTGGATGCACAGGGTAATGGAGAGCAGCAAGAACAAGCCGATATCAACAATGAAGAGGAGCAAGCAAATGAAGAGAAGGAACTAGAGCAAGATCCAAATGAAGAGGTGCAAACCAAGGAAGCTGAAAAACAAGTTGAGGAAGAAGACATAGATGATGAAGACATCCTTCATCAAGGGACTTTTAATGATGAGGATGCTGAAATGTGCATAGACATAGATCTCTTTGGGGCTACTGATCTTAATGAGGATGATAGAATAGATAATGATTTATAAAATGATGTATCTTAATGATTATGCAAATAGTTATGACATATTTGTAATGGTTTTATGACATTGAAGGTCCATTCATTGTTTACCATTGTTAATGTTTACCATCATAATCACTACTGTAGGAGCAAGTTGATATAGTTTTACCAATGTTGTTTATCATTGTTAATGTTTATCTTATGGTTCTTTCATTCATTGTTTACCGTGTAATTTTCATTCCGTACAAGTTTGTCATATGGTTTTTTGTCCAACAGGCCATGGGTGACTCACCGCCCTACGACTACAGTCCAGATTTCTCATTTAATCCTACACCGCAGGGCATGAGTCCCCAGCAGTTATATGGTTTTCTTTCGTCCATGACTCCAGAGCAGAGAGCCATGGCTCAGAGTTATTGGGGTTCTGGAGCAGGGACATCTGCCTCACCATCTGGATTCCCGACGCCAGTTCCCACACCCGTGGGTATGGCAGCAGCTCCCACACCTCGTACCACACAGCCTTCCACTCCTGTTACAGCTCGATCTACCACCTCTTCACATAGACGGCGCTCACGTAGTAGGTCTTCAGGGGGAGGTTGTTGTGGTGGTAGTGCCACAGATGCTGTGACACCACCACCACGTGAGCGTCGTCCTTCGCTCTCATCTGTTGATAGCACACCCATAGGGTCACCTTCCACTCCCTGGGGTGCACATGACCATGACAACAGCAAGATTTACACAATTAGGGATGGGGCACCAGTAATGGATAGTGCAGGGAAGGCAATGAAGACACGCATTCGACAATTGTGCACTATACAGTTTCATGACTCTGTCATGACTAAATGGGATCAGCAAGACAAGGGGAAGAAAAATTATATAAACACAAAGATAAAGCAAGAGTTCCAGCCATCTGACCCTATGAATGTCGTCTCTAATGAGTGGATACAGTATACAGCTCGCATTTTGATGGGGCATCGTAGGTCAGAGGCGAGGGACGCATTCAGAGAGGGGAAGGAGAAACCTGTTTGGCTAGATGACAGGGAGTGGGCAGCCATTGCTCAGGAGCTCACCGAGACACCAGACAGGTTTCAACAACAAAGAGAGGCGGCAAGGGCAAGACTCCAAACAGTAGGGGCTTCTCATCTCGGGAGTGGTGGTTACGAAACCATGCGCCATGAATTCGTAAGTGTTTGTAGCAATTTTATTTATTTAAATGTATGTATGTGGGCTAAATGTTGATTTTTTAAAAGTTATAATTGTTAATCGTGTGTGCAGGAGTTGGCCATGAATCGCCCACCAAGCAGGCGAGAGGAGAAGTACGCTCACAAACATGGCCTTGTGGCCTTGTTTGAGATGCTTGAAGAAGAAGGAGAGACCGTCAATTGGGAGGCATTACCATGATGTAAGATGACCTTCAAACTAATGAAATATGATCAAAACATTCTTGAGTATTAATGTTTAATTTAATTTCTTGTTTGTCGATCAGGAAAATATGCAAACGAGCACGGTTGTTTTTGTGCTCTATTGTAGACAGAATGGTGCTGTCTGTTTGCTGTTGTTGATCCTGCTCATTGTTGCAGGCAGCTAGGCAACAGCCAGGCAGCACTATTCTGCCCAAAAAAAAATTTCTGCTACAGCGTCGGTATTTGCCCCGGTATCAGCGTCGGTATATACATTGGTATAGATGCCGGTTTACACTTCGGTATATAATCCGGTATAGAGGCCGGTTTATTCGTTGGTATATGAATCGGTATAGAGGCCGGTTTAAGCGTCGGTATTACCCCCGGTCAGCGTCAGTATAGGCGCCGTTATATGCGCCGGTATTAATACCCGACAGGTATACCGACGCTGCGATACCGGCGCTTATATCGATGACGAGGCTTTTTTAGACCCCGTTAAATAGCGCCGGTACAAGCCCCGGTATTAGGCTAATATGTAGTAGTGGATGTGGATGTTTGCATGGAGATGTGAATGTATGCATGTAGATGTAGATGTATGGATGTGAATGTGAATGTGGATGTGGATGTATGCATGGAGATGTGGATGTATGCATGTAGATGTAGATGTATAGATGTGGATGCATGAATGTAGATGTGGATGTATGGATGTGAATGTGGATGTGTATGTATGGATGTATGCATGTAGATGTGGATGCATGAATGTGGATGTATGGATGTGAATGTGGATGTGTATGTATGGATGTGAATGTGCATGTAGATGTGGATGTATGGATGAGGATGCATGAATGAACATGTAGATGTGGATGTATGAATGTGGATGTGGATGTATGCATGTAGATGTGAATGTATGCATATAAATGTGGATGTATGGATGTGAATGTACATGTAGATTGGGTTAATGTGGAAAAATGAGAGTTAATATAGAAACTATATTTGTAAACTGTTTGTAAATGCTGTTTGTAAATGGCTGTTTTATGTCAAGAATGCTGGGGAAGCATTTTGACCGTCTTGTGATTAAGATCGTGGAGACCTAATTGATAAAGTTGTAAGTGCTGTGATGGAGAGTCAATGGAGGACGTCTCGCGTAGCAAAGTCGGCCGAGGTCTTGACCAGCCTCGGTTCGATTAAAATGGTGAGCTTCCGGTACGGTGGATGAGGGACCAAGGAAGTGGCCTATGAGTGAAGCGCTAGGTCACCTGCGAAGGATCCTAGAGGGTGCTGACCATACGGTGCTCGGCCTTTGGGTCGCCTACACGTGCGTCGAGGAAGATATTGGAACAAGGAGTAAGAGTTGTTTTCTGAAACCGAGCATGGATCTGGTTGATTGACCTTGCTGGTCTTCAATGGATGAGTCCATGGCTCTTTATATGGATCTCTTGGTTGATCTTGCTGATCTTCAACGAGAGTCCATCTTGATTTTTTATAAGTGATTATATTGCCGAGTATTATGGGCTAGGAACTATTGAAAAGACCCCTGAGTGGATAGGTGGTGAGCGTTCTGGTTGCCAATGATGCCATAGATACTCTGATGAAGGAATGATGGGAAATTAAGAATCAACCGGATAATTTGGAAGATTGTGATCAGTGATACTATGGTTTCATTAAAGGATTGTTTTAAAACTGGTTGAATCTGTGAAAAGGCAATTTCATATTGGGTGTGTGAGTGGTGTGACTAGTTTTATTTTTGCATGAACATCCGGCTAGGGGGCCTGGGAACTCTTTTCCCTGGTACCCGGGACAAAAATCAAATTCTAAATTGGATCCCATCACTACAGTGGTTGGGTGGTTCGTTAACCCATGGGACTGGATGGGGTTAGGCTGGACTGATGGATCCGTAAATCGAGACTCATTTTCTGTTTTACGATAGATAAAGTAAATCTCGGATAGTAATTGTTTTATGGATAGGAATCAACGGCTGTGCCTCTTGATGGGGAAAAAAGCGTTGATCCCAATGATCCAAGTGCAAGTTTCTTCCTTGATCTGATTGAGTAATTTTATAGGTGCAGTCGGATCAGCTTGATCAGTATAGTCTTGACTACGTTAGAGTAAAAGTTATCCTGGTGGAATCGCTCGTGCTTTCCGGGTAAAGGAAGTTTTTTCCGGGTTTGGTTTTGAATAAACCGACGGATTAGTCTCTTGTCCGGATATCCGTGGGTGAGGCCCCGAGTGTGGGACCCTGCCTCTCGCAAGATGTGCTACTTCCGTTGCTAGCATCCGAATCCATTGCGCGGTGGGGACAGGGATCTCACAGTTGGTATCAGAGCAATTTGGCTAATAAAGATCAAGTGAGAAGACAAATATGTCAAAAATTTATCAAGAAACACAAAAAGGTTGTAATTGTGTGATATAAGTCATACAATTTGATATTCAAACTGAAATTCGTAATTTGGTAATTGGGTCTTCAGATGGAAGTACCGCAATTATATAGAATCCCTGACTTGCTTGAGGCCTAGACATGATGGTATTTACCTTATAATTCCAAGGGCCGTGACTACCCGTATATACCGAGAGTATAACTGCAGCTCTTTACTAACAGTATATATGAGTAAATCTAAGACTTGAAATTATAAGTGTTAATGCTATCCAGATGATGATTTCGAATATTGTTGATATGATTTTTAATTCTGTTTGAGAATTGATGAATTGATTTGGATTCTGATTGAAAAATGATGATTTCTGAAATTTAGTTGAAATATAATAACCTGAGCGAAACCACAATGAGGATGAATGGGACGAGTCCCTGTGATGATATTCATAACTGGAATGATGATAATGAATTTAGTAAATCACTATGAGATTAGTAGATTGTGCTGTCAGATTGCTACTGTTAACACTTGACCGGTAGATCAAGTTAAGGGATGACAAATTGAGACTTGCTTGACTGAAATTCCCGTGGAGGAATGTTCAGAAGGAAATTTTTTGGTGTAATGGACCATTATCATGTTAAAGATATGAATGATATGATCTGAATGAATTGTTATTTAATGATGAGTTCTATATAAGGGATATTTATCCCAGTATTCTGTTGGGTTGACCAGAATATAAGGAACCCCATAATAAAATTGGATCTTAAGAAAATGAGTTGTCCTCTACCTTGCGAGATGAGGACATCTCGCACTTTTTTAAGTGGGGTAGAATGTAAGAATCCTCCCCAGCCTTCGAGGTATACAGGAGTAAGAATCTCCCTTTCTGATCTTATAATTATTCCCTCTATAAAATAAAAGAAAGACTCTATTTAAAAAAGGAAGACCCTTTCCCTAGAATACTTCTCAGGAGTCCCACCTGTTTTAAGGATTCAGAACAATGAGTTCAGAAGTAAAAATCGGTGTTTTGGATACCAAGGTTTTGATCTTCATTCGAGTACGGCCCAAAAGAAGTTCTTTATCTCTTGGGGAGTATAAGAAGTTATCCCCCAGATATTGTGAGCCTTATCTGAATTCAAAGAAAGTAAGTAACTTAGCTTACGAGCTTCTTTTACCTCCTCATCTCAAAGTTCATAATGTATTTCATGTAAGCCTTCTATAGAAATATGTGCCAAACCCAAATCATGGAAAGACGGTAAAACTTCAGTGGCAAGATACCGTTGGCTTCTAGGTTACGCTAGCTCCTTCCTTTATATAAGTCATAACTTTTACTTGTCGCTCACAATAATCTTACTTCCATCGATCCCCTTTCTTTCTTAATCTCCTTCATGGCTTGGCAGCAGGAATTGGTTTTATCCATGATGATTTCTCACCTTCAAGACGCAAACGAGCCTGTGAAGAAGGATTTTATAGAACTGTATAAGCGCTCACTTTCCCTCACTTGGGAACTTCTGTAGCTCAAACTAAATGGCGGACCTGTCGAGATATAACTAGGGTAACACCGTGGGGGCGACAGCACTTTCGTAACAATATCTGCTTGGCTATGGTTATTGAAGCCTTGGGTTTGGGTCCCCGATACTACTGCGTGATGAGATCAAGGCATGGTGGATTTTCTGAGCGGGTCTGCTTACTCGCGTGTTTTCTTCCTCACCAGAAGATATGCCTTTATCCCGTTTTCGGCTTTATCCCATTTTTTTCCTCACTAGAAGATATGCCTTTATCCCAGTTTCGGCTTGCCTCTTAGAGGTCCTTTTGTTAGATCACCTCATACCACTGAGGTAGGTGCTGCAATATCCAGCCGAATTATTCCCATAGATGAGTTACCTTATACGTGTGCAGCTTGTGAGTGCTGCTTTTGTGATCATATGATGGACGGGCTTATGGAATTGTAAAAAGTTCTTCTATCTTGCTGTATATGTTCCAAGAGTGAATAAAGTTGAAATCTTTGTTCTTGTCTTGAGTCTTGCTCTCTTTGAGACTTCTCTTGGTGGTTAATCTTAATTAAATTTTCTCTCAGTGCATCTTGCGAAATTACCCCCAGTTTGCGAGATGAGGGCATCTCGCGTTTTTCAAGTGGGAGAGAATTTAAGATTCCTCCCCAGCCCCTCAAAATGTCCAGCATCTTCCCATGTAATCAATCCCTCTTTAGAAATATAAAAGACCTTGTTTCTAACTATTTTAACCTAGAGAGAGAAAATATTCTAGAGAGAGAATATTCAGATTTTTAACATTTTTGGATAGAAAATTATTTCATCTTATTAAAATAAGTTCCCCTGAAACAGAAATTCAAAAAGAACTTTTCAATGTGCAATTGGAATTAATCAGAAATGGGTATAAAGAACCTTAGTCTAAGGGTCTAGATTTTCAGAAATCTTTGGATTATGGTCCAATTAAGGTTCCTGTGAGCCAATAGGATCAATCCATGGGTGGGAAGGAGATAAATCTAATTTTGTAAAAGAAGATACCCAAAAATGAGTAAATGCTCACATAAGATGAAGAATTGACTATGTACAGAGTTTATTAGTAAGAAACTATGAGTAATTTTAATAGTATGAGATATTTGGGTATAATGATTTCATTTTGACACATATGTAAGGAAGGGGAGTCCCTTCAATACTCACATAAGATGAAGAGTTGACTATGTACAAAGTTTATTAGTAAAAAACTATGAGCAATATTAAAAATATGAGATATTTTGGATATCCAAAAATGAGTAAATGCTCACATAAGATGAAGAGTTGAAAATGTACAAGGTTTATAAGTAAAAAACTATGAGCAATATTAAAAATATGAGATATTTTGGGTATAATCATTCCATTTTGACACATATGTAAGGAAGGGGAGTCCATTAAAGGAGGTGCATATTTCACATGCTTGAATGAGTTTTAAACTCAAAGATAATGTGATATTTTTATCTCTCCTCTCTCTTGAACCAAACCAAATAAAAAAGGAACCAAACCGAATCAAAAAGTAACCAAACTAGGTCCAAATCTAGTCCAAATTCAACCAAACTGAATCTGGAAAATTCTAGAAATCAGTTAACCTTGGTTAGAGCCTCCCTCTCCTATAAATAGAACATGAGTCCTTTGAAAAAAAGGAGGAGAATTTTACTATTCTAGAACTATGCTGAAATAATGCTAATATTTACTATTCTCTAAAATTCTCCCAAATTTGTAAGAAATTGGAGCTTCCCTCTTTCTTCAATCCCCATTGGTGGCTCCATCAACATACTAAACCAATTGATTGGTTGGGGGCCTCTACCGTGAACAAAGAATCAAGCAATTTGTAAAGTAAGTGGTGAATTTTGATCTTTTCTATAATTTCTCAATGTTTCTCTCTTCTCAACCCCTCTCAAGCTTGAGAAGCTTAATTGGAATGGTTTTTGAATGCTATTGAAGTTAGTTGATGAATGGTAGTAAAGAATTACATAAATTGATGAATACTATTGAAGTTAATTGATGAATGATAATGCTATAGAAGTAATTAATGAATGTTAGTAAAGAATTACATAAATTTTCATTTATGCTTAATTCTAATGGTTTTTATGTAATATCTCTCTCTCACTCAAGAAATGGTCATACTCATGACCTATTCTCAATCCAAATGAAGCTTTTCATAAAGCTTTTTCTTAATCCAAAATTAATCTATGCTTAAGACCAAATTAATGGCTTTCCCTATGCTTTTAGTTTATGTATTTCATGAATATGGATGATTCAATCCATTATGGGTTAATGATCCAATTAGGGATCATTCTAATCATTCTCTTAATGATAAGCTTTATCTTTTAAAATAATTGAGATTTATCAGTCATAGTAGCGGAGCTATGGCAAAATTTTTATAAAAATTACTCATAAAATAATTTCATTCAAAGCATGAAAAGAGGGCTTCCTACCATATTCTAGGAATTATCATCCTAGATTAATTAAAAGAATTTTATTGTAATCATGGAGATGTGGATGTATGCATGTAGATGTAGATGTATAGATGTGGATGTGAATGTGGAGGTGGATGTATGCATGTAGATGTAGATGTATGGATGTGAATGTGAATGTGGATGTGGATGTATGCATGGAGATGTGGATGTATGCATGTAGATGTAGATGTATAGATGTGGATGTGAATGTGGAGGTGGATGTATGCATGTAGATGTAGATGTATGGATGTGAATCTGAATGTGGATGGGGATGTATGCATGGAGATGTGGATGTATGCATGTAGATGTAGATGTATAGATGTGGATGTGAATGTGGAGGTGGATGTATGCATGTAGATGTAGATGTATGGATGTGAATGAGAATGTGGATGTGGAGGTATGCATGTAGATGTAGATGTATAGATGTGGATGTGAATGTGGAGGTGGATGTATGCATGTAGATGTAGATGTATGGATGTGAATGTGAATGTGGATGTGGATGTATGCATGGAGATGTGGATGTATGCATGTAGATGTAGATGTATAGATGTGAATGTGAACGTGGATGTGGATGTATACATGTAGATGTAGATGTATGTATGTGAATGTGAATGTGGATGTGGATGTTTGCATGGAGATGTGGATGTATGCATGTAGATGTAGATGTATGGATGTGAATGTGAATGTGGATGTGGATGTATGCATGGAGATGTGGATGTATGCATGTAGATGTAGATGTATAGATGTGGATGCATGAATGTGGATGTGGATGTGGATGTATGGATGTGAATGTGGATGTGTATGTATGGATGTATGCATGTAGATGTGGATGCATGAATGTGGATGTATGGATGTGAATGTGGATGTGTATGTATGGATGTATGCACGTAGATGTGGATGTATGCATATAGATGTGGATGTATGGATGTGAATGTGCATGTAGATGTGGATGTATGGATGAGGATGCATGAATGAACATGTAGATGTGGATGTATGAATGTGGATGTGGATGTATGCATGTAGATGTGAATGTATGCATATAAATGTGGATGTATGGATGTGAATGTACATGTAGATTGGGTTAATGTGAAAAAATGAGAGTTAATATAGAAACTATATTTGTAAACTGTTTGTAAATGCTGTTTGTAAATGGTTGTTTTATGTCAAGAATGCTGGGGAAGCATTTTGACCGTCTTGTGATTAAGATCGTGGAGACCTAACTGATAAAGTTGCAACTGCTGACGGAGAGTCAATGGAGGACGTCTCGCGTAGCAAAGTTGGCCGAGGTCTTGACCAGCCTCGGTTCGATTAAAATGGTGAGCTTCCGGTACGGTGGACGAGGGACCAAGGAAGCGGCCTATGAGTGAAGCGCTAGGTCACCTGCGAAGGATCCTAGAGGGTGCTAACCATACGATGCTCGGCCTCTGGGTCACCTAGGATACCCACACGTGCGTCGAGGAAGATATTGGAACAAGGAGTAAGAGTTGTTTTCTGAAACCGGGCATGGATCTGGTTGATTGACCTTGCTGGTCTTCAATGGATGAGTCCATGGCTCTTTATATGGATCTGTTGGTTGATCTTGCTGATCTTCAACGAGAGTCCATCTTGATTTTTTATAAGTGATTATATTGCCGAGTATTATGGGCTAGGAACTATTGAAAAGACCCCTGCATGGACAGGTGGTGAGCGTTCTGGTTGCCAATGATGCCATAGATACTCTGATGAAGGAATGATGGGAAATTAAGAATCAACCGGATAATTTGGAAGATTGTGATCAGTGATACTATGGTTTCATTAAAGGATTGTTTTAAAACTGGTTGAATCTGTGAAAAGGCAATTTCATATTGGGTGTGTGAGTGGTGTGACTAGTTTTATTTTTGCATGAACATCCGGCTAGGGGGCCTGGGAACTCTTTTCCCTGGTACCCGGGACAAAAATCAAATTCTAAATTGGATCCCATCACTACAGTGGTTGGGCGGTTCGCTAATCCATGGGACTGGATGGGGTTAGGCTGGACTGATGGATCCGTAAATCGAGACTCATTTTCTGTTTTACGATAGATAATGTAAATCTCGGATAGTAATTGTTCTATGGATAGGAATCAACGGCTGTGCCTCTTGATGGGGAAAAAAGCGTTGATCCCAATGATCCAAGTGCAAGTTTCTTCCTTGATCTGACTGAGTAATTTTATAGGTGCAGTCGGATCAGCTTGATTAGTATAGTCTTGACTACGTTAGAGTAAAAGTTATCCTGGTGGAATCGCCCGTGCTTTCCGGGTAAAGGAAGTTTTTTCCGGGTTTGGTTTTGAATAAACCGACGGATTAGTCTCTTGTCCGGATATCCGTGGATGAGGCCCCGAGTGTGGGACCCTGCCCCTCGCAAGATGTGCTACTTCCGCTCTGCTAGCATCCGAATCCATTGCGCGGTGGGGACAGGGATCTCACAGTTGGTTTCAGAGCAATTTGGCTAATAAAGATCAACTGAGAAGACAAATATGTCAAAAATTTATCAAGAAACACAAAAAGGTTGTAATTGTGTGATATAAGTCATACAATTTGATATTCAAACTGAAATTCGTAATTTGGTAATTGGGTCTTCAGATGGAAGTACCGCAATTATATAGAATCCTTGACTTGCTTGAGGCCTAGACATGATGGTATTTACCTTATAATTCCAAGGGCCGTGACTACCCATATATACCGAGAGTATAACTGCAGCTCTTTACTAACAGTATATATGAGTAAATCTAAGACTTGAAATTATAAGTGTTAATGCTATCCAGATGATGATTTCGAATGTGGTTGATATGATTTTTAATTTTGTTTGAGAATTGATGAATTGATTTGGATTCTGATTGAAAAATGATGATTTCTGAAATTTAGTTGAAATATAATAACCTGAGCGAAACCACAATGAGGATGAATGGGACGAGTCCCTGTGATGATATTCATAACTAGAATGATGATAATGAATTTAGTAAATCACTATGAGATTAGTAGATTGTGCTGTCAGATTGCTACTGTTAACACTTGACCGGTAGATCAAGTTAAGGGATGACAAATTGAGACTTGCTTGACTGAAATTCCCGTGGAGGAATGTTCAGAAGGAAATTTTTTAGTCTAATGGACCATTATCGTGTTAAAGATATGAATGATATGATCTGAATGAATTGTTATTTAATGATGAGTTCTATATAAGGGATATTTATCCCAGTATTCTGTTGGGTTGACCAGAATATAAGGAACCCCAAAATAAAATTGGATCTTAAGAAAATGAGTTGTCCTCTACCTTGCGAGATGAGGACATCTCGCACTTTTTTAAGTGGGGTAGAATGTAAGATTCCTCCCCAGCCTTCGAGGTATACAGGAGTAAGAATCTCCCTTTCTGATCTTATAATTATTCCCTCTATAAAATAAAAGAAAGACTCTATTTAAAAAAGGAAGACCCTTTCCCTAGAATACTTCTCAGGAGTCCCACCTGTTTTAAGGATTCAGAACAATGAGTTCAGAAGTAAAAATCGGTGTTTTGGATACCAAGGTTTTGGTCTTCATTCGAGTACGGCCCAAAAGAAGTTCTTTATCTCTTGGGGAGTATAAGAAGTTATCCCCCAGATATTGTGAGCCTTATCTGAATTCAAAGAAAGTAAGTAACTTAGGTTACGAGCTTCTTTTACCTCCTCATCTCAAAGTTCATAATGTATTTCATGTAAGCCTTCTATAGAAATATGTGCCAAACCCAAATCATGGAAAGACGGTAAAACTTCAGTGGCAAGATACCGTTGGCTTCTAGGTTACGCTAGCTCCTTCCTTTATATAAGTCATAACTTTTACTTGTTGCTCACAGTAATCTTACTTCCATCGATCCCCTTTCTTTCTTAATCTCCTTCATGGCTTGGCAGCAGGAATTGGTTTTATCCATGATGATTTCTCACCTTCAAGACGTAAACGAGTCTGTGAAGAAGGATTTTATAGAACTGTATGAGCGCTCACTTTTCCCTCACTTGGGAACTTCTGTAGCTCAAACCAAATGGCGGACCTGTCGAGTTATAACTAGGGTAACACCGTGGGGGCGACAGCACTTTCGTAACAATATCTGCTTGGCTATGGTTATTGAAGCCTTGGGTTTGGGTCCCCGATACTACTGCGTGATGAGATCAAGGCATGGTAGATTTTCTGAGCGGGTCTTCTTACTCGCGTTTTCTTCCTCACTAGAAGATATGCCTTTATCCCGTTTTCGGCTTGCCTCTTAGAGGTCCTTTTGTTAGATCACCTTATACCACTGAGGTAGGTGCTGCAATATCCAGCCGAATTATTCCCATAGATGAGTTACCTTATATGTGTGCAGCTTGTGAGTGCTGCTTTTGTGACCATATGATGGACGGGCTTATGGAATTGTAAAAAGTTCTTCTATATCTTGTTGTATATGTTCCAAGAGTGAATAAAGTTAAAATCTTTGTTCTTGTCTTGAGTCTTGCTCTCTTTGAGACTTCTCTTGGTGGTTAATCTTAATTAAATTTTCTCTCAGTGCATCTTGCGAAATTACCCCCAGTTTGCGAGATGAGGGCATCTCGCGTTTTTCAAGTGGGAGAGAATGTAAGATTCCTCCCCAGCCTCTCAAAATGTCCAGCATCTTCCCCTGTAATCAATCCCTCTTTAGAAATATAAAAGACCTTGTTTCTAACTATTTTAACCTAGAGAGAGAAAATATTCTAGAGAGAGAATATTCAGATTTTTAACATTTTTGGATAGAAAATTATTTCATCTTATTAAAATAAGTTCCCCTGAAACAGAAATTCAAAAAGAACTTTCCAATGTGCAATTGGAATTAATTAGAAATGGGTATAAAGAACCTTAGTCTAAGTGTCTAGATTTTCAGAAATCTTTGGATTATGGTCCAATTAAGGTTCCTGTGAGCCAATAGGATCAATCCATGGGTGGGAAGGAGATAAATCTAATTTTGTAAAAGAAGATACCCAAAAATGAGTAAATGCTCACATAAGATGAAGAATTGACTATGTACAAAGTTTATTAGTAAGAAACTATGAGTAATTTTAATAGTATGAGATATTTGGGTATAATGATTTCATTTTGACACATATGTAAGGAAGGGGAGTCCCTTCAATACTCACATAAGATGAAGAGTTGACTATGTACAAAGTTTATTAGTAAAAAACTATGAGCAATATTAAAAATATGAGATATTTTGGGTATCCAAAAATGAGTAAATGCTCACATAAGATGAAGAGTTGAAAATGTACAAGGTTTATTAGTAAAAAACTATGAGCAATATTAAAAATATGAGATATTTTGGGTATAATCATTCCATTTTGACACATATGTAAGGAAGGGGAGTCCATTAAAGGAGGTGCATATTTCACATGCTTGAATGAGTTTTAAACACAAAGATAATGTGATATTTTTATCTCTCCTCTCTCTTGAACCAAACCAAATAAAAAAGGAACCAAACCGAATCAAAAAGTAACCAAACTAGGTCCAAATCTAGTCCAAATTCAACCAAACTGAATCTGGAAAATTCTAGAAATCAGTTAGCCTTGGTTAGAGCCTCCCTCTCCTATGAATAGAACATGAGTCCTTTGAAAAAAAGGAGGAGAATTTTACTATTCTAGAACTATGCTGAAATAATGCTAATATTTACTATTCTCTAAAATTCTCTCCAATTTGTAAGAAATTGGAGCTTCCCTCTTTCTTCAATCCCCATTGGTGGCTCCATCAACATACTAAACCAATTGATTGGTTGGGGGCCTCTACCGTGAACAAAGAATCAAGCAATTTGTAAAGTAAGTGGTGAATTTTGATCTTTTCTATAATTTCTCAATGTTTCTCTCTTCTCAACCCCTCTCAAGCTTGAGAAGCTTAATTGGAATGGTTTTTGAATGCTATTGAAGTTAGTTGATGAATGGTAGTAAAGAATTACATAAATTGATGAATACTATTGAAGTTAATTGATGAATGATTCTATAGAAGTAATTAATGAATGTTAGTAAAGAATTACATAAATTTCCATTTATGCTTAATTCTAATGGTTTTTATGTAATATCTCTCTCTCACTCAAGAAATGGTCATACTCATGACCTATTCTCAATCCAAATGAAGCTTTTCATAAAGCTTTTCCTTAATCCAAGATTAATCTATGCTTAAGACCAAATTAATGGCTTTCCCTATGCTTTTAGTTTATGTATTTCATGAATATGGATGATTCAATCCATTATGGGTTAATGATCCAATTAGAGATCATTCTAATCATTCTCTTAATGATAAGCTTTATCTTTTAAAATAATTGAGATTTATCAGTCATAGTAGCGGAGCTATGGCAAAATTTTTATAAAAATTACTCATAAAATAATTTCATTCAAAGCATGAAAAGAGGACTTCCTACCATATTCTAAGAATTATCATCCTAGATTAATTAAAAGAATTTTATTGTAATCATGGAGATGTGGATGTATGCATGTAGATGTAGATGTATAGATGTGGATGTGAATGTGGAGGTGGATGTATGCATGTAGATGTAGATGTATGGATGTGAATGTGAATGTGGATGTGGATGTATGCATGGAGATGTGGATGTATGCATGTAGATGTATATATGTGGATGTGAATGTGGAGGTGGATGTATGCATGTAGATGTAGATGTATGGATGTGAATGTGAATGTGGATGGGGATGTATGCATGGAGATGTGGATGTATGCATGTAGATGTAGATTTATAGATGTGGATGTGAATGTGGAGGTGGATGTATGCATGTAGATGTAGATGTATGGATGTGAATGAGAATGTGGATGTGGAGGTATGCATGTAGATATAGATGTATAGATGTGGATGTGAATGTGGAGGTGGAAGATGTAGATGTATGGATGTGAATGTGAATGTGGATGTGGATGTATGCATGGAGATGTGGATGTATGCATGTAGATGTAGATGTATAGATGTGAATGTGAACATAGATGTGGATGTATGCATGTAGATGTAGATGTATGTGAATGTGAATGTGGATGTGGATGTATGCATGGAGATGTGGATGTATGCATGTAGATGTAGATGTATAGATGTGGATACATGAATGTGGATGTGGATGTGGATGTATGGATGTGAATGTGGATGTGTATGTATGGATGTATGCATGTAGATATGGATGCATGAATGTGGATGTATGGATGTGAATGTGGATGTGTATGTATGGATGTATGCACGTAGATGTGGATGTATGCATATAGATGTGGATGTATGGATGTGAATGTGCATGTAGATGTGGATGTATGGATGAGGATGCATGAATGAACATGTAGATGTGGATGTATGAATGTGGATGTGGATGTATGCATGTAGATGTGAATGTATGCATATAAATGTGGATGTATGGATGTGAATGTACATGTAGATTGGGTTAATGTGGAAAAATGAGAGTTAATATAGAAACTGTATTTGTAAATGCTGTTTGTAAATGGCTGTTTTATGTCAAGAATGCTGGGAAAGCATTTTGACCGTCTTGTGATTAAGATCGTGGAGACCTAACTGATAAAGTTGCAAGTGCTGTGTGACGGAGAGTCAATGGAGGACGTCTCGCGTAGCAAAGTCGGCCGAGGTCTTGATCGGTTCGATCAAAATGGTGAGCTTCCGGTACGGTGGATGAGGGACCAAGGAAGCGGCCTATGAGTGAAGCGCTAGGTCACCTGCGAAGGATCCTAGAGGGTGCTGACCATAGGGTGCTCGGGCTCTGGGTCGCCTAGGATACCCACACGTACATCGAGGAAGATATTGGAACAAGGAGTAAGAGTTGTTTTCTGAAACCGGGCATGGATCTGGTTGATTGACCTTGCTGGTCTTCAATGGATGAGTCCATGGCTCTTTATATGGATCTGTTGGTTGATCTTGCTGATCTTCAACGAGAGTCCATCTTGATTTTTTATAAGTGATTATATTGCCGAGTATTATGGGCTAGGAACTATTGAAAAGACCCCTGAGTGGACAGGTGGAGCGTTCTGGTTGCCAATGATGCCATAGATACTCTGATGAAGAAATGATGGGAAATTAAGAATCAACCGGATAATTTGGAAGATTGTGAACAGTGATACTATGGTTTCATTAAAGAATTGTTTTAAAACTGGTTGAATCTGTGAAAAGGCAATTTCATATTGGGTGTGTGAGTGGTGTGACTAGTTTTATTTTTGCATGAACATCTGGCTAGGGGGCCTGGGAACTCTTTTCCCTGGTACCCGGGACAAAAATCAAATTCTAAATTGGATCCCATCACTACAGTGGTTGGGCGGTTCGCTAACCCATGGGACTGGATGGGGTTAGGCTGGACTGATGGATCTGTAAATCGAGACTCATTTTCTGTTTTACGATAGATAAAGTAAATCTCGGATAGTAATTGTTCTATGGATAGGAATCAACGGCTCTGCCTCTTGATGGGGAAAAAAGCGTTGATCCCAATGATCCAAGTGCAAGTTTCTTCCTTGATCTGACTAAGTATCTTTATAGGTGCAGTCGGATCAGCTTGATCAGTAATAGTCTTGACTACGTTAGAGTAAAAGTTATCCTGGTGGAATTGCCCGTGCTTTCTAGGTAAAGGAAGTTTTTTCGGGTTTGGTTTTGAATAAACCGACGGATTAGTCTCTTGTCCGGATATCCGTTGGTGAGGCCCCGAGCGTGGGATCCTGCCCCTCGCAAGATGTGCTACTTCCGCTGCTAGCATCCGAATCCGTTGCGCGGTGGGGACAGGGATCTCACATATATTCTCAAAAAAATGCAGCAGGCATAATTTCCCAAAGATGGTTCAATTAGAGCTGTCCAAAAATTGTACCTTATACATAGTGATGTATGTGGTCCTATGAAGGACACCATCTATTGGGGACTACCTCTATTTTGTCACACTCGTTTTGATGATTATTCCAAACATACCTAGGTATATCCATTAAAATAGAAATAAGAGGTTTTTATGTACTCTAGGAACTTTACTACTATGGTTCAAAATGCCTCTACGTGTAAGATTAGTTTCCTGCATAGTACTAATTGAGGGGGGGAGTATATGTCTAAGGAGTTTCATGCATACATGTCTGATCATGGGATAAAACACCAACATCCTTAGCTATTCCATGCATGGGGATAAAGGGAAAAGGGTCACATCTCTCTTTTATCACCCCTCCCCTAGCATCATCATCTCTCTTGTTGTATGTACATTTGAGTTTAATTAATATAGGATTTCAAGAAATAATGAAGGTTGAGCATTCATGGCTATATCACCAAGAAATACACACCATCATGCACCAAAAAACGATCCTTTGTGTGCCAAAAACCCTAATGGTTTAGGTGGAGCCATAATTTATAGTTATGAAATACTATGCTTCCTCCACATCTCTTATCTCTGTAATATCGAGCTTTCTTGTATCCTATGCTCCTTCTTTTGTTGAGTCCGGCAGGATGGTAGAGTGTGAATATCTCACCTTGACCTAAACAAAAGTTTACAGGAATAAAACCACATGTGTCTCACTTGGAAGTGCTTTGTTATATTGCATATGTGCATTTTTTTGATGAAGTGAGAACCAAGCTAGATCTAAATCTCTTGGTCCACTCATCAATGACTATGATTGATGACATGTATTCTATACAATCACCTGCTCCTATGCATCAGCCCCAATTGAGTCTTTTACATCAACATACCGCGACTGTTCATCTCATCACATACATCACTGCTCACCCTCGTCTTGTGTGTGGCAGGGTTATAACATTTGTACCCCTTTTGCTCAAGGGAGTAACCAATGAACACACATTTTTCAGCCTTTAGATCTAACTTACGACATAGCTCATCAAGAATGTGTTCATATGTAATGCATCCAAGCTGTGACAAATCTCGTTTTTTTCTAGTATACTTCTCCTCTGGGGTCAAACCATGCACTACTGTTGTGGGTGTTCCATTTTATAATGTAAACTACAAACTGCTTCTACCCAATAATAGTGAGGCATGTTTTTCTCAGCCCATCAATGCACGAGAAACCTTTGTAATGTGCCTATTCTTCCTCTTGGCAACACCATTTTTTTACAAAGTGTACTTGCATGTGAATTGCCTCTGAACTCTATTCTTTCTCTTGAGTACTCACTGAACTCATTGGAGAAGTACTCTCCCCCTCCATCTAACCTTAGGCACTTAACTTGCAAACTTGTTTGCTTTTCAGCCAACATTATAAAATTTTGAAAGTGATTAAACAATTCACTCTTCTTTTTCATGAAATAGACCCACACCTTCCTTGTGTAGTTATCGATGAAAGATACATAGTAACAACACCCTCCCATTGATGATGTCTTTGTTGGACCCTGTACATTTGAGTGCACCACATCAGGTGATCTCTTACTTACATTCATGTAAGGTGGAAATACATACTTTGTTCCAAACTGACATGCTTTACATACTTTATGCATTACATCCACCTTTAACTTTGGCAAACATGTAACAATTTCTAAATTCTATATAGACTTGAATCTCTGCTCATTCACATGACTAATACGTTTGTGCCAAATATCTATATCGGCCACAACACCTGCACCTTGTGTAAACATAGTAGCTTTTAGCTTAGGCATACTTACATCCAAAGTAAACATTTTTTCACTCTTTTGCCCTTTGCAACCAAATAACATTTGTTGTTGTTGAAGTCCTCAACAAAGTAGCCCTTAGGGTTAAAGCATACCTACAAACCCTTCTCAACCATCTGCCCAAGAGAAACCATATTTTTTGTTATATTAGACACATGAAGTACATCATCCAAGTATCTTATCTTGCCATCCTGCATAGCCAAGGGCACATTCTCAATGTGAGCAATAGGATGAGGCGTGTCATCACTCATCTCAGTGTAACCTGGCTTTTTCAAAATTTTGACCTCTCTAAACCACTCACCATATTAAGTCATGTGGTTAGAGGCTCTCGAATCCACATACGTGGATACATCTACAATCATTGAATTCAACATGTGCTACATAACAAACAATTGCTAACATCTATCTTCAGCGCCTGCTTTCTTGAAGATGCATAATTATTTTGTAATTGCTAACATCTATCTTCAGCGCCTGCTTTCTTGAAGATGCATAATTATTTTGTTACAACTTGCTACTTCATATGTCACTCTGTATCTTGTGACATTCTGCTACCAAGTGATTTGGATTGCCACAATAAAAGTAATCCTTTGAACTTGATCCTAATTGTTGTCTCTTTTCCAGTTGCCTTGACCTGTTTGGCTCCCCCTGCGTTGAGACTAACCTCTTCCACCTATGTGTGTTACTATTGGCTGCTGTTAATCATTGAACTCCTGATGTTTATAATTTTGATTTCCAAAACAGCCACCACCTTGGCCTCGATTGTGACCTCTATCTGAATATGAGTAGAAGGCATGTTTTGAAGTGTACTTGCTTTGGGGGGAAGAGTATTCACCCAGAGGCTAATCTTCTATGATTGAGATAGACACCAAATCCCAAAAGTTGGGAACATTCTCTCTTACAACAATAGAGGTCTTGAATGGCTTGTATTATTTTCCAAGCCCATTCAAATAGACGCTCACTAAATAATCGTCTTCGACTGAGACATTAATAGATCCAAGGGATTCAACAATACCCTTGATCTTGAATGTATACTCATTGATGGACATGTTCTTCTTCTCAAAACTATACGCAGCTTTATTGCCATTGTGTTTATTTGGAACATCTTCATCAGGTTTTGCCATGTAACTTCTAGAGTGTTGGTGTCCTGTATATACCCTATCACATAGTGTTGTTACACTAACTGAAAGCCAATACATGAATTTACTTGCACTATAGTTCGAGCCTTTGAATGCCTTTATTCTATTTGAGTTTCTTCTCTTTTAAGGCAATTCTGAAGGCTCCTTATTATATCCTTCAACATAGTCCCAAAATCCTTTTCCATTAGGAAATTGGACTTTTTGGACTTCCACGCATGGAATTTTTTTTTGTCAAGCTTCTCACTAAATATTTGGTTGATGTTGTCAAACATCTTTGCTTGTAAACAACCAGAAATGTACATTCATTACAGCGTACAAAGTAATGTGCACTATATAGGAACCTCTATGCCTACAAAGACAGCTCCTCAATCAGAGATTTGTAGCTCCCAGAGCTTCCTAGGAGGTGTCGTACCAAAACAAGAAGGGAAACAGAAGATGATGCTCCTACTCGTGTATTGCTTCCTTTGCCTTCGCAGCTTCCTTTTCTTCCTGCCGCCGCTCATCTCCTTAGCATGAATCAGGCTCTCTTACCATGAAAAGATTAGGAGAGGAGAGAGAGAGCGAGATATTGCAAGCACACACACACTCACACAACAATGGATAAGATACATAAAAATATGGAAGGCTAAAATCTGCTTCTTCTTGTTTCTCTCAAAAAGAGGTCTAGAAAAGATAAGTGAACACCAAAATAAGTACTAGATTAATGTGTACAAGTGGTCCATATTGTGAACATGCTAAGTAGGTGATTTGGTAAGATAAGTATTCCATGACTTGGTTGGGCTAGGTAGGTGTAGTCTAGCTATAGAATCACTGGAAAAGATCCATAATTGTAGCTACCAAATGTGCTAGTGGTGTAAAGGTGAAACGGTCACCCATACATGCCATGAGTGTCAACTTGTGCTAAGCTTGAGATCTCAACAAGATTTGGGTGAGCTACGATATTTTTTGTGCAGAGGTGGTGAGATCACCTCTTGACATTTTTCTATTTACAGAGGCATTATGGCTTGGACATGTTGTCCAAGTTTGGTATGACAAGCTATAATCCTATTTCAATGCCATTGGAGTAGAACACTAAACTTTTTGCAAATACATGTGAGCTTTTGGAGGACCCCACTATGTATAGGCACATTATAGTGGGTAGCTTTATCTATATGACGATTACTAGGCCATATTTAAGCTATGTTGTTGGACTTGTGAGTCAATTTATGAAGACCCCCACTATGTGCAGGCCTATAGTGGGTAGCTTCATCTACATGACCATTACTAGGTTAGATTTGATCTATGTTTTTAGACTTGTGAGTCAGCTTATGAAGGCCCCTAAGAAGCCACACTTGGATGTAGCTAAATGGATTCTCAAGAAAATAAAGTCTACTATTGATTATGGACTTTTCTATAAGGCTCAAAGAGAGATACAGCTATATGAGTATACAAATGTTGATTGGGATGGTAGTGTCTCAGACAAGAGCTCTACTAATGGCTTTTCATTTTTCTTTTAGATTAGTATCCTTGCTGAGTAGAGAGGCACCACACAGGGGTGCTACTAATGGTGGCATCTTGTGAGCTATCTTGGTTTCAAAAGTTACTTGGTGATATGGGTGAGCTCATGGATAGGACCATTGTCATTTATTGTGACAACATGAGTAGCATACAACTCATGCTATGATGAAGCACGTTGAGGTGCATTATCATTTTATGAGAGGAAAAATGTTCTAACATGCCTTTTGGATTTAGTATATGTCAGCATAGATATTCAGGTGACTTATATCTTCATGAGTGAAGGCATTACATATAGAGAATCTTCGTAAGTTTAGGAGCTTACTTGGTGAGTGCAGTGTGTGGAGTTAAGCACAAGGGGAAGTGTTGAGATATTGTGCTCAACTAGTTCTATATACATTTACGACCTGCCTAGGTAAGCTTCAGCACTTACTCCACTGACTGGGTTGGTGAAATTATGGGTGATATGCTGCCAGTGGTTTATAGGCTATGTGATAGTAGCCACTTTGGTGTATGAAACTTATGGCATAGTTATAGTGCTAGCTCATTTAGCCGGGTTCACACTATGTATATTATAGTAGGAGAGTACTTTTCCTTTTAGTATGTACTCTTATCTCTTTATGGGCTGACCTTTGTATATCATAGTAGGAGAGTACTTTCCCTTATAGTTTATACTCTTATCTCTTTATGTTATGGTTGTAGAGAGAAGAGAAGAGAATAGAAGAAAATTCAGCCATCCATCTCTCTTATGTGCTTGTCTCTTTTTTTTGTGTGTGTTTTCTTGCAAGGAGCTCAAGCTCATCCTCTCCTCCATATTCTTTTCAGTCTGAAAGAAGAAATTTGCAAATCTAAAAGCAGAAGGGAAAAATATCATGACATAATAGAAATTTGCAAGGAGCAGCAAGGAAATAGCGATGTGGACTAGATAGCCATGGATAACATACCCTTGAATGAGCTAAAGGAGCATGTGTTGGCCAAGCATCTTGAAGATAAGGTGAATGGTGAATCCACACTCAAGGTGCAGGTAGAGGAGCTGAAAGGAGTAATACATGAATTCAAGGAACAACAAAAGCACGATGGAAAGACAATACAAACATTGGTGAAAAAAGAGCTACAAGAAATGCAAGCAAGCACGATTCCAAGGAATACACGAAAGGGCTCTAAGATGAAAATGGAAGGAGCTGAATGTGGCACTCACTATACTAACCCATGTGGAGGTAACAAAGAGAAATGAAACCTTTTGGTGGACAGTTGAGAAAATGCACTATGAAGTCATGGGGAAGCTAATTCCAAAAGATTGAAGACTTCCATAACTAAGCCAACAAGTGGGAGTAGGAAGCCAAGGAAGTAGTGCAAGGAGAGAAGAGGAAGATGCATAGTGGATGCTCACAACCAAGAGTCTGGGTGGATCTAAACAAGTTCATAAAAGAACATATAGCAGAGAAGATGATCAGGAGCAAGAAATGGCTAGAACAAACTAGTGAATTCCTTGACAAACTAATCACATCCCAACAGACTGGCCTCACCCACATCCCCCAATGAAGGCCATAGTACTCAATCTAGAGCTGTGTGGAGGAGTGGCACGATATCATCATTCATAATCCCAAGTGAGGTGACAAAAGATTATCCCAAGTGAGGTGACAAAAGATTATGTAAAGGGTGATGATGCCAGACCCCCTCACAAGCGGACTAAGTTGGAAGAGAAAGGGACAACAAAATGTCAACATGATGTTGCCTCCTACAGCAGGAGGAATTTGGATGGCTGTCGTATGGATGGGAATGGATTAGCAGAAATAGGAGAAGAGCCAAGGATCTAGAACATCAAATTTATTATAATGATGCCATTCCTTTGGAGTTTATCTGCCATAAACATAATAAGATTGAACTTTCCAAATGCTACAATGAGATTAAAGTGAGTATAGGAGGACAAAAGAGAAGATATGACCTAGACATGCTCCAGGAAGTAGGCGTAAAAGAGAGTACAAGCCTAGATATAACTCATGGACAAAGATTAAGTTTGTATTTGCTGGAGGCACCAATGCATTGTTGACCCAAACAAAAAGGGATGGGACTAGACATAGCTACCTTGGACCAACTTTTTGAATCCATTTTTTTAAATTCTTCAAAATCAAGAGAGTGGTCGCCATAGTGTCCATTGGGCATGCTAGGTGTTGGCAGTGAACAACCCCATAGTTCACTACCAAAAGAATTTCAGTTGTCTCACATGTAACGTGCTCATCATGAGCCGATAATCTTTGTTTGTAACAACCTTTTGTAAGGGATAGTACCTGGATGAGTTGACATGGACAAGAAAATGGTTGAGCATAGTGGGAAGCATGGAGAGGATTTTACTGAGTAGCATTATATGTTTGCTATGTCAATGTGATTAGATTAGTCTTGTTGTATGGAAAGTCTTGCTCTGTATGGAAAGTCACTCTCTATGGCAATAGCTAGTTGACAGTGATGGAGTAACAAATTTGATATTTCTTGGTGAGAGTTGGAATCTAGACTAAGTATTTTAGAGCTCACTTTTGTCTTTTACTTAATGATTTAGTCTATTATGCTCATTATGTTCTATCTATGTACTATCTGGAGTGCATCTATTGATTTCATTATGTACCAATGTGTCACTTTAATACCATTGAGTTTTTTTGCACACTATTTTTAAAGCATGCAAATGAGCACTATAGTTCACACAAATGTGTCTTTCTTACATAATTAACAATAATTGGCACTCCTTCCTCTACCTGGATACATTTTGGAATGTACTCTAGCTCATTTTGGACTAATCTCCAAAGCATCCCTTGCCCGTGTAGACTGGTTTCTAGGCATGTCTTGCCCACTTATTATGGCATTGGCAACAACCATAAAGCTTAGCTCATAAAGGCTGGCTAAGTGCTCTAAAACCACTGAAGTGTCCGGTCTTGATGTGAGAGAGAGAGAGAGAGAGAGAGAGAGAGAGAGAGAGAGAGAGAGAGAGAGAGAGCTATTAACATTTATAGATGAGAACATAAATGAAGACCATAAAGGTCTTATGCAAAATCTCCAATCCAAAATAACAAAATGAAAAGAAATGAAACATCAAATTTAATTTTAAAAAAGGAGAGAGGTCCTAGTGTTCATCTACAATGTGCCAGATTAGAGGTCATCTAATGTTGTTGAGCACATTAAATTTAATTCAGAAAAAGGAGAGAGGTCCTAGTGTTCATCTACAATGTGCGAGATTAGAGGTCATGTTGAGCACAGGCCATTTGGTGAGCCACTAGTTTTGGGTTGAAATAATTTTGGCTAAGATCTTTTCCATCAGATTCACAAAAAATAACCCCTTTATATGCTGCTGAAACTTTCGCAAGTTCACTACCTTTTTTGCTTTAACTCTGCTTGGGTGAGCTCATCTCCTACCACACCTTTTTCGCAAGTTCACTACGTTTTTGCTTTAACTCTGCTTGGGTGAGCTCATCTCCTACCACACCTTTTTACCCTTCGATTTTTGTGATTACTTTAAGGATATCCACCTTGTTGACTCTAGTATCATAGGAAAGGACCATGTAACAAACACCTATCTCCATTTTTATTATTGTTGACCCCCTAATCCTTGGGTTTTTGGAACTATGAGATGCAATTCCTCCCAACTATCAATCCCACAATTCTCCATCATTTTGGTAATCCCCCAATTCAAATTTTGAGGGCCACTAACTCCCTTTGTTTACTTTTCTCAAGTTTTGTGTCGATAATTTCCCTTATGATGTTACCAACTATTTCCTTCAGATCTCATCATTTTTTCCACCTCTTTTCCACCTCTTTTGTGAGGATTTTATTTGATTGAGTCGCAAGGGCTAGGTTTACTTTCCAAGGTTGCAATGCTGAGATCTTTTTTTCTACCTCACTTTTCATAATAGAGGCTCTATTAGTTTGGATATTCAACAAGTCATAATAAGATACATAAATAGGTTGTGATTGTTGATCATTTCATACAATAACAATAAATCTTCAAGTACATGAAGAGATACAGGAATAATTTTTTATACATCAAGAAGTAAAAAACACAAATCTTTGAGAGACAATTACATGTAATGACACAAGGTGAAAAATATGCCCCTCCCTCACTTAAAAAAAAAAAGAGTAAAAGCCTCTCTCTCTCTCTCTCTCTCTCTCTCTCTCTCCACACACACACACACACACACACACACTTTTGTGTGAAACAAAACTCTCTCTCTTTCTCTCTCTCAACAAACACACACACACACACACACACACACCACATCCATCTTGTTTTCTGAGACTATAGAGTATATTTCATAAATAAAGTAGGATATTTTAAACCCCCGACTCTCTCTCTCTCTCTCTCTCTCTCTCTCTCTCTCTAGGTCGGCCATTCAGAATTGATCCACTTCAGGGATCCTGCATTAGATCTTCGGATCTTATGTAACTTGAGTATTTAGATACAAACCACTACATTTTCCAACTGTAAAACTTCCATTTTATGAGCAGAGTAAAAACACAGGCATTGGGGTGACATATTTCATGAGTAGAAGAAAAACAAATAGTTGCTATAATCACCACAAGGGAGCTCTCTGAGGGAAACTTTTTCTCCTTTTTCTTCTCTTGTGCCTAGCTAGGAGCATTCTTTGAATCAGTGCTGCCTCCAAACTCATGCGGCTTTGATCATCATCTCCAAATGAACCCGAACCCGAACCCGAACCCAAACCCGAACTCACTGCGGCTGCAGCCGGCGCGGATATTATTATGGACTGCCGATGAGAAGCTGAAATGGGTGATCTTGCATTTAACCCCTGTTGATCATGTATTGAGAACTCCACTAAGGCCCTAATTAATGAGGACTTGATTTCCTCATGCAACACACTTACAGGGGACAACATAGGGACACCCACTGAAGGTCCCAATCTTTTTCTATCATGTGATGTTGATTCCATAGACGAATCCAGCCTCCCCAGATCTTGTTTAGCTTCTAAATCCATGCTTATTACTGCTTGTTTTTCACTACCAAGCTCATAATCACCGCCCTGCTTTACTGCACTTAGCTCCACCATTGGAGCTGCTGGAGCTGCTGGTTTAAGGCCATCTGCTATTGGACTAGACTCAAAAATTGAAGCTGGTTTTCTTGACTCGAGTGTGTACTCAACCTTGGCATTATGATCTTGTGTGTTGAATTTGCACAAAGAGGTAGACAACCCTTTGACTGCATAATCATTATCCAATTTGGCATTAAACTTTGCATAATCACCATCCAGCTTGACATTAAAGCTTGCATAATCACCATCCAATCTGGTATTAAACCTTGCATAATCACTCTCCAACTGTTTATGAAACCTTTGGTTATTGAATTTTCCTAGAGGAGAAGGAAAGCCCTGCAAAGCATGAAGCTTCATATCTGGAGGGAGTGAGAGGGAGCTACCCACAATCCCTGTTTGGATGGCAAGAAGCTTGCATTTGATGGAGCAGAACTTCACAAGGTCAGACAAAACCCTACCACATGTGTGACAGTTCCTGTTTGAGGCCCCTTTACCTGCTGCCAATTTTCCCTTGGCCTGCCTAACAAGAAACACAATTTTGTAGTTATTGATAATGTATGTCTGGATATCTGATATGTCAAGCAATTTGCACACAGTTTCAACCCTCACTCCATCTGCATATGAAGCCTTTCTTACTTGTAGAGTGCAGTGATTAGCATGAGATAGCAAGCCTTTTGAACATATTGGACCCTCAATGCAATCAATGCAAAAATGGTTCTTCTCATTCTTGTTGAAGCTGTGCTCCTTGCAAGGATCAAAGTAATGGGCCAGCAAAAACTTCTCTAGCCATGGAGGCCCTTCTCTTGCTGAAGGCGGAAACTCTTGACCATTCATCTTGGAGCTCTCTGTGCCCTAATTACAGCGCTAATTAAAGTTTTAAGACATGCTAATTGCAGTTAGGATATGCCTCTTGATCCATGAAATCTGCAGTCCTTAACACTACCCTCAATTGTAGTGAGATTGTGGGCTTATTAACCTTGATCGATGAAATCTGCAGTCCTTAACACTACCCTCAATTGTAGTGAGATTATGGGCTGATTAACCGTGATCAAATGCTGATTTGCAGGCCAAATCAATGCGCTTTCTCTGCTCTTTTAAGCAAGCTTGGAGCTGCTTCTGATGCAGGCTCGACTGTGGGTCAAGGTTGCATACAAGAGAGGAGGAGGAAGGGCGAAGACCTGCGTTGTGGGCTAATAATGCGACTTCTTGAGAGATGGTGAAGGGGACATGCAATCAAACTTGCTATTCTTAGAGTTTCCCAAGTCCTGGTTACACGAATGAGCAGCCATCCAACACGTGCTGCCGCACGCCGTGCATGGCCAACCACGCACCTTAAGAGTTGATGTTCTCTCTCTCCTTTTATTTTCTAAAGCGCCCTGAGAACAATTATGAATGGAAATTTCACCTTAAAATTGGGCAACCAAAATGTTTTCATGCATTTATTTTATTAATCCATCTTGCAGTTAATTTATAATTTGAAGCTTTGAACCTTTGAAAAACTAGTGTCTTTATATCTCCTCGTGTCTTCTTCCCTTTTGCATCCATCGACATGCCCATCTCATCACATGCATGTTTCTCCCTCAGCAAAGCGTCTCTCTCTCTCTCTCTCTCTCTCTCTCTCTCTCTCTCTCCCCCCTCTGTGTGTGTGCACGCGCGAGAGAGCTTGCGGAGCATGCCCTAATATAGATTTCTCTTGCTCTCTCTCTCCACTCTGTGTGTGTGCGCGGTGTGTGTGTGCACGCGCGAGAGAGCTTGCCGAGCATGCCCTAATATATATTTCTCTCGCTCTCTCTCTCCCCTCTGTGTGTGTGCGCACATGCCCTAATATATATTTCTCTCGCTCTCTCTCTCCCCTCTGTGTGTGTGTGCGCACAGAGGGGAGAGAGAGAGCGAGAGAAATATATATTAGGGCATGCTCCGCAAGCTCTCTCGCGCGTGCACACACACACAGAGGGGAGAGAGAGAGAGAGAGAGAGAGAGAGAGAGAGAGAGCCTGCAGAGTGTTTGTGTTTGCCCTAATTTCTATGGGGGTGAGCTTGAAGCGGTTCCACTAGCCGTGCTAGCGTTTTATCCCCCTTTCGGAGCCATTTGTGCAAAAATATTTTCCATCCGGGCAGTGGAGAATTCACGATCGCGGTCGTGCATAGATTTTCAGTCTGCACGATGTTTGTGTTAGCCCTAATTGCTCTGTGGGTGAGCCTGAAGCGGTTCCACCAGCTGTGTTGTGCTGAGGTTTTACCCCCCTTTCATAGCCACTCGTGTAGATAGATTTTCCATCCGGGCAATGGATCTTCTCCTCTTTGTTTGTAGGGTTGAAACGTAAATCTTCTCCTTCTTCTTGTGGAAGCATGAATTTTCAGTGTTGAGTAGTGCAAATGAGTCAGGGAGCCAGTAGAGGCACATGTCTCAATAGAAGATGCATAGAATTGAGGGTGGAGGAGGGTGAGAGCCAAAGTCTGAAGATCAGGCTAAAAGCCAAAGATTTATTGACAAAATGAATATGGAGAGAAGGAGGCTGGTCGGATGCTTCAGGATACCTTGCTTCTTAAGGCACCTCAAGAAGAGAACCATGAGGTGGCTTTTGACTTTCAAGTTGCACAAGCTAATCAGATTTTACAGCCATATGTGATGGCAAATCATGTTAGGGCTACCAAGGTTCCAATAGTGGAAGTGGTAGATGCCCGAGTGGAAACACGGTGATTCGTAGCACAAGTGGAATCCTTTCATAACAAGGCTACAATTTTCTTTTTTACTAGACGAATTCCATTCTTCAATAGGATTATAGATTGGCTACATGATTTATTACATGGTAATTTTATGAAGAAGATATTTGACAGTCGAGAGGATTCTATGAGGTCCTATTCTCACAAAGAAGTTCATAATTTGGTTATGCAGAAAATCCTATTATTTCTAGATCGATGTTGATGCATGTTGTACCCTGGCGCCCTATGGTAGAGTATAGAGATATGTTGCACCAGGCATGCTCTATTTGGGTGGAGGTTGTAGACTTTCCACTATGTGGGAATTGTTACCGTTGGCTATGCGTACTATTGGGGAGGTGCTGGTGGAGCCCAGAATCATTAGTTCCTATTTTGCCATTAGGTTTGAATGTAGAGAAGGGCAAACAAGTAGCAAAACAAAGTGAGCAAGTGGTAGATAAAGGTAAACAAGTTTTGAATGTAGAGAAGGGCAAAACAAAGTGAGCAAGTGGTAAACAAGTTCTGGCAGATACAAAAGATAGACCTTGGCTTGTGGTGGTGAAAGAGAGGTGCTCGCCAGACAGCTACTTCTAGTGGTAATCAAAATGTGGGTGCTGGTCATGGTGCCTCTTCATCATTTCGTCCTGGTGCCACAAGATGGACTCGAGAGAGAAAGATAACCAAGGCAGGGTATCACACTCTTGGTATAATCTGAGACCTCGAGTTATGAAAGAAAATTAGGTAAATTTTTCTCTTCTATTTGATAAAAAAGGGGCTATGGTATCAGCCTGGGACAAGAAGTATCCGGACTTATCATTCATTTCTCAAGTAAGAATAAATTTTAACATACATACATCAAAATATTTTTTTCACTTTAGGAATTTAAGATAAAGAAAATTTGTGTCGAAATTTAAGTTTCAGAGAGAACTGGCCACTCTGTCTCAAACTTCTATTCTGAAGGAGTGATATCTGGTGGTATGGGACATCAGATTCATTTCATGTACTTACACCAGTCACATTTATGTCTTCTATATTTTACCATCTTGTGTGTGTATGTGGAATGCATGTTTATGGTATGGGACACTTAGACTCGTTTCACATATATTCATTTGTTTGGTTTCTTGAATATATGTATTATGTGTTGATCAAGTTTTTCACGGTGGTTTTTTTATGCTTATCTCGACCTCATCTAATCTTACTTTCAAACACATGCCACTTAATATGATGCAACTAAGGACAGTTGATATCCTAGGCAAGAGGGATGTTATGGATTGTTCGTTAGTCCCTCTGTGGATAATTGGGGGATGCCTAGTTACTAGTATATTCATAGCATGGCACAAGGGTGATTTCAAATATTCCATGTGTAGGATATATGAATTTAGGGATGGCTGGAACTAAGTGTTAGATTTAATGCTTATGTGTTGTTGCGTAATTTTAGTAGGTGTTACTAATGTGTAATGTGTTTGAATGGACAAACTATAGGTTAGTGAGATTGACGAGCTCATAAGCCGGTATGGCTAGGACATAATGCGATGATTTGGCATGAGAGATTACCACAGGAAGGTTTTTCCCTTTAGTATTTTGGCTTTGACGAGATAGCCAATGATTTTTGTATTTCGATCGTGGTATTTACTACAAGATATTTTTGTATTTTGTTAGCCACCCACTTTTGTTATAAATGGGTGTGGAGCTATTAATTTGGTTACATGTGAACTAGTCCCTGTGAGTTTATATGTATTTTTACTTAGTGATTTGGATAGGAAGGATTTATTTAAGCTTTTGATAAAAGCAACTCCTATTTTATGTAAAGGGAAAGCACAAGCAATAGTGTTTAACTATTTTTGGCATGTGGGCTATTTTTGTGAATAAAGATTTAAATACCCAAGAAGTGGGAGGATGCTGGCACTTCTTGGGTGCGAGATTGCACCCAATATTGTGTTGAAGGCTATATCTACTCTATCTCTTGTTTTTATTTTATTTTATTCTCTATCTTATTAATTTGGTTTAGTTCTTGATGTTTATGTGAGTTTTTGAATTATTCTTCAAAAAGTATTTGAGGTCCCATGTCAATCTTAAAGACTTATCCATTTAAAAATAGTAGCTATTAAAAAAAACAAAGAAGTAATACTTGCCAATATTTATTCCTTAGATTTAATTCTACATGTGTGTGTGTGTGTGTGTGTGTGTGTGTGTTGTTAAAAACCATTCTAAGGAGGATCAAACACTAGCTCCATTGCATAGTTGAATAGAAATGAAGAAGATGAAGTTAAGCTACTAATCAAGAAGTAATTAGCATAATGATGAGCATAATGACAACATAAGTGAGGGGCAATAAAATGTGTTGATTTCAATAGATGAGAGCCTCTTTATATAGGCTGAAGTACATGAGGATTAAGCTCAAGATTAGGTGTTAATCATCATCTAAATCATCTCCACCTTCCCTCCTAGATTCAAGCACCTAAAAGTGACCACCAACCCTAGAATATTGCTAATCACACCAATGCTACCTAATCAAGGGATCACGACCCCTTTGGCTGATGTTGAGCTCCTAAATGACTCTTTTACATCATGGTAAGATTGCATAATAACCTTTGTATCCATTTGCCCATAATCTATGACTTTAGTGCATAGTGCTAGTTACAAGGTATGTGCCCTACACATCATTTTAGTGAAGGTGTTTGCCATATTTTTTAACACCCCTCCTCAAACACTGAATCCACTCAATGATGCAGTTGGTCATGCTGACTCTCATGAGCCTAATTAACCACCCAATGCTCAGTGATAGCATGCATGAGCGTGGTCTGACTAGCAATGCCATACATAGGTTATGCCAATGTGAACTCAGAGGCTTTAGTCATGCGTACAAAAGAGGTATGGGATGACTTTAGAAGAGTGTGACAAGACGTGGCTACATGTATGAGTGAAGAGGACACCCATGTGTATAGGGCATGCCCTTGCTTTTAGCACTTTAGAATAAATGATTTGATCTAATCATAGATAGGGCCTCATGATGGTGGCCCTTGTCTTCATCTTTTTCTTCTTCTTGGTCTTCTTCCTGCTGCACTTCTTCCATGATGTAGACTCGTTGCATCTTCTTCTTGGCAAAACAATTCTTCTCTACATGGCCAGGTTTGTGACAAAAGTCACAAATGAGATTGTTGTTGTTGTAGCCCTTGTTGTAGTTGCCTTTGTTCTTGCCATATCTACTAGATCCTTTTCTGGCTATGGCAGTTCTGGACAGCACCCTGGTTTTTTGCTTGGTGTGTGAAGCACACTCAATCATTTGCAAAACCCTCTTAGGAGGAGTAAGTTTAGGTTCCAATGAAGCCACACCTCAGAGGAATTAGACCAATTTGATGTGTGTGAGCTGCAACAATACTTTTGGTGGTCGCCTATCAAAAACGTGCCTGTTTTGGGGAAAACGAAGTTGCCGGCGACGTGGAGCTATGAATGGTGCAATTGAGGTGCCATGCCCCTTAGCAATATTGCTGGTGAAGTGCCCACAAAAGGATTTTGGCAATGGTTACGTGGTTTGTGAGCACCAAGGCCTCCACTCAGCTGCTATTCTAGATCCTATTTTCTAGGAAACCCATAAAAGCTAATGAAACCCTAATTTTCACTAATCTCTTGCTAAGCAAATAAGATGGGGCTTGATTCTAGATGAATGGGCTAGTACTAGCTCTGATACCATGTTAAAAACCATTCTAAGGAGGATCAAACACTAGCTCCATTGCATAGTTGAATAGAAATGAAGAAGATGAAGTTAAGCTACTAATCAAGAAGTAATTAGCATAATGATGAGCATAATGACAACATAAGTGAGGGGCAATAAAATGTGTTGATTTCAATAGATGAGAGCCTCTTTATATAGGCTGAAGTACATGAGGATTAAGCTCAAGATTAGGTGTTAATCATCATCTAAATCATCTCCACCTTCCCTCCTAGATTCAAGCACCTAAAAGTGACCACCAACCCTAGAATCTTGCTAATCACACCAATGCTACCTAATCAAGGGATCACGACCCCTTTGGCTGATGTTGAGCTCCTAAATGACTCTTTTACATCATGGTAAGATTGCATAATAACCTTTGTATCCATTTGCCCATAATCTATGACTTTAGTGCATAGTGCTAGTTACAAGGTATGTGCCCTACACATCATTTTAGTGAAGGTGTTTGCCATATTTTTTAACATGTGTGTGTGTGTTTGTGTTGATGAAAAACAGGTAGAGGGAGAGGAGACACACACACAGGAGCAAACCTTAATGTATTATCAAACCCTAACCATGGAGGGAAGCCATCTCCCTTCTCACACAATGCATAAAGCCATAATCCATAATCTACAACACACTACTTGTGTTGTGTCCACACAAAGCTACCCCTAGCTAATGTCCACATACTATGACCAGTTGGACGCGGTCATTTATGTCTCACACATGTTACTACCTAACATGCAAGCACATAGTGCAACTGGCACAAGCTTGAATCTCAACAGCCCCTCTCAAGCTCATAATGTACTGCCATAGATGAAGATGTAGATGAGCTTGGGCTATCAAAGCTCTCAACACTCCCCCTCAAGCTCATTCCATGTACTCCCAACATAGTACGGAAGTACTCAAACTTCTCCCTACTAAGTAGCTTTGTAAAGATGTCGGGCACCTGCTCTTCAATCTTCACATACTATAAATCCACTGTACCATCCAACACTTTCTCTCTAACAAAATGATAGTGGACCTCTATATGTTTGGTTTGTGCATGAAAAAATGGATTCTTGGCCAACTGTATGCTGCTCATGTTGTCACAATTCAACCGATCACACCGTTGATGACATAAGGGGTTTTTTGTAACCTTGCTTCCAATGTATTTCCTTTACAACCAGCGAGGCAAGGTCTTACAAAAAGAAGATACAAGGTACTATTTTTGCCCATCTCCATGGATTCTGACTACATCGGATACATTCCATGGTGTGCTAGGAGAAGCATGGCCTTCTCTTTTCCTCCTCTTTTCTTTGTTTAGCTTGTTATACAAGCTCTCATTTTCTCTAGGAGGGACTAGCTGACTATTGCTAATTTGTCTACTAAGTGTGCCTTCTTATGTTGTGAGCTCAAGGTTGTGGAAGATATTCATGCCCACGTTGAGCTCTACCATGGTGAAGGGCAAGATCGTGTCGTGGGTGAAGGCGGAAGGCGACTACCTTGCCAAAGGCGAGAGCATTGTTGTGGGGTGGAGTCTGACAAGGCGCATGGTATACTCTACTCAAAGTGGCTAGATTCTATTACATATCCAGATTCTATTATACTCTACTCAGAGTGGCCAGATTCTATTATACGTATCCATGGGGATGCTTCACACATCCATCTTGAGTATATTGCGACTCCTATTATATGTATTAATGAGAGAGGTGAAGAAAGTTCCACACCTCATTTGCTAATGCTGTTATGTTTATCTCTAATGATGTAGTCGTGGCCGATGATGCACAGTCTACTAGATGGGTTTCCTCACCTTACTGAGGATGTAGATGTTTTACTTGATGTAGCCATGGCCAATAATGCACATGGGCTGCTTGATGCTATCCCTCACATAGTTGAGGATGATGATGATGTGTTCTTTGATGTAGATGTAGCCATGGTTGATGATGCACATGGGCTACTTGATGATGACCCTCACATCATTGAGGTGATATAGTTATTATGATTCCTTGGGTACCTTGTAATGATAGGGCTATAATGCCTTTTCATGCATGGGAAATACACATAAGCAAGAGGTTTTTCACAAAATGAAACTAAAAGTTAAGATTAAGAAGCCTTGTGTGTGAACGACAAGAGCCTTGCATGTGAATGGCAAGAACTTTGGTATTGCACCAAGCTCTACTTGTTGGGAGCACAGTTGGTCTTGTACTAGTGTGGTGCACTAGTTGCGTGGGCTTTGATAGAATCAAACAATTAAAATGGGGAGAAAGTGTGAGTTGTGTCATGACAAGGATAACCACAATAAAATTTGTCAATTCTATTTATGTAAGCACTATCATTAGAGAAATGAGTTCACGGGAATTTTGCATGCCTTGCATAAATCTAAATCACATAAGAAAGTTAAGAAGGCAGTTAAAAGTCTAAAGGATTTTTTGAGCACATGAAAAGAAGCATATGTATGGCATACAACATGTTGGCTTTGATGATCCAACTCATCTATGCGCCTACTGCATACATGGAACACCTCCGTGGGAAACTTGGGATGGACGACCTAATGGACATAGCTGGAATTGTAAATACATCAATTGTTGTACATTGCCTTGAAATATTGTATGAATAAAAACATTAAAAGGAATAAGGCACGAGGACCGGAGGAGAGGCCCAACAAGGTCCCTACTACAAAGTCCAAGAATAAGGCATGAGAGGGCCAGAGGAGACACTCGATGAGGATACTACCAAGATGCCTGTAAGATCGAGTGAGAAGACATGAGGTTTTGAGGAAGCCCAGCGAGGTCTCGACCACATCACCTGTAAGTCCAAAAAGGAGGCATGAGGGCTAAAGGAAGAGTCTCTATAATGATGGAGAGAGAAAGAAAGAGAATGCACTCATGATGAAGTACCACATGTACTCAAGGGAGTACCACCATAGCCATAGAAGCATAGAGCTCCAAGAAAATATGATTTGATTAGTCAAAAAGTGATTAATGCCCCTGGTTACAATATTCACTTATATACTTGCCTACCTTTTCACACTCATTAATGTTGGGCCTCATACTTGCCCGGCCATATCCATGCCCATGAGCCTCTCCTTATGTATAAACTCAAGCCCCTTTCATTACAAACCATCCCAACCAAAGGTTTCATTCTCGAAACCATGTATGGAGTAATGTATGGGCTATTGGAATTCTTCTTTACTTCCCTCATGAATGAGGTAGTACAATTGTTGCAATTCCAAAAATGTCTTGCACAAGAGAACTCCACATAGAGCCGTCCACTTATTTGATGTACATATGGACTATCCTCTATAATATCTATAAGCCCGTGAAGTCTTGTTGAACTTTGATTGATGAGCTTCATATCATCATCCCAATCCATGCAACTTGTTGGCTCATCTAGAAGCTCTTAGGTAGTGCTCTTAGGCTATGTAAACACCTTCAATTCAGTCCGCACTATTTTTGATTGAATTAGGGTTTTCAGTCTGACCAAACTATCCCCTTTGCATCCTAAGATGGTGTCCGAATCAACCACTTGATGACTTATTAGGTTTGCTTAAGATGCCCTTTTAAGGCTTCAAAGACCTTTGAGAGATCTTAAACGGTTTGGGATTGAATTGCACTTTTTGTACACACTACTACAGAGAGTGTAGGAAAATCACAAAAATTTTTGCCATAATCTCCCTGCAATTTGAACCAAATCTCAATCAAAATCCATAAGCACTTGCCCAATGTCCAATCATGATATAATGCCCAAAGTAATCACTATAAAAAAGCATACACTTGCTCATGCAACTCTTATTCTTTGACCACTATCAAGTATCCAAGTGACATTTGGTTTCCATAGCCTCGGCATGCTCAATAAAGTGACATTTGGCTTCCATAGCCTTGGCATGCTTATAGTCGAGTGTGTGTTGAAGGAGCGTTTTATGCTTGCCGATCTCCCGGCCAAGCCTTCCCACCCTCGTACCTAGTCCGAATCTAGGCACAAGTTGGGGCCAAGTCTTCACATCCAAGTACCTAATCTCCCTCCTTGTGCCAGTTTTCCAAAAGCACTTACGACAAGGAGAGTTCATGCCATGCTCCCCCGGGCCTCTCGTCCAATGCCCAAGGTACCCTCACAAGCATACTAGATATACTAGGAATTGAAGTGAGAGTACAAGTGAGGTGTATGTGGATGTAGCTTCAAAAAGATAAGGTAGGAGCACTTACAATGTGTTTAGCATGACTCCTGTTTAGCATGACTCCTGTTTAGCATGACTCCTGCTATTTTCATTTTATCCATTACAAAGAGCATGTACTCATGCTTTTCCGCAATCATTCCCAATACACCAAATCACCATAAAAACAACATCCAAATAGCATCCAACATCATGTGAATCATAAAGCAAATGAATTGCAAGGATTAGCTTCAAGTTAGACCTCCCAAGATCAATGCAATCATTGGCTCATGTAGACACATGCATGTGCTTGCTTTAGTGTAGTATTTGGCAACAATATGGAACCACACCTCATTGTTTTTATGTATATCACTCCATAGCCCTCATCAATGAGCAAGCTATCAACTAAATAGCAAGTAGAAATTCCAATGGCTCAATGACCACCAAAAGTGTGATGCTTGCTTATTGCTTAAGCTAAGCAAGAGCTCATGTAATGCATTCCAAATTCACCTCAATGCTAGGTATCATGGCCATACAAAAGCTTCCAAAAATATCATGGCATACCACCATTACATGTAGCATGCAAATGTTTGGAGCATTAGCAATCAAAACTTCAATCCATGGTATTTAAGTAGCTTAAAGAGCAGTTTTTAAACATGCTTGAAACCTCAGTGATCAATTAGCTTGAAAGGCCATCCTACAATGCTTTAATCCATGGCATTCAAAGGCATAGATGAAACCTTACTTCATGCATAGTTGCTTGATGGTTAGGAGCTTGAAGAAGATAATCCAAATCATGTGAAATCGCAGCATGAGATGCCTTCCCTCATGATCTCTTCCCCATCCAATCCAGTAAAAAAATGGAGCTCGTTTGAAAGCACTTATTACCAAGATTAAGCTTGTCTATACTTAAGCCAAGCTTAAGTAAGATTTTCTTGCTCAATGAACATGAAAACCCAGCAAATTGACGCTCAATACTCACAAGAAACGCACGAAACAACGCTAAAATTCCACATGAAAAAAAAAACATGCCAACCATTATACAACCATAAGCTAAGGCTTAAATAAGCTCTAATGTTGCATTGGTGGTGAAATTGGCCGTCATTTGGAGTCAATTAGGCGCTCGATTCACAACAGCAAATTGATGAAAATGTCCATGAAAGATTCTATTGAAGAGGTTGAAATGAAGCTGAAGAGAAGATGAATCAAAGCCCTAAACTCTTGGCATCAAAATGGCTATGGATTGAAGCTCTATTCTCTCCAAGATCAAACATGAGGAAGAAGGAAAAACCTAAACATTTTGATTAAGAAAATTTAATCACATGATTAGTAAAATTTCCCCCAAATTTGGTTGCATGTGTGTGTTATCTTAATGGTCCATGTCATGTGCAGTTTTGGTGGAAGAGAACGACGATGCTCCACTGCAAGATTTTTTGGCAGCATTGAAGAGGAGAGGGAAAAGAGCCCAATCCAATAAGCCCCATAAAAAACCAAAGCTTTAATGCTTTTTGTAACCGTTTCCCAACCAACGATCCACTTGGTCTTTTATTGTAATCCAATTTTTAGAATGAATTTTAATTCTTTTCATGCACTTGGGAGCATGACTTTTGTCCAATTGTCTTTTTGTCTATGAGCAGAGCTATGTGGGTTGTCTCTGTTGAAATATACAAGTGAATAGGGTGTGTGCGGGAACAAGCCCTTGGCTAGAGGCTGTAAAAGAGAATGTATAAATGTGAGAGAACCTGTAAAAAGGTGAGGAATCTACTGGGAGAGAATAAAGGGTAGCATGAGAAGATTTAGGAAGTGTGGAGATATTCTAGGAGAGGTGGAGAGAATCAAGCAAAAGAGGTGGAGTGAATCAAGGAGAAATCAGTGGGATTAGATGCTTGGATGTAAACTCTATAAATTGAGGCATTGGCCTAATGAGAATTTGCTGGTTTTTGATTAAGCCTACATTAAGCTATTAGTTAATTACTCACTAATCACGTCTTAATTATCATCTAATCACTTTGTTAATGATGTTGATTCTAGCATTTGATCCACCACAGTTCATCATATTGCTGTAATTTTAACATGGTATCAGAGCCAAGCCTAGAATCCATCAAGTTTACGAGCCCATTATCTAGTTAATTAGGATTAGTAGATAATTAGAAAATAATCAATTTTTTAGTTATTTTCAAGAAGCTTTCTATACCCCCAGCCAGTGGAGGAGCTCCCTCTCCTTGTAGGCTCAACCATTGCCCAAGCCCTTTTAGGGACTCATTCTAGACTCAACGGCCTACACACAGCCCAAAGCAATTGACGAATTTCAGCGTAGAACGTCGGCGGCAGCACGATTTACAGGCGCCTTTTTTTGGAGGAAATCTGAGTTTTCTACTTCATGAAATGCAATTGGTCTAATTCCAGCTAGGCCCAGGGGTTTTCAAGCATGCTCTACAAGCTGGTGAAGTCAGAAATTGATTTGATCAAGTCTACAGTGAGATCCAAGCTCTTCATCAAATCTGCAGGTGACTTTGGTAAAACAGAGATTAAGTATTCAATGTTTGGTCAAATCTTGTGTTTCTTGGCTTAATCCTCTACTAGACTAATTGCTATTGATGGCCTTGAAAGGATTTGAGCTCATTTGAACTCTTAAGGCCTCAGATCTAGGCTCCTCGCATACTCTGTTTTTTGCACACAAAATAGAGGATTAATTTACTAATCAATGATTAATCAGTGCTAATCACTGTATTTTGGTACAATTGAGGGTTCAAATTATCTGATACAGATCTCTATAACTTCATATTGCAATTTGGAGATGGTTTGATACTCCAACCATTTCGTACAAATTGGTTACCCTTGATTTAATGTAATTTTTGGTAAAATTATGCTGATAAAATTGTGGTAATCATCATTTTGCATTTAACCCTTGGTTAATGCCTGCAAATCACACTAAAATTCAAGATTATTCACAGCCAGAGTTGCATTTAGGAATGTGAATAAGAATGAATGCTAGATGCATTATGTATTGCACAATACATCAGTGTAAAAATGGGATCAGACACTGCCCTTGTCCAGAATAAGGCAAGAGGTAAGACCTCCCGCATAGATTTGGGTTTGCATTGCATAATGATACAATATAAACATCAAAAGCCCAAAAGAACTGTCAACAAAACATTTAAACATGCTGCTCACATGGAGCAAGAACTGACGAACAAGCTCATGGCCCAGCCATGAAAGAAGAAGATCTCTTTCCAAGAGGAAGATCCACACCAAGAAGAAAAGCTAAAGGAAGCATTGAAGGAAGACATGGACGCGTGAAGAGAAGCTACCACAAGAAGACTGAAAGAAGAGAAAGACATGGACGCGTGAAGAGAAGCTGCCACCACGACAAGAACAAGAAAGACAAGAGAAGATGTGAGGCTCCAAAGAGTGAGGAGCGATGTGAAAATCTCAGAGAGAGAGAGAGAGAGAGAGAGAGAGAGAGAGACTCCACAACCCAATGTAACCTGCCCCAACAAAGTAAAACCACCTCTGAGCCACCGATGATGTAGGCCACGTGGTAGATGTATGTGTGAGCACTTTAGTCAAGGTCGCGGGCACTTGTAGTAGCCTTGGACACATAGAGAGAGAGAGAGAGTCAAGGACTATGAGTTTAGGGAATTGAGGCACTGGTCGCGGACTATCAAGTAAGAGAGAAACTTGGTATAGGGTCCAGGTGTGCTAAGTTAACTTGAGGGGAGGTGTGCTAGACACTGGTCATCTCGCAAACTATCAAGTAAGAGAGAAACTTGGTATAGGGTCCAAGTGTTCTAGGAGTATTCACTTGAGGGGAGGTGTTGAAATATACAAGTGAATAGGGTGTGTGCGGGAACAAGCCCTTGGCTAGAGGCTGTAAAAGAAAATGTGTAAATGTGAGAGAACCTATGAAAAGGTGAGAATCTACTGGGAGAGAATAAAGGGTAGCATGAGAAGATTTAGGAAGTGTGGAGATATTCTAGGAGAGGTGGAGAGAATCAAGCAAAAGAGGTGGAGTGAATTAAGGAGAAATTAGTGGGATTAGATGCTTGGATGTAAACTCTATAAATTGAGGCATTGGCCTAATGAGAATTTGCTGGTTTTTTATTATCCATGCCTACATCAAGCTATTAGTTAATTACTCACTAATAACATCTTAATTATCATCTAATCACTTTGTTAATGATGTTGATTCTAGCATTTGATCCACCATAGCTCATCACATTGCTGTAATTTTAACAGTCTCCTGTAGTCAGACCTTTTTTTTACAAACTAAGACTTAGTGCCTTTTTTTGCAAACTAAGACTTAGTGCCTTTTTTAGCAGGTGTTGCAAAAGCTGTCATACCAGTCATTAAACTGGTAGTTTTGGATTTGAACGGCCTATTGATTAAGCGGTGGCATTTCCATATCAACAAGGTGTCGTTCTTTGGCTATGTTGCACATGATCTGGGCAAGTATAGAGTTGCATTGAGACCCGGATTGTGCATATTCCTGAGGGAGCTATTTGGCTTGTTCCATGTAGCCATATGGTCCTCAACAATAACAACAAGATATCTCTATCCTATGATTCAATTGATAGCCAGAGAATATGAACATGAGGGAGGTTTAGGTGTCCCTCCGTTTGCTTTTCTTTATTCACAGGAGGCATGTGTGCAGAGGCTGCCCACAGGGGTCGCAGTTGTCTAAACTAATTTTTCTGAAGCCCTTCAGTAGGATCACTTTTTCAGGTTTTGATCCTTTTCAAACGTTGCTCATAGATGACTCTCCAAAAAAAGTAGCTTTGAATCCACCGAACACATGTATTTCGCCTGCACCATGGGAAGGTGATCCAGGGGACACTACCTTGCAGTGACTATTGCCATATCTGAAAAGGCTTGCAGAGTTTGGTGGGATCGTTCTTGACTTTTGGTAGTGTCATCCATGGGAACAGTAGCCTGAAACCATTTTAGAGATGCAGAGTGAGAGAGACACAGAGGGCGCACAACCATTTCAGAGATTCAGAGTGAGAGAGAGAGACAGTGAGGGCGCGCAACCATTTCAGAGATTCAGAGTGAGAGAGACAGTGAGGGCGCGCAACCATTTCAGAGATTCAGAGTCAGAGAGATAAGGAGAGAGAGAGAGAGAGAGAGAGAGAGAGAGAGAGAGAGAGAGAGAGAGAGAGAGTTGAGTGATATCTCTCGGTGGTGAGAGAGAGACAGATCTAGAGCGTCAGTCAACCACCTAACTATAGCATGCCTACTTTTAGGCATTGTAGTATTTTTATAAATAGGTATACAGAGGTTACGCTTTTAGTATTTTTTTATAAAGAGGTTACATTAAAAAAACTAAATTTCCCTGAGACTCGTCACACCATGTGATTAAATAATAAGGCCATTAAAAGTACTCGAGGTATTGTGAGTACTATGGGTACTATGAGTACTGTGAGTACTATGAGTACTGTGAGTACTATGAGTATTGTGAGTATTATAGTCAACCGGTTTAGGGCATTTGCTGATAGCTTCATACCATACTGAGAACATAATCACACAAAATCAAATATCAAATACATAATCAAACATAATTATATGTTTAAGTTATCAAATATTTTTGCATGCACCTTTGGTGGCACATGATACACTGTACAACATCCTTTCACCTTGTGTGTCACCAAAGGCATGGGGAACTTAATGGCAATGATTGTGTCTGATTGAACGTATGCCTTTAGTGCATCCTTAAGTAACACATAACTAGTTCTTGCACTTGGGACCTTTTGGTATAGTATATGCCATGGATGACTTCATCTCCTTTCACTCCCCCATCCATCAGTCATATCCTTCTCAACAGTATGCTTAGCCTTATCACATAAGACCACATAGTAATCAACACCTTCAGAGTTTCCCTCTTCGGCTCTTATCATAAAGTTATCCCTGACATCTATTAGGTTGGCCAAGTTTACTAAGTCTTCTTTGAAGTGTATTTCTTCCAGAATATCTGGGTCTGCCTACAACACTTGGCTCTAAATTCACAAGCTTCCAAGGAAGACTATGCTTTGGGTTCACACATGAATCCCACAACTCATCCACACAATACTCGCAAAGCACGAAAGATTCCTCATTAGAAGTTGAGTAGGATCCTTTCTGCTGAAACCATACACTACATGGTGGCTTCGTGTGCCCTTCACTGTGTTTCAATCCCATAGATCTTTCCGATTTACATCTTCCGTCTTCACCTCCACAAACCTCCGAAATCCATGCTTAACATCTGTCATGGTTGCACTTAACCAAACAACAACATCGTTGGCATTCTGCAACTTTGTTCTATTGATTTTGAGCTGCTCTGCAGCAGTGAGGGCTCTCTTAATCACGATGCTTGCACCATCATGTTTGCCTTTACCATGCTCGGATGCAAAGAAGTTCCAAATCATGCTGATCTTAGTCAATGAAAAGTATGTGCATCATTAGATATAAAATACTACTTTAGGGTTTAGGGTTTTGCAACTAACAGAACACTATGGTATAACATCAGAGCATAAAAGAGCAGTGTTCTACTGTATAAGTACAACCATTATAGTACTATATGAGTACTTTAGGAAAACTATGTGAGTACTGGATGATTATTCAGTACTGAAAGCGAACTGTATGAGTACTCTAGGATAAGTGTATGAGTACTATAAGAGTACTGAATGTATTGTATGACTAAGTACTCTATGGGTACTATGCACCTATGGATACAATATACATAGAGCACCATTATAGTACTATATGATTACTGTTATATGATTACTGTAGGAGAACTTTGTGAGTACAGTAGGAGTACTGAATGATCAGTACTATAAGCAAACTATATGAGTACTATAGGAGCTCTAGGATAAGTGCATGAGTACTATAAGAGTAATGAATGTATTATATGACTAAGTAATCTATGGGTACTATGCACCTATGGATACAGTATACATGGAGCACCATTACAATACTATATGAGTACTGTAGGAGAACTATGTGAGTACTATAGGAATACTGAATGGATATTCAGTACTGTAGGAGAACTATGTGAGCACTAAATTATTATTCAATACTGTAAAACAAAATGTATGAGTACTATAAGAGTTCTCTAGGATAAGTGCATGAGTACTATAAGAGTACTGAATGTATTGTATGACTAAGTTCTCTATGGGTACTATGCAGCTATGGATACAGTAAGCAAATTGTAAGCAAACTGCATGAGTACTATAGGAGTTCTCTAGGATAAGTGCATGAGTACTATAAGAGTACTAAATGTATTGTATGACTAAGTTCTCTATGGGTACTATGCAGCTATGGATACAGTAAGCAAATTGTAAGCAAACTGCATGAGTACTATAAGAGTACTGAATGTATTGTATGACTAATTACTCTATGGGTACTATGCACCTATGGATACAGTATACACGGAGGACCATTATAGTATTATATGAGTACTGTAGGAGAACTGTTGTGTGAGTACTGAATGATTATTCAGTACTGTAAGCAAACTGTATGATTACTATAGGAGTTCTCTAGGATAAGTGCATGAGTACTATAAGAGTACTAAATGAGTACTATAAGAGTACTAAATGTATTATATGACTAAATAATGTATGGGTACTATGCACCTATGGATACACTATACATGGAGCACCATTATAGTACTATATGAGTACTGTAGGAGAATTGTGGGAGTACTGAATGATTATTCAATACTATAAGCAAACTATATGAGTACTATAGGAGTTCTCTAGGATAAGTGCTGAGTACTATAAGAATATTGAATGTATTATATGACTAAGTACTCTATGGGTACAATGCACCTATGGATACAATAAGAATATTGAATGTATTATATGACTAAGTACTCTATGGGTACAATGCACCTATGGATACAATATACATGGAGCACCATTATAGTACTATATATGAGTACTGTAGGAGAACTGTGTGAGTATTGCAGTACGAGTACTAAAGAGTATTGTATGAGTACTATGGAACTATGGATACAGTTTAGGATAAGTGTATGAGTACTATAAGAGTACTGAATGTATTGTATGACAAAATACTCTATGGGTAATGTGCACCTATGAATATAGTTAAGCACCATTAAAGTACTATAGGAGAACTATGTGGGTACTATAGGAGTATTGAATGATTATTTAGTACTATATGAGAACTATAGGATAAGTGTAGCAGTACTATAAGAGTACTGAATAAGTACTGTAAGAGTACGTACTATGTGAGAACTATAAGAGTAAGTAATGTAAGAGTACTGAATAAGTACTGTAAGAGTAAGTACTGTGTGAGAACTATAAGAGTACTGAATAAGTACTGTATGAGTAAGTACTGTGTGAGTATTATGGATACATAACTGGGACTATGGATATAGTTTATATGCAGCAACCTTAAAATACCTTCACCCAATACCTTGAATGCAACAACCTCGTCTCATATTATGGTGAGTAAGAATGTGACAAACCTGGCCACAAAGTAGAAAGGTCGTGCGGCTTTGAATTGGGATGCGGCACCATCAAACCAAACCCAGTGACACTTGACATTCAATCCCATCTCTTCAATCCATCTATGATGTAGGAGAAAGCAATGCTGCACAAACAGTGTATCATGTTTCTTGTCATCAGATATGTAGAATACTAGCTGTTTTTTTGTTTCACCTCCTTCGTGCCAATACCAAATGTGGAAAAATATTGTACATTGCTTGCTATGCCAATGCATGGATTGAATTTCATTCTCTGCAAAATCCACAACCGAGACCACTACATCATCCGGGATGTTTGCCATGCATTCTTTGTACTGGTTGTGCTGCCACTAAGCTCTAAAGTTGTGTGCAATAAAGATCTTCAGATGATGTTGAAACTGTTGTAGTAGTGCGAACGGACTTGTTTCTTTGTACACCATATTGATTCTCTTCTTATCACCTCCTTTCTTCTTCAGTGGAAGGGCAACATACTCATAAGTGTTACATTTGACAAGTGCTCCATTGGAATCTGATTGCTCACTAGGACAAAGAGGCACTAGGGAGGATGGACCACATTGTTTGCACTTACCCAACAAGCATGGCAACCGGTACCATTAACATTTACCTTCCTTTGGACATACTGCAGAAGTCCATAACTCTTTCACCAATTTAAATGTACTGCTCTTTGCAGCACAATATGTTTCTTGATTGGATCGGCAAATCCTGTATGCACAATTGCAATCCTTCATATGCAAAGTTAGATTATCACACCGCATCTGATTTACGCCAGCCAACAACAAATTAATGCGTACATAATAGAGACAACAAGAAGTATTTCTCTCCTTAAGCTTCCTCACAAAGAATGGCTTCAACTTTTGAAAAGCACAAAGCTCAATTTCACATTCAGGATGCTCCTCCTTGAAACGCCCAAAAAACTCCTTCTGCATAAAATCAACAACCATATGTTAAATTCTAGCTACACAACATAGAACCGTACATAACATGTTCATCAACCATACATAAGGTAGAGAAAATTTTAGAATGTATAGTAAAATAAAGTAAATGGACAACAATCCTTGGGATTGTACTATGCAAAGGGAACATTTTGCACTATGGTACAATACTATACATTAGAGTACTGTAGTACTATATTTATAGTAATGTGCATAAGGTACAGTACACGGTAGAGAACATAGCATAATATAGTACATGGACATAAATACTTGAGACATAAATACACTACACGGTAGAGAACATAGCATAATATAGTACATGGACATAAATACTTGAGACAGTACTGTGCAATGGGAACATATTAAAGTACAATATAGTACTATGCAAAGGTAACAATCTAAAATATAGTATAGTACTATAGTACTATCAAGTATAGTACTGTGTAAGAGAAACATTGAAAAAAACCCAACACAACATAGTTCTTGGAGTACAAAGTACACATAACTTGGATAATAAAACACATTATAGCTCTTGGACTACATTTCTTGGGATAGAATTGAGCATAGGGGAGCATTATAGCTTGCAATATAGTACTGTAGTACTATACTATTATAATCGTGTAAAGAAGGTACATTACACTAATGCACAGATCTAATACTAGATGCTCAATACCAAAACTTGAAAAGAAATTACCTCTGTCATCTCCAGCAAATGCAGTGGGTGGGTTTCGTATTTTTGCACTCCAACTCTCCTTCGGCATATATCCTTCTTGTTGGGTGACAGCGAGTGTTGAACTTCCAAAACTGAATGACACACTCCACAACTTCTGGGCATAGATAATCACTTATAGGTTTTCGCACTCCATTAGCCCATCGAAATGCCGAGTCAAGGATGTCCACTCTATGCCTCTTCATATTGTGTGGATAAACACCAAGAGCATCTGCAATTTTCTTATCACTGTGCCTCTTATTGCCTGTGTTGTCCAAGTTTGCAATCATATGAAGTGCTACTCTTCTAGCCAATTTGTCTTTACTCTGTCCTCCTTTGATATGTGTCAAAGATTACCTAAGGTTTTTGGACGATGACCACAGACACACCCTCATTAATGGAAGATGTAATTGTCACTTCTCTCAAGTGTGGGTTCAATATTTCCAACGCAAAACTTGTGATCTGGATTTAGAAGCAAGGAGTGACATCCTTTCAAGGTTTTCAAGGGTGCTGTAAAAACCTTGAAAGGATGTCACTCCTTGCTTCTAAATCCAGATCACGAGTTTTGCGTTGGAAATATTGAACCAATTGCAAGGCTAGGCGTTGTAGATTCCACTCAGAGACTCTGGATCTTGCACTTGCATTGCCCACCGACATCTAAAGGGTCTCAGATGTGCTGACACCTGCAACTATTCCTTCATCACTATTGTTGTTGCAGCCATCAACCAGCTGTTCAATATCTTCATGACCGTTACTTGTGATCCAATTGATAATCGATGAATCCATATCCACAACCAAAATATCTCCATTATTGTTGTAGGTGGTCAGATTGAAAGGGGAAGATGAATCCATTATAGGTAAAGCCACAGTGACCAAAAGAGAGAGAGAAAGAAAGGGAGGGAGGGAGGGAGGGAGAGAGAGAGAGAGAGAAAGAACTGTGGCTATGGCAGTGTGGCTATGGTGTCCTTGAGTTCAGGCACAGAGAGGGAGAGAGGGAAACCAAAAAGCACTGGCTATGGCATGCACACTGGGAGACAGCTAATTAAAAGCTATCTTCCAAAATTTCGAATGTGGGCACGTAATGATGAGCACCTGCACCTAATTAAAAACATATACCAAAAAAAGATCCATTCACTTACACCTGATTAAAACTCATACCAAAAAAAGTTATGGAGTATATAACTCATACCCTCTTGACCCACGTTTAACCCTTGAATTCGGATGCACCTTCGAGCTAACTCCTCATCACTGGTGTGTGTAATCCCTACTACAGCGGCCATTTGATCTCGTAGATTTTTGATCCGCAAGATAAATGCTTCAGCAGCTTCTCCTTCAGCAAACTTTTCAACACAGCAAGCTGATTCTCCAAGTTCAAAATCCTAGTTTGATTGTTGCAAGTCTCATATTGATTTCTCAGTATGATCCAAGCCTCTGTAGACTTGGTAGTATGTTGAATCAGAGTGAGAAGAGAATCACTTACACTGGTGATGATGGCATAAAGTGCATCAGCATTGCACCTTCTCCATGCCCGAAGAGGTGTAGCATCTGGCGGAAGCATGTTTGTAGGATTGTTGGGGTCAGGACTTCCCACTGGTTCTGCATCCATTCCGAGAATAGTTTCTAGGAGCTCACATAAGAGTCTATAATGGCATTAATTTTGAATTTCCAAAGAGTATAGTTCATCCCATCAAGCTTTCCTTCCGTGAAGGCAGGTGGACGAATGCACAAGACTGGTGCAACAGCAGCAGCAAAGGTAGAAGCCATCACTCCTAGGATTCTATGCAAAGAAAGACTAAACTTTATGCACTATTCCCACCTAAGCTCTAATACCATATAAGAATATGGGGCACAACGGAAAGAGATAGCAAGACAAAGCACAATAGACAATGCAATAGATACACAATGGAGAGAATTTAAAATTCTGATTTTACCAAAGAGGTACAAGTGATGGTGCTGTCCACCCGTGCCCTCTCAAGTAGAGCTTAGATGGCGATCTAACAGACTCTGGTGGATGGAGTATGTATGAGGTGTAGAAGGGGGTGGATACTTACAAGCATTGGATGCCTTAGCTCATGGCAACCATGTCCATATATAGTACTGTAGCCAGTGTGGTAGACGCATATACAACGAGGGCGGTTACACTGCATAGACATGGTCATTGCCCGCGTATCAAGAACGCGGCCCACCGACCACCAACCACCGCCCACTAATGATGGACCTAGTATCCAAGGGAATATTCTAAGGAATATTCCTCATACTGTCGCCTTAGGGGCTCCCGTCCCCAAACACCCGCCAGAGGGGGGCTAGCTAAGGTAATGCCCCAGACCCCAGCTAACGCTCGTACCCCTGACCATCTTCTAACCATTATCAATGGTCACAATAATGACCCCATCGACGTCTAAGTCGGGGTTCCCACTAAAGACATATGCACCATGGCTACTCCTCATAATGGGGGCCTAACAAATGTGCATTATACATCAAAAGTGAGATACATGCTAAGAGGCGGGAATTAAGTGTATACTAACAATATATATATGTATATACATACATATATCTATGAATATACATACATATCTATGTGTATACATATACATACATACATACATACATACATACATACATACATACATACATACATATATATATATATATATATATATATATATATGCTTTTCTCCACGACCAATCACACTTTAAGCTTTACCTAAGCTTTAAAGTAAAGCTCTATTCTTTCTTTCTTTCTTTTTTGAAGCTAAAGCTTTATGCTAAGCTTAGTATTGAAGCTTTTAAACTAAGTTTTCTCCATGGTTTGCTATGGCCCAGCCTGTAGGGCATAAAAGAAATATGAAGTTTATAATTTTTAGAGTCTTTAAAGCTTAAGACTTTAAATCAAAGCTTTAAAAAAAAATACTTATCTGTGCTTCTCCACGACAGCGTGCAATAACTGCAGCCCACAACGCACATTGAAAAAATGAAAATATTTTTCTCTTTTTTTAAAACCCTGTAGATTAAGGATTTTTAAAGCTTTAACTATTAGCTTAATAGTAAAGCTTTTAAAAAGCCCAAAATCAAGCTTCTCCATAACAATAAACAGCGCATAGAAAGAAATTTGCTGCTTGGAAAATTTTTGCCATCCATAGAGAATTAAATTGAAGCTTAGTTCTCTATTGATTAAGCTTCTTAATCCAAGATTGATCTACTATAAAGCCAATAAGTGCTTTTTTCCCCCAATTGATTTATAGGCAATTCCCCCCCCCCCCCTCAATTTTTGCCATCCACCAAGTAGAAAAGGGATAGAGATAATTAAATTGAAGCTTAGTTCTCTATTGATTAAGCTTCTTAATCCAAGATTGATCTACTATAAAGCCAATAAGTGCTTTTTTTCCCCAATTGATTTATAGGCAATTTCCCCCCCCCCCCCCCCTCAATTACAGGTTTTGAACACACTCTGTGTTTAGCAATTATGAGATTAGGCACTTAACCTCTTCAATGTGCCGATTCCATCCATACTAATGAATCTTAAATGGGTTGAGGATTAAGAAAGGTGGTTTGCAAGAGGAAGGATGGTTTTTGGTTTGACAAAAAAGGTTTTTGATCAAAAGTTGACATTAATCCATAGCCCTTCATCCAGATTTTCATCCAATGGCTCAGAAAACTCTCATAACCCTTCAAGCTTTTGTCCACGAGTTCTTGAGTCTTTTTCTTCTTTACCCTTTGGGTTTTTGTGAGCTTCCCCCTATTATTCAATAGCCCACATACCAAAAATAGTTACACTCTCTTACATGGGCTTGCCCTTTACATAAAATAGGAGTTAATTTTACCAAAGGCTTAAATAAATCCTTCCTATCCAAATCACTAAGTAAAAATACATATAAACCCCCAAGGGCTAGTTCACATGCAACCAAATCAATAGGTCCATGCCCATGTATAACAAAAGTGGGCGGCTAACAAAATACAAAAATATCTCATAGTAGTAAATACCACGACCAAGATACCAAAATCATGGATATCCTGCCAAAGACAAAATACTAAAGGGAAAAACCTTCCCGGTAATTGCTCATGCACCAAATCACCACCATCATGTCCCAGCCATACCGGCTTATGAGCACAAGGCTCATCAATCTCACCAACCTATAGGTTGTCCATTCAAACACATTACACATTAGCAACACCTGCTAAATTTACACAACAACACATAAGCATTAAATCTAACACTTAGTTCCATCCATCCCTAAATTCATATGTCCTACACATGGAATATTCGGGATCACCCAAGTGCCGTGCTACAAACATAGTGGTAATTAGGCATCCCCCTATTATCCACAAGGGATAGGTAGACAATTTGTAAACAAAAACAACATAGCACACCACATAGGTTTTGTATTTTAGCTTTGAGACTTATGTGGACCTTTGAGGTGATCCATTTTTTTGCATGAAAAGAAAAGTTATAAGCTTTATGATGTGATGATAAACAAGTGGACCACTATTGTTGGTATATGTTGTCCATGCCTGCATAGGCTGAATATTTGCCTCATTAGGACTTACATTTGAATTCCCACCTGCTGTAAACAGAGGCAACAACGTATCAAATACATCCCGTGAGCTCACACCTGTCTCTTTGGTACATGATAACAACGGCTGCACAGCATCTTCCACAAAAACAACATCTCGACTAATCAAGATACGCTTTGACTGTGGATGATACAATTTGTAACCCTTGCTCTCAGCACTATAACCAACAAAAATGCATTTGAGAGCCTTATCATCCAATTTTCTACGTTGTTGCACAGGCACTAAAGCATAGGCCAAGCAACCAAAGACACGTAAGTGACCAATAGAAGGCTTCCTGCCATGCCAAGCTTCGTATGGAGTAACAGACTGCAAGGCCTTAGTGGGACACCTGTTGAGTACATATGCAGCACACATGACAGCCTCAAGCCAAAACGCATGTGGAAAAGCTTGGCTCTTGACCATACATCGTGCCATCTCCATAAGTGACCGGTTTTTCCTCTCAGCAACACCATTTTGCTGAGGGGTATATGGCATTGTACATTGGTGTTTTATCCCACGACTAGCCAGAAATGCATCAAACTCTTTAGACATGTACTCCCCCCCTCGATCAGAACGGAGGGTGCCCACAGAACAATTGGATACATTTTCAGCCATAAGCAAAAATTGTTTGAAGCACAAAAACACTTCGGACTTTGCCTTCAATGGATATACACATGCATGCCTTGAGTAATCATCAATGAAAGTCACAGAGTTTGCATAGGCCCACATACATCACTATGTACAAGTTGCAATTTGCGAGTGGCCCGCACAGAACCACCCTTTGGAAACGCAGAACGCTGCATTTTGCCCAAAATACAACCTTTACAAACATGTTTCAATGGTGCCTCAAGAGGGGGCAATGAAGCAACCATATCAAATTTCTGCAAATGCAGCAAACTAGCAAAGTTCAGATGACCAAAACGAGCATGCCATAGTTTTGCATCTGAAGCTGCCTTTTCATTAGAAACTGCATTTGCTAAATCTTTCACACACTTGTCATAAGAATTAAGCCTATACAGCCCACGAAACAAGGTGCCAGATGCAATAATCGTATCGCCATAAGTCAAATCATGAACAATACATCTGTCATCCACAAATTTGACTACAAGTCCAAGTCTAGCAAGCGCAGAGACAGACAATAGATTCTTCTTTATCCCTGGCACATACAAAGCATCTGAAAGTGTGAAAGCACTGCCATTTGCAGTAGTAAGCATAATTTTACCAACGCCCTTCACTGGGTAAGAAGCATTATTGGCACATGTGATAGTATTCCCATTAGAGACAACCTCAAGACAAGTGAACATATCACGATGCGAGGTAATGTGCTTTGTAGCACCACTGTCAAAATACCATACATCAGAGTCAACAGAAACTGCCAACATATGCATCATGTACAGATGGGTCATACTGGCAATACACGCTAAACGCCCATTTTGTATCCTGCATAACATTTGCAGAATTTGCTTGCAGAATCTGCATTTGTAGAAGCATCCGCTATTGTGGCTGCATTTGACTCTTTCTTCTTTGCCTCTTTAGCCTTTAGCTTAGGGCAATTCTTAATGACATGATCAGTTGCCTTACAATAGTTGCACCTAATCTTTTTCTTGGCTTTATCAAGAGCCTTCTCAGACCTATTGTTGCTACCTATGGAAGGAGAAGAAGTTGCAGACCTACTAATATGAGAGTAAACAGTGGAAGGGGCTATCTTACCACTTCTTCTCTGCTGGGCAGCAACAAATGCCTGATCAATTGCACGTTGCCTAGCCCTGTTTTGCCTGGACTGTGCTTCTTGCAAGAGCTTGTTGACTAAAGTATCATACTTGACAACATCAGGTGTGTCCTTAGTTAACAAGTCTCCACGTGGAAGCAAAAGTCTGATATGACTTAGGTAAAGCATTAAGAACAGTCTGCACAAGAGAATGATCAGGAATAATCTCACCTCTGCAGAAATCAACTGTTCCTTGAGATCTTTAATCTCAGCAAGAAAAACATTCATGTCATCATCTTCCTGCATAATCTTCGATTCTAGCTCTTTACGCAGGTAAGAGATCTTTAATCTCAGCAAGAAAAACATTCATGTCATCATCTTCCTGCATAATCTTCGATTCTAGCTCTTTACGTAGGTAAGAGATTTTTGCCTCGTTACGACCTGCATACAAACCAGCTAGAATATCCCAAGCCTGTTTTGCTGTTTTAGCTGAACGAATATGTAGAGTGATGTTACGTTTGACAGAAAGTGCAATCAAGGCATGAGCTTGCGCATCTTTACCATCCCAACGAGCTTGTTCAGTAGTGGGTAAAACAGCAGCAACAATAGAGCTGCTAGAACCTGCAACATCCTCAACAGATCCTACATCCACAGAACCTGGACGTACATCCATACCCTGCACAATGTTCCACACTCCTTTTGCAACCAAAACATGCTGCATCATGTATGCCCAAAGTGGGTAGTTGTTGTCTCCATCCAATTTGTCATCAACACAACATGCGAAATACATCATTGCTGTTATCAGCCATGGCCACTGGACTGAAACTGATGCAAAAGCTACCTGTAATGAAGCAAAGAATGAACAGAAAACAACTCGTGCTATGTAGCACAGTCCACAATAGAATACGTATGCCTGTTTTGCAGAAAACTACACTGTCAAAATTTTTACACAAAATGACGAAAACACCCGTATAGAACCTGCAATGCAAAAACGGAGCCCGAAACGACCTCAAATGCAATTTCTGAGAACGCTGAGCCCTACGAGCCAATCTGTAGAGTATAGGGACTTGCAAGCGCTCGTGAAAGCTCACTTCAATCGGAGAACATGAGTCGGAGGGTGCTAGCGATGTAGCCCTCAAGAAACCAAACAAACCAAAGAGTGGAATCAGGGCCAACACTCATTGCTCTCTCCAACTAAGGCATCCTTTTATCTTGCGAGAACTCCCTAGGGGGCCTTGAATGTTGTGACTTGTCAATCAAAACCCTTTATCAAGAGCTATGTATAGACCACAAACCATGCCCCTACCTTCTCCATCATTACCACCTCAATGAACTCCACCAAGAACCAATTCAACAATATTTCATAACATTGCCAACTTAACCTGATACTATTAAATATGAGAGCTATGAGTCTTATGAGCACAAGACCAATATGGGTACACCGTGCATAGGGAAAGCCCACTAACTAAAGCTAATCTACCTTGTTTTTCTTGATGCTTTCAAGTGCCATGAATACTAAAAACTTCATTAGTTGTAAGTTTTAACCCCAAGGAACTCACTTATTAAATAAATCCCCATATCATTCATGGAGGGTAACAAAAATAGGATATATGGTTATGTGAATATATATTCCATTCCTGATTTATACACATACTTTTAGCATGAATATTTTACACCCCTTTTGTATGTCAAATACATTGGTAGCTAATAGCTGTTGCATTTCCGATAAATGTAAAAAGTGTGGGTAGTCTAAAATTAAAAATAGATGATACACTTCCTATAAATGTAAAAAGTGTGGGTAGTCTAAATTTAAAAATGATTGGTGCATGTCCTATAAATGTAAAGGGTGTGGGTAGTCCAAATTAAAAAATGGCTTCCTATGTGCTTAAGTTAATTGTGCCCTCAAAGCTTCAACTTAGTTAAAAATAGCTAAACACTAAAATTTAACAATTTTTTGGACTCTTTATGAATGTGCTTTTTCTATATTTTTTAGATAAATTTGATGAGTTTATGACTATTTTGCTAGTCCCTTTACATTGCATTGCCTATTCATTATCTACACTCAAGCACAAAATTCAAACCATCCCAATCTTGTATAAAGTTTTGGAAAGAGAGAAAACGCACATGGAAGAATATTTGTGTGGTTGTTGAAATTTACAACCCATAAAATTTTATCATTTTATTTGTTGGTACTCCCAATCTTGTATAAAGTTTTGGAAAGAGAGAAAACGCACATGGAAGAATATTTGTGGTTGTTGAAATTTACAGCACATAAAATTTTATCATTTTATTTGTTGGAACTCCCAATGATGCCAAAATAACACAGATCATTAACTAAAAAGATTTTTGATAGCCAATTTGTTTCACACTACTCACATTGGTAAATTATAATTATAGAGTCAAACCATGTAGTTCATGCTTTTTGATCTAGCTATCATATGTTTGTGATGTGAAAGCATAAAAGAACAATACATACTTAAGCTACAAGTGTCACTTGTAGAAGGAGAGACATTGGTTAAATGATGGATTTTTACACAACACTTATTTGTTTGTGTTCTATTGTTCTATCGTGCATGCAAGGATCTAGAGGCAAATGCGTTCATTTATGTTCTATCATGCATGCAAGGATCTAGAGACAATCAAAATCTCATGCATTCATTTCATCGCTTACACTCTCCATTGCAATGGAGGAGGAGGTATTTGATGGGCATTCCTTTCTCATTGGGGATGGAGAAGGTGATGCATCTGCGATGTTCATTTCATGACTTCTTGTCATGTGCTAAATTGATGCAACACCCTAGAGTTATCATAATTGTTTTTTTTTTGGTGAGAGTTTTAGTACTGAAGTATGTTGTTTTGTAGATTCAAACTGACAACCTCCGCTTTGGGAGGCTAAGGTGCTACCCGTTTGTGCTAGAGCCCATCGGCACAAAACTTACTTAGAGTAAGCATCATTGTTTTTCAAGGGTTGTTTTATCAAGGTTAAATGCAGGTATCAAAAGAAGCAAGAATTGTGTGATTTTCACATGTTGTGATTGGAAAAATTCGATTGAGATTTTGGCTACCTTGAAAATTAACGGTTGAGATTCTAGTAATTCTGGTTATGAAATGGGTTGATGTGTTGATGTTTGAAAGAAAAACCTACCAAGCTTTATACTTTCTCCTTATATTAACTTGTTTTTTTTGGGAACAATAATTATATATATTATAAGTATTAACTTCCCTTTACAAAAAGTCTACATGGTAGACATGTTTACATCATAGATTTAGTCCCACTTCTTATTCAACAAATTGCATACTAAGTCCCACATTTCATCCTCCCATATAAAAGAGGAATTTCTCTATGAAAAGTGATATCCCAATTGCATACATGCAACAAGGACATCAGAAGTGGCTCCCTTGGGAGACTGCTATTCATAATCCTCTTCTTTAATCTGAATCTTCACTATTGGTCTCTATCCGAGAGGGTTTTCCACCAAGGCCATGAAGATGTTCTGAGCTGGATATGTTGATCATACATTTGTTGCCTTTATAGAAAACCTTGTGGGAACCAGACCCACTGTTAAAATATGGTCCAAGAAAGGAGGAACGTTGGAAAAATAGTCCCCTCGTGGATGCACTACAGAAGCCATGATGGAGGCTAGCATATACTTTTGGGATATCAGATATCCTGGGAACAATCCTGCTTTTTGATGGAAGAAAAGAGATGGGAATTTTTGTGTAAAACTCTGCATGAAGTTGAGAAGGAGTTGTGATTATGAATACTATAGCTCTGACGTGGTTATACTGCGGTTTTTGAACAGTTTCAGTTAATATATATATAATTATTATTGATTAAAAAAATATATGGGAGAAGCATATTCTGCATCTAAATCAAAATTCAACAAAAATAGTAAATGAGCAACACGCTTTTGACGTACTTACGGACCAGATACGATCTTAGATTACCCCCCCGACCTCCCCCCCCTCCCCCTCCCCACACACACCTCCACCCCAACCCAAAAGCAGCATGATCCTGTGCAAGTGACCTAACAAAGCTTGCTTACAGAACAGGTGAACAAAGAGAGAGAGAGAGAGAGAGAGAGAGAGAGAGCATCTTTCTTTCCCTAGTGAAGAAACAGAGCTCTCTAGCATGCTTTCCTTTGCGCTTTGCAGAAGAAGACGTAGATGCCTGCCCCTGCCCTCTTTCTCATCTCTCAAAGCCATGACCATAATGGCCATGTTTATGGCTATGACCTTGGTGGAGGCCAGCCCTTTTTCCTCCTCCTCACCTTCCGTGGTAGCTAGACATGATGGTGGCCATGTCAAGAAGCATGCTTATGTCACAATGCTGTACATGGGTACACCCCGCGACCATGAGTTCTACATCGCGGCCCGCGTCATGTTGCAGTCCCTGCTCCATCTTAAAGTAGAGGCAGATCTGGTGGTTATTGCATCGCGGGACGTTCCTCGCCACTGGGTGCAAACTCTGTGAGTAACCATATCCTCTCCCTCCAGTTTTGAGTCGTGTATAAGGCTGTAATTTTTTTTTGTTTTTTGGCTATGCGTTCAACTTTCCTCCTAGTTTTGAATCAGAGAGATGACATTGTTATGTATGGATGGACATAATGGTCCTCACCTTGTATCTGATTGAAGCATGGATTAACATCAATCACAGTCACCCCCTTGATCCCATGGTTGTAAATGGCCGGTACACAACCCTGCCTGCACGTATGATAGGCTACAAATCTATGGACTTGAAAGGTGAACAGGCAAATAGCTCGTTCATTGGCTTGAAAGTATGTTCTATCCGTGGCTTCTAATTCAAAGCTTTTTGTTGGGTCAACCCTAAACCCTAAACCGGTTGCAGGCTTGCCCCCATGGCAGCATCAAACAACTCTTGCTGATGGTCACATGCCCTTGAGTTTGAAGCTATTGCAGGCAGGAGTACTATTACCCAGATCCAGGCGGCTGCTTTTTGGGGTTTTCTAGGGGTGTGGGTGTACTTGCACGTGCACACATGCACCGTCGAGCTCAGGTACCTGACTCAATGGCTTGGTAATTAAGCAACCTGACCTTGGAAGTGCACAGCCAAGCAAGAGTTCTATATCTCGATCATTCCTAGATTTCACATTTTGAGGCGTGACAATTATTGGCTCAGCAATTGGCTTACATGCTTTGCCTTTCATGGCTAAAGATTTCCTTTTGTTGTTGCTTGGCAGGGAGAGGGAGAAGGTGAAGGTCGTGTCTGTAGAGGATATTCCCAATCCTTACAGAGGGCAAGATGATTTCGACCCACGTTTTCTCTCCACACTCAACAAGCTCTATGCATGGAGCTTGGTTGACTACGAGCGAGTTGTGATGCTTGATGCTGACAACATCTTTTTGCGCAATACAGATGAGCTCTTTCAATGTGGGCAGTTTTGTGCAGTCTTCATCAACCCCTGCATCTTTCACACTGGCCTCTTTGTCTTGGAGGTTTGCCTACAAGAAAAGCTATTTCTATTGTACAATTTTGCTTAGAAAGGTTTGTGCTAGCTAGTCTTCATGGATTTGGCTAATTGGGTCTTTTGTTGGGTTTTGCAGCCATCTGAAGCTACTTTTAAAAGTTTAATTGCTGGGCTAAATGCCAAGGAGAACAAAGATGGTGCTGACCAAGGTTACTTAATGGCTTGTTTTGATGATTTACTAGAGAGGCCTCTGTTTTTGCCACCTGTCAATGGGTCTAAACTCGATGGATACTACCGCCTGCCCCTTGGCTATCAAATGGATGCATCCTACTTCTGTGAGTTGTCTCTCTTTCACGATGGAATGGTCTTCTGATGGTAAAGTGATCATGTTAAGAGTATTGTTTTGCTGTTTTAAATTTCTAGATTTGAAGCTTCGTTGGAACATCCCATGTGGACCCAACAGCGTGATCACGTTCCCAAGCATGCCCTGGTTGAAGCCATGGTACTGGTGGTCGTGGCCAGTTCTGCCGTTGGGACTGCAGTGGCATGAGCAGCGCAGAAACACCATTGGGTATGTATAGCAGCAAGCTGTGAATGTTTCTTCACTTCAACAATTTTTTTCCTGTCTAATTCGTCAGTATTGTTAGAATGGTTCTGTAGTAGTACTCAGGCTGGTTAGAAAATTCATCTGGCCGTCAGTGGGACCCCATTGTAGTCACCTATGAGGGGGTGGTCTACCTGCCCAACTCTCCGCTTTTTGCGACGTCTGTAACCAGCCTTAGTGCTCTCAAATATCCTCATTGTAGTCTGAAAGATTTCTTTCCTTGTTGGTTGCTGACAGGTATGCTAATGAGTTCCCCATCCTTGTGTCGGAAGCGGTCTTTTACATAGGAACCATGATTACGGCACTGGTTGTTAGGAGAGGGCTGTGGCAGCAGCAAACGGAAAAACCTCAAGCTGGGAAGCTGTGTGCAGGCAGGGGAAGCTGTGCTGAGGGATCACTTCTGTTTGTGTGTGCCATGAGGTGCATGGCAATGGCAGGGTTGGTGGGGTCCTTCATTTTACCGGCAGTGCTGATACCAAAAACTCTACATCCCTTGATAGGCTGGTCCGTGGAGCTACTAGGAGCAATCTCCTTTCTGTGTGTGCTGATAACCATGGGAAATTTGCCTGGTTTGCCTGTTTTGACACCATGGCTGGGCATAGTGGGAGCTCTAGTAGTGATGGCTGTGCCCATTTACAGCAATGGGATTGTAAGAGCACTGGCTATTGGGGTGTACTCTTTCGTTGCTTCCCCGTTTTTGTGGTGGGCTTTCAAGGAGATCCTAAGCACTATGGGTTGGAGAGAAGCTCAGGTTAGGGGCTGGACCAACTTCAGGCCAGAGCCACCATCATCCCAGCTTACGAAAATGTGCTAGTGGGTGCTTATCTGTGTGTGTGTGTGTGTGATCATGCGCAGTCGTAAGCCAACATTAATTGCCTTGGAAGTTGCCATTCTTGCTGGCTTACTGGCAATTGCTGTTTTTTTTTTTTGCTTTTCTATAATGGAGAATTTTAGGGAAGCAGGTGAATTACTTATTGTTGTGCAATTACTTTGTATATCACATCTTCTCCCAAGTGAATGATGTGTCTAAGCCTGTGTTCTCTGCCCAAAATTACCTAAGATTAAAAAAGAAAGCTTTCGTTTGTTTTGAAAAACCAACCAGGTGGTACTTCTGCCTCAGCCAGAAGAAGGCATTGGTCCACTGCCATTCTTTGAGCTCATGTGGTTATGAATAGCATATCGTTTCTTTTTTGAAGAGGATGAACATGACCGAAAACGTTTTGTGCCGATGTAAAAAAGCACTTATGATGCTTGGAAAAGAGATGTAAAACTGTTTCTAAAAAAATAAATTGTTTTTGTTGATTCTTTCATGTATTTCAACTTGTCTTTATTGGACTTTCATTGCCAGGGATCTGATGCCATTTGTAATACACTTGGGACTGAATTTCTTTAGAATATTATACCCTCTTTTGCCTTGACTTTATAAGCGATCAGCTGATGTTTGCTCTGAGAACATGTAAGAAAAATAGTGGAAAAAATATGGTGATGAAAAAAAAAACCCCTCCTGCCAGCTGTAGATACAGGACATCCTCAGTTGCCCCACCATTCAGGAAGCTTTGACTCTTTTTTGTATACATGGGCTTATGTAGTACATGGGCCTATTTTACTTGGTAGATTGTTTTTTTTTTCTATGTTTCTAACATCCAGTTTCTTATGGATCATTCGGGCTCATTTTCAGTCTAATAGACCCTTCGGGTCTTTAGAGATGTTTGATATACCTCCTCTAGCAAATGATAACGAGTAAGAGACCTAGACATCCCTAATAAGGGTATCGAATAAAGCAAAAAAAGCACTCAAACCATTGTAAAATAGTCTAACATTGATCATATTAGAATGATATCTAGATACCTTTGATGAAACCGATCCCGTCAAGTGGGAAAGACTCCGTTGGACACCCACACGTGTAATAGCACAACTTAATACCACAATTTGAAATGGACAACTTAATTACAACTTGAAATTGTAATGAAATGAAACGAGATAAATGGACATCAGCACTACGGTCGGAATGGGTCGAACCCCCCTCAATATATGATATATTTATTGGGAGTGTTTAACAAATGCAATGCTCCATGGGTTCCAAGAACCAAATGATGTCCATGTACAAATGAATACAGTACCAAACAAAAAGGCTCGAAGTAGATATTCGAAGCAGAACGACCACTAGCGTGGTCCGGTCTCTACGGTCCTGTGCTTTCACTGAACTCCGCGGAGAGCGCCCAACTGGTGTTCCAAGACCACGCACAAACAGGTGCTCTTATATTAACGCTCGGCTCTCCCGATCTCGGCACCTTTGGACTGAGGTTCTCTAAGAGCTTGGATGAACGGGTGTTGCCGTGGAGAATCCTTAATCAGATTTATCACAAAGTACTTTATTAAAATCTGAAATTCACTTGCTTGTAGCTTACAGATGGAAGACCAATACTCGGATGTGTCTGTCTGTCTGCAAGACACAGCAGCTTGTCGAGAGAGGAGGAGGAGGAGCTGCCTGTGTTTAAGATGCAGCCACTTGAAGAGGGAAAACACCGTCTATGGAAGGAGGTACAACTACCTGTTGTGCAGGACACAACTGCCTTCGTGTGGAAGAGGAGGCGTAACTTGTCTGGCTACAACCACCTAGTGATGTAGCCGCCTGGTGAAGAACACAAAAGCGGGAGGAGAGGCATGCGTAGTCGCCCACTGTGGACACGCGTAGCCACCTGCTGTTGAGGGTACAGTCGCCTGAGAGGACGGGGAAGTAGCCGCCTAGGAGGCGCCTGGCTGCTTTGCACAGCCACCTGGCTGCAGCCTGACCAGCTGCCTATAGTGGGCAGATTGCTGGAGGACAGGCGCAGCCTGCTAAAGATGCAGCGCTTGTAGGAGGTGGCCCACGACTGCCTGCAAGAGAAAAGGGCAGCGCGGCCTGCAGGTATGTTGTCGCCTGAGGAGTAGAGGCAGCCGCCTGGTTGTAGGAGTTGTAACGCGTGGCTACAGAGAGGAGCTGACTGCCTGTAGGAGCAGCTGCCTGTAGATAGTGGGTAGCATGCTGAAGTTTTAATGCTGCCGCTTGCAGCAAGTTCAGTCGCCCCAGCAAAGGATAGCGTCGCTTGAGACTATGCACAGAAGGTGGTCGTCGACAGATTCTTCTTTGCGAAAGTTGGTGGAAGCGATCGCCGGGTATGTCCACGATGGAGGTGATGGCTTTTTTTTATTAAGGTTGGAGTGGAGATAACAAATTGATTTGGCTGGCTCCCCATGTATGCATGTGGGCGGCCAGTTCTATGGGGGTGTGGGTAGGTGACTATGCACCCACCCCCACACACACACACAACTTAAGTGTGGCTCCCCACTTTGGCCCCTAAGTGGGTGCCCACTTTTAAGTGAGTGTGAACAAATAACCTTATAAATCAAAAGGTTAGAGATTAAAGTATTAAACTAACATGTGCAATATACTTACCACCTGTTCACATGCACCAAAACTCGTCAGAAGACAGAGCAGACTTCACGACTCAAGGCAGGCGTCCCCGCTCAGTAAGTGACGTATTTAATGGTTTTCTTGACGGGCAAGAAATGAGCTTGCTTGCTAAACCTGTCCACAATGGTCTAAATAGCATCATTCCCATGTTGGGATCTAGGCAAATCCATAGTAATACTTTCCCAAGGTTGTGAGGGAATAGGCAATGGCTGAAGCAAACCTGGAGGTTTTTGCCTATCAAATTTCACCTTTTGGCACGTAATACATGCACGTACATAAGCCTCAATGTCTTTACGCATGCTCGGCCAAAAGAAATACCTCTGAATCATGCGTGTAGTAGGCATGATATCTCTATGACCAGCATAAGGTGGAGCGTGACATTCCTCCATAACCTTTGGACGTAAATCCGTCACCACACATAGGCAATTATCCTTCATAAGATAACCCTCATTGATAACATAAGAGGCATGTGAATGACCAGCCACCATCAAATCAATCTATATATGGCAAATTCAGCATCCAAATGATACAAATCTCTCATAGCAGATAAGTCTCCATGAGAGGCCACTGAGACTGCAGCTACATAAGGCCTCCTGGATAATGCATCAGCCACCACATTTTTCTTTCTTGGAGTATGCACAATCTGAAAATGAAACATGGAAAGAAAGTTTGCCATTCTCATCTGCTTCTCTGAAAGCTTTGTTTGAGAGAGAAAATATCTCAAGCTTTGATGATCTGTCTTGACTACAAATTCAGCCCCAAGAAGATAATGTTTCCATATCTTTAAGGCATGAATTACAGCCAAGAGCTCTTTCTCATAGATATCCATATGAAGCTCAGCATCATGCAAACGACGGCTTTCGTATGCAACTGCATGCCCTTCTTGATTTAGGACAGCTCCCGTATACAATCACCACAAGCATCACATTCAACTACGAATGACTTGTGCAAGTCAGGAACAATCAAAACTGGACCACATATGATAGCATGCTTGAGCTGCAAGAAAGCATCCTGTTCTTTTGAAGTCCATTTGAAAGTGATTTTCTTCTTTATGAGATCATGTAGAGGAGTGGCTATCATAGCAAAATGCCTTATGAAACGCTTGTAATACGAACATAATCCCAGAAAACTACGTACTTGATGTACGTTTTGCAATTCGGGCCAATTCCGAATGGTCTCTATCTTTGCAGGATCCATTGTAACTCCATCCTTGGATACAATATGACCCAGATAATGAATCTCTGAAAGGAAGAACTCACTTTTCTTGGCATTAATGAAAAGTTTATGCTGCCGCAACTCTTCGAACACTGTGACCAAATGAGTTCTGTGTTCCTGCTCATTCTTGGAGAAAACCAATATATCATCAAAGAATACTCCTGTGAATTTGCGATGGGGTCGGAATATCCTATCCATCATACGATTAAAAGTAGCAGGAGCATTGGTGAGACGAAAGGCATTACCAAAAATTCATATAATCCGAAGGCTGTCCTGAATGCAGTTTTATGAACATCTTGTGGCACCACTCGTATCTGGTGATAACCACTCTTCAAATCAAGTCTGCTAAAACAAGCTGAGCCATTAAGCTTATCCAAAATATCATCAATTCGCGAAATTGGGAATCTGTTCTTGATGGTAAGCTTGTTCAAAGCTCTATAGTCCACGCACATGCAGAATGAACCGTCCTTCTTTTGAACAAGAAGCACAGGGGAGCAATAAGGTGAGGAACTGGGCTGAACCAAACCTTTCTCTAAAAGCTCATTTACCTGCTTCATGATCTCTTCTTGTTGTGCAGTACTCACTCGGTATGCGGGTTTGTTAGGAGGAGAACTACCTGGCACAAGATCTATGCGATGATCTTCAAGCCTTTGGGGAGGTAATTCACCTAGCAATGAATCAGCAAAACAGTCGTTGAATGCATGAAGAAAATTCAGCCTATCATTAGACATAGCATCCACATTTTGATGATTTGGCACAAGGCTATCACGAACAAAAACCAAGTACGCAGAAAGACTCTTTTTCATTGCTTTATTAATTTGGATGTGTGATACAAGTGGGATGGAATCCCCTTCTTTGCCAGCATCAATAAAATGCATGCGGCCTTTATGCATAAAAGAAATCATATTGGACTTGTAGTCTTTGCGGGCCTCAAGCCTATGGTGCCACGGCTTGCCCAACAATACATCACATCCATTTAGTGGAGCAACTAGGAAATGTTCATTATCAAGGTAGCCCTGGATATGGATACGCAACTTCCCTATCAATGGGGTAACCTGCACCTCTTTACCAACAAATGCAGCTTCGGCTTCAATCTGAGGTCCCATGTTCTCAACCTCAATACCCAATGTAGCTGCCGTTTGCATAGAGATGAAGTTATTGGTTGCACAATCATCAAACATGAATAAGGCGGGCTGATCCTTGATTTGCCCCCAAGCATTGCATACCATTCGCTCTTTTGCATCATGACTTGTGTTTCCTTGCACATCAGGAACTGCATGTACATTAGCTTTGGTCTGCTTATCCTCGTGCTTAGGTTTGCGGTCAAGGAACTGTCTAAACATGTGGTCTTTGCTACCACAAGAAAAGCATTTTCCATCCTTGGCATATTGCTCTCTTTGCTCCGGGGTTAGGCCGAATTTGTTCTTCCTTGGACCCTGATCTTTAGATGTGGTATTTTCAGCTTTACCACCCTTGTGGGTCTCTCGGAAGTTCTTTTTAGGTGGTTGTCCACCCTTATGCAGATTTGGGACAGCCTTGTCTTTCCCCTTTGAACCGCCTTGATCCTACTTAATTTTGAGCACCAATTGCTCCGTAGCAAGAGCAGAAGCTGTGAGCTGTTGCAAAGTATGTTTCGGGTGCAATTCAATGCCCGAGCGGTTGCAGTCCAGAGTGAAACTTTCTCTTTCTTTCATCCTCAGTGATTTGCATGAAGGGAGTTACTTCCAGCAATACTTTCCAGAACTTGTTAACATACTGTTGCACGCTTTCATTATCTCTTTGCTCCAACCTGTCCCACTTTTGAGTGAGAGTTTGCTCCGCATTTGGTGGCAAAAACTGAGCATAGAATCTATCCTTAAATTCCTTCTAGGTGCAAATGGGATCCTTGGTGATCTTTTCAGTGATCCACCAATGAGCAGCGGTCCCTTTCAAAAACATGCTAGCATGGCGTACTTCAGACTTTTCGATGAAGTCCTTATTGCTAAAAGCAATGTCGAACTGTGCCACAAATGCTAACACTTTAGAAGCATCATGTTCTCCATGAAAGACATCAAACTTAACAGATTTGTCACTTGCTTTAAATTCCTTGAGCTTTCTTGTAAGATCCCTGTTCCCACCGAGCAACAGATTCGGGATACTAGCAGCGGAAGTAGCACTTCTCGCGCGGGACAGGGGTCCCACATTCGGGGCCTCCCCCACGGATATCCGGATAAGAGACTAATCCGTCGGTTTTTCAAAAACCGAACCCGGAAAAACTTCCCTTACCCGGAAAGCATGGGCGATTCTACCAGGATAACTCTTTACTCTAACGTAGTCAAGATCATTACTGATCAAACCGATCCGACTGCACCTCCAACGGTACTTGGTCAGATCAAGGAAGAAACTTGCACTTGGATCATTGGGATCAACGCTTTTTTCCCCATCAAGAGGCACAGCCGTTGATTCCTATCCATAGAACAATTTACTATCCGAGATTTACTTCATCTATCGTAATAATAGAATTTAAATCTCGATTTACGGATCCATCAGTCCAGCCTAACCCCATCCGATCCCATGGGTTAGCCAACTGCCCAACCACTGTAGTGATGGGATCCGATTTGGAATTTGGTTAGGTTTTGTCCCGGGTACCAAGGAAAAGAGTTCCAAGGCCCCCTAGCCGGAAGTTCATGCAAACATAAAACTAGCCACACCACTTACACACCCAATATGAAAACTGCCTTTTTCTTAGCATCAGCTAACTTTAAAACAATCCTTTAATGAAACCATAGTACCACTGATCACAATCTTCCAATTTATCCAGTTGATTCATAATTTCCCATCATTCCTTCATCAGAGTATCTATGGCATCATTGGCAACTAGAACGCTCACCACCTGTCCACACAGGGGCCTTTTCAATAGTTCCTAGCCCATAATACTCGGCAATATAATCACTTATAAAAATCAAGATGGACTCTCGTTGAAGATCAGCAAGATCAACCAACAGATCCATATAAAGAGCCATGGACTCATCCATTGAAGACCAGCAAGGTCAATCAACCAGATCCATGCCCAGTTTCACAAAACAACTCTTACTCCTTGTTCCAATATCTTCCTCGACGCACGCGTGGGTATCCTGGGCGACCCAAAGCCCGAGCACCGTATGGTCAGCACCCTCTAGGATCCTTCGCAGCAGGTGACCTAGCGCTTCACTCATAGGCCGCTTCCTTGGTCCCTCATCCACCGTACCGGAAGCTCACCATTTTAATCGAACCGAGGCTGGTCAAGACCTCGGCCGACCTTGCTACGCGAGACGTCCTCCATTGACTCTCCGTCAGCAGTTGCAACTTTATCAGTTAGGTCTCCACGACCTTAATCACAAGACGGTCAAAATTCTTTCCCAGCATTCTTGACATAAAACAGCCATTTACAAACAGCATTTACAAATACAATTTCTATATTAACTCTCATTTTTCCACATTATCTCTCATATAATCCACATTACTTATTCCACATTCCATTTATATGGGTACTCATCCAATCACATCATTTTCCATCTCTTCACTTCATATCATATATTCACATCCATATCCACATCCATACATCCACATCCACATCCACATCCACATCCACATCCACATCCACATTCACATCCATACATCCACATCTACATGCTTACCTCCATTTTCACATCCTCATTTATACATCCACATCCCATATCCACATTCATACATACACATCCATATCCACATCCATACATCCACATCCACATCCATACATCCACATGCATACATCCACTATCACGTCCTCATTCATACATCCACATCCACATACATACATCTATATCCACATTCCCATTTACATCTATACATACATACATCTATATCCACATTCCCATTCACATCTATACATCCACATTTACATCCACATACATACATCCACATCTATATCCACATTCACATATATCCACTTCCACATTTCCATTCACATCTATACATCCACATCTACATCCACATACATACATACATCCACATCCACATTCCACATTCACATCTATACAGTCACATCTACATCCACATTCACATCTATGCATATACATCTTCATGCATACATCCATTTTCACATTCATACATCCACACTCCCATCTCCACATCCACACATCTACATACATACATCTCTTATCGCATCCTATCCCTTCCCATATCTATTTATAGAATATAAGGGAATTCTTATATTTGATATAAAATTTCTTTACGCATCTAATTATGCATAAATTCCATTTAAGGATACTAACACTTTCGAAATAAAAATCAATCTTTTATGCATCTTCTTATGCATAAATTCATTTTAAATGAGAATGACACTTTGAATTAAAATTCAATCTTTTATGCATCTTCCTATGCATAAATTCATTTTAGATGAGAATGACACTTTTGAATTAAAATCAATCTTTTATACATCTTCTTATGCATAAATTCAATTTAGATGAGAATGACACTTTTGAATTAAAATCAATCTTTTATGCATCTTCTTATGCATAAATTCAATTTAGTAGGAATTACACTTTTAGAATAAAAGAATTTCTCTTATGCATCTAATTTATGCATAAAATCTATTTATGATGAAAATCACACTTTTAGTATAAAAATATCTTTTATGCATAACTCTATGCATGAATTTCAAATGTGATAAAAGTAACACTTTTACAATAAAATAATCATTTTTTTTTCATATCCCTATGCATGAAATTCAATATGCTAAAAGTAACACTTTTGATATAAAAATTTATCCATTATGCATACTTCTATGCATGAAAATAAAAATGATAAAAGTAACACTTTTGATATAAAAATTTATTCATTATGCATACTTAAAGCATAAAAATAAAAATGATAAAAGTAACACTTTTGATATAAAAATTTATCCATTAAGCATACTTCTATGCATGTAAATAAAAATGATAAAAGTAACACTTTTGATATAAAAACTTATTCTTTATGCATAATATAAAAATTCAATTTCTCCATGCTTATAATGAAATTCTTTCAATTAATCTAGGATGATAATTCCTAGAATATGGTAGGAAGTCCTCTTTTTATGCTTTGAATGAAATTATTTTATGCGTAATTTTTATAAAAATTTTGCCATAGCTCCGCTGCTATGACTGATAAATCTCAATTTTTCTAAGGGATAAAGCTTATCATTAAGAAAATAATTAGAATGGTCTCTAATTGGATCATCAATCCATAATGGATTGAATCATCAATATGCATAAACTAAAAGCATAGAAAAAAGCCATTAATTTGGCCTCAAGCATAGCTTAATCTTGGATTAAGGAAAAGCTTTATGAAAAGCTTCATTTGGATTGAGAATGTGTCATGAGTATGACCATTTCTTGAGTGAGAGAGAGAAATTACATAAAAATCATTAGAATTTAAACATAAATGGAAATTAACTTCAATAGCATTTATTAAATTATGTAACTCTTCACTACTATTCACCAATTAACTTCAATAGCATTTAAAAAACCATACCAATTAAGCTTCTCAAGCTTGAGAGGGGTTGAGAAGAGAGAAACATTGAGAAATTATAGAAAAGATCAATATTCACTAATTACCTTACAAATTGCTTGATTCTTTGTTCACGGTAGAGGCCCCCAACCAATCAATTGGTTAAGTATGTTGATGGAGCCACTAATGGGGATTGAAGAAAGAGGGAAGCTCCAAAAACTAGTGAATTATTAAATGAATTCACAGTTCTTGGCTTAGGTGGAGTAGAGTAACGACGCATAAACACTATATATTTTTCAACAAGGGGGAGGCTTCTATTTATAGGAAAAATTGAGCTCCTAACCAAACAAACTGATTCTAGAATTTTCTAAATCAGTTTGGTCAATATTTGACCATTTTTAGGTCAGTTAAGCTAACTTTTTGGAACTAGACTTGAATGAGGAGAGAGGAGAGATAAAATATCTCAATTTTTATGAGTTTAAAACTCATTCAAGCATGTGAAATATGCACCTTCTTTAAAGAACTCCCCTTCCTTACATATGTGTCATAATGGAATCATTATACCCAAAATATCTTATATTTTTAATATTGCTCATAGTTTTTTACTAACAAACCTTGTACATTTTCAACTCTTCATCTTATGTGAAATATGCACCTCCTTTATGTTGAGAGATATAATCGCGGTGTTGTGTGTATGTGGGAAAGCACCCTAGAGGTGCAAGATATTGTGTGTATGTGTGTATGTGGGAAAGCACCTTAGAAGTGCAAGATATTGTGGTGAGATGGAATGCCACATGTAATATTGTATGGTGTGTGAGTGTTGACCAAAAGAAGTGGAAAAGGAGTTGCCACATAGATGATGATGTGTAAAGTGGGATAAGGCTAGAGAGCCTATATCATTGTATGGTTCATTGTGATATGCACTATACAAGGGAATAGTGTTGAGTGTGCAATCTCTCTCTCTCTCTAGTCATGGAGTTTTTAGTGTGGTTTAATCCACCTTAATCTTATGCTTAATCTATGTCCTTCACCATGACCAATCCCATTTCTAGAATCTTAACATGGTATCAGAGCCAAATGGGCTCTTGGTCATGGTGTTTATTATGTATATTAGTTTGGTTGTGTGTTTGTTTGATTAAGCATTATATTTTCAGCTTATTATGAAAAAATTATGCACACTCATATTATCATTTGGATTTGCATTTGTGAGGATTTGAGAGGAGATTTGCATTTGTGAGGATTTGAGAGGAGATTTGCAACAAGGAGGTTGCATAGAAGCTGCCCAAGAGAGTTGCAAATGGAGTTTTGCAACATGGAGAGCTTGCTCATCATCAAGGAAGCTGAAAATGGAGATTTCAGCATTATGAAGACTATGGAGTCTTCTCATCAAAATCAAAGAAGCTGCCCCCAAGAGAGTTGCAAATGGAGTTTTGCAACAAAGAGAAGATTTGCATCAAGGGAAGATGCAAATGGAGTTGGAAATGGAGATTTATGTCAACAAGAAAGCTGCCAAGGAGATTTGAGAAGGTATTTTTGGTGATTTTGCCTCTCTAATTTGGTATTTGGGCATGGAAGAATGCTCATTTTTGATAAAGGTTGCTATGTGATGGGATGAGTGGATCCCATGGCTCTTGCACGTAGGCAAAGAGCATGAGAAGGTGCAAGCTTGTCCAAGTAAGGGACAAGTAGTGTGGGCAAGGAATGAAGCCCATGATTGAGCTCACCGAAAGGGGTGGAGCATGGTTAAAGTTTGCTCATGAAAGGTGAGCAAAATTGTGTGGAAGCCATTAAAGGCTTTCAAGAGAGATTGTGCACCTATGGTTTCTCTAAGGAAACCAATGAAGAGAAAGCACCCTTCAAGATTTGGCATGCAAATAGGAGGGCATGTAAGTTTTGGAACTCATCAAGGAGCTCATTGTAGCTACGATGATGGCTATTGGAACCTTAAAAGGAAGCAAATAGTCAACAAATAGTTCACTTCCAGAAGTAGTGGAGAGCTCAAAATATAGCTAGAGAAGGCAAAACCATGATGGGAAAATGAGCAGAGAAGGCGGATACATCATGAAGGCGCTAGCGGTATAGCAACACATCAAAGAGATACAAAGAGTATAAAGCTTTGGTAGTGTAAGCATGAATAGGAGTTGCAGCTTGGGCAGCATGCTCGAGTAGAGGCAGCGAAGCCAGCTCGAGCAACATGGAAGGACGAGAAAGCAGTGAAAAATTGTAGCAGGTAGACGTCTAGCAGCTGGCAGTGTACACCTCGTACAAGTCAAAGGCGAACACTCGTGCAAGAGAGAGACTTGCATCAACAAACTAAAGCTCTGGATATGGCGATGCACAGAGCCACAAGCAGCAAGAAGACAGCAACAGGTGGCAAAGCTGCTAAGAGGAAGCAGGCAGCCAAGGAGGGCGGTGAGAGGAAGGAAAACCAATCACCTCGACAGGCGTGCCTCACAGAGCGGACTGCAGCGCAGGTCCATAACGCCAAAAGATAAGATTGTTTAAAAAAAAAAAAAATCGTGGGTCCCAAAGGCATAGGGGCCCTAATTGGCTGCAAAACATGTAAAGGTTGTGGCAAGAACAGCGTGGAGTTTGGCGCACTGCAGAATATAATGAAGACAACCTGCAAAGTTCATGGTCTAATCTTTTTTGGCAACCTGCAGCCATTTCAAAAAGTCTTTTTTCTTCAAAAGCATTAAAAAAATGAAAGATTCAAAATTTTGTAAGGGCACATTCACATGGACTTGGTTTAGAAACTTTAAAGGTAGATTCACACACAACACACATTCTCAATTTAATCCTTGGTTATATGATAAGATAATATGAACCAAAGATGATGTTCACATGAGGGTCCGCTGCCCGGCTTTGGCCAAAAAGGCTTTGTAATTTGTTTCACCCAAAAATGATGATTCCACGAGCATGCGTGCTCAAAACAAAAATTTTGTAATCATCCATGGTATGAGGGTAACCATGCCCGAGCTCACCGAGAAGCTCAAAATGGTTGTTGTGATGTGTGCATGAGCGATGCACGTGTGAGGTGCATGCGCATGGGTTGGATCCCACCCGAACTTCCATGTTTAAATCGGACTCAGTGGTTCCGCTGTGAGCGATGAGTCGGCTCAAAATGGACTAGGTGTCTAAGATGGTAGACACGGGCACACGTGTTTGGTTGATGGACACTCCAATGTATCATTGAGGGGGAGTGTTGAAAGGTAGCGATTGCGGTTGTGCAATGCTACATTGATATGGGTGATGGATGATGGGTGAGTTGTGGAACACCTCGATTAAGAGGGGGTGTTGAGAGATATAATCGCGGTGTTGTGTGTATGTGAGAAAAAAATTATGCACACTCATGTTGAAAGGTAGCGATTGCGGTTGTGCAATGCTACATTGATATGGGTGATGGATGATGGGTGAGTTGTGGAACACCTCGATTAAGAGGGGGTGTTGAGAGATATAATCGCGGTTTTGTGAGTGTGTGTGTGTGCTTGCAAGAGCTCAAGCTGGACACTCCAATGTATCATTGAGGGGGAGTGTTGAAAGGTAGCGATTACGGTTGTGCAATGCTACATTGATATGGGTGATGGATGATGGGTGAGTTGTGGAACACCTCGATTAAGAGGGGGTGTTGAGAGATATAATCGCGGTGTTGTGTGTATGTGGGAAAGCACCCTAGAGGTGCAAGATATTGTGTGTATGTGTGTATGTGGGAAAGCACCTTAGAAGTGCAAGATATTGTGGTGAGATGGAATGCCACATGTAATATTGTATGGTGTGTGAGTGTTGACCAAAAGAAGTGGAAAAGGAGTTGCCACATAGATGATGATGTGTAAAGTGGGATAAGGCTAGAGAGCCTATATCATTGTATGGTTCATTGTGATATGCAATACACAAGGGAATAGTGTTGAGTGTGCAATCTCTCTCTCTCTCTCTAGTCATGGAGTTTTTAGTGTGGTTTAATCCACCTTAATCTTATGTTTAATCTATGTCCTTCACCATGACCAATCCCATTTCTAGAATCTTAACACTTTAAAGAACTCCCCTTCCTTACATATGTGTCATAATGAAATCATTTTAATATTGCTCATAGTTTTTTTTACTAATAAACCTTGTATATTTTCAACTCTTCATCTTATGTGAGTATTTACTCATTTTTGGATACCCAAAATATCTCATATTTTTAATATTACTCATAGTTTTTTACTAATAAACCTTGTACATTTTCAACTCTTCATCTTATGTAAAATATGCACCTCCTTTAAAGAACTCCCCTTCCTTACATATGTGTCATAATGAAATCATTTTAATATTGCTCATAGTTTTTTACTAATAAACCTTGTACATTTTCAACTCTTCATCTTATGTGAGCATTTACTCATCTTCTTTTACAAATTGGATTTATCTCCTCTCTACACATGGATTGATGCTATTGGCCCATAGGAACCTTAATTGGACCATAATCCAAAAATTTCTGAAAATCTAGACCCTTAGGCTAAGGTCCTTCATATCCATTTTCAATTAACTCTAATTGAACATTGGAAAGTTCTTTTTGAATTTCTGTTTCAGGGGAACTTATTTTAATAAGATGAGTTATTTTTCTACCCAAAAATATTCATAATCTGAATATTCTCTCTCTAGAATATTTTCTCTCTCTATGCCAAAACAGGCACAGACAAGATCTCTTATATTTCAGAAAAGGAAATTGATTACAGGGGAAGATGCTGGACATTTTGAGAGGCTGGGGAGGAATCTTACATTCTCTCCCACTTGAAAAACGCGAGATGCCCTCATCTCGCAAACTGGGAGTAATTTCGCAAGATGCACAAGTATGAGACTGAGAGATTTTTTATTATTATTAAGATTAATCACCAATTAAAAAAGTCTCAAAGAGAGTAAGGGTCAAGACAAGAACAAGATTTAAACTTTATTTATTCTTGGAACATATACAGTAAAGATAGAAGAACTCTTTACACTTCCATAAGCCCGTCCATCATATGATCACAAAAGCAGCACTCACAAGCTGCGCATGTATAAGGTAACTCATCTATGGGAATAATTCTGTTGGTTATTGTCGCACCTATCTCAGTGGTATGAGGTGTTCTAACAAAAGGACCTCTGAGGAGAGGCAAGCCAAAAACGGAGTAAAGGCATATCTTCTGATGAGGAAGAAAACACGCCAGTAAGAAGACCCGCTCGGAAAACCCAAGATGCCTTGATCTCATGACGCAGTAGAATCGGGGACCCAAACCTAAGGCTTCAATAGCCATGGCCAAGCGGACATTGTTACGAAAGTGCTGCTGACCCCACGGTGTTACCCTAGTTATGTCTTGATAGGTCCGCCATTTGGTCTGAGCTACAGAAGTTCCTAGGCTTCAATAGCCATGGCCAAGCGGACATTGTTACGAAAGTGCTGCTGACCCCACGGTGTTACCCTAGTTATGTCTTGATAGGTCTGCCATTTGGTCTGAGCTACAGAAGTTCCTAGGTGAGGAAAAAGTGAGTGCTCATATTGTTCTATAAAATCTTTCTTCACAGACTCACTTGTGTCTTGAAGGTGAGAAATCATCATGGATAAAACTAATTCCTGTTGCCAAGCCATGAAGGAGATTAAGAAGAAGGGAGATCGATGGAAGTAAGATTACTGTGAGCAACATGTAAAAGTAACGACTTATATAAAGGAAGGAGCTAGCGTAACTTAGAAGCCAACGATATCTTGTCACTGAAGTTTTACCGTCTTTCCTTGATTTGGGTTTGGCACATATTTCTATGAAATACATTAAGTTCTTTGAGATGTGGAGGTAAAAGAAGCTTGTAGGCTAAGTCACCTACTGAATTCAGATATAATGCTCACAATATCTGGGGGATAAGTTCTTATACTCCCCAAGAGATAAAGAACTTCTTTTGGGCCATACTCGAATGAAAACCAAAACCTTGGTATCCAAAACACCGATTTTCACTTCTGAACTCATTGTTCTGAATCCTTAAAACAGCGTGACTCCTGAGAAGTATTCTAGGGAAAGGGTTTTCCTTTTTTTTAAAATAGAATCTTTCTTTTATTTTAGAGAGGGAATAATTATAAGATCAAAATGGGAGATTCTTACTCCTGTATACCTCGAAGGTAGGGGAGGAATCTTACATTCTACCCCACTCACAAAAGTGCGAGATGTTCTCATCTCGCCAAGTAGAGGACAACTCTTTTTCTTAAGATCCAATTTATTCTAGGGTTTCTTATATTCTGGTCAACCCAACAGAATACGGGGATAAATATCCCTTATATAGAACTCATCATTAAATAATAATTCATTTCAGATCATATCATTCATATCTTTAACACGATAATGGTCCATCAGATCGAAAATTTTTCTTTCTAAACATTCCTCCACGGGAATTTTAGTCAAGCAAGTTTTCAATTTGTCATCCCTTAACTTGATATACCGAGTCAAGTGTTAACAGTAGCACTTTGACAACACAATCCACTAATCTCATAGTGATTTGCTGAAATCACTATCATCATTCCAGTTATGAATATCATCACAGGGACGTCCCATTCATCCTCATTGAGGTTTCGCTCAGCTTATTACATTTCAACCAATTTTCAGGGATCATCATTTTTCAATCAGAATCCAAATCAATTCACCAATTCTCAAACAGAATTAAAAATCATATCAACCACATTCGAATTCATCATCTGGATAGCATTAACGCTTATAATTTCAAGTCTTAGATTTACTCGTATATACTGTCAGTAAAGAGCTGCAGTTATACTCTCGGTATATACGGATAGTCACGGCCCTTGGAATTATAAGGTAAATACCATCATGTCTAGGCCTCAAGCAAGTCAGGGATTCTATATAATTGTGGTACTTCCATCTGAAGACCCAATTACCAAATTACGAATTTCAGTTTGAATATCAAATTGTATGAATTATATCACACAATTACAACCTTTTTTGTGCTTCTTGATAAATTTCTGACATATTTGGTTTCTCAGTTGATCTTTACTAGCCAAATGCTCTGATACCAACTATAAGATCCATGTTCCCACCGAGCAACAGATTCAGGATACTAGTAGCAGAAGTAGCACTTCTCGCGCGGGACAGGGGTCCCACATTCGGGCCCCATGGATATCCAGATAAGAGACTAATCCGTCGGTTTTTCAAAAATCAAACCCGGAAAAACTTCCCTTACCCGGAAAGCATGGGCGATTTTACCAGGATAACTCTTTACTCTAACGTAGTCAAGATCATTACTGATCAAACCGATCCGACTGCACCTCTAACGGTACTTGGTCAGATCAAGGAAGAAACTTGCACTTGGATCATTGGGATCAATGCTTTTTTACCCATCAAGAGGCACAGCCGTTGATTCCTATCCATAGAACAATTTACTATCCGGGATTTACTTCATCTATCGTAATAATAGAATTTAAATCTCGATTTACGGATCCATCAAACCCCATCCGATCCCATGGGTTAGCCAACCGCCCAACCACTGTAGTGATGGGATCCAATTTGGAATTTGGTTAGGTTTTGTCTCGGGTACCAAGGAAAAGAGTTCCAAGGCCCCCTAGCCGGAAGTTCATGCAAACATAAAACTAGCCACACCACTTACACACCCAATATGAAAACTGCCTTTTTCTTAGCATCAGCTAACTTTAAAACAATCCTTTAATGAAACCATAGTACCACTGATCACAATCTTCCAATTTATCCAGTTGATTCATAATTTCCTGGCATCATTGGCAACTAGAACGCTCACCACCTGTCCACACAGGGGCCTTTTCAATAGTTCCTAGCCCATAATACTCGGCAATATAATCACTTATAAAAATCAAGATGGACTCTCGTTGAAGATCAGCAAGATCAACCAACAGATCCATATAAAGAGCCATGGACTCATCCATTGAAGACCAGCAAGGTCAATCAACCAGATCCATGCCCGGTTTCACAAAACAACTCTTACTCCTTGTTCCAATATCTTCCTCGACGCACGCGTGGGTATCCTGGGCGACCCAAAACCCGAGCACCGTATGGTCAGCACCCTCTAGGATCCTTCGCAGGTGACCTAGCGCTTCACTCATAGGCCGCTTCCTTGGTCCCTCATCCACCATACCGGAAGCTCACCATTTTAATCGAACCGAGGCTGGTCAAGACCTCGGCCGACCTTGCTACGCGAGACGTCCTCCATTGACTCTCCGTCAGCAGTTGCAACTTTATCAGTTAGGTCTCCACGACCTTAATTCACAAGACGATCAAAATGCTTTCCCAGCATTCTTGACATAAAACAGCCATTTATAAACAGCATTTACAAACAGTTTACAAATACAATTTCTATATTAACTCTCATTTTTCCACATTATCCCTCATATAATCCACATTACTTATTCCACATTCCATTTATATGGGTACTCATCCAATCACATCATTTTCCATCTCTTCACTTCATATCATATATTCACATCCATATCCACATCCACATCCACATCCACATCCACATTCACATCCATACATCCACATCTACATGCTTACCTCCATTTTCACATCCTCATCCCATATCCACATTCATACATACACATCCATATCCACATCCATACATCCACATCCACATCCATACATCCACATGCATACATCCACTATCACGTCCTCATTCATACATCCACATCCACATACATACATACATCCACATCTACATCCACATACATACATCTATATCCACATTCCCATTCACATCTATACATACATACATCTATATCCACATTCCCATTCACATCTATACATCCACATTTACATCCACATACATACATCCACATCTATATCCACATTCACATATATCCACTTCCACATTCCCATTCACATCTATACATCCACATCTACATCCACATACATACATACATCCACATCCACATTCCACATTCACATCTATACAGTCACATCTACATCCACATTCACATCTATGCATATACATCTTCATGCATACATCCATTTTCACATTCATACATCCACACTCATCTTCATGCATACATCCATTTTCACATTCATACATCCACACTCCCATCTCCACATCCACACATCCACATACATACGTCTCTTATCGCATCCTATCCCTTTCCATATCTATTTATAGAATATAAGGGAATTCTTATATTTGATATAAAATTTCTTTACGCATCTAATTATGCATAAATTCCATTTAAGGATACTAACACTTTCGAAATAAAAATCAATCTTTTATGCATCTTCCTATGCATAAATTCATTTTAAATGAGAATGACACTTTGAATTAAAATTCAATCTTTTATGCATCTTCCTATGCATAAATTCATTTTAGATGAGAATGATACTTTTGAATTAAAATCAATCTTTTATGCATCTTCTTATGCATAAATTCAATTTAGATGAGAATGACACTTTTGAATTAAAATCAATCTTTTATGCATCTTCTTATGCATGAATTCAATTTAGTAGGAATTACACTTTTAGAATAAAAGAATTTCTCTTATGCATCTAATTTATGCATAAAATCTATTTATGATGAAAATCACACTTTTAGTATAAAAATATCTTTTATGCATAACTCTATGTGCATGAATTTCAAATGTGATAAAAGTAACACTTTTACAATAAAATAATCATTTTTTTTTCATATATCCATGCATGAAATTCAATATGCTAAAAGTAACACTTTTGATATAAAAATTTATCCATTATGCATACTTCTATGCATGAAAATAAAAATGATAAAAGTAACACTTTTGATATAAAAATTTATTCATTATGCATACTTCTATGCATGAAAATAAAAATGATAAAAGTAACATTTTTGATATAAAAATTTATCCATTAAGCATACTTCTATGCATGTAAATAAAAATGATAAAAGTAACACTTTTGATATAAAAACTTATTCTTTATGCATAATATAAAAATTTAAATTTTTCATGCTTATAATGAAATTCTTTCAATTAATTTAGGATGATAATTCCTAGAATATGGTAGGAAGTCCTCTTTTTATGCTTTGAATGAAATTATTTTATGCGTAATTTTTATAAAAATTTTGCCATAGCTCCGCTGCTATGACTGATAAATCTCAATTTTTCTAAGGGATAAAGCTTATCATTAAGGAAATAATTAGAATGGTCTCTAATTGGATCATCAATCCATAATGGATTGAATCATCAATATGTATAAACTAAAAGCATAGAAAAAAGCCATTAATTTGGCCTCAAGTATAGCTTAATCTTGGATTAAGGAAAAGCTTTATGAAAAGCTTCATTTGGATTGAGAATGGGTCATGAGTATGACCATTTCTTGAGTGAGAGAGAGAAATTACATAAAAACCATTAGAATTTAAACATAAATGGAAATTAACTTCAATAGCATTTATTAAATTATGTAACTCTTCACTACTATTCACCAATTAACTTCAATAGCATTTAAAAAACCATACCAATTAAGCTTCTCAAGCTTGAGAGGGGTTGAGAAGAGAGAAACATTGAGAAATTATAGAAAAGATCAATATTCACTAATTACCTTACAAATTGCTTGATTCTTTGTTCACGGTAGAGGCCCCCAACCAATCAATTGGTTAAGTATGTTGATGGAGCCACTAATGGGGATTGAAGAAAGAGGGAAGCTCCAAAAACTAGTGAATTATTAAATGAATTCACAGTTCTTGGCTTAGGTGGAGTAGAGTAACGATGCATAAACACTATATATTTTTCAACAAGGGGGAGGCTTCTATTTATAGGAAAAATTAAGCTCCTAACCAAACAAACTGATTCTAGAATTTTCTAAATCAGTTTGGTCAATATTTGACCATTTTTAGGTCAGTTAAGCTAACTTTTTGGAACTAGACTTGAATGAGGAGAGAGGAGAGATGAAATATCTCAATTTTTATGAGTTTAAAACTCATTCAAGCATGTGAAATATGCACCTTCTTTAAAGAACTCCCCTTCCTTACATATGTGTCATAATGGAATCATTATACCCAAAATATCTCATATTTTTAATATTGCTTATAGTTTTTTATTAATAAACCTTGTACATTTTCAACTCTTCATCTTATGTGAAATATGCACCTCCTTTAAAGAACTCCCCTTCCTTACATATGTGTCATAATGAAATCATTTTAATATTGCTCATAGTTTTTTTTACTAATAAACCTTGTATATTTTCAACTCTTCATCTTATGTGAGCATTTACTCATTTTTGGATACCCAAAATATCTCATATTTTTAATATTGCTCATAGTTTTTTACTAATAAACCTTGTACATTTTCAACTCTTCATCTTATGTGAAATATGCACCTCCTTTAAAGAACTCCCCTTCCTTACATATGTGTCATAATGAAATCATTTTAATATTGCTCATAGTTTTTTTACTAATAAACCTTGTACATTTTCAACTCTTCATCTTATGTGAGCATTTACTCATTTTTGGGTATCTTCTTTTACAAATTGGATTTATCTCCTCTCTACACATGGATTGATGCTATTGGCCCATAGGAACCTTAATTGGACCATAATCCAAATTTTTTTGAAAATCTAGACCCTTAGGCTAAGGTCCTTCATATCCATTTTCAATTAATTCTAATTGAACATTAGAAAGTTCTTTTTGAATTTTTGTTTCAGGGGAACTTATTTTAATAAGATAGAGTTATTTTTCTACCCAAAAATATTCATAATCTGAATATTCTCTCTCTAAAATATTTTCTCTCTCTATGCCAAAACAGGCAGAGACAAGATCTCTTATATTTCAGAAAAGGAAATTGATTACAGGGGAAGATGCTGGACATTTTGAGAGGCTGGGGAGGAATCTTACATTCTCTTCCACTTGAAAAACGCGAGATGCCCTCATCTTGCAAACTAGGGGTAATTTCGCAAGATGCACAAGTATGAGACTGAGAGAATTTTTTTTTAAAATTAAGATTAATTATCAATTAAAAAAGTCTCAAAGAGAGTAAGGGTCAAGACAAGAACAAGATTTAAACTTTATTTATTCTTGGAACATATACAGTAAAGATAGAAGAACTCTTTACACTTCCATAAGCCCGTCCATCATATGATCACAAAAGCAGCACTCACAAGCTGCGCATGTATAAGGTAACTCATCTATGGGAATAATTCTGTTGGTTATTGTCGCACCTATCTCAATGGTATGAGGTGTTCTAACAAAAGGACCTCTGAGAGGCAAGCCAAAAACGGGGTAAAGGCATATCTTCTGATGAGGAAGAAAACACGCCAGTAAGAAGACTCGCTCGGAAAACCCAAGATGCCTTGATCTCATGACGCAGTAGAATCGGAGACCCAAACCTAAGGCTTCAATAACCATGGCCAAGCGGACATTGTTACGAAAGTGCTGCTGACCCCAAGGTGTTACCCTAGTTATGTCTTGATAGGTCCGCCATTTGGTCTTATATAAAGGAAGGAGCTAGCGTAACTTAGAAGCCAATGGTATCTTGTCACTGAAGTTTTACCGTCTTTCCTTGATTTGGGTTTGGCACATATTTCTATGAAATACATTAAGAACTTTGAGATGAGGAGGTAAAAGAAGCTTGTAGGCTAAGTCACCTACTTTCATTGAATTCAAATATAATGCTCACAATATCTGGGGGATAAGTTCTTATACTCCCCAAGAGATAAAGAACTTCTTTTGGGCCGTACTCGAATGAAAACCAAAACCTTGGTATCCAAAACACCGATTTTCACTTCTGAACTCATTGTTCTGAATCCTTAAAACAGCGTGACTCCTGAGAAGTATTCTAGGGAAAGGGTCTTCCTTTTTTTTAAAACAGAATCTTTCTTTTATTTTAGAGAGGGAATAATTATAAGATCAAAAAGGGAGATTCTTACTCTTGTATACCTCGAAGGTAGGGGAGGAATCTTACATTTCTGGCATGAGGCTCATGGTCTTCTCTTTTTCTTTTCCCCTTATCCAATGGGGCAGCCCTATCTGCATGGGCTCCATGGGCCGTCATAGAAGTTTCATGAGGCACGGTGGCATGTGCTCCACGAACTTGAAACTCAGATGCATGTGACTTTTTTGCATATGGCAATGTCTCTCCATGAGACAACTCAGAAGGTAAAATTTTTCTAGTAGCAGACCTGTCACCCTTACCATGGGATGCATGTCTTGAATGCATGTGACCTTCATGCCCTCCATGAGCACTAGCATACATATATCTGTCAGGCTTTGTGCCTTGTGGAGAAGATGCATATCGAGAGGTGATTGTCACCTCTTCCTTTTGCATAAAAGACCTCAACCTATGAGATGCGGGATCTCTAATTTGAGCTCTCCGTCGTCCACCTCTTTGATGTCACCTTTGCGGAGGAGGTAGGCAAGTGCCAACTCCCTTGGCTTCTTGCCCACTTCCCATGCCATAGACTCAAAGGTTACATCTACCATTGCATCAGCTTTCCTAGCTTCAATGGCACTTTGCACATGGGGATCTTCATGCAAAAATTTTAACTCTTGCTCTTGTGCCTGCAAAAGTTTTCTCATATGTTCCATTTCAACTCTCATTGCATCAGGCTCTTGTTCAAGCATAACTGTCTTTCCTGGAGACAGTTGACCCTTTGATTCATTATCATTAACCCTTTCAAGGGGCTTGTGCCTTCCTCGCAGAGCGTCAGAACCACGAGAGGCACTAGATGGACCCCTCGAATTAGGCACTTCCAAAGGGTTGCCTTGGCTGTCCATTGTGTTAAGTGTGCTAGAAGCGGGGTGTCCAGTACACAGGTTTGTTTCCCCACTAGGAAGAGGAAAACAACCGTGCTCTGATACCAATGAAACCGATCCCGTCAAGTGGGAAAGACTCCGTTGGACACCCACACGCGTAATAGCACAACTTAATACCACAATTTGAAATGGACAACTTAATTACAACTTAAAATTGAAATGAAACCACAGGAATATGCAAGACAATACAAGAGTTCAACATGAAATATATATAGCAAAGGTGTCCTTGCCACAGAGAAAGCGAGAAGCTTGGGGAGTTCACCTAGGAATATGCAAGACAGTACAGGAGTTCAACATGAAATATATATAGCAAAGGTGTCCTTGCCACATAGAAAGAGAGAAGCTTGGGGAGTTCACCTAGGAATATGCAAGATAGTACATGAGTTCAACATGAAAGGGTGAGCTTGAAAACAATTTACACATAGGAGAGAGTTACTAGAAAAGTGGAAATTTCATTAGAGACTTCCTAATAGCTTTTGAGTGTATCAACTACAATGTGCACAATCCTCTAACTTGTAGTTGGGCTTATGTCCTAAATGTGATATATATAAGGTTTCACATTAGGACATTTTTAATTGGTCAAATCAATATCATTCAATCTTGCAACAATTAAAGATTGTGCACCATAAAATATTTAAGTCACCAAATTTGTAGTTAGGTTGATTTAAATTTTGAACAATGGAGGCTTCATTTACTTATGGTCTTACCTTGAAGTACAATTGTGTCAAAAAGATCTTGTATCATCTTCAAGAGCATGTTCCATGGATGGATGATGGGGAGTTTGTGTTGAGGTCGTATCATTAATTGGTTTCACTATAAGGGCATTTTCACAACTTGCATTGCCTTTGAAGTGGGGGGCCTTAACAGGTAGGGGTCGTTGTGGTGACAAATTTTAGGCTATGGAAATAGAAGCAATTAGCCTTAAAGTGACTACTAAAAACTATCACCGCTGACACTTCTATAGAGTGTGCTGTGAAAATTTTATAGGGCCAAAATAGGGTTTGAAATGACTCAAGATGGACAAAATAATGATAGAAAGATCCTTTGCGCATGAAATACAATATACATTATGCTTTTGCTTCACCGAAGAGAGCTCCCCAAGCTATAATAGTGGTCCCTTCATTGACTAGCAGAGCTACCTCCAGAGATTTGCTTCTAAATCAAAGGGAAATAGATGGAGTTATCTTTACCCGCTTATTGCTTCCTTTGCTTATCTCTTTCCTACATCTTGAGCTTATTATGTAAACCACACTTTGATACCATGATAAGTGTACAAAGGAGAGGGTGAGCTTGATCTCTTGCAAGCAAACTTCTTCATACACACACACAGACATACACAAACAAAAGAGAGGGTTAGCTTGAGCTCCTTGCAACAAGTAATCTTCACACAACAAGCACACAGAGAGCTGAGAGTAGACAAGCGCACACGTGTGCGCGCACACACACACACACACACACACACACACACACACACACACAAGAGTAGACAAGCACACACAAGAGAGAGATGGATGGCTGAATTTTTCTTGTTTCTTCTTACTTCTCTATAACCATAACATAAAGATAAGAGTACATTCTACTACTAAAACATACAAGGGTCCAAAGTGGGAACCTGACTATATGAGTTGGCACTATAACTATGTATGAGTTGGCACTATAACTATGCCATAACTCTAGAATGGCAAAGTGGCTATCATACAACTTGTAAACCATTGGTGACATATCAACTATAACCTCACCTACCATACTAGTGACATAAGGGTGGATGCATCATTATCCTTGTGTTTCATCCATATTTGCACTAGAGAAGCTCAATATCTCAACAATCTTGCGGTCATATATTGTCTTAACATATGTATCAATGGCCGATGGAGTTGTAGCACGTGGTTGAAGGTCTCACCCATATCTGTACTAGAGAAGCTCAATATCTCAACAATCTTGTGGTCACATATTATCTTAACATATGTATCAATTGCTGATGGAGTTGTAGTGCAAGGGGTTGAAGGTGTCACTTGAGACTAGGGGGTCATGGGCTTGAGACTCTCTAAGGGCTACTAAAAGGTGCCACTATCCATGTATAAGTTTCTAGACCGTCTATAAGAGGGAGTTTGTCTATGCACCTAACGGGAGGGGGCTTCTCTATGCACTTTTATGAGCAGGGAAATAGACACTAATACATGATCTCTCATCGGGGGAAAAAAACATATGCATTAATGGGTGTAAGTGTGGAATGACCAAGGGAAGTTCATGTCTTCTAAGACACGAGGTTATGACTAGCAACAATAATGCCAGAGCTAGTAAAGTTACAATGTGGTCCTTCTGTCAAAACTCAAGCTTAATTTAACCTAGTTTAATGGTTGGTCTGGTTTAGACTTCCTTGATGAGGTTTACCATGTTTAGAGATGTAAGGTCCCTCGCAAGCCATGTATGTATGTGTCTCTTTTAATATAGATTTCAATAAGGAAAGAGAGTGTATTTAGAGAAGAGTGAGACACTAAGGCTAGAAACATTAGAAAAGTGTTAGAATAAAAATATTGGCCCCAAAAATCCTAAAAGAAATAAGAACATAAGAACAGTTCTATTAAGAGATAAGTATCCCCAAAAATAGAATTTCGAATTTAGGTGATAAGAGGTCGATGCTACAATTATTTCCTTCACATCTTTGTTTATCTTGTCTTTTATTTCTACCTTCACTTTTGTGAGGATTTTCTACCTTCACTTTTGTGAGGATTTTCTTCTTTGTTAAGTCTTAAGCACAAGCTAGGTTTTCTTTCCAAGGTTGCAATGCATTATCGAAGTGTGCGGACTTGCCTCTTTAGCCACAAAGGTGATTTTCCATCGTATCATAACCCTTAGCATGTGAAAACCAAAAATAAACTTATATAACATATTTTTAAATCTACCCTTTGTTTTTTCAAATATTCCCATTTTAAATAAGCTGCATCCAAATGCGGCTTCCGAGGAACCTGCATAAACTGACTCACTAACCCAACATCATAGCTCAAATCAGTTTTAAACTAAAAAAAAGTGATATTTTTTATCTCTCCTCTCTCTTGGATCAAACAGGAATAAAAAAGGAACCAAACTGAATAAAAAAGGAACCAAACTAGGTCCAAATCTGGTCCAAATTCGACCAAACTGAATTTGGAAAATTCTAGAAATTAGTTGGTCTTGGTTAGAGCCTCCCTCTCCTATAAATAGAACCTGAGCCCTTTGTAAAAAATAGGAGAATTATACTATGCCAGAATTATGTTGAAATAATGATAATTTTTACTATTCTCTAAAATTCTCTCCAAATTGAAGAAATTGGAGCTTCCCTCCTTCTTCGATCTCCATTGGTGGCTCCATCAGCATACCAAACCAATTGATTGGTTGGGGGCCTCTACTGTGATCAAAGAATCAAGCAATTTGTAAGGTAAAGTGTGAATTTTGATCTTTTTCCATAATTTCTCAATGTTTCTCTCTTCTCAACCCTCTCAAGCTTGAGAAGCTTAATTAGAATGGCTTTTTAATGCTATTGAAGTTAATTGATGAATGGAAGTAAGGAAATACATAAATTCCCATGTATGCTTAATTTTTATGGTTTTTATGATTTTTGTCTTCTCTAAAATGAATATGATGTTATGCCTCATTGAAAAAAGGCATTCCCCTCTCTTCTAAAGTTAGTAAATCCAACCATTCTTTATCCTAGATGAATGATTAATGGATGAAATCAAGTTTTTCATAATGTTCCTCTCTTAAATAAGTAGTTTACATTAGAATGATTTAAATACTCTTGGTGAAATTCTAATTAATTTTAGAGAGTTTAAAATTAAAAAAGTCAGCCATACAAAGGAGGTTATGGTAATTTTTTTTAAAATTGTGTAAAATAAGTTTTACTTTTTTATTCAAAAAGAGTAATTCCCATCGTATATGTATTATTAAAGTATTATTTTCATCCTAGGTATAGAAAAATGCATACTAAAAAATATTTTATTAAAAAAGTGTTACTTTCTTTAGAATTAAATTCTATGCATAGAAGGAAGCATATTGAAATTGTTATTTTGATTATAAAAGTGTTATTTTTATCATAAATAATTTTTATGCATAAATGGATGCATAAAATAAATTCTTTTATATTAAAAGAGTGATTTTCATCATAAATGATTTGTATGCATAAACATATGCATAAAAGATTTTTTTATATTAAAAGTGTGATTTTCATCATAAATGGATTTTATGCATAAGAGAAATTCTTTTCTTCTAAAAGTGTAATTCTTACTAAATTGGATTTATGCATGGAAAGATGCATAAAGAATTTATTTTAATCCAAGAGTGTTATTCTCATCAATTTTAATTTTATGCATAGAAAGATGCATAAAGAAATCTATTTTTAGTTCAAAAGAGTTATTTTCATCAATTTTGATTTTATGCATAGGAAGATGCATAAGAGATTGATTTTTAATTCAAAAGTGTCATTCTCATTTAAAATGAATTTATGCATAAAAGATTGATTTTTATTTTGAAAGTGTTATTCTCCTTAAAATAGAATTTATGCATAAATAGATATGTAAAGAAATCTTATATTAAAAATAAGAATTCTCTTGTATTCTATAAATAGATATGAGGATGTGAAATGAATCAGATAGATGAAAATGAACGAAGGATGTATGTGGATGTATGGATGTGGATGTGGATGTGGATATGGATGTATGGATGTGGGTGTGGATGTGGATGTATGAATGTGGATATGGATGTATGGATGTATGGATGTAGATATGGATGTGGATGTATGAACGTGGATGTGAAGATGGATGTATGGATGTGGATGTGGATGTATGAATGTGGGTGTGAAAATGGATGTATAGATGTAGATATGGATGTGGATGTATGAATGTGGATGTGAAAATTGATGTATGGATGTGGATGTATGGATATGGATGTGGATGTGGATGTATGAATGTGGATGTGGATGTATGGATGTATGAATGTGGATGTGAAAATGGATGTATGAATGTAGATATGGATGTGGATGTATGAATGTGGATGTGAAAATGGATGTATGGATGTGGATGTGGATGTGTATGGATATGGATGTGGATGTGGATGTATGAATGTGGATGTGGATGTGGATGTATGGATGGGGATGTGGATGTGAAAATGGATGTATGGATGTAGATATGGATGTGGATGTATGGATGTGGATGTGGATGTATGGATGCATGGATGTGGATGTGGATGTATGAATGTGGGTGTGAAAATGGATGTATGGATGTAGATATGGATGTGGATGTATGAATGTGGATGTGAAAATGGATGTATGGATATGGATGTGGTTGTATGGATATGGATGTGGATGTGGATGTGGATGTGGATGTATGGATGTATGGATGCAGATGTGGATGTGGATGTATGAATGTGGATGTTGTGGATGTATGGATGTGGATGTGGATGTAAAAATGGATATATGGATGTAGAGGTGAATGTGGATGTACGAATGTGGAATAATGAATGCAAATATGTATGTGAATGGATATGAAGTCGATATGAGCGAATAGATGAGATGAGATATCATGTGAATCAGAATGTGAATGAATAATATAAGATGTGAACGAATGAGATGTAATGAGAAATGGATGTGATGAGACGTAATGTAAATTAAGAAAGATAGGAATGGATGTTATGTGAAGTGAATGAATCTGATGTGATGGGATGGAAAATGATGTATCTGGTCAAGAATGGATACACATATGATTTGGATTTGGGTTAAGTAATATGGATTGATGTAGAACAATCTGGAAAGATGTGAGTTCATTATAGAAACTGTATTTATGAACTGTTTGTAGTTGTAGTTCTAAAGAACCTTGAAGCCCCACTGGTACGCAATGGGGTGGGCGCACAACACCTTTTGCATTCTTGCACTCCACTTGGTATCCACCTTCCCACAATGAATATACCTCCTTGTTTGTGAGGTTTATTCCTATAACAACTGGCCATATCTTGGATGGTGGACTAGGCTTTGGGTCTATGTTGTTCACTATATATAACAATGAAGCACATGGTTAGGGTAGAACCACATCCATTGTCTAATGAGACCATTAGGGTGCTTGCGATAGCCTTCAAAGGAAGGTGTAGGCATACCCTTAGCAGATCTGACTATGTGTTACCCACACCTCTTACCCCCGCGAGGCGTTCCGTTGCATGGGACCTTGCTGCCAGTGCATGTCCTTTGGATTGTCCACATTGCTTCATTCACCTTGTGCTCATTGCCCTCTGTGACTTCTGCAGTTCTTTTTGGAGTTTTTCTTATATCATGTTCTTTGAAATTGATCTTTCGTGGCCTCCCAAAATACTTGCGATCTCTTACATGTGTTGTACTCTGGTCGATGCGTGGCCTCATCATCAATATTAATTACCACCCTTGACGGTCTCTTGTGACATGCACTCTCTTTGTCACTAGCAGTGAGAGGGGTAGGCGCCCTGTACATGGGTGTTCCTTCAGTTGTTTGATTAACTATTCGGGCCACTTGGGTAGGGCTTGTAGAGCATTGTTCTTTTAGTTTCTCCTCTCCCTATGTGCTTGCCTTGACTGTAAGAGATTGCCTTGTGCTTTGTAAAATTGCATTCTCCATATCAGTAGTACATGCATCGTAAAGAGAAATCTTACGTCTATATCCTTCCCCTGCCAGCCAACTTCCATGCTTGCTTTCTGCTAGGTTTGTTCTTGGGGTATTTGGACCATTATTACTTCTCTCTATCGTTGTCATGACTGAACCCCCATGTGTTATGCCCACTTTCTACCAACTCAACCAAGAGTCCATTGTTGCTGACAAATTCCCGTCCATCACATGACCACTGTGCAACCATTGATGTATAAATTTAGCCTCCATTTATGCAGTTTCACTGGTAGGAGCCATGCGCCACTTCTCACACATTGATTTGTGCTGTCCTTGTTGAGACGTAACACACACATACTTTGTTGTGTGGGCAACCATGCTTTGCTCCCAATGAAATAGGCAAGATCTCTCTCTATGAAGACGTTTTTTCCACCATTGAACACATGTGAAACTGCATTCCAGTTTGCCTGAGCCTCGTTTGCCATGAAACCATAGAAATCTACCCTCTCACAACCATGGTTGCCCATCACTTCATTAATGCATTCCCAGAACAGACATTGGGCATCCATATCCTCCTCTTTCATTTCATATGTCACAATGGTGAGAAGATCCTGCATGTTGCGTGAAAACGATAGTCATTTAAGAGGTTATACGGTTAGCTTGCTCTAACCACCTAAATACTCTACATTGGTAATTTTCTACCTTGGATCATATACATGACAAGCCATGGTCACCAAATTTGATGTTCGTCGGGTGTGGTCGAACTGTATCCACGCATGTCGTAGGTCACCAGAGCCGATTCTATTCACCAAATCCAACCCTGAAGCGGGTCCAATAGTGGACATCTTGAAACATAGCATTTCTCACCTGAGGACCCTTCAATTGGGAACCTACTTCCATGGAAGAAGTTGTAAGTGCACTCTTGCTTTGGCTTTAAAAGTGTATCCAAGCCAAAACTCTCCTTTGAAGGGCTTTACTGGGCTACAACGACTGACCTCTGAAACCTAAAAAATAAATTGTTCAAATATTATAATGCATCTTATCAAGATTTTAATGACTATTTAACACCTACTAAATTCACCAACTAGATTAGCCTACCAGTTGTCTTCCACTAGTGGTCCCATCTCCTGTCCAATGTTGATGAACTCTGATTCCCCAATGAAATGAGAGGAACCACCTTCTTGCACTAGTGCTGCCATGACAATTTCTTTTGCCACACATTTGAACCTTCCTTGCCCTAGCATTGCAATCCACCCCTAGCACTCCCCTAGCACCCTAGACACCATTTGCTTGGTCCTATCAGTTAGTGCCTTTGATGTGCTTCTAGATGAAACTTAGTTCTTTCTTAGAAGATGGGAATGTGATTATGCAACTCATTGTGTAAGGAGGAGCAAAAATGAAATACACAAGAACAAAAAAGAATGGTACAATAGATAGAGTACACAAGTACTGAATGATGATTAAGATCTTTAAGCAAGTTGATCGTATTTAATCAGATCGTTATAATTTAATTATATTTTTTATTATTTAAAAAAATATTTTTTAAAAAATCTAAAAATAAATATATATTAAATTATTTTATTTTTTTTCAAAATTAGCATCTAGTCATCTCTCTCTCTCTCTCTCTCTCTCTCTCTCTCTCTCTCATCTCTCTCCTATTTTTCTTCGTACTCCTTCATCATGGTTTACAAGATGAACACCAAAAAACATAACCATCTAAAAAACCCGACAAATACATTAAAGAAACTGGCATTATGAAGTTTCTACATCAAAGAAGTTGCATTATGAAGTAATGCCAACATTATTACAAACCTCAGAACTTAGTAGGAAAGACACTCATAAGTTTCTACGTGACGAGCAACCATTGATTGGGCCCCGTATTCCTAATTAATTGCTCGTTCTCATCATTAATAACTTTGTATGTCCTCTAATAAGCAACTACACTTGATATTTTGAGCTCAAACATATCTATTGTTGCCAAGTCATTCGCATTTCCTTGGATTATTTGCTTCAATTCAAATAATAAACTCCTCCAAATCTCTCTAGCTTGGTACAAGTCGGGATTGATTGGTTCATTCTTGTACATCTCATCAAGCGCCATGTATCCTTGCAAGATGATACACTCCATGGTAAGCTCCTCTAATGATGGTGTAGTCATGACGTGTAAATAAACACAGAAGTGGACGCTTGGGAGGAGCTGAAGAGGCGCTTGAGAAAGGCGTTTGAGAAAGAGGCACTTGAAAAGGGAGTGCTAGAGGTTCAAAGTGGAGGGGATGCTTAAGGAGGACGCGAGAGAAGGTGGAGTGAAGGGCACGAGAGGAAGAACGAGAGGAGGGCAAAGAGGGCACGAGAGGAGGGCCGAGAGAACGTGAGAGGAGAGCCGAGTGGATCAAGAGGGGGTTGAAATAGCCATGTGTGGCCACGCACATGCCCACGCATGGCTGGAACATGTTAGGCCCATGATCATGGGCCTCCCACGTTCCAACCACGTGAGGCCCATGATCGTGGACCTCCCACATGGGAGGCCCACGTTAGTGGGCCTAACACGTGGCTACCACGTGTAATGCCCGAGTGCGGGCATTACATGTGGCAGCCACGTGTAGTGTGCACGGCACACTACACGTGGCGTCCACCTAGACTGCGCAGTGGTGGTGGCGAAGTCCATGTAGGTGCCATGCCAGGCACACGTGACACACTGTAGTGTTCCACGTGGCCACGCCACGTGTAATGCCCGCACTCTGGCATTACACATGGCCAGGCACACGTGACACACTGTAGTGTTCCACGTGGCCACGCCACGTGTAATGCCCGCACTCTGGCATTACACATGGCCAGTCCACGTGGACATACCACATGGCGACGCCACATATAATGCTTGCATGAGGGCATTACATGCAGTGGCCTCGTGGCCTTTGTCGCGCCCACATGGCAAAGGTCATGAGGCCTATGGCCTTTTCCCCACGAGCCTGGCACGCGACAATGGCCACACGTGGCCCCGCAGGCCCACGTTGCGTGGCCAAGTGGACAGTTGTGCAATGGCTCTTAAGCCATTGCACAGAACTGTTGAGGGCTCAAAAAGCCCTCAACATCCCCTTGCCTCCCCCCTCTCGCCTCTCTCGCTCCCCCCCTCGTCTCCCTCTCGTTCCCCCCCTCTCACCTCCTCCTCTTGCCTCTCTCACTCACCCTCTCTCTCCCCCTCTTGTCCCCCTCACTCGCCCTCTTTCTCTCTCTCTCTCTCCCTCACTCCCTCTCTTGTTCCCTTCCGTGCTCCCCCTCACTCGCTCTTTGTCTCTATCTCTGTCTCTGTCTCCCTCGCTCCCCCTTTTGTCCCCCTCTCTTGCTCGCCCTCCTCTTTCCCTCGCTTCCCTCTCTCTCTCTCTCTCTCTTAAGCCCTCAACAGTCGCCGTCTCTCTTTCTAAATTCCTCCCACAGAGTGGAGATCTCAATGGTTGGAAGTGGCTGGAATCAGTGTGGGAAGCAGTCTCACAAGCGCACCTCAATGGTTGGAACGTCCTCAAACAAGAATGATCCTCACTTGTCCTCAACGTCGAAGGAAGAGTTCTCAATCATCAAAGTTCACTAGGTAGACTTCATATGGATAACATAACAATTCCAATAGCATCATATGTAATTGGAAAATAATAAAATTATAGTTTAAATACTAATTTAAGATAATTGCATCACATGTTGAATGACAAAAGACTAATTTAAGAAGTATTGATGGTAATATGGATGCGTATTCAAGACAAAATGCCTCCATGAACTTGTCTGCAAACAAAAGGGTTCACTGGATTACAAGATGAGATCATTCTCTCGCAAGATGTGGGCATATCACAAGTGGCCATGTCAAGCGAGGTGACAAACACCTCACAATTGCAGCAGCTGACAATGGAAGTTGGTTCTTCAATGGCCATCGACAATCGTGTGGTTACCAGTAGTGCCACGATTATAGAAGAAGAGGATTATGTGAAAGAGAGTTTCGGCCAAGTGGTTGATCAACACATCTCGACAAATTGGGTGGAGGACCACTTGGTCGACAACCAAAACCGGCTTCCTAAAGTGCCGCTTTGTCGCCTCCTTGCATTGAAAACCCAGCAATCCGCACGAACGAAGATTCTGTCGAGGGACTGATCAGAAGCATTGAGGAGAGCAAGTACCAATCGACAATGGCAGCATTCATTGTCTCAAAGGGATTCCTAGGCAAACCCCCCATTCCATTTGACCGTCGAAGTGCAGTCTGCCATGATCTATCATTGTCAGGTGAATTTGACATGATATTGGAGGAGACCGAAGGTTGGAAACACATGGTTGGCAAGATGTTCATTGTTTGGGATGGCAACCATCGACTCAAAGCTTGGAAAGAATGGGTGAATATCAATTGAGTCGAAAAAGAGAGGATTCCCAAGGTGAATTGCAGAGTGGTCCGATTCCTTGAGGAAGAGGAGGCATAGTTCTTGTTGGTACTGCACATGGTCAACAAGTAAGTGCATTATACAATGTGTATATGAAATGAAGAAACATTGTGTATGTCATCTTTTGCCTTGTTTATAATGCATGCAAATTTTTCAGGGTCACCACCATTCATGTGCCGAACACAATGGCACATGATATATTCATGATGCAGTGTGTGGGTCTTGCCGATCCACAATTGTTGTTGTCAAAGTTTAGTGATGTTGATCGTGCATGGGCCCAAAAAGCGCTTACTCATCGGGGGCCCAATAGATCCAAGTGCTTGAAGTTTCCCATGGCACTCTTGTCAACAATTAGTTTTCAAGGTATGTGCGCATTGCAGTATGTTTTGATTTCGAAATATATTTCTTAATGTTTTCAATTTGAAGTATGTTTCTTAAACAAATAAAAACACATTGCAGTCGAAATTCGATGCCATGTTCCAAGCTAAGATCAGTGGCTTGCCTGAGCAAGGGAGTAGAGAATACATGATGGATGCAAAATTGTTCGACAAGAACTATAGGGATGCCCTAAAGGAGACAGAGGCACTCTTCACTAAAACTGAATGCAACTTGGACGAAAACTTCACAATGTGAAATTTGCATGTCCACTAATATAGCATGAAGATATACCTAGATGAATTCAAGAACATGCCCAAATTCACCTTATAATAAAGTACAATTTATAACCTCATGGTAGTCATCCATAAGATAATAAACCATCAACTCCATCATACATAGTATGGACTAGATACTACGACATTCCCATTAACGTTATCAGTGCCCGATAGTGGGTGTAGAACTTGGTATCAATATATGCTTCCCCATACACACTCCACGTGCGCACGCGCACGCGCACACACACACACACACCAGCAGTTAGTCATATGGCTAGTGTTGAAGGAGAGAGACTGTCGATTAACGTGATATGGGTGTCTAATGATGATCCAAAGAGAAACCCCTTTCAACTTTTTATAAAGTCGACCAGCTATCCTGTCTCACGAGTCCCTTTTGTACTTCTTGAAGAAATAATTGAAAACTCACAAAATACATCAAAAATTAAAATAAAGACTTGAATTAAATTGATATCAAAGAGCATAGCATAGCATAAGACAAGAGAAATAAAATAACATCACCATCAAGACAAGATTGGGTTTAATCTACCCTCCCATGCATGTAGCTCTACTTCCACGACATGAGTATTTAGAGAATTGTATTCATAAAAAATAGTCCAAGAAGCTATTAATCGTTGAGCGTACAAATTGGGCTTGCTTTTTTCACTTTTGGGATATTGCTTTACATATTATTAACCATATCAAAATCTCTGAGGTTTGTATATATAAAAATCTTTACCCAAATATAGATGCTAATGGACCTTTACACATGAATAACCTTGTGCACATTTGCACATATAATAATCTTGTGTACATTTGCACATTTCATTAAGCTAATTTCTGCACACATTAAATCAAGATCATTATGCATCAAAAATATGATAAAATATATACCTGTAAACACCCCTCCCGTTTGAGGAAGCAACTGTCCTCAGTTATGTAGAAGAAAATGCTATAACAACAAAAACTCATGCGACACCTAAATTGGTGATCCTCGCATCCATCATCAAATCACAAATAATAATATAAAATAATATGATATAGACAAGATCTCTTATGTGCGACACATACACATTGCTTATTATCTATTTTTACAAACATATCCCAATTAATTACCTTCTGTACAATTAATCCTAATATGATACATTAATAAGCACAAACACAATATATATTCACCACTTGTTCCACTATGATGAGAGTATCATTATGTACACATCATCTAGCATGGTTTGAGTTACTACTTGTTACACTTCAATGAGCATGACACATCAGTTGCATAAACCACTTGTTTCACTTTGACCGTGTGCAGTTATCAAGCATAGTCCACTTGTTTCACTTGACCACAATACAGTTGTTAAGCATGGTACTACTTGCTACACTTTAACAACTTACACCTGTCAAGCATGTTCTCAAGCTATGTCAATGCCACTAGGTAATCAGTATTTAATGTGGAGTCATCCACGATACCAATTCACTAGGATGGCACACTAGCATCCGGACGTTCCCGCGCAACTAAAGGGTGAACATTATGTAACATCCCTCCTGCTTGGATAAGCAACTCACCTCATATGCGTGTTTTTCTATTGTTTGCGAGCAAAAGAGATCAATTGTCGTGTACTATATAAATTCAAGTATGTTCTCTAATTTAAAAGACACTGTATCAAGGACGTTTATGTGCAATAAATTCTAGTGTCCCATACTACAAAAAATTATCCCACACAGATCTAGAGATAAGTATGCATCGGAATCCTTCACACAAGATCAATCTCGTGTCCCATACCACAAGGTTAATACATAGTGAAAATTTTATAAAGTATAATTCAAGATGGAAGTGCCAGTTCCTTCAAGTTCTACTTTGGATGCATAAAAACTCTCCTTGAAATTTACTAAAAAGTGTTAAATAATCAAATGTAATAAATATGTTACCTTAAGAGTCTAAGTAGTCGTCGTGTTATTCTTTTTCTTGATCATCATCAATCATATTGAGTCCTAGTGAAATAAACTTTGACTTCTGTGGGAAATTTAATGCGATATGTCCAATCTCGTTACACTTGTAACACTTCTTTGAATCATGTTTATTAGCTTTATGTGAATCATATATCCTAGTGTCAATACCTGTGTTATGGTCATTAAGACATGTATCAAATGATTTTAGAGAGGTTTTAAGATTCAAAGATGTTGAGATCAAGATTTGGTGTTGCATTGGTTTCTTAGAAAAAACATTTTTCTTTTCACAATTTAAGGCTAATGAAATAGCCGAGCTAAGAGAATGCGAATGAAACATATTTACCTCTGATTGAATTGTAGGTTTCAAACCTGCTATATGAACTTTCTTCTTTGATCCTTGGTGCGAACCTTATCGATTACCTGCATTTGTAATTAAGTTTGCCAAAACCTATCCACATAAGTTGATATATTCTCTCCGTTAAGTTTTCTGAATGTAGACCATCGTTGTCGAGTCTTAGCTTTGTATTGTGAAGATAGGAAATGTTTCTTGAAGAGTTTTTGGAACTCTTTCCATGTTGAAGGTCTATGTTCACCTTGTTTGATCACATTCCACCATAAGGTAGCACTTCTGATCAAGTGATTACAAGCACATTTAATTTTATCCCTTTCTGAGAACTTTTCGCCAGAGAAATAGTCATCTAGTTGGCTAATCCATGTGATAAGAACTCGAGCATCCTTCTTGCCATCATAATTTTGGAAAGTGAATGCCTTTCGACTAATTCGTGAGTCTTTTTGAAAATTTTGAGTGTGCAAGGTAGCTTTAATAGTGTGTTTAACATGATCACTTTCCTCCTCATCTGAGTCGGAAGAGCAGGGAGAATCACATTTTCGTTTGTAATGCTTCACTTGACGCTGTAATTTGCATCAGAGTTCAGGATCATTAGCAATTTGCTTTTGAAGTGCTAAGATTTGTTCTTGCACCGTGGGTAAGGCAAGTAAAGTAGCCATTGCAATTTAATAACGTAAATGAATGAAGATGGAAGTCTTAGCTCTTAAATTTGTCATACAATAGTTGGCTTAAATACAGTTCTCCAAGAATTTTGCGAAAGCCAACACTTCTTTGATGTCAGAAAAAAAAAAACAACAAGAGGCTTCCAATATCTGAAAAAGAAAAGAGAGATTTTCTAAAATTTTATGCAAGCTAAATTTTTCCTAGGAGGAGAGTTCTTCTTTCTTAAGATCCTTGAAAGCCTTTGAAGCCAAGTCTTTGAAGCTAAGCCTTTGAAACTAAGCTTATATAAGCTTATATTTTAACCCCTCTTTTTTTTTAAAATGTTTATAAACTTATAACATTACGCTTGTAATAAATCTTACAAAGCCTTAAACATAGCAATTCTCTCTCTTCATAATACTGCCGGGATGCGCCCAAAAAAAAGAAGCGACTTTAAAAAGCTTTATATAATAAAGCCCTCTTTTTTTAAAATTTATTAAAGCTTTATCAACAAAGCTTTATAAAGCTTTGAAATAAAATAAATGGAGCTACTCTTCTCTTCTCATCAAGCAGCCGGCTGTGCCGCCGATTGGAGATAAAAGAGGTAGTTGGAGAGACCCTCTTGCGCTGGCCGCCGTTGTTGAAGGAAAGGAGTGAAGGAGAATATATCCTATATATATATATATAGGATATATATATATATATATATAGGATATATATATATATATATATATATATATATATCCTATATATATATATATAGGATATATATATATATATATATAGGATATATATATATATATATAGGATATATATATATATATATATAGGATATATAGGATATATATATATATATATATATATATATATATATATATATAAGACTTTAATTTTTTCCTCTTCCGTGAAATCGGCGCAGCATGCTATTCTTCAAGAGAGGATAATTTTAAAATCCTTGAGTTGCAGTATTTATATTAGCCCTCCATTATACAAATTGAGCATCAAATAGGTTTAACAATTCTGAGATCAGAGATTTGACCTCCTCAATTTGTTGATTCGATCCGTACTGTACTGACGGATTCTAAAGAGGATTAGAATCGAGGAAGGTGGTTTTGTGGTTTTTCAAAACCCACTAACGGTTTTTCACCTTGCTTTATTTTTTGGTAAAAGATTGATGGGAATTTCTTATCCAATGGTTAACAACAAGCCTTCTTTCACCTATATATAACCATAAATCCATAAACGTGTTCTTCAATTTAAATTGAAAAAAATTACCAAAATCACCTTGGTCTTTGTCTCTTTCACCTCTTTGTCCACAAGTCTTTGATCGCTTCAAGAAGATTGAATTAATTCAAAGCTCTTGAAGATTGAATTAATTCAAAGCTCTGATACCACTGATACCACTGTCACCGGTCCCTTTTGTACTTCTTGAAGAAATAATTAAAAACTCACAAAATACATCAAAAATTAAAACAAAGACTTGAATTAAATTGATATTAAAGAGCATGGCATAGCATAAGACAATAGAAATAAAATAACATCACCATAAAGACAAGATTAGGTGCAATCTTTCTCCACCATGCGTGTAGCTCCACTTTCACTACACAAGTATTTAGAGAATTCTATTCATAAAAATAACCCAAAGAGCTATTAATAGTTGAGCGTACAAATTGGGCTTGCTTTTTTCACTTTTGGGATATTGCTTTACATATTATTAACCATATCAAAATTCCTAAGGTTTGTACATATAAAAACCTTTGCCTAAATATAAATGCTAATGGACCTTTATACATGAATAACCTTGTGCACATTCGTACATTTCATTAAGCTGATTTCTGCACACATTAAATCAAGATCATTATGCACCAAAAATATGATAAAATATATACCTATAATAGTCCTCTCGTTTGAGGAAGTAACTGTCCTCAATTGTGTAGAAGAAAATACTGCAACAAAAAAAACTCATGCAACACCCAAATTGGTGATCCTCGCATCTATCATCAAATCACAAATAATAATATAAAATAATATGATATAGACAAGATTCCTTATGTGCGACACATATACATTGCTCATCACCTATTTCTATAAACATATTCCAATTAATTGCCTTCTATACAATTAATCCCAATATGATACATTGATAGGCACAAACACAACATATATTCACCACTTGTTTCACTATGATGAGAGTATCATTATATACACATCATCTAGCATGGTGTGAGTTACCACTTGTTACACTCCAATGAGCATGGCACGTCAGTTGCATAAACCACTTGTTTCGCTTCGACCATATGTAGTTGTCAAGCATAGTTCACTTGTTTCACTTGACTACAATACAGTTGTCAAGCATGGTACTATTTGTTACACTTTAACAACTGACACCTGTCAAGCATGGTCTCAAGATATGCCAATACCATTAGGTAATCAATATTTAATGTGGAGTCACCCACGATACCAATTCACTAGGATGACACACTAACGTCCAGACGTCCCCGTACAACTAAAGGGTGGACATTATGTAACATGCCCTTTTGGCTTGTGCTTTATCTTTCTACCAAAAGTAGCTGGGTTAGCCTAAAATATCAACTTTTATGCTTTTCCTACCTTGTAGCCCAAGATTACTCTACGCACCTCCTCCTGTCCACCTGTTCATGCCCAAAATAATAATATTTCCAGTTCGTCATTAATGATGTGTGAACACACAGACTTATAAACATTATAAGTCAATTTGATGAATACCATGTTGGTCATGCTCTGAAGCCATTTTTCAGGCCAAACCTTGCTAGTGAATGCTTTAGCTTTCTTATGTGGAAAATCCTCGTTCACCTTTGCTCTATTCAGTGTGTGAAACACTGATCAAGATTGGTGAAGGGTCCAAATGGTCAATGCAATGACGGTGGAAGAGCGAGAATTTTTCTTCTTTTACAAGTGCATGAATGAAAGTAGTCTAGCATGAGATTTCTATGGAAGGCATACACACTTGAGAGTTACAGGAAGAGTTGAGCGCGTCTTTAGAGACGGGGAGCTCATATGAGGGAATTACACGTCGCTGCCCAGTATACTATGAGATCCGTGGGAGGTTTCACTATATGTTCCATAAGTGATATGGCCCACTATCCACAATCATTAACTTCTCGAACCAGCGTTTTCTAGGGCTCTTCCTGCACTGTCTTAAGAGAGCTTTGGCCCCAACCATCCTGATTCCCTCCCTTGCCAGCCAACCATCTCTGGCTTCTTCCGAACCCAAGAGGTGAATCTCGCGGTGAATCTTGGGCTACTTCGGACCCACCTCACTTGAGAGGAGTTATCTCCGACCACACCTCCGCATTCCAACATGCTTGACGCCCCTGACTCCTTGGACATCAACCATGATCCCCTCATTAGTTCTAGATCTAGGACATGCTCTATACCTCCTATTTGGGACTGATGCTTCTCTCATATTTCATGTTCCTGGTATTCCATGATGAGATTTCCATCGTCAATTTTGTATCACTCTAGTGAGTGTTTTGTTTTGTGAGAGTTTTGTTTTGTTTCTATTTTATTTTCCGTTCCATGATGAGATATGCCATGGACTTCATTGTATCACTTTGGTCTCATAGACCCATTCTAGTCCCCAGCTCATTGTTGTTTCGATATTGTTCTTCCTCTCGGTATTGTCGCTGGCCTCATCTTCATGTTGAGCTCGAGGTGCTGGATTCATGTGGTCGAAGTATCTTCTGGTGGGTTCGTCGGAGAAGAAAATTTCCTCGATGTCGATACATTGGGTCAAGTGAGGGAGTTTCATTACTTTCCAAATAGCAGCTGATCTTTGCTTGTTCATGCCGAAACCAGTTTTGGGAATGATCCATGAAGCAGTCTGGTAATATTTACCGGTACGCACCATCTTCAAAAGTGTGCTTTGCAATGAGGCTCCCAGTTTATTGGCTATGTAGTTGTCCATATATACATATGCTCTCTCAAATAAGTTTATAGGAGACAGGCAAACCTTATTTTTCAAGTCTGCTTGGCCATACAAAGCGTATAACTGTCTACCTCTTGTTATCTCTTCAGTGGAGATGTTGTGCGAGAAAAATTTAAAGTGTGGCTTCTGCAAATCCTTCATACAGTAGCCTACCATTTCTTCTAGTGTGTGCATTCTAATCTGAAGGCCTCTACACATCACTAAACCACCTTGAGGTTTAAACATATCCCACCCCAAGTATCTCTTTATGGTTTTGCCAATGCTAATTAAAGATGGAGCCATTAAACTAGCTACCATTTGAAAGTGCAAGTGATTTAATGTGCCCCCCTTCTCTAGAGTAAAAAGACCTTTAAAGCATTCCATTCTAACAAATTCTTCTAATGGTTCCCACTAAGACAATTTAATATTACCATTCCCAATACCTATTGTCACAGATACTTCAAACAGCCTTGTTTTTTTTGTCTTCTGGGAATTTAGGTATCTTGTGAACCGACGGTTCGGATATCTCTGGCTTTTTGCCTTTTTTATCTGAGTGTGTCGATCCTGCAGTTTAAGAGAGTTTAAAATACAAACAATTATCGTTTAAAGTATTTTTGAAAAAACATGGAGTGCATATGGGCAAAAAAAATTGTTAGGGATTTATAAGAAACATTTGAGAAATATTTTAAAAAACAAAGAAGAATAAATATCACTAAATTGTTATAATTCTGCATAAAAACAATCTACGTATCAATGGACCGTATCAATGTATTGTTACTAAAAAAAACCATAATAAAAAAGACAATTAAAACAGTAGGAGAAATATAAAAAAAGGAAAAACAGAAATAGCCTAATTCTTATAATTCCGCTTTTATACAGTCCGCGTAGCACAATTCTTATAATTCTCAATTTATACAGTCGGCGTATAAATCGACTACAAAATTGATTTAATTCCGCATAAATACAGTATGGGTATGAATGGACTGTATTAATCTACTCTTACCAAAAAAATAGCTCAATAAAAAACCGAAACTAAAAATCAGGAGAGACAAAAGGAAAAAAAAACAGAAATAGCATAAATCTTATAATTCCATATATATACAATTGGATTAAGCGACTACAAAATTGTTTTAATTCCGCATAAATACAGTCCGGATAAATAGAATCCGGGTAAACGAGGAATTTTTTTAATGGTATTCATGCATAAAAAAATTACGACAAATATAACAAATAATTAATCAATGCATCCCAAATCTTTTGTGGGGGTTGCATTGATTAATTATTGAATATAACCTTAATGTAGTCCTTTTACATCTGAAGGCGGATACGTAAAACGTGCACCCCAAGTCAATTAATATGCGCACTGTATATATGTGCAATTATAAGAATTGTACTATTTTTCATTTTAATGACTGCTAAAATATTTATTCACTTTCTTGCATATTGAACAGAGAACAAATTAATGAATAAGGTGCGGGAAAAAAGAGAGCATAACAATGGAAGATAATTGAATAACTACATACCGGCCGATCTCACTGTCTTCTCGACCGCACGAAGATTACGGACTCCAGAAGGCCCATCCGGTGGAGTGCTGATGCGAGGTCCCTCAGAGACAAGTCTACGGACAGTAGATGTTGTGGGACAATTGGAAACTTGAGGTAATCTAGGCGGACTTTGCATGCATGCATCAGAAAACATGACGGGGGAAGGACGACAATCAAGACACATATAGTTTGTTATGTCATTCATCGGTTTCCTTTTAGGAGCCATTTTGCAGAACAGAATTAAGAGAATCGAACAGATAAACACTAATAAGAGAAAGATGCACCGAAAAGACTAACAAAGCGTACATTAAATAGCTGGGAAACAGATGCAGCGAAAAGAGTAATAGACTATTCATTAAATAGGCAGAAGAAACCTAACGTGCAAGTCCAGAAGGACGTGAAGATAAACACCTGCCCATACCATTCGAGAAGAGCCACAAGCAGGCAAAACGCTGATGAACTCTCCAGAAAAACAATGAAAGGAACCACCCGACGACTCACTCCATAACTCCATCCACGAAAAGCACGTGACCATCCCATACCATGCCAGAATCGGTAATAAGATCGCAGAAGTCGGCCATAACATCGCAGAAGTTGGCCATACTAACCCGAGCACAAGTTCCAGAAGACAGGAAAGACAGACGACGAGGAGCATACCATCACAGATTCGGCGACAAAATCGGGCATACCATCGCAGAAGTCCGCGAAGAAGCACGCCAAACCATCGCAGAAGTCGGCCATACTAACCCGACCGTAGGTTCCAGAAGACAGGAAAGAAAGACAACGACAACCACAAATAACGTTACACCTGTCCACGTTCACACGCAAAAGGACATATTCTATAATTATTTATTGCAACCCCCACAAAACCAGATTAAGGTTATATTCTATAATTATTTATTGCAACCCCCACAAATGATTTGGGGTACATATTCGCACAAATTTCCCAATTTATTTCAGTATCTAATTCCTAATTTCAATAGAATTTCTTACAAAAACTGAACCCAACTCTTACCATGTGTTTGAATCTCACAAACACTACAAATTCCCTTTCTGTTACAGCCACTTTAAGAAAAGACTAAGAAAACCCAATGCAAAGTTCACCTAAAACTGTTTTGTGCACACCAGTTCTCTGATTTCTTTTATATACATCATTTATAAAACACCCTTCCAAGCCTGACATCGACTACAGTAGTTTCTCTGATATTTTTATCCTCTCTCAGTGGCTTACTGCCATTATCTCCAGAAAGTAGTTCTTTCAAGTATAGAAGTTCTGGAAGTGGTCGTGAATTCCTCCAGGCTGCCTCCACCCAGCCTTTCAACTTCTCAACTTCGCTACGCCGGTACAATGCAGGTGCAAGAGTTGTACCCATCCGGGCTAAATTAATAAAAAATGAGCATCATCAGATTATGCAAGGCATGACGAAACATGCAAAAGTCATGGAAGGGAAGCATGGGAACATGAAAAGATCTCTCTCCCACTTTTTTTTAGTGAAACCACTGCTTCATTAATAAAAGTAATGAACATTCATATCTGTCCCACTCTGGGACAGCCAGATCAGAAACAGTAGCTGTGGAAAAGAGGTTTCTCCAAGATCAAAAGAATCTCTGAGACTGGGTGGGGCTGTGTGTGTGAGAGACTGGTAAAGTCTCTCACACACACTCCGCCGCCCACCCAGCCAACCCCCACCAATGCACACATACATGTATACATATTAGAGAATAAGGAAAACCGTTTCCAAACATAAAAAATTGCAATCAGACTTTTCTCATCCACTAGTGGTCCTCACCTCTTGTGAGAGCTATAATCTCCATAAACTCCCCTCTTTGGTCAATCTCTGCAAGCCAGATCCCCAGTTCATGTTTCACTTTTGGCAGCCAGAGGAACTCAAACAAGAAACAACTGACACAACACCTACATGAACGTGATTAAAATCATACCCTTGTCAAGAGGTGGGGCTTTCATTAAATCCAGGGCACTTTTGTACATACCCTGCAAAAAAATAGAAAACCAAACTCAATACTAGTAAAACCTTCAATACAGTGGACAGTTCACGACCGCAGTCCTCATTCAGCTACTGCGATAATGCAACGGAAGACACTAGCAAGGCCAAAATAGTAAAGCAATCTTGTTCTTCTTTTCAGGCATCAGGTAAAAGACCCAACAAAATCAACTTTGAAAACTAGGGCAAGTAGTTCATCTCACAATAGACTAGGGAGCAGAGGATGCACATGCACCCTCTTCTTTTGGTTAGGAGCCTGGAGCACTTATATATCCTTTGAGAGGATACTCCATAGAAAAACCCATCGAGAGAAAATGCTTATTAAATCCACTTTCCCCCTTGCTTGGTCTGAAATCTCCCTTTTTGTAAATTTTTTTCATACTTAATAGAAGTCTCTTTTCTGGGAAAAAAAGAAGAAGAAAAGGAACAAGTAAAGCATGGCAAAGCGATTTGTAATGTTTTGGGGACAGCTATGTGGAAGCATAAATAGGGGACATTGTGAGGAAGAAAGGCATCAATGTGTGCAAGCTTTGCCCTCTCACTGTGCGTTGCCCTCTCACAATGCACTACTCCAATTGTACCCAATGCTGCTGCCTAATTTACTTGCTGCTCCTCCTATACGGGATTATAAGCTATACAGGCTGATTATGGACTGTACGGACTGATATATGGGCAGTACTTGGACACTTGGGTAACAATTGGGAGTGATTGGGCTGCAATCACCAGTAATTGGACAACTGGGCAGCAATTGGGAGTACTTGGGCTGCCATTAGCAAGAAATGGGAGCAATTGGGCAGGTTGGGCACTCTTTAGAGGACAAATTTGCTGCCAACTTCTTCTGGACCTGGGACATTCTTCAGCCGGTTCTTGTTCAGTCTTCCTCTGGTTCTTGTTCAGTCTTCCTCTCTATCAACGAGGAGTGGCTTCGTCAGAGCCAACTCCCTTACCCAATGTATGAACATCCCTAGGTGACCGTACCCACATCTCTTGGGATTGTTTCACCATGGTCCTCTTCATGTAGTTGACCGCATCCACCTCTCTTCAGGCCACAGCTGCCATGGACCCAGTGGCACCTTGCACCCCCCTTACCCACACCGACCAGCCTTTAGATCATCAACAACATTGCAGCATGGCACATCTGGCAGGCGAGGTGCAATGAGGTCATGGAGGGTTCCATCATACCGCTGGCAGAAACCATCCACTCCATCTGGATGGACCTCATTCACATGCTCGAAGGTCCAATGGAGCGTCTGACAGCCGACTTGGAGCGTAGGTCCTTCCTCACTTGAGAGGTCACTTTTCCCCCGGTTCCCTCCAATGAAGCCTCCCTCCAAGGAAAGCCAGCCATGGGGGAGCAACAACAAACCAAGCCTCCCTCCCCCTCTTTTTTTTTTCTGTTACAATAAAACATTACCTCTTGAGGGGGTTGTAGTCTGCTCTTGAGAAGATGCCATTTTTCTACTAATTAAAGGATCTTTTGTTGTGAAGAAAAAAAAGTGGAATACAAGCCACCCACCTCTGTCAACAATAACTCACTGCTCCCTTGAGCCATTCCTCTCTGCTGATATAAGTTTCCGATGCAAGACAAGATTACCCCGACTTGAGGGTGCTTTTCACCTGCAAACTATAAGGCAGTGTTTCTTCTCTCCAATGTTGGGTAAGAATTTTAAAGAAAAAATCCATGTTTAGCTTGATAAAATGTAGTTCCTTAACACAATATTCCATTAAACATGAAAGTAAACTGCTTGGAGGAGAAGTTCTCTTTTTACCTTTTACTTTCTCAGCCTGCTTTAAAGCCTGGGTAAGTTGCAACTCTGCTTCTTCAAATTTTCTGTGACATCACAGAAAATGTGGTACACCATGTTTCACAAGCTCTCCTCTCTCTCTCTCTCATATGCCATGAGGATTGCAATAAGAGTCTCATCACATCACCTGAGGGTGGAGACTGGGCGAGCAGAGGGCACTGCCAAAGAGAATAAGATCTGCTGATTCTCTTCACTAGAGGTTGAGACAGAGGAGCACTATCTTTTCAGATGCCCAGTGTACTATGAGATACAATGGAGGCTTCATTGCTTCTCTAGGGAGGGATTTAGCCCACTGTCTCGGATCTTCGATTTCCTACACCAGCGATGTCTGGGACTCTATACCTGATGGAGCTGCGTTGCCAGAGAGATCATCTATGCAGAGAGGCATGCAGACACCAGATACCTCACAGCTCCTCCCCATCATCGGTTTCTTTACATCCAACCCAGGATGGAGGCCTCTATGGATGACCACGAGAGAGCTATGATCCAGATGTCCGTACTCGATGGACCAGGCAGCACACATTGATGAGCCATGTGCCAAAGGTGCCACCTGCCTCCGATCTAGGTGCAATGAGCTAGATGCCCAAGAGCCACTAGTCTGAGGAGATGTTGCACCCAGCAGCTTCAGATTCGAGAGATCCTCCAGTGACACGACACGAGTGCCCCTCCACAAGCAGTGGACGAGAAGAGCCTTTATACAATCAAGACATCGAGGACCCACTTTGATCCCCTCACATTGTATCATTGTAGCACACTTACATGGCTGTTTTTTCTTTAAGCTCTAATTGGATTGTTTATGTTTTCCATAATGACACATTGTAACACTTTTGGTCTGATAGACCCTTTGGTCTTTTAAAACTCTCTCTCTCTCTCTCTCTCTCTCACACACACACACACACACACTCTTCCAGGAGCCTCGCACCAAGTGTTGGCCTTTTGATACTTTGGTACGCCCAGCAGCTATGTATGGTGCAGTTTTTTGGGGACCAGGGCATCTAGCTCTCTAGAGTGTGCATGCCTCATCTGACGTGACTCCCATGGGCCTGCTGCGAGGGGGAATTTTGGTATAGATTCCCATATCCACTGTGGTGGACTTAAGCACCTCCCTATGCACCCCTCTAGGCATTTAATGCTCTGTGCAAGATGTTGCTGCCCACTATACAAATGGTGGCCAGTGTTGATGCCCCATATACTACTGTCGGCCAGTGCTGATGCCCGTAGCTGCTGTCGGCCTGTCCTTCATACCCACTGGGGGCTGCCGACTATGCTTTACAGCCTGGGTGGGCTGTTGTATGGGCCACCCAAGAGTGCCCATCAGGCATCGGCTTCCCATGGCATCGTGTAGCGCTGCAAGTACACACACATCTCCATGAATGCCTACATGCTAATGATGCTTCTAATGCAAGACCTAAGCTATGGCTGACTGCTACATGCACTTTTTTTTTTGGTTAAAAAAAAAACAGCCATGAAGGGCTAAGTACAACCACAAAGGGCTAAATACAAACTCGCCTCATATAAGGGCGGGAAACAAGTGATAATAAGGGGAAGAGATGCTTCTCCTCCGGCCGGCCGCTCTATGAGGAGAAGGCTATCTCATATAGGGGGAGGGGGGGGGGGAAACAACCACACTGGTGGTTTGTAATGCTAGATGGGGTCACCGCCCCTATCTGTGAGGAAAGGGCCAGGCCTCCAAAGTCTCAAGAAGGCTTCCTGCCACTTACGCATGCGGTCAGAACCTCCCTGCAGCTTCCCCCACTGACCGCGGAGGGTGTGAATGATGTCGAGCCATATGCTCCTGATGGTCTCAGCTGGCGGAGTGTGGGTACCCTCGATGGCCTTGCTACATCTAGCATGCCATATGTGCTAGGCTGCTATGCTGCTGCAAATCTCCCATCGTTGACATGAGCTTGGTCGCCAGACACCTACAGGTGGGGCTGTGACTAGTACTACTGCAATACGATGGTGGGAGACCTGAAGGGCAAGGCCTCCCCCATCCTCCTCGTAAGTCCTGACCACTCTAGTCTCGGTGGCCCAAGCGACAGTACCCCAAGTGATGATCCGGGTCGATGCCCTGTCCATAGCGAAGGTGCAGAGAATCCGCTGCTAAATTTGCTGAGCCTTTGGGCAAAATCCAAAGGCAATGTCGCTGAGACTCCTGGGGGTGGCTGCACCTCGGGCAAGCTGTTGACCACCTCCGACTGCCAGCCAAGTACCAACTGCCAAACTCTTGTGTGCCATTAGCCAAAGGAAGAGAGTTATCTTCCTCGGCCGAAAGCTGTCCCAAAGCCTCTTCCAGAAATCTGAAAGGAAACGCTGTGATAGGCCCTGAGACTGCCAATGTGCTGCTGCTGCCGGTGCGCCATCTATCTCCGGCATCTAGATCTTGCGGCCGAGCCGTGCTATATATGCAAAGAAAGGGGCATCCAGAGTCTCTACCCGATCTATGGGATCATGCCAAGTCCACTCTCCAGGGTCCCACTGCAATTGCATGAGAGGTCGACACTCCCAAATCCATAACCACCAAAATCTTTCCCTGGCCACCTTGGCCGGTGCTGGATCTATGTGCCATGCCCGTGCCCGAAAACCAATCACCCTCACCCTCTGCAAGGTGCAGCCTCTGAAATCCTCCAAGGGGTGCTCTGATCTCTCTAATCTGCCATGTAATCCAATAGAAAAAGTGAGCAGACCATTGTCCTCATTTGCTCGATGGACCACCACGAGGATATCGTGTCTGGTGAACACGCCTAGCCACACTGGGGGGTTGGCGGGTCTGGAGTAGGAGTCAGCCACTCCGGAGGAATAGCTGAGTCAATGTCGACGCTGAGCTTGTCTCTACCTCGGATCCCTGTCAGGCCTCTCTCCTGCTCCTCCTGAGGTAACTGCCTGTGTGCAACCCAATCTCCAAGAGACCTAGCTGGTCCCATGCTCAAGGCGCCCTAGGATATGTGCAGTCGGGCCCCTAGCATGTGGCCACTAGGTAAACGGATCAAGGGGTTCTAGATCAAAGACTGCCGAAGCTGCTCCTCTGAGGGCACTGGAACAATCTGTCCGAGGGCTCTGTTCGAGGGCTGGCCTGAGATGCTCCCAAGCACGAAGTAGACTGGCTGCAAATATGTCCTCAAAGGCAGGACTAAAACCACAGGCTCGCATCTCTGTGAAGATCCATCTAGTACTCTGCGGCCACGGGCCTCCAAGTGTCAAATCCCCACGGATCTCCTCCTAGAGCAATCCTGAAACACGACTCGAAACCTGCAAAACAAAGCCATAGAACGTGAAGGGGGTGTAGGCCTGACTCACCACACCCAACCATGACAGCCGTGGGCAAAACCCACAAGACTTGGCATTCCTCACCGAGCCATGAGCTGAGCTAAGTAGCAAGCCGCACCGACCAATCTCTACTCCATGACGTCCCATACCGCCATGGAGCTACCCTCGCGGGCCTTGAGATTGCTGCCCGCCTCGGCTGCTTAAAGTAGATGCATGTCTGCACTAGATCCAGGCTACTGACCGTAGAGCTCTTGCAAAGACTTGCCAGACTTTGACCAACTGACTAACCTTGGCCACCCTTTTATAGGCTCTTGGCCGGTCACCGGGCATCCACACTTGGATGCTCGCCCATTAGGGTGTCCCCACTTGGGCACCCGCCCGTCAGTCTATCCCTAGCACAGCTCACCAATCAGCCTGCCTAGCTCCAAGCTACCTGAAGCCTCGAAGCTAGTCTTGTGTATGTGTTGCACATGGTAGATACACTCTGTGCACATGACATACTCCCCTTCCTCTAAGAGCTCACTCCTGAGCTCAGTAAAAACCCAGGGTAATCCCTCTGAAGGGTAGTCAATGTCTCCCATGTAGCGTCCTCCTCAACATGATCCTTCCACTTGATCTTGTATTCTGTGAGTACGGTATGCCGCAATCATCTTTCACAAAATCCAAGATCTTTTCTGGTTCGTATGGCACAAATGTCATATCCTCGACATCTATGATTTCTTGAGGAGTAACTAACTGGTCTGCTCCACCCAGTACTTCCTTAATTCTACTGACATGAAATACGGGATGAACTTTCACATGAGAAGGCAAGTCCAATTCATATGCAACTCAACCAATCCGGCGTGCAATCCAAAATGGTCCGTAGTATCTAGGGGATAATTTCGGAGATTGTCCTGTACGTAAAGTCTCGGAATCTTTCGGAACTCGCAAATACACCATCATTTCTTCAGAGAACTCTCTTGGTGAACAATGTCTATTAGAATAAAATTTGTCTCTGTCTTAAGCACTTCTAATAGATTTCTTCACAACTTGTAACATTTCTTGCATGTCTTGCAAAAAAGTACATGCTGCATCATGCTGAAGTCCTGAAAATCCCACGGTAACAGGTGATCTGGGTTGAAATCCGTACATAAGCATAAAAGAACTAAAACCTGTACTCGTATGCTTAGTACTATTATATGCAAATTCTAACATAGGAAGATAATCCTCCCATGAACCTTGTCTTTTTTTTTTTTTCTTTTTTTTCCAGGAAAAAAATCCTTAGTTAAAGAGAAAACAACCACAAAGGGCTAAGTACAACCACGGAGGGCTTAATACAAACTCACCTTATATAAGGGCGAGAAACAAGTGATCATAAGGGGGAGAGATGCTTCTCCTCCGGCTGGCTGCTCTATGAGGAGATACTGAAGAAGTGGGGACTGGCGCGGCGGGGGGGGGGGGGGGGGACAACCACACAGGTGGTCTGTAGTGCCAAATGGGGTTACCGCCTCTATCTGTGAGGAAAGGGCCAGGCCTCCAAAGTCTCAAGAAGGCTTCCCACCGCTTCCGCAAGCGGTCAAAACCTCTCTGCAGCTTCCCCCACTGACCGCAGAGGGTGTGAATGATGTCGAGCCATATGCTCCTGATGGTCTTAGTTGGCGGAGTGTGGGTACCCTCGATGGCCTCGCTACATCTACCACGCCAGATGTGCCAGGCTGCTATGCTACTGCAAATCTCCCAGCGCTGGCATGAGTCTGGTCACCAGACACCTATAGGTGGGGCTATGATTGGTACTACTGTAATATGATGGTGGGAGACCTGAAGGGCATGGCCTCCCCCATCCTCCTCGTAAGTCCTGACTGCTCTAGTCTCGGTGGCCCAAGCGACACTACCCCAAGTGATAATCCGGGTCGATGCCCTGTCCATAGCAAAAATGCGGAGAATCCGCTGCCAAATCTACTGAGCCTTCGGACAATCCCAAAGGCAATGTTGCTGAGACTCCTGGGGGTGGCCGCACCTCGGGTAAGCTGCTGACCGACCTCCGACTGCCAGCCAAGTACCCACTGCCAGACTCCTGTGTGCCGTCAACCAGAGGAAGAGAGTGATCTTCCTCGGCCGAAAGCTGTCCCAAAGCCTCTTCCAGAAATCTGAAAGGAAGCGCTGTGATAGGCCCTGAGACTGCCAGTGTGCTGCTGTTGCCGGTGTGCCATCTATCTCCGACATCTGGATCCTACGACTGAGCCGCATTGTATATGCAAAGAAAGGGGCATCCAGAGTCTCCACCCGATCTGTGGGATCATGCCACGTTCACCTCCAGGGTCCCACTGCAATCGTGTGAGAGGTCGGCACTCCCAAATCCATAACCGCCAAAATCTCTCCCTGGCCACCTTGGCCGGTGCTAGATCTATGTGCCATGCATGTGCCCGAAAACCAATCATCCTCACCCTCTGCAAGGTGCAGCCTCTGAAATCCTCCAAGGGATACTTTGATCTCTCTAATCTGCCATGTAATTCAATAGAAAAAGTAAGCAGACCACTGTCCTCATCTGCTCCATAGACCGCCACGAGGATATCGTGTCTGGTAAACATGCCTAGCCATATTGGGGGGGTCGGGTCTGGAATAGGAGTCAACCGCTCCGGAGGAATAGATGAGTCAATGTTGATGCTAAGCCTGTCTCTACCCCGGATCCTTGTCAGGCCTCTCCCCTGCTCCTCCTGAGGTAATTGCCTATGTGCAACCCAATCTCCAAGAGATCTGGTTGGTCCCATGCTCAAGGCGCCCCAGGATATGTGCGGTCGGGCCCCTAGCATGTGGCCATTGGGTAAACGGATTAGGGGGTTCTAGATCAAAGGCTATCAAAGCTGCTCCTCTGAGGCCACTGGAACAATCTGTCTAAGGGCGGCCTGAGATGATCCCAAGCACGAAGTAGACTAGCTGCAAATCTGTCCTCAAAGGTAGGACTAAAACCACGGGCTCGCATCTCTGTGAAGATCCATCTAGTACTCTGCCGCCACGGGCCTCCAAGGCTCGGATTGCGGGCTGAAATCCGGGCCGAGAGGAAATCCTTCCAAGGCTCACCACCGGGTAGGAGTCCTCTAACAATCAACTTGCCCAGCGGGGCATGACTTTGTATAGCTGGATCAATGAGGCCTAGGCCCCCTCTGCTACATGGCTGAATGATCACTCTCCGTGCCACCTTGGCCTTGGCTGGCCTCCCATCACTTCCGGCCCACAAGAAGTTCCAGATCAAATGCTGTAATTGGCCAATACAAGCCCGAGAAAAGGCCCAGCACGAGGTGATGTACCACATGGTGGCAAGCAGTACCTGGTTCGCCACCACCACTCTGCCCACTAGCGATAGCCTCGCCGAGCTCTAGTATAGAAGCTTCTTCCGAATACTCAAAAGGAACTGGAGCGAGCTGCTACTCGGGAGCGATATCAATGCCAACCTGGCAACCGAGGTATCGGACTGGAGTGCCCCTTGAGATCCATTGGAAAGCCTCAATTGGTCGCCAAGTCGGGGTGGGTGTTGAGCCTACCCAAAAACCACAGGACTTGTGCCAGTTGATCTGTGCTCCTTACGCACAGCAGAAAATCTCTATCGCCTTTGCAAATCTTTGGAGATTCCCAACATCTCTAGGTAGGCTGCTGTGTCATCTGCAAACTTTGAGTCCCGCAGCTCCTCCTGTGTGCGGAGGGGAAGGCGCAATCCTTGAAGTTCGGTCTCCTGGGCGGAGAGAAAACTACTCATGGCCTTGGCGACAAATAGAAAGAGGTACGGTGCCAAAGGACAGCCGTGTCGAACCGAGTGGGAAAGGGGGAATCTGTCGCCTCAGGTTCCTTGAATGAAAACCTGGTTGTGAGATGCTGAATAAAGTCCTGAGACTCCACGAATCCACTCCACGAGGAATCCCATTTGGCTCATAATGCGCTCTAGAAAGCTCCAATCCACCCTGTCATAAGCTTTCTCAAAGTCTAGGAGTAGCACAATGAGGTCCTGTTGTTGCATCCTGGCCGAAGCTGTCGCCTCCCAAAAGATAAAGATGTTGTCCAGAATACTTTGATCCTGAACAATCCTAGTCTGAGTGTCATGGATCAAAGTCTGGGAGGGAAGGCTGAAGTTGCCTGCTGATGGCCTTGGCCAGAATCTTGTAGGCTGTCCCTAGAAGAGTGATGGGTCTCCACTGTCAGATCTCCAATCTATCACCACCCTCGTTGGGAATCAAATGTATAACTTCATCCTGGCCATGTAGCCTGCGAATACCGTCTCTCCTCCTGAGGGCCGGCTATCTCAAAAAAGTCTCTAGTAACTCTGTCACCGGCTTGAGTCCAGAATGAGGCCCTGGCACCCTCCTCTCCTCAATGGACCAAATCTCCATGCGGGCAGTAGCGATCTGTTTCTCAATCCATGGGCTATCTGGGCTGTTCAGGGAACTCTCTTGAAGACGCTGTAAAGAGGCTAGGCCCCTCCTCAGACTCCTCTCCTGCTCCCGAAATCCCTCCAATCTACTCTGGGCTGCTTCTTGCAAGAACATATTGACCTCCCCAAGGCCCTCATCCAAAGTGCACGTTGCAGATCCTGAGGAAAAGTCCAGACTCGCCCATATCTGCTCCATCCGGCTACAAATCTCAGGGTCCTGAATGAGGCTGTTTGGAATCCTGGAGCTCGCATGTCTGTCATGCCTCCATGGGTCCTCTAGGGACAGAATAACTAGGGCATGATTTGAAAATGTAGTGCCTGCCAGAATACCAACCATGCCTCCACGGCTGCAAGCCCACTCGTCAACATAAAACCTGTCCAGCCGAGAGAGGTTGGGGCCAATGCTCCGCCTATCCGATCGAGAGAAGCTAAGACTCCCAGAGCTGCACCCAAACTCTGGAAGATGCCAAGTGTCTTGTCCCCTAAGAATCAGTATCATCTCCTCCCATGCAGAGTACTCCACCCTTGAGACTGTGGCCGTGCCACCTCCAAGTCTATCCTCTACTACCTCTATCATGTTGAAGTCACCGCCCATGCACCAAAATCAGCCTGGGGTAGGGCCTGTCGGACAGTGCTCCAAAAGATAGCTCTACCTGCAGCCGCATTCGGGGCATAAATGTTGAGGAAGCCAACACTATCCTCTCCAATTAGAATGGTAACCCACTGAGCGCGTCTTGGCACTATGACTCATGATCCTACCACAGATGGCAGAAGCTGCTCACACCGATAGAGAGACACACTCCTTGCGTCCCTGAAGGACCGAAGGTTGGAGACCAAAAAGTACGACTCCTGCCTGGTAGAATTTCCCGCAGCGGTGGGTACACCCCTCCGTAAAATGGTGCTCCTAGAGGAAAAGAATGTCAATAGATCCCCCCACCATAGCTCAATGCAACTCTCCTCTAAGGACGCCTCGTCTCTGAAAGCATTGAGGCCTCTCTTTGGCGTAGAGGGTCTGGAGTGGTGGAAGACCACACATACCCGAATAGGGGCCACGGTCTCCTCGAACCTGTCTGTCCCTTCTGTCGGAAAACACCGGAAGAAACTATAATCCATAGGCTGCCCCAAGATCCTCGGAGGCCTCCCTAGAGACTCAGGTGGGAGAGCCCTCACTGGTGAGGCCGCAATGGTCATCTCCACTGGCTCTGAGAAACGATGAATCAAGCGGCGAACGGTACTTGTCGGCTGTCTCCTCTCCGGGTCAAGGGCTGCAGGGGGCCGACGGGAATGCTCTAGAGAGGCGGAAAGGAGGGGGGGGGGGGGGGGGGGGGTAGGCATGGAGAAAGAGGAAGGGGCAAATGGAGTGACTGCGGGAAGAGTCGGAGGCGAGGGTGGGGGGGGGGGGAGGCGGCGGGGGAGGAGGCGAGGGGGAGTGGGAAGGCGGAGAGGCTGGAGAGGGATGCTGTTGAGAGGTATCCATCGGAGAGGAAGGCTGCTGGGGAAGGCTTGACGAAGCGAGGGTGGGGTCAACTTGCCCCACTGGGCACTTAAAGCTAGAGGAGAAGTCGCGATGAGGAATCGGCCGCCATCCGCGGGGGGGGGGGGGGGGGGATCTTCTCCGTGACTGGAGGGGGCCCGCCGTCTACAGTAGGCGGGTGCCATGACAAGTGCTTGAAACGGTTCTCTGACAGAATCGAATCCTCCTGCATGCTGCCAGCATGGTGCGCACGGCGGCGACACTCAGCTCTGGTGCTCGGCTGGCGATCGGGGCGAGGTCCAACCGTTTGCCACTCTCTGGCTGATGGGTCATCCATGATTGGAACCTGGTGCTCCGCGGCCTGGGAACCTGCTCCTCCCTCGGTCCCCTGATGAGGATCTGAGTGGGAAGTAGGAGGGGGAACCACTGAGGGTGGTTGCCTAGTCTGACGCTGAGGGAAAACTCTGGCCAAATGACCCATCTGTCTGCAAATAAAGCATTGGCCTGGAAGGCCGGAATACTCCACTCGTTGCATAATGGGATCACCCCGAAGACTAGGAAGAGATATCATGCGAGGCACAAAATCTAGGGAGGCAATACAAATGTGGAGAGATGGAATCCCCGCTGCTCGTGCGAGGGCCGAGGCAGCGGTTTGGGGGGGGGGGGATTCCATCACTCTCCCGATGGCGCCACCAATCACTAGGAGAAGAGGAGGTATTCCTTCTTGAGGCCTGGAAAGCAGACTGTCATGCTGAAACTCTAGCTAATGGGTCAGATGACGGGTCAAAGCCGTGCTGCCACCGTGCAAAGAAGACCTGGGCTGTACGCAGTGCAATGGGGCTCAGCTGCATGACAAGATTAGACACCGCTGGTGAGTCAAACGCAACCTGGTAGTAGCCGCGCCCCAAAGGATGAATATCTGCGATCTTTGCTGGTGCACCTAGGAGGCTAGCTTGAAGAAGATCTGTGAGTTGGCCATGCGTGGGGTGGCTATCGACAATCTTGCATACCAGAGTGGAGGCCTCTAGGGACGTCGCGAGAAGCTACAGGTCTGCTTTGGAAAACGAAAGGCAAGTAACGGTGGCCTCGGTTGGGGGAGACAGAGCGGCTGCCATGGAGTCCTCCTGGGGGCGAAGACCAGAAGAGGCTGAAACTTGCCGAGAAAATGAAGAAATACCCACAACCTGAGGGCACTGCCGGAGGAACAAGAATGGGCTAGAGATGTTGGAGAAGAGTCCCATGAACCTCGTCTTTTAGAGACGTATGCACGAAGCATGTCCTTCAAAGTCTAATTCACCCTTTCAGTCTGGCCATCAGATTGAGGATGATCTGAGGAACTCAGATTCAAAGTTGTTTCCAACTTCTCAAAAACAAGCCTTCAAAAGTCACTTGTAAACTTAGAGTCCCTATCACTGACTGTGTCCGGCAGTAAACCGTACAGTCTAAACAATTGCTCGATAAACTGCCTTGCTAATTGTGTAGCTGTAACAGTTTTCCGTGTAGGCAAAAACCTAGCCATCTTTGTCAAGCGGTCCACCACAACCCAAATAGAATCGTGGCCTTGACGTGTTCTTGGTAATCCGGTAATAAAATCCATGGAAATACTTTACCAATTATTACTTAGAATTTGCAAAGAATGCAACATCCCAACCTGTCTAAAGCGTTCAGCTTTATTTGCTTGACAAATCTGACACTTGAGGACATAATCTTCTACATGCTCTTTTATCTTTGGCCAATAGAAAGTGTGTCTCACTAAAGCTAATGTCCTATGTACCCTGAGGTGTCCAGCAGAAGGGACGTCGTGACACTCCTTAAGAATCTTGGACCTAATGTCCAAGACTTGTGGTACACAAATTTTGTCATTAGGGAACAGTAAACCATTCTGAATCATCCACTGGCCTCCCGCACCCTGAAGGGTAGGCTGCTCCGTCACTGAGTCTTGGTCAATCAATGAGCTCCGGTCCTGGATCCTTCGGCAATATGGACCAAAATAACTATCAGTCCTGCAAAGCCCTCTCAATGACTGAAATAAGTCAATGGAAATCTCAATGAATGACAAAGTATTTACCTCTCTGATCCGACTAAGTGCATCTGCTACACTATTCATGGACCCTTTTCGATAGCATATTTCAAAATCAAAATCTTGCATTAACTCTGCCCATCTAGCTTTTCGTCCTCTCAAATCATCCGCATCACACACATACTTGATTGACTGATGACCAGTCAATACCACAAACTTGGAACCATATAAATAATGCCTCTAAACCTTGAGAGCATAAATGACAGCGTAGAGCTCCTTCTCAAGGGTTGGCCAATGAGATTGAGTGTCGTCCAGCTTTCGACTCTCGAAAGCAACAGGTCTACCATCTTGGAATAGAGCAGCCCCGATCGCATAGTCACTCGCGTCAGTCTCAAGGACATAAGGCCGACAAGGATCAAGTAGTGCTAAGGTAGGGACTTCCTTGACTTTATCTTTCAAAAGTCTGAAGGCCATATCCAAATCCTTATTCCAAGGGATAGGCTGATTCGATTTACGTCCACGACCTTTCAACAAGTCGGTCATTGGTAGTGTGAGCTGAGAGTACTCCCATACAGATTTCCGAAGAAAGACAACAAAACTGAGAAAAGAAAGAAGTTGTCTCACTGTCTGCGGTATCGGCCAAGCCAAAACGTTCTGAACTCGGACATAGTCAATGCTCAACCCGTCTCTTGTGATCTTGTGTCCCAAGTAAACAATTTTTATCATAAAAAACTCACATTTACTTAATTTAGCATGCAGTCAATTCTGTCTTAAAATAGTCAGGACAATCGTGAGGTGTCTAACATGATCTTCGACTGTAGACTAAAATATCATCGAGGAACACAACCACGAACTTCCCCAAATGTTTACGAAAAAGATTGTTCATCATTTGCTGGAAAGTGGCTGGAGCATTGGTCAATCCAAAAGGTAATACGAGAAATTCGTAATGGTCATACCTAGTCCGAAAGGCGGTTCTTTCAACGTGCCTTTCATGAATACGTATCTGGTGGTAGCCAGTACGTAAATCAATCTTTGTGAAATACTTCACTCCGACTAAATGATCAATCAGGTCATGTGATCTAGGGAGAGGATAGCGGTTCTTGACTGTCACTTTGTTTAGTCTCTTGTGATTGACACACATTCGCTAGGTGTTGTCCTTCTTTCTCCTAAGTAACACAGGTGCACCCTAAGGTGATTTACTTGGACGGATCTCCTCGTAGAGCAATCTTGAAACATGACTTGAAACCTGCAAAACAAAGCCATAGAACGTGAAGGGGGTGCCGGCCTGACTCACCACCCAACCATGACAACCGTGGGCAAAACCCACAAGACTTGGCTGTCCCCACCGAGCCATGAGCTAAGCTAACTAGCAAGACACACTAACCAATCTCTACTCCATGACGTCCCATACCGCCACGGAGCTACCCTCACGGGCCTTGCGATTGCTGCCGGCCTCAGCTGCATGAAGCAGGTGCACGTCTGCACTAGATCCAGGCTCCTGACCGCAGAGCTTTTGCAAAGACTCACGAGACTCTGACCAATTGACTGACCTTGGCCACCCACATCACTTCCAGCCCACAAGAAGTTCCGGATCAAACGTTGTACCTGGCCAATACAAGCCTGAGAAAAGGCCCAGCACGAGGTGATGTACCACATGGTGGCAAGCAGTGCCTGGTTCGCCACCACCACTCTACCTGCTAGGGATAGCCTCGCCGAGCTCCAATATAGAAGCTTCTTCTGAATACTCAGAAGAAGCAGAGCGAGCTGCTGCTCGGGGGAGAGATCAATGCCAACTTGTAAACCGAGGTATCGGACTGGAGTGCCCCTCGGGATCCACTGGAAAAACTCAATTGGTCGCCAAGTCGGGGTGGGTGTTGAGCCTACCCAAAAACCACAAAACTTGTGCCAGTTGATCTGTGCTCCTGATGCACGACAGAAAATCTGTATCGCCTCCGCGAATCTCTGGAGATTCCCAACATCTCTAGCAAGGTAGGCAACTGTGTCGTCTGCAAACTCTGAGTCCAGCAACTCCTCTTGTGTGCGGCGGCGAAGGCGTAATCCTTGAAGTTTGGTCTCCTGGGCGGGGAGAAAACTACTCATGGCCTCGGCGACAAATAGAAAGAGGTACGGTGCCAGAGGACAGCCCTGTCGAACCGAGCGGGAAAGGGGGAATCTGTCGCCTCGGGTTCCCTGAATGAGAACCTGACTGTGAGATGTTGAATAAAGTCCTGAGACTCCACGAATCCACTCCATGGGGAATCCCATCCGGCTCATAGTGCGCTCCAGAAAGCTCCAATCCACCCTGTCATAAGCTTTCTCAAAGTCTAGGAGTAGCACAATGAGGTCCTGTTGTCGCATCCTCGCCAAAGCTGCCGCCTCCCAAAAGGTAAAGATGTTGTCCAGAATACTCCGATCCTAAACAATACTAGTCTGAGTGTCATGGATCAAAGTCTAGGAGGGAAGGCTGAAGTTGCTGATGGCCTTGGCCAGAATCTTGTAGGCCGTCCCTAGAAGGGTGATGGGTCTCCATTGTCGGATCTCCAATCTATCACCACCCTCATTGGGAATCAAATGTATCGAGCCCTCTGTGAGCATCTCTGGCATGGTCCTTGTGAACATAATCTCATTGAAGGCAGCGTGAAGGCCACCTTCCATAAGGTCCTAGTGGCAAAGAAAGAAAGAAAGAAGCAAGAAGCCCATCCGCCCCCGGGCATTTGCCCTGGGTAATGCCGTCACCGCCTCTGCCAGTTCCTCTGCAGTGAAAGGGGTCAATAAGAAAGACCGAGGGGAGGGGGGAACCACCTCTCTCGTGTGCCTCCAGACTCTTTCGTGTGCATCCATCACGTGGTGGGATAATGGGGCACCAGTGAGAGACTCCCTGAATGAGAACCTGACTGTGAGATGCTGAATAAAGTCCTGAGACTCCATGAATCCACTCCATGGGGAATCCCATCCGGTTCATAGTGCGCTCCAGAAAGCTCCAATCCACCCTGTCATAAACTTTCTCAAAGTCTAGGAGTAGCACAATGAGGTCCTGTTGTTGCATCCTGGTTGAAGCCGTCGCCTCCCAAAAGGTAAAGATGTTGTCCAGAATACTCCGATCCTAAACAATACTAGTCTGAGTGTCATGGATCAAGTCTAGGAGGGAAGGCTGAAGTTGCTGCTGATGGCCTTGGCCAGAATCTTGTAGGCCGTCCCTAGAAGGGTGATGGGTCACCACTGTCGGATCTGCAATCTATCACCACCCTCGTTGGGAATCAAATGTATCAAGCCCTCTGTGAGCCTCTCTGGCATGGCCCTTGTGAGCATAATCTCATTGAAGGCAGCGTGAAGGCCAACTTCCATGAGGTCCTAGTGGCGAAGAAAGAAAGAAAGAAGCAAGAAGCCCATCCACCACCGGGCATTTGCCCCTGGGTAATGCCGTCACCGCCTCTGCCAGTTCCTCTGCAGTGAAAGGGGTCAATAAGAAAGACCGAGGGGAGGGGGGAACCACCTCTCTCGTGTGCCTCCAGACTCTTTCGCGTGCATCCATCACCTGGGGCGATAATGGGGCACTAGTGAGAGACTCCCTGAATGAGAACCTGATTTGTGAGATGCTGAATAAAGTCCTGAGACTCCATGAATCCACTCCATGGGGAATCCCATCCGGCTCATAGTGCGCTCCTGAAAGCTCCAATCCACCCTATCATAAGCTTTCTCAAAGTCTAGGAGTAGCACAATGAGGTCCTGTTGTCGCATCCTGGCCGAAGTTGTCGCCTCCCAAAAGGTAAAGATGTTATCCAGAATACTCCAATCCTAAACAATACTAGTCTGAGTGTCATGGATCAAGTTTGGGAGGGAAGGCTGAAGTTGCTGCTGATGGCCTTAGCCAGAATCTTGTAGGCCGTCCCTAGAAGGGTGATGGGTCTCCATTGTCGGATCTCCAATCTATCACCACCCTCGTTGGGAATCAAATGTATCAAGCCCTCTATGAGCCTCTCTGGCATGGCCCTTGTGAGCATAATCTCATTGAAGGCAGCGTGAAGGCCACCTTCCATGAGGTCCTAGTGGCGAAGAAAGAAAGAAAGAAGCAAGAAGCCCATCCGCGACCGGGCATTTGCCCCTGGGTAATGCCGTAACTGCCTCTGCCAGTTCCTCTGCAATGAAAGGGGTCAATAAGAAAGACCGAGGGGAGGGGGGAACCACCTCTCTCGTGTGCCTCTAGACTCTCTCGCATGCATCCATCACCTGGGGGGATAATGGGGCACGAGTGAGAAGAGATCGGAAGAAATCTATGGCGATGGCTCTCACCTGCAGGGGATCAGAAACAATAGCTCCATCCTGGCCAAGCAACCTGCGAATATTGTCTCTCCTCCTGTGTTGGTCGGCTATCTCAAAGAAGTCTTCAATAACTCTGTCACCGGCCTGAGTCTAGAACAAAGCCCTGGCATGGTATCTATACTCCACCCTCCTCTCCTCAATGGACCGAATCTCCGTGCGGGTGGCAGCGACTGCTACATGCACTTATCTAATGGGGTTCTCCAGACTGACTCCAGACTGACCTCTATGGCTCAGAGACTAACCCAAGTAGCTCGTGCCTAACTGTCCCTGGACTGAAGGCTCACAATAGGGTCATGACGTACGACAAATGTTCCTAAAAAAGGTAATATTACTGTACAAATGCTGCATTGATGATGATGCTAGTGTGTCATTGTGTAACCAAGTGCAGGGTGCACGTGACATTCCCTCCTGCTTAGCTTGGCGGCAGGTTTGGGTATCATAAGAAGCTTTATGGGCACCCTGCATGGACATGTGGGCCCATTAAGGACAGTAAAAGCTAAGCGCCCTGTTTTGAGAAGTATTTTTTATAGTCTGGACACTAAAGGAGGGCAACTTCTGTCATTTATAGAGAGGTTGGCTAAACAAAGCAAAAGCTTGGATGTTTTTAGCAAGCCAAAGCCAGTTTTGGGAAAAAGGAAAAGCATAGCCCATATCTTTAGAGCTGGTCGACTCCAGCTAAAAGGGGACTAGGCTGAATCATTAAAAGTAGGTGGGGCTACTCTTTTAGGGGATGCGCATAAGGGCACAGGCCGAAGCAGCTGCGTTTTCTCTCCCTCTGCTAGCCGACATAAACAGGCTGACTGCAAGTTTTCTCTCTCTCTTTGTCGCCTTTGAATAGGCCAACAATAGTATAGCCCCTGCCTTTGCTGGTCACCCTCAGGCTTGCTGACAGCAGTACTGGAATTCTCTCTTTGGTTGCACTAGCGCTAGCCGTACAGCAGCAGCACTGCTTTCTCTCTTCTGGACGCCTGTAAACTAGTCGTACAGCAGCTAGCCGTACAGCTGCGTGTCTTCTCCCTACAGGCTGCTCTCCAAACTGGTCGTACAGCTGTGATTTTCTCTCTCAACACTAGCCGTAGAGTAGTGAGCTGTCTGGGTTCCCTTGCACGGAACAGGATGTGGGCAGATTTGTGACAGACTTGGGTAGTTTATAGCAGATTCAGGGTTTGTTTGAACGGTTTTGTGGGACTGATTTGGCTTGATTATGTGAAGAGAGCTTAGTCAGAATTTCATGTAAGCTTTGTGGAAAGCTAGCCAGGATTTGTGGAAAATCTGGTGCTGATTGCATCCTCACCATGGATTTCTTGTAAAAGCTTCTACGTAATAAAGAAGTTTCCTACGGGGGGCCAACCATTCCGGTTCCAGTGTGGTGTCCTGTGTATATGATATTATTTTTTAGCATATGTGAATATGTTTAATGGCTGTGGCTACTGTTTAAATGTGTAAGTTCAGATTGATGGTCATGCAAAAGTGTGTGTGGGCGTGGAATGGGTTTTCGTTATAGTGGTATCAGAGCTCAGCTTCTCTAGTTGATTGGAGAAGCGCAAAGATCCTGGAAGGACTCGGATATTGGCATAGTTTTCACAGATATCTACCTCATGGATAGATCAGCCATGTCATGAAAACATTGTTTGAGCATATGGCCACAGAGTTTCAAAAGACACTTGACGCTCAAAAGAAATTCTTTACTGAACAGTTGGACAAACTCCTTGAGTGGTTGGCTCAGCGTGAGACCGTGCTAAGCCACTACCATGATCCATCACTATCCTTATGTGGAAAAGCTCTCTGGCAAGGTAGCCTGTGACAGGTCACTGATGGACATATTTGGCAACTTGGCTCAGATGTATGCAGGGAACCCAAGGATATGGCATATAGGTACTTGTGGGAGAACGGGTGAACCCGCTCAATCAGCACATATGATCCCATATCCTCCCTTGCAGTATAGAAATAAGAGACCAGGAACCTTGGACTCTCACTCCCGATTTGAAAAGAAACGACCTCGTCTTCTTCGTTCATTCCTCTAGTGGAGAACGAAGAGTTGGATAAGACCCCTGATTTATCACTTACTCTTGGGAATAGGCCTCGTGGTACAAAGCCCAAGCACAGGGTCAAAAATGATGTTCGGTTTCAGCTAGATATGTTATTTCCATCTCTTGGACAACCGGAAGCCCGTTAGCTGCTGCAGGCTTCGCATCTGGTCTATCAAAATTGTGCTTTTGTCGAACACACGACGGTGTTCTGTAATCTGCTGACCAGGCAAGCTAATTCCGAGCAGGATGAAACCTCATTTTCTCGGGATATTTGAGATTTCATATTATCAAACGCATGTATTGAGGATGATTTTGCTTTGCTTTTGCTCAAATCCTCCGATAGTTACTTTTGGTTTTCAGCTAAGTATTAAACTCGATACAAGTTGTACTTCTTGTTGAATTTATATATATATGCTCAGTCCTTTTGCTTTAAGTTTTGTTTTGAAAAAAACTTACTCTTGTTTGAAAAATGCAAGAAGAACGGTATTTGTTTTGAATGTGTTTCAGGACAATATTTATGAATGGCAAGTCTGGAATAGATTTATGGACCAATTGGTTGTGATGCCTATCATTCTTTTGGGGTGAAATACCTCCTGCATTTCAGAAAAAGAGTTTCTCTTTGAAATTGGATCATCCTATTCCAACGAATATTGGATTGAACCCTATGTGGTGCACAAGCAGTATTCAAACATAGTTTGTGGCTCCCTTTATTTGGGATACATTCAACTTATGGAACTCATGGATCGAGGATTTTTCTATGGATTTCCATTGGTGGAGGCCAAAATGCCTGTAAAACTATTCGTGCCCGAAATGCCTATAAACTATGTGTAGCAAAAATGTTTATGGAGCACCAAGATATCTATGCCTGTGAGTGATTCTTATCTTATGTTATACACTTGAGCCCACCTCTCCTCCAAGGTGTGTGGTCCGAGTACTAACACGGACTGCATGTGGTACAGTGAATATGACGCCTGGTTGGTAAGGGACTTATGTCTATGCCAAGGGTCATGTGAACATGACACCTCGTTGGTAGGGGACTTATGTCTACGCCAACTGCGGAAGCCACAATCTTCTAGAACTGAGACATGCGGAAGGAAAAACTCACTTATGGAAGGGTGTGTAACTCTGGTGAGTGTTACATGAACTCATGGAAGGGTGATAACCCTAGTGAGTGAAGACTTGAACTCATGGAAGGGTGGGAACCCTAGTGAGTCTTATCTAAACTCATGGAAGGGCACTTACTCTAGTGAGTATCGACAGAGAGACATGCTTATGATATCTAGACCTATGGGCCTGTTTTGTCCCGCCCATTTATTTGGGACATGGATTCTCTCATTCATATTGGCTATATAGATTGAATTTCCCAGTATGAAAGGTGCTCTTATGGCTCTGGTTATGTCACTACAGTGTGAATGGTTATTCACGTGACAACAGAGTGAATTGTCACTGATGAAGCTCAATGAAGTATATTGGATCATATGGACTTTATACAATTGTGGACAGCTGCTAATAAGAGAAAGCGGATGTCACCATTTGGCCCCTTTACCACCTCTGATCAGTGCTTTGGGGGAAGGCCACACACAAAATGGAACCAAGGTGAGGATGGGGATTTTCCATAGAAGAAGGGAGATGCTCAAGGATAAAAGCATTTCTCTAAAGAAGGGCATTGACACTTGGGCATATAACAAGAGATTTTATGAGTTTCGGGTATCATAAAAAGCTTTATGGGCACCCTGCATGGACATGTGGGCCAGTTTTTGGACCCACAAGGACAGTAAAATCTAAGCGCCCTCTTTTGAGAAGTATTTGTATAGTCTGGACACTAAAGGAGGGCAACTTCTGTCATTTATAGAGAGGTTGGCTAAACAAAGCAAAAGCTTGGATGTTTTTAGCAAGCCAAAGCCAGTTTTGGGAAAAGGAAAAGCATAGCCCACATCTTTAGAGCTGGTCAACCCCAGCTAAAAGGGGACTGGGCTGAATCGTTAAAAGCAGGTGGGTCTACTCTTTTAGGGGATGCACATAAGGGCACAGGCTGAAGCAGCTGCATTTTCTCTCCCTCTCTGCTGGTCGACACAAACAGGCAGACTACAAGTTTTTTGTCTCTCTGTCGCCTTTGAATAGGCCGACAACAGTACAGCCCCTGCCTTTGCTGGTCGCCCTCAGGCTAGCCGACAACAGTACTGGAATTCTCTCTCTTTGCACCAATGCTGGCCATACAGGAGCAACGCTGCTTTCTCTCTTCTGGCTGCCTGTAAACTGGTCATACAACAGCTGGCTGAACAGCTGCATGTCTCTTCCCTGCAGGCTGCTCTCCAAACTGGTCGTACAGCTGTGCTTCTCTCTCTCAATACTGGCCGTACAGTAGCGAGCTGTCCTCTGGATTCCCTCGCACAGACAGGAAGTGGGCATATTGTGACAGACTTGGGGATTGTTTATAGCAGATTCAGGGTTTGTTTGAACTGTTTTGTGGGACTGATTAGGCTTGGTTTTGTGAAGAGAGCTTGGTCAGATTCTCAGGATCTAGGAAAATCTGGTGCTGATTGCAGCACAGTAGTACATAAACAGCACTCATACATGCTGTATGATGTGAGAAATCGCACATTTGGGCAAAATTGCAGCAAATTGCAGTGCAAATCAAGGGTTTGTGCCGATTGGGTTGATTTGCATGCAGGCATTCGCAGTTGATGCTGTGGATAATGTGTTGATGCCTTACAAGCACTCAATGTGCCTGTAAATCAAGGGGCTTTCATTATTTGGATGTATATGTGGCCAGGGGGAAGCATCGTGAAGACTTTGGATGCCTTCATGTACGTCAATGTACCATGTATGATCAGCAATTGATCTGAATTCAAGGGGCTTTTCAAGTTCGTATCCTTGTTGAGCTTGGCAAAGCAGCAGGCAAGACATTTATGCCTTGAATCCTCAAAAATCAGCTTGCAGTCAAGGGGCTTTTGCCCAATTTCTGTTCGGGACTGTTGTATGCAGTGTACGGGACTGTAAAAGTCTGATTTTCACTCATTTGGACAGCCAAGAGAGCATTTATTGCTATTGTACCTGCTGGTACAGATTTGGCACAGCTTTGTGCAAGTTTTGGCATGGCTGTACACTGATTTGAGTGAGGAAAAGGTTCAATTTCAGCTGCTGTACTTGCCGGTACAAGTTTGGTACATCATTAGTGAGCACTTTGTACTGCTGTACAGTACTTTGGAAGGGCAACAGAGCACATTTAAGGTGCTGTCCAAAATCTGCAGCAACCAGATTTTGGTGATTTCATCACAAACATTGGGAGAAAAGTTGCATTCTTGCTTCCGCAGTGGGAGATAAAGCTTGGGAGAACAACTGTGAGCACTTTGTGTGCTTTTGGTGCAATGTTTGCACATTTTGCAGGGAGTCAGGCATTGACAGGTTGCATATTGCTATGGCAACCACAGGTGAGAGCTCTTCATTGCTTCACATAAAGAAGCTTGAAGGCTCACATAACTATGATATTTGGCAAACCCAGCGCTATAATGTGTTGCTCCAGAAGAAGCAGCACAAGCCTATCAAAGAAAGGGGTGTGATGCTCGCTTCTCTTACTGCTGAAGAGTGGGAAGATATGGATGAGCTGGCAAGATCTACTATCATGTTATCTGTGTCAGACTCTTTACTTTTCAGCATTCGTGAAGAGAAGACAGCTTGGGGAATGTGGCAGAGATTGCAGGACTTGTATGCCCAACAAAGTGCCTCAAGCAAAGTGTATTGGTTGAAGAAACTCATAGGTCTTCAGATGAAGGAAGGGGCGTCTATGACAGCCCATCTAAATGAGTTTAATGGTATTGTCAGCTAGGTCATTAATCAAAAATTGGCAATGGACGATGAGTTCAAAGCCACTTTTCTGTTATGCACTTTGCCAGAGAGTTGGGACACATTCAGGACAGACACTAGCAATTCGCATGCTATGCTGTCATATGCAGATGTTGAGGGTGCTCTTCTTCAAGAAGAGATGAACAGGAAAAACAACTCTGTTGGAAAGTCCAATGCAATGAATGCACGTGGGAGATCCCAACAAAGGGGAAAAAGCCAAGAACGGGGAAGGAGCAAGTCTTGCTCCAAAAAGGATTTGGAATGCCATTATTGTGGCAAGAAGGGACACATTAAAAAGCAATGCTACAAATGGAAAAATGATCAAAAGGAAAAGGGAAAAGGCAAAGACAAAGAGAAAGATGAAGCCAAAGATGTAAAGCCAAAGGGCAAAAGTGGAGTCAAGATTGAAGAAATCAATGTGTCACATGCAGGTGGCAGTGAGGATGAGGTTCTATTTACGTCTTCACTTGATGCCCATTCACTTCTTACAGGTGGTCATGGTATGCACTCATGGATCATTGATTCAGGTGCCTCCTTTCATGTCACAGGTTGCAAAGACTTGTTTGTCAGGTATACTGCTGGCAATGAAGGAGTGGTTTATTTGGGTGATAACCATGCATGCAAGATTCTTGGCAGAGGTGATGTGAGGCTTGTGTTTTCAGATGGCTCACAGCTTATGCTCCATGATGTCAGGCATGTGCCTCAGATCAAGAAGAATCTGCTTTCTACTGGACAGCTTGATGATGCTGATTATGTTACCACATTTGGTAGTGGAAAGTGGAAAATTAGTAAGGGCTCACTGGTTGTTGCCAGAGGCTCTAAGGTGGACACTCTTTATTTCATGCATGCAGGTGTTTGTCACCATGCTAATGTAAATGCAACCGAGCTGCCGGAAATCTCTATGTGGCATAGCCGGTTGGGACACATGAGTGTCAAAGGAATGGAGCAATTGTCTCGTTTGGGTTACTTGCCTTCTCTAAAGTTTTCAAGTTTTCAGTTTTGTGAGCATTGTATATATGGTAGGCAACTACAGTGCCCCCACAAGAAAGCTCTTGGACAGAAAGATGCTCAGTTAGAGCTTGTGCATACAGATGTATGTGAGATACCTCAGCTTTCTTTGGGAGGGGCAAAATATTTTGTGTCTTTTATTGATGATGCCACACACAAGGTGTGGGTTTATCCTCTTCGTCTGAAGAGTGATACATTCTCTGTGTTTCAGAAGTTTGTTGCTCTTGTTGAGAATCAAACTGGCAAAACACTGAAGGCTTTGCGTTCCGACAATGGGGGAGAGTATATGTCCAAACAGTTTTAGGACTTTTGTGATGCTAAAGGCATCAAGAGGGAGCTCTCTACTCCTTATGATCCTCCACAAAACGGGACAGCAGAGAGGATGAACAGGACCATTCAGGAGAAGGTCCGTTCTATGTTGTCACATGCTGCATTACCTCATGGTTTTTGGGCTGAAGCTGTTATGACAGCCGTTCATCTTATAAACAGGTCACCTAACACGAGGCTTGGTGGAAAAGTGCCAGAAGAGGTATGGACAGGGAAGCCTCCGTCATACAAGCACTTGAGAGTGTTTGGTTGCGTTGCGTACGTGCACATACGCAGGGAAATGCGCACCAAACTTGATCCTAAGTCTCACAAATGCATATTCCTAGGATATGGTGACAGAGATGAAATGGGGTATAGACTTTGAAATCCCGTGAATAGAAAGATTATACGCAGCAATGATGTCATTTTTGATGAAACATGCATGTATAAGGAGCCTGCAAGGCAACAGGAGCCTAGCAGAGTCATCTTTGATGATGATGGACATCATGGACAACAACAAAGGGCTGTAAATCAGCCATTACAGCAGGAAAACCAGCCCTTAAATGGTGCTGAAAATGGTCCAAATGGACAGCCAGAGATGGCAGAAGATATCCCTATGGATATACCACAGTTAGAGGAGATACCGGGCATGATATTTCAGCCTTATGGCATGGAACAGGAGCCACCAATGGGTGATATGCAGGCTGGACAGCAACCTGCAAATGATGGTCATTGGGTACGGAGGTCCACTAGACCCTCCAGAGCCCCTGACAGGTTTGTTCCAGGAATTGACTACTTGATGCTTACTGACTGTGGGGAGCCCTCATGTTATAAGGAGGCTTTACAAAGGGCAGACAAAGCTCTATGGGAGCGTGCCATGAAGTTAGAGATGGATTCTCTGCACAAAAATGGAACATGGAAGTTGGTGCATTTGCTTGCAGGCAAAAAGGTTTTGCCATGCAAGTGGGTATACAGGCTCAAAGTTGCACCAGATGCAAAGCCAAGATACAAAGCCAGGTTAGTGGCTAAGGGCTTGATCTTCTCTCCAGTGGTCAAAATGACCACACTTAGAGCTGTGTTAGCTTTGGTTGCGCATGATGATTTGGACTTGATTCAGATGGATGTGAAGACTGCTTTTCTTCACGGTGATCTCCATGAGGAGATATATATGCAGCAGCCAGAGGGTTATGCAGTAAGTGGAAAGGAAAAGCTTGTATGCAAGCTGAAAAAGAGTCTTTATGGGCTCAAACAGGCACCAAGGGAATGGTATCATAAATTTGATACATTCATGAAATCCCAGAAATTCAGGAGAAGTGACATAGATCACTGCTTGTACACCAAGAAAGCTTTGGATGGCAGTCTATTGATCCTCATCTTGTATGTTGATGATATGTTGATTGCCGGGAAATCTCGTAAAGAGATGGATGCCTTGAAGACGAGGCTGCATGAAACCTTTGATATGAAGGATTTGGGTGATGCAAATCACATTTTGGGTATGCGGATACTTCGGGACAGAAATCAGCATGTGTTGTATTTGTCTCAGAAGGAATACATTGGCAAAGTTTTGCAGAGGTTCAATATGGACGGGGGGAAGAAGACTAGTACTCCTTTGCCTCCATATGTGAAACTCAGTGCTATGGACAGCCCACAGTCAGATAGAGACAGGGCTGATATGGCCAAGATTCCGTATGCTTCAGCTTGTGGCAGTCTCATGTATGCCATGGTTGCTACTAGGCCTGACATTGCATTTGCAGTGGGAGTGGTTTCTAGATACATGGCCAACCCTGGCAAGAAGCATTGGGAAGCAGTGAAAGGTGTCATGAGATACCTGAAGGGCACACAGGATATGTGCATTTGCTTTGGCAAACAGGATGCATTAGTGCATGGTTACACGGATTCGGATTATGCCGGTCATCCAGATAACCGGAAGTCTACTACCGGTTATGTGTTTACATTCACAGGAGGTGCTGTGTCATGGGTATCCAGGATGCAGAAGTGCACTGCCTTATCTACTACAGAGGCTGAGTATATTGCAGCCACAGAGGCTTGCAAGGAGGCATTATGGCTATCTCGGTTAGTGGTTGATTTGGGCTATACAGGGGATATTCCATTGTTGCATTGTGACAGTCAGAGTGCCATCCAGTTGGCAAAGAACCCTGTCTTTCATGCAAAGACGAAGCATGTGGATGTGAAGTATCACTTCATCAGAGAGGTGATAGAGAACAAGCAAATTCAGCTTGTTAAAATTCATACGGATGACAACCCGGCTGATCTGTTGACAAAGAGTTTGCCTCCGGAGCGGTTTGCTCATTGCAGACACTTGATGGGCATTGGATGAGGCCAGTTTCAGCCTTGATATGGCCTTGTATATTATCATGTACATGCTGATTTTTTCTTTTCCTTTACTTAAGGGCACTTTGCCTTTAAGTGGGAGGTTGTTGGGGTAAAGGCATAATGCCCACCCTTATAGTGTGTACAAGCCCATAAGTTATAGTACATAGTACACTTAGTACTTTTAATGTACTAAGTGCACTATGTGTACTAGTACAATATACATGTGTGATAGGGGAGTCACACACTCATCTTGATGAGTTGACTTATCCCCACAACTCTCTCTCTCCCTTGCTTCTCTATGTGTATGTCTCCCACATGCATTACTCTAACCCTAATTCTCCCATTCAGACTATAGAGCATAGTCATCAAAAGCAATAGCATCAGAAGACATCTCTGCAGGTGATGAAGATGTAAGGGTCACGGCTGACACATGTGTAGCCAAATTGGCCTGATTTGCACCTGTGGAAGAAGATGCCAGCTTCTTCTTCTTTTCACTCTCAATACGCTTCCTGCATTCCTCTATGGTGTGCCCTGTTTTCCTGCAATAGTTACAGCGCTTTTTCTTTTCAGGCTTGTTCTCTGTCTTGGGAGGATCCGATGGGTTAGGTTTAGGCCTAGATCTATTCCCACGAAAGGGAGCAACCATTGCTGACTCAGCAGACATCATGTTGTTCCTGTTGGAACGAGACTGCTCTTCACTGAGCAAGAGAGTCACAAGGTTGTCAAAAGTGACCGCATTAGGTGCCTTGCCAGCCAACAACCGCAAAGTGGTCCCAAATGTCTGATAAGAGTCGGGCAAATTACGCAAAACTGTCTGAACAAGATAGCCATCTGTCAAGACCTCATCAATGTTAATGAGCTGCTCTCATAGGTCTTTCACATGCGTAAGGTACTGATCGATAGAGTCACCTTCAAGCATGCGGTCAGTCACCTTCAAGCTTGCCCCGAAGGTAAGCTACACGAGCCTCATTTGCGACCTGAATACAACGCCGCCAAGGTATCCCAAGCACCCTTTGCAGTGGTGCAAGAACGAATGTGCGGAATGATATGCCTGCGGCACGAGAGAGCAATCAATGCATGGGCCTGAGCATCCCTAGCATCCCAAGTACGCTGCTGCTGAGTAGGAGGAAGACAAGGAGGTGTACTTGCAGGAGGGTGAGCGGGAATCACTTCACCTTCCGCTGGAGCAGGTGCAAGAGGACGCTCCTCAATGCCATCCATATATAGCCATACATTCTTGGCAACCAAAACATGACGCATCATATAAGCCCACATAGGGTAGTTATCCCCATTGAGCTTGTCCTCTTGAGATAGCATTCCAAAGAGGTCATTATTACTGTTGGCCATAATAACACAACAAATCTGTCACAAGTCACCACGAGTAGGCAATGCCCAGCAAAACCGTAAGAATGCAGGAGATAAATAGCAGGATAATCAATGGACTGAAAGGGAACTCCTCCACCATGAGAAATACATATGCATGTCCCAAATCTGCAAGTGTACTGCACAATGATGCAAATCTGTCAAAGTGTCCACAATGGCATATATATATTGCAGCAAACCACAAATGTATACATGTGCCGTGAAAAACACAATCAGCTGGCACTATAAGAGCTGCAAGTGCGCAAATCCTGGCAAAATCAAAGGTAAATGGGTTGAATGTTGCAAAAATGGGCTCAATGTAGAAAAGCCCCAATTTTTAGGCAGCGAATTAGACCAAATCTGAACCGGATCTGCACCTGTAAAGCTGCTAAAGCAATTGTCACTTGTACCAAATGTTGTAATGCCCCAAAAAATTGGGAGAAATGTCCCAATGCCAAGCAAATGTGCTTGTAATATCCCAAGAATTGGGGGTACATTCTCTACTCTCTCTCTATTCTCTAAAGTTGATGCTACATATTCTCACCACATAAAGGTATAAAGAAGACCCTGTTGCGCGTTATCACGATCAACCTCGGTGCATGTAACTTCGAGGGTGTGAAGGGGTCGAGCATGAAAAGAGGTGGTGAAAACTGGAGTAGTATGTAAGGGGTTGAGTGTACCTTGGCAAGTATGAAATTGTTGGAGGTGGAGTATGAAAGAAAAGGGGGTGAGTATAAATGGCTGGGGAAGGCGAGTATGAATGGTGTGGAGGAGGCGAGTATGAATGGTGGGGCGGAGGCGAGTATGAGGTGATAGGCAAGTGATAGGCGGTGACCGCTTGCAGCTGAGAGCCCCCCAGATGCCACATTCAAAAGGCGCCATACGGTGGAAGGAGGCCGGGTATGATGGGAGGTGAGTGGGTGATAACTACCAAGAGGGGGTGAGCAGGGAAGGCCTAGAGGGGGCGACCAAAACTAGGGGTGTGAAGGGGTCGAGTGGAGGCTGAAGGGGTGAGCGGTGGAGATGGCCAACGAGTAATGGATATGCCCACCCTATAGTGTGAAAGAGGCAAGAAGTAGTGAATTTCCCATGTCTAAAGGAGGTGAGTGATTGAGATGGCCGTCGAGTAGGACCGCCTGATGGTGTGAAGGGGGTGAGTGGTGGCTTTTGGAATGTCCATGAGATGGGGGGCCCAGTTCCAGCATAGAAGTAAAGTGTTTCTCCAGGAGCTTCAAAGAGCCTATGTAGGAGGGCCGATTGATCTTTTGTTCCTACAGGAACATGATCTTTCGACGGCAAGGCGCACCTGCAAATGCGGGAAGATTTTGCCAAGAACGCAGCCATACCTTTTGGTCCCTAGCTTTTGGCCCTGAGGGGAACCAGGCATAGTTGCCAGGTGTTTCATGAAACGCGTTTCATAAACGTTTCTTTCAAATCCCAGACGTTTCAAAAACGTTTCATACAAAACGGGGGGGTTATAGGCCCGAAAATTTATATATAAGTTTATGTGTCAAAAATATGTTGCCTTCCCTGCAAAACAATATTAAACATGCATTATTTACACATTAAAACATGTTTTCAAGTTAAAACTAAAGAATCTGGGTAAAAAACGCTTAAATCATACAGTTCCTAGGTGGACACGAATGAAACGCGTTTCATTGCAACTATGGAACCAAGGAGGGGTATGCATTTCAGTCAGTGAGTAGATGCTTCCATCGGTACTAGACCCACACATCATTGTTCAAGGGAAGGTGCAATGGATTATTGTTAGGGTTGTGGAGAATCGGGTGGGTTTCCTCAACATTTATGCCCCCAATAGGGTGGCAGAGTGGACCGAGTTCTAGGCCCAGATGAGACATGCTCTTCCCCAGGCTGATTTTTTTCCCTCTATTAAGTATGAAAAAGTTTACAAGAAGGGAGATTAGGGGGGAAATCTCAACCAATCACGTGTCTTGTGCTGCCAGCAAGGTCCCATATGAGAGAGTTAAAAAGATGCCACGATCCCATTCTCTCATGAATTGGCCACGTTTTCTCTCTGCAGCCGCACTTGGATACTTTACATGCTTATGCACAAGACAGTGGGCTCTCAGTTAACCTTGGTAAGACCAAGGTTATGGTGTTTAACACTACAGCTCAGTGGGTCTGGAGATCAGCGCTTATTTTCACATATGGGCAGGAGACAGTGGAGTATGTTGACTCATACACATATCTTGGAGTGGTGTTCACTGGGCCCACATTTTCCATGAGGGGGGCAGTAGAGGCCAGATTGACTAGAGGATATGCAGCACTAGGAGGTCTAGAGAGGATGTGCTCACAGGTACACTTTCAGGAGCCACGCACTAAGCTGTGGCTTTTTGACACGCTGGTCACATCGGCTATGCTATATGGAGTATAGATCTGGGGGCCTAGCCTAGATCGTCACAGTCGATCAGGACGCACATACGATGGATGGAGATCGATGGAGAGACCACTTGTGTCCATGATCTCCAGGATGATTCGGGCTAAGGCCTTGGTACACCATGAGATTATCAGAGCCGAGATGGGAGCACCACCGATCATAGTCGAGGCTCTTGCCAAATCAGTGTCCTTCATTCATAGCACCTGGGAGCTTCCCTGACACCGGTATGCACGACTTGCTTTAGAGTCCTCGTATGCGGAGATAGCATCCTGGTTTGAGCTCCACGGGTTCAGTTTAGACAGACTTCCACCCTTCCAGTACTCTCTGGAGCCACCCTCTCTCACCTTGACACATTCTGAGATTAGTAGTCATCAGACAGGACCTCATTCAGTTGGACACTAGGAGGACATGGCTAGAGCCCTCACAGGAGTTCGGGACGAAGATGGCTTTCTATAGAGACCATCTTCTCCGCACCACTGAGGATGGCTTTATACTTAGCCCAAGCTACATGGATACCCATCTGTCTCATGGATTGAGGTGCGCCATTGGGCAGATCTGCACCTCTTCACATCAGTTAGAGATAGAGATAGGCAGATTTAGAGGCATACCTCCAGGGGACAGGATTTGTCAGATTTGTTGGATAGAGCCAGAGACAGAGGAGCACTACATCTGTTCGCTGCACAGCATATTATGAGATTCGAGGGCGCTACCATTGCCTTTTCAAAGAGGGATTTGGACCACTGGCTAGAGTCATGGACTATTGTGATCAGCGATGCTTGGGTTTTTATCTCCCAGAGATCCGCAGGCTCAGAGAGTCCATTATCAGGAGCAGACGCCCGACTGGCAGGGAATCCACACACAGAGACAGATTACTGACTTCTTTAGAGGGACTACCCGGGAGGACACACAGCCGATAGCCCAGCAGTGGGCACCCCATGGGACTCTAGTTGAGAGAGCTATCCAGTTGGTCAGATCCAGACGCTCGAGGGCTCGCAGATCCTCACATCGGAGACGGTGCCTACACCGGAGGATTCAGAGCATCATTGCAAGGCATCGGGCTCGTCCCACCAGGCATCTCACTATGGCAGATATCTAGGCCATCTGGCAGAGACCCATGCTAGAGCTCCTAGGATGATTACCACTCCAGCCATATACTGTTGTACTCACTGTCACTTTTGTACTCCCCCATATTCATGTATTCATGTATCCATGTACTCATGTACCCCATTTTGACTAGTAGCATTAGCTTCCCACTCTCCCTAGTTGCTGCTTTCGGATGCTCCCTACTACTGATGTATTGTAGGGCTAGATACTTACCTTCAGTTCTTTCTTTTCTTTTCCAGACAGTGTATCAGATGTCACATGGTTGTAACTTTGGTCTCATAGGTCACTTTGGCCTTTTGAAGACGTTAATATAACATTTCATTTCATTTCATTTCTCTTCCTACGTTACTGGGATCTCATGGAAGTCTGTTTCATGGCCGCATTCAACAAGATCATGACCTCAGGTCACATGCAGGAGAGACTTTTTGAGGGGCTGACATTGCCCTTGATGCCCCGCAGGGCGAACAGGTTTCTCGTACATATGCAGGCATGGTGCAGGGCCTCGGACAAGGGCATGTCAGTGGACTTTGCCCCGTGGATTTTCCTGTCCTCCAGCATTATGAGTCGGGGGTCAAACCCTCTTCTCTTCCATGAGAATCGTCTCATGGAATGTTCAGGGCCTTGGAGGGCTTCCCACCCGTGGTAGAAAGCGCCTTCTGAAGGACCACCTTCACCATGCTGTTACAAGAGGGTTTATGGATGTGCTTTTGTTGCAGGAACACAAATTGGATAGATCTCAGTGTGGCAAAACTAGGAAGATGCTTTCTGGCCACACCTTCTGGTCCTCGGCAGTTGGGACTAGAGGGGGTGTTTGTATTTCAGTGGCAGCATCTATTATACCTCATGTTATTGGGCACGGTGTTATCCTCCCTGCTAGAGCGCAGTGGATCTTGATCATGCATGAGGGTCAGAAATTGGGAATCTTGAATATCTATACACCTAACGTGAGGTGAAAGGGTGGCCTTTTGGGACACCATTACAAATGTCATTCCCCAGGCTGATCATTGGATGGTGGGAGGAGATTTTAATATGGTTGAGCAACCTTCTGACAAGAAGGGTGGACGCGAAGGGGGTTTACACCCTTTGGAGCGAGCCTCATGGGAGAGGTTCATGCTTTCCTTTTTTGGCAGGGATTGCTGGATTGAGGATGACTTCCAGAGAAGGCCAAATTCCTTATCTTTCTCTTGGCATAACTGCATGAGCGGGGATGAGAGCATCTTTGCACGTCTGATAGGTTTTATGTGGATGATTGGTCCTTGGACAGAGGAGGCACCATTGCTATTATGCCTAGCACCACCAAATCCGATCATTGCCCCGTCGTTTTGTGTCTCAGGGAGCCTGGGGCTCGCTCGGCCTCTCCCCGTATCCGTATCCCTGACTCTCTTTATCTAGATGCTGACATTTCCCTTGTTGAGATCAGAGAGATGGAGATCTTGTGACGGTCCTGATCCTCGTCATAATATTGCGCTAGCTCTTGAAGGGCCCATGACACTTGGTATCAGAGCAGAGATCATTGGGAAGCCCACATGGGGGCGTGTGATGCCAGGACGGTACAAATCATAAAAACGGCAAAAACGGTAATTTGAGCAAGACGGCCACAGAGCCGACGACAGAAAAACTCATTTTTGAGCATCAAGATGATGGAATTCGCCCATGATTACATATACCTATCACGAGCGTGTGGACGCAAGGTACAGGATGGCATGCTTGGTCGGGACCACCGGGGATCCGGGCTGCAAACAGGGAAGCTTCAATAACAAGGCAGCTCTGGACGGAGGCCCAGACGATGGAATTTGAAGACATGTTATATATGAAAAGTGATCGGTTTTTCGAGTAGAATGTAGATATGCAGTCTGTTTTGTGAAAATCCGCGGTTGACCAATGAGCTATTTGGCATGTGGAAGGATTGGTATGGATACAAGGGAAGGTATTAAGGTGCAAGTCCAACTGAGTTGTTGGCAGGGGCCAATTTCTAATAGAGGCCCATATCATTCATATGAAGAAAGAAAGAAAGAAAGAAAGATTTTATTAACGTCTTCCAAAAGACCGAACTCGGCCTATGAGACAAATCGGAGGACTTGTATGGGGTATCCTCTGTCATCCCAACAAAATGAAAAAGTACTGAATAAAAAAGCTGAATCTGGGTGTGCAGGGGATGGAGCTCTATTACTAGGAGAATGCAAAGCTATATGCATGGAGTATACAATCATGATATGCAACCTATCTAGCTCCATCCTGTACCATACTGGGGGTATAAAATGGTATACATCAGTGAAGGGGGTGTCCACAGCTCCCTGAAGAACATGCCTGGGTGTGCTCTGAAGCGAGCCAGTCGCTCCGCACCCTCTCTGTGAAACTGAGCTCTGATCTCTGTCATCTCTCTCTGGTATAGGCGTGGTGTCCGAAAGCCAGGTGTCCTCTGTCTCCTGCGGGCTCTAAGTGTCTCTGCTCTCTGGAGAGTAATTCCCTGCCGTGTAGGGGCTGGGAGGGGTATGGATCTCTGAAAAAATGTAGTAATCTGTGTCTGTCGCCCCCCCTCTGGAGCTGTCTGAGCCTATAATAATGTCTCTCTGTGGCGTTGTATGTCTAGAATGTATCTCCCCAGTATGCGCTGGTCTGCTGTCTCAAAGATCTGGCGTAGGGAATGTGGCTCTCTGAATAAAATGGGATCTCTCTCTCTGATGGCTGTATATGCTCTGCATCTGCATACATAATGCTCCTCACTCTCCACCTCCTCTCTGCACAATCTGCATACCCTCTCCTCTCGGGGGATCCGTGCTGCTCTGCCAGTCTCAATCTCCAATCGGTGTGATGAAACTCTGAGAGTCAGAGATATATGAAACTTGGTCCTGGTGGGGCTGACAGCACTTCGAGTCAGAAGAACAGCGGGCTTAGGACCTCACATGAGATAACCACCATGGAAGGTGGAGATTTGAAGAAAATGGCAATCCAGATATAGTGGCACATTTCGGACCAACAGCACCCGACTTCGTGGTTGCGGGCTGGAAACGCCACATCAAGATCATTTGTGAGTGGAAACAAGACAATCATGTAGAGTTAGCCAAACGGTGTGATCCGGGAGGCACATCATTTGAAGATACATATTGATATGAACTGATGGGTTTGTGGAACCCTAAAGTGCATGAACATATGGGAATTGAGCAAAAATCAGCATGTGGAATAGACGGCAATACAGGTGCCAAGAAGAAACGGTGTGGGAAGCCGAATCAACTTGAAATTAGGTCATTGGCCGAAATGCAGTGCTGTGAAGCTACAAGGATGCAGAGGTATTGGGTTGAAAGTGACATGATGCAAGACCGAAGAACCCTTGGAGGAGAAGGCTTGTAGTTGTGAAGCTGGAGACTAGCATGAGGCAAGTACAAAGAACCCTTGGCGGAGAAGGCTTGTTCTTGTGCAGACAGATGGAATCATGAGGCAAGTACGAAGAACCCTTGACGGAGAAGGCTTGTTCTTGTGCAGACAGACGGAATCATGAAACATATGCATTTAGATAACAATGAAGCAACAAAGGGGCCATGTATGCATTAAAGCGACCGGGTATGGGACTGGAAGCTGATCTTTTGAAGATTGATGCAGCGGGTAGGGGACCTTTGTGTCAGCATGGTACTCTCATATGTATCATACAACATGGAAGAGCAATGAATGCAAAACCGCCAAGACGAATCATTTGGGAATATATATACAACCATGTCTATATCAAGCGGGATTGTACCCGCTAAGCGGCAAGGTGTCCGCTAAGGCCATGATGAGGCTTGTGGCAGTGAAGCCACCACATTCTTTTCAGAGATCATACATCTACTTATATCTGCAGAAGGTATCAGATTGAACATGAACCTCAATGAAGCTGCGCACAATGGTATGCGATTATATTCAAGGGGCTTGAACCCCCATTTCAGATGCAATTCTATCCAAGGGGCTTGAACCCTCATTTATCAGGCAGCTGAGCAAAAGATGTCAGTTTCAGATGGAGTTGGTGGAAGCTACTGGGACGCGGAAACCATTCTCACCATTGATGTGCGGGTGAGGGTAAGACCAAAGACGGCACCAATAACCCCATCATCTATATCATCATGTGGGTCGACAGAAGGTTGGCACAAGCCGGGCAAGTAAAGCTGGCAAGAGACATCATCATTCGGGTGAGGGTGAGTCCAATCATGGCACCAATATTCCCTATTCACATATATCAGATCATCAGAAGGACCCAACATAGTGGTCATATCAAAGTTGCCGTGCAACCAGTATCGCACAAGAAGGTCACAAAACCGGAACTACAATCCATGGACTCTTAGGTGTGGCAAACACTTCGGGGTCCATAACGACCCAAACTGGAGAAATCTAGGGAGGGCAAACAGATTTTGGAATACAACGTGCTACATGAGGTCAAGTTAGGACCATGAAGGCACATATGCATACCAAGAGGAACTTGAAGATGGAAACAGCCAAGAGTGCAAGTGGCAATGTACTTATGGTTGGATGATGGCAGCAAAGTGGCAATTGCTCTCATCGAAGTCAGATGGGGAGACTTGGGCCAAGTGAAGTTAAAGATGAAAACTGCATGTGCACAAGGTGGCAATTGTGTGATTATGGGTGAATGCTTAGTGGCAGAGTGTTCATTGGATTCCAAAACAACACTTGGTTTTTGTTGGCAGCATCTATACTTAGCCGTTCAGAGGGGCAAACAGGATGCATAACAGGTACTCAAAGGCTCGAAGACAAATCAAACAGGTGACTTGGAATTAGCCTACTAAGCTACTTGTGTCCTCAAGCTTCAACATCCGAGCAACTAGGCTCATGCAATATGAGCAAACCAACATTCGAGCATCAAGGCTCACAGTTACAAGGGTGCAACGTCCAAAGGTGAGAGATTATGTAAAGGCCAACATGGTGTCATGAAGGCTAGAGCAAACTCAAGCTCAAGGATCGTATGGCCAAGATCAGAACAGGTTAATCATGACACAATGGTCAAAAGAACCTACACATGGTTGCAGGAGACAGACAGGACAAGAATCATTGCAGGCCGAGCTAGCGTTAGTAAGGTTGTGTAACTCATGTCCCAGAAGGATTCAGCACCTTAGCGCACATGGGTAATAGTAGAGCTATAGGCTCACCAAAACCCACGGATTCAAGGAATCAATGGAAAAAGAACATGCAAAGCTTATCTTGGTGTCAAGATAGCTAGGGCTTGGCTTGACCAGGAAAACCTTGTCCTCAACAATGTCGACAACATGGATTGGAATGGCAGATGATTAGATTGGTGAGATGAGACACCAAGTGGAAACAGGGTTATGAAAATCAATGGGGTCGACCTCCTTGAAGATGGGAATATCATTGGGAACTCTTGAGTACGCGACGATCAAGAAGGCCAGAACATACTTGATTCAGGAGAAACAGGCAAGTGCTGCTTTGTCTTGAAGATATCTACATTCAGCTCAGACAAGAGTCAAGCGGGGTCCAATGCAGCATTTTGGTACCTCGCACATTGGGGATTCGGGGGACTCTCGAGCGGGGGCTTGAAGTCCAGGCCACACAAATAGATAAAAATCCAAAAATATGCACAGTTGTAACGGGTTAGACACTGACTTTGCTCATGGCTATAAAGCAAGGTTAAGACCTCCCGCTTTCTTTTGTCTTAGTTGTAGGCACTTGTTGGAGAAAATAAACATGATACAAAAGCACTCCCTTCTAGTTCGAAAATCAATTGACAAGGACGTCAATTCCATAAAGGGGGGTGTATGTGAGGCGTGGGATTTTTGGGATTTCTATCCGGCCTCACATGGTGCTCTCGAGGTATGCTTGACCGCACCGAAAATCATGCATCTATATGGGGAAGAAGTGTAAGGAGCGGCGAAACATGGACCCATATCTAGGCGCACTCACGCACCGGGTAGGCACATTAGGCCTCCCGGGTTGTAGTGGGGGTTAATAGGTGCCATGTGCCCCGGGGGATGCCCTCCCCACCTTGACGGCGAGCATGCCGAAGTGGAAATGGAACCGACGGAAGGAAAAACGGTGGAAACGGCGAAGCTGCCGGGACGGCGAGCCGTGCCGAGCTAACGGGCCGGTTGGATCATGGATTCGAGATGGATGGATGGACCCGAGACCACAAGGCCATGGAGCCGGGCCGGGGATGCATGAGACGGGTGTGACCCGACAAGGTTATATCGCGCTATGACGCGCTCAATGGCCGATGGAGCCGAGCTATATCACATATTGGCATGATGGGATGCATTGCGGCCCGATGTCCGGGACCCCGATCTTGGGGCCCGTGACACTTGGTATCAGAGCGGAGATCATTGGGAAGCCCACATGGGGGCGTGTGATGCCAGGACGGTAGAAATCATAAAAACGGCAAAAACGGCAATTTGAGCAAGACTATATGACGGCCACAAAGCCGACCGCACAAAAGTAGCCGACGACAGAAAAACTCATTTTTGAGCATCAAGATGATGGAATTTGCCATGATTACATATACCTATCACGAGCGTGTGGACGCAAGGTACAGGATGGCATGCTTGGTCGGGACCACCGGGGATCCGGGTTGCAAACAGGGAAGCTTCAATAACAAGGCAGCTCTGGACAGAGGCCCAGACGATGGAATTTGAAGATATGTTATATATGAAAAGTGATCGGTTTTCCGAGTAGAATGCAGATATGCAGTCTGTTTTGTGAAAATCCGCAGTTGACCAATGAGCTATTTGGCATGTGGAAGGATTGGTATGGATACAAGGGAAGGTATCAAGGTGCAAGTCCAACTGAGTTGTTGGCAGGGGCCAATTTCTAATAGAGGCCCATATCATTCATATGAAGAGAGTAAGAGATATATGAAACTTGGTCCTGGTGGGGCTGACAGCACTTCGAGTTAGAAGAACACCGGGCTTAGGACCTCACATGAGATAACCACCATGGAAGGTGGAAATTTGAAGAAAATGGCAATCCAGATATAGTGGCACATTTCGGACCAGCAGCACCCGACTTCGTGGTTGCGGGCTGGAAACGCCACATCAAGATCATTTGTGAGTGGAAACAAGACAATCATGTAGAGTTAGCCGAACGGTGTGATCCGGGAGGCACATCATTTTTCAGAGGGAACATGAAAAGCATCCACATGCGACTTGGATTCCAGACCTCTTGACCACAGTTAGAGCAGAGCTGCAGTTGGCCATGGACAGGAGGGCTGAGTTTGCCTTTCATGCAAACGAGGCCTTTTAGACTCAGATGCGTGGCAGATGCAACAAAGAGTTTTTTTCAGCACACACGCCTTCCCATAGCAGGGATTCTGTGAGGTACTTGCAGGATTCACAAGGTGAGGTTCAGATTGAGCCTGATAAGGTGAGGGGTATTGCTTCAAAATTTTATCGGTCTTTGTTGACTGCAGAGGTGCCCTCCCCTCAGAGAGATGTGGCACGGCAGAAAGTTTGGCAGTGCATGCCCAGGCTCATTACAGATGCTGTGTGTTCTTCCCTAGATGCCCCTTTCTCGAAGGATGAATTCCTTCACGTACTGCATGCTCTTTCCAGTGGTTCATGCCCAGGGGATGATGGTCTTTCTCCCACCTTCTTTATTCTTTTTTGGGATCATATTGGAGATGCTATCACTGTTGCCCTTCAGGAAATGTGGTTGTCGGGTATGATGCCTCCATACCTCACGGAGGGGCTGATTCACCTTATCCCCAAGAGTGGGGACAAGACTGACGTCAAGCAATGGAGGCCCATCACCCTCCTTGGATCTGCATATAAAATCTTAGCTAAAGCCTTGAGTGTATAAGGTTGCAACCGATTCTCCAAAGGACTATCCATGATACCCTGAATGGGTTCCTCCCAAGGAAGGAGTATATTTGATAACATCTTTTCTTTCTGGGAAGCTGTCGAGTGGGCAAAGTCTAGTCAGCAGCCTCTTGCCATTCTTTTGCTTGATTTTGAAAAAGCTTATGACAGAGTGGATTGGGATTTTTTGGAGGGCGCTATGGCACACATGGGGTTTTCCCAAACCTGGATCAGAGGTGTGTCTTGCCTATACACGGAGGCTCATAGCACTATTTTAGCCTGTGGTGGGGGGCGTAGTGAGCGTTTTCAGATTTCCCGTACAGTGAGGCAAGGCTGTTCCCTCGCCCCTTTACTGTACCTCATTGTAGCTGAGGCTATGAGCAGGTTTCTTCGGGCTGCCCCTGGTGTTGTGGGTCTCAGGCTGCCTTTATGTACGGAGGAAGAGTTTTTGGACTCTGAGTTAGCAGATGATACGGCGTTGTTCCTTGAGGCTTCACATGCTTGTTTATTCCGGACAGCCTTGGAGGCCTTTTTTTTTTTTTCAGAAAGAGACTTCTATTAAGTATGAGAAAAACATACAACAATCACAGCTATAAGCCGGAACCTTGGAGGCCTTTTGTTTGGCAGCAGGAGCTTCTATCAATCGGCATAAGTCAGTTGGTTTTTGGATCAGTGATTCTCCTCTTGCAGATTGGGGTACAGATGTTGGTTTTACTTGGATTGAGAGAGGATGCTCTGCCAAATACCTTGGTTGTCAGGTGGGCGTTGACATCTCCCCTGCACAACAGTTTGCTCCAGTGCTCTTAAGCATTAAAAGCAAACTTCATCATTGGAGTAGGAGGAAGCTCGACTTGGCCTCTAGAGCTTTGGTGGTCAACCAAGTTTTGGTAGCCACGACTTGGTTTATCGCTTCGTGCTGGATTTTTCATAAGGGCTGCATTGGCCAGCTTCGTCGCCTTATTCGGAACTTTCTTTGGTCAGGGCTTGATGGAAATGCACACACCAGGGCTAGAGTTGCTTGGTTGTATGGTGGCTGCCCTATCAGACATTTGCATTGGGACCCCGGTGAGTGGGTGTGGAAGGATGCCAGACATCTTATCTTGGGACACATTTAGAGTGTCCCTACTCTTAGAACCCATTGGGAATCTTACGGCATTTCGACTGACATTCAGAGGGTTTTTTGGCGGAGATTGTGGCATTCTTATAGGAAGCCACAGATTTCCTCCTTTATCTGGGTTTCTCTTCATGGTGGTCTGGCCACCAATCAGTGGAGGTCAGTTACTGGTGCTTGCCCAGCATGCCCTAGATTTGCAGGAGTTTCGAAGTCCGTTTACCATTGTTTATGGGAATGCAGGGAAGCATAGAGGGTTTGGACTACGGTTGCACACCTCTTTGGTAGGATTAAGAGGGATGCTATCATTTCTTTTGGTTCTATCATTTGGTTGACACAGTCTGGGTCTCAGCTGAGATTCGAGGGGACTGACAAGAGCTTGGCCATTATGGTTAGGCAAGGAGTTGCTCGGCAGTGTTATCTTCAGGATTTGCCACTTTCACACTTTGTCCCTCCGGTACAGAGGTTAGACAACTCTTGGGAGATTATTGCTAGCATCTCAGCCTGGAATATCTGGAAAGCTAGATGCACCGAGGCCATTGAGGGTACTCCCGTTCTTGTTTCTCAGTGTCTTTGCGCAGGATTTGGAGTGATATTATTCACACCATCATGGCTACCTGGGCCAGAATCCAGGGATCTTCGAGGGCTCCGGAGAGGAAGCGCGGCCAGTTTATGAGAGTAGTTTATGAGAGTGGGACATTGGTATCTTTTTCACGTCCTCTCACTCGGGACCCTATTGGCAGCACAGGGCTCTTGATTGGTTGAGATCTCCACCTTTCTTGGTATGAAATCTCCATTTTGTAAAGTTTCTTCATACTTAATAGAAGTCTCCTTTCTGAAAAAAAAAAAGAAAAGTACATAGTGTCATGTGCATTTCTGACCAGATTTCCATACCAATGCATATGAATACAGTATTGCAAACAAGTGGTTGTCGATGTAGACTTGCAACTCACACTACCCTCTCAAGTGTCCATGTTCCCTACCATCTGCTCTCTATTGTTCCACCAACACATGGTAGCAACAATCTGCAAGAGAGCACGTAGGACAAGAGAACACTACACAGGGTATGCTACTTGCTTCCATATTTAAGCATAAAAGCTTACCAATTGTAAGTAGAGTTAATGACAATAAAAGTCTTCGCGATGGAAGTCCTTGGAGTGATGAGATCTTCAATTTGTCGCATTTCTTCACGACAAAAGTCGTTAAGAGGATGAAGGGAACCCTGGGAAAGCTTCTCCTATGGTTCAACTTGAGAAAGGAGGGCTGAAATTAGGGTTTTCAGCAAAAAGACCAGAAATTACAGCAATAAAGAGAGCAGTTTTGCTGAATTTCTGTCATTGGGAGTGTGTAGGAGAGTGATTAGCACCCGGAAACACTCTTGGAAGCTTGGGAAACACCTTAGCAAGCTTGGATATAGAGTTGGGAAGGAGAAAGTGCAAAAAATACAGCCCAAATGCCCTGATGAAGGAGGTGCCTATCTCTAGAGAGAGGAGTGAGGTGGTGAGTTGTCTAGTGTAGGTAGGTGCTTTGAGGAGCAAGCTAGAGAGGACACATGGCTGGTTACTCCCTTTGTACAAAGGGGATAAGGTCTGGGTAGTGGACATTGGGTTTTGTCCACCTCGGGACATCAGTGTGTGTGAACACCGGGCTGGTCATAATTTATAAGTGAGTTTTGGTCGCCCAAAACTTAATGAAGTGTGTACACACTCACTCATAAATTAGTGTTAACTCCTAAGGCTAGGTTTATGATCAATATTTACCATCTGTCACATGCCACATAACCATGTCAGCAGACAGTTTCACACGCACGGTTTGCGGGTAGGCGTTCCCTTACCCGGAACTACACATTGGTCAAGCAAGCATGAAAACAACATGTAATTTCAATTGCAAGTAAGCACATAAAGATGGTATATAATGCATCATTGGTATGGACAATCCCCGTTCATGAGACTATACCAAAATAGACGTGCTCTAGGCAAATACGCGAAGTACCAAACCCAATGGAACACCAATCCACCAGGCATTTCCGGGCATGTACACAAAGGCACAAGTCCCAACGGAAAGCCAAGTCCATAGTATCGCATGAGTGGCATCAATCCCCGGCATATACAATTGCCATGGACACTAGTCCAATGTACATACATGATGAGAAAGCACGGGTGGACCAATTGGGTGATCAAATGGTGACACGCGTCTCTGCTCTGTAGTACTAGGTAGCTCACAATGAGGTCCTCATACACAGGGCCTTGGGGGACAGGTTTTTGATCTCGAGATCAGTGAGACAGGGATGCCCCCTAGCTCCCTTCCTGTTCGTGGTGGAGGTGATGAGTAGCTTACTCACTGCACATTTTGTGCAGGAGATAGGACTCTAAGGTGTCTACCTCCCCACTAGATCCTAGGAAGAGTTAATCGACTCGGAGTTTGTAGACGACATGGTTGCCTACCTCTCGGGAGAGGAAGAAGAGAGATTTTTTTCCTTTTTTTTCCCGACTGGCCTTGGGCCCAAGATCCTTCCATGGTTACTGTTTTTTCACCACCCGTAGGCACTTTTTTCCACCCATAGGCGATGCTGTCAAGGGAGCACCTAATGGGGGTTTGAACCCAAGACCTCCCGGTCCCAAGACAAACACTTCACCACTTGAGCTACCACCTCCTTGGCAAACCTACAGAGATCTTACCTCACCATCGAGACCTCCTTAGCCTCCGGAACTCAGATAAACTTGCAGAAGTCGTGTAGTTTCTGAATTGGATCTTCCACCCACCCCGGCTTGGCATCTAGGTTAATCCTTATGTATCTTGAGGGGGCACACCGATCAGATACCTTGGGTGTCACGGGATTGACATCTCAGTTGAGCAGAAGCTTGCCCCCCTTCGTCTGAGCATTTAGAAGAAAATTTTGTATTGGAGCACTGCCAGCGCCTCTCCCTTGTTGGCCATGTGATCGTGGCCAACCATGTTCTCTTGGCCACCATGTGGTACATCGCTTCTTGTTGTTGGGCGCTCTCTAGAGCTTGTTTGGGTCAGGTGTAGTGGTTGATCTGGAATTTTCTGGCCGGGGACGACGGCTGATGGCTTGAGCCAACATGGCATAGAGAGTGATTATTCAGCCACTGCAGACATGTGGAGGATTGGGCATCATACACCCAGCAGCCACTTTACGAAGGCAACGCTCCCACGGATGCTCCTCTCCTGCTCTCTAAAGCCAGTCAGTCTACTCTGTCGTGGCCTCCTACAACAAACAGTTGATCTCTTTGAGGCATGTGTCCAAAGCCCCTGCGGCTACTTTCTCCAATCATGGACCCCTGCCACCAGGAACACCGATGGAGACACAACATACACTTCAGCTTAATCCAAGACAACCTCATACAGGATTCTGAGATTCGCAGCAGGATTGAGAAGATTCGGGAGAGTTTGGATTTTCTGATGGAGATCGATGGAGAGACCACTGGTGTCCATGATCTCCAGGATGATTCGGGCTAAGGCCTCGGTACCCCTAAGATTATCCGAGCCGAGATGGGAGCACCACCGATCGTAGTTGAGGCTCTTGCCAAATCAGTGTCCTTCATTCATAGCACCTGGGAGCTTCCCCAACACCGGTATGCACGACTTGCTTTAGAGTCCTCTCATCAGCTACCATGGAGGGAGACACTTCATGTTGGTATGCGCAGATAGCATCCTGGTTGAGCTCCATGGGTTCAGCTTAGACAGACTTCCACCCTTCCAGTACTCTCTAGAGGCACCCTCTCTCACCCTGACACATTCTGAGATTAGTAGACTCATCAGACAGGACCTCATTCAGTTGGACACTAGGAGGACATGGCTAGAGCCCTCACAGGAGTTAGGGACGAAGATGGCTTTCTATAGAGACCATCTTCTCCGCACCACTGAGGATGGCTTTATACTTAGACCGAGCTACATGGATATCCATTTGTCTCATGGATTGAGGTGCGCCATTGGGCAGATCCGCACCTCTTCACATCAATTAGAGATAGAGACAGGCAAATTTAGAGGCATACCTCCAGGGGACAGGATATGTCAGATTTGTTGGATAGAGCCAGAGACGGAGGAGCACTACATCTGTCGCTGCACAGCATATTATGAGATTCGAGGGCGCTACCATTGCCTTTTCAGAGAGGGATTTGGACCACTGGCTAGAGTCATGGACTATTGTGATCAACGATGCTTGGGTTTTTATCTCCTGGAGATCCGCAGGCTCAGAGAGTCCATTATGAGGAGCAGACACCCGACTGGCAGGGAGTCCACACAGAGACAGATTACTGACTTCTTTAGAGGGACTACTCGGGAGGACACACAGCCGACAGCCCAGCAACGGGCACCCCGTGGGACTCTAGTTGAGAGAGCTATCCAGTTGGGCAGATCTAGACGCCCGAGGGTTCGCGGATCCTTACATCGGAGACGGTGCCTACACCGGAGGATTCAGAGCATCATTGCGAGGCATCGGGCTCGTCCGACCAGGCATCTCACTATGGCAGATATCCAGGCCATCCGGTAGAGACCCATGCTAGAGCTCCTAGGATGATTACCACTCCAGCCATATACTGTTGTACTCACTGTCACTTTTGTACTCCCCCATATTCATGTATTCATGTATCCATGTACTCATGTACCCCATTTTGACTAGTAGCATTAGCTTCCCACTCTCCCTAGTTGCTGCTTCCGGATGCCCCCTACTGATGTATTGTGGGGCTAGATACTTACCTTCAGTTCTTTCTTTTCTTTTCCAGACAGTGTATCAGATGTCACATGGTTGTAACTTTGGTCTCATAGGTCACTTTGGCCTTTTGAAGACGTTAATATAACATTTCATTTCATTTCTCTCTCTCTCTCTCTCGCGAGGCATGCGGGACACCCAGTCAGGGTGCTGACCACAGAGGATATTGAGGAGATCCGCCAGTGTCCGATGCGGCACATATTATGAGATGGAGGCACCTCCATAGTGTACCTCTCCGTCCCACATGATATTGTATCCCCTCACTATACTCCACTCACCTCCATAGCGTACCCCCCCCCCCCCCCCCCTCGCTATATTCCAGTTCCAGTTTCATTTTCTAGGTGCCGGTAGTATCATCTTTATTTTTCATTTTCTGGGTTTTTTTATCCAGACATTGTATCAGATCCACCATGATGTAACTCCATCCCCTGCACACCCAGATTCAGCTTTTTTATTCAGTACTTTTTCATTTTGTTGGGATGACAGAGGATACCCCATACAGGTACTCCGATTTGTCTCATAGGCCGAGTTCGGTCTTTTGGAAGATGTTAATAAAATCTTTCTTTCTTTCTTTCTTTCTCTCTCTCTCTCTCTCTCTCTCTCTCTCTCTCTCTCTCTCTCTCTATATATATATATATATAGATAGATATATATATATATATATATATATATACTCTGTATGTATGCATGTATGCATGTATGTATGTGTATGTATAATTGTGAGTGTGTGCATGCATGCAACTACGCGTGTGCAAAACAAACAATTACACATAATCAAAGTAGCGAGGAATTACTCACCCCATAACTGCAAGAAGCTGACCCAACCCAGCTGTGGCACCGGTCTGAACTGCCTCTGGTACCATAGCAATGGCAGATAATCTTTGGCCATTCTCTTTAAGCTCGTTCCTAGAAAGACTAATGGCCTTTTCGTACATATCCTTTGCAAGTGAAAAAAAACCTTGCGCATGAGAAGACTCTGCAAAGGCTAAAACTGCTCCCCCTAAAAACAGCAATCAATTAAACATATAAGATCTCACATGTACTGACTAATCTCTCACATGTCCAAAAGGCATCCAATACTTACTATATGCATGATATGTTATACATACTGTGGGTGAAGGAGAGAGGAAGAGTTTCTTTCTGCTTAAAGATGCATCTATCTTAAGAAGCATTTATACGTATACAAAATTTGTGTGCATTTATATATTCATATATTTATTCATTATTATTATTTTTGGCTGCTGCTTCTCTATGAAGCGGGATTTCTCCATGAAGAAATCCTGCTTTTGCCCTTTTCAAGAAAGTTTGCATCTTAACATCAACTTAGACGTGCTTTCTTGCTACATTTTTGGTTTTCTCCTGCAACATTGGGGTTTCTTCTGCCAGATTAGTCATTAAACAGGCCAAATTCACCAAATCTGGGCACACATTGGGGTGATTTGCAGGGAGATCGGGATGAGTGGGCAACTCCAATGTGTATTAACTTCTTCCTGCGTTGTGCACGAAGGAATACATGAAATTTCCTTTTTACAGCCCTCTCATCAATTACTGCATCAACATGCATACCATCTTCCAAAGTGATTGCATTATATCACGACAAAGCATCCAACTCAAGAGTTCCAAAGCTTCCTAGCTCTTATTAAGTAGGAGCTAGTATACGGTATACCAAAAGCTTGCAAAATGGAATAAATCCAGGGAGAAAATGACCACTTCCAAACAAAACTCTCCCTGGAAGTCAAGGGCCTAAGAAAGATCAGTTCCCACAACAGATGTCTATTCTTATTCCAAAGTGAGGATGCATGCACATGCGGGAAAGTGGGGCACGCGTGTGGTGTGCGCGCATGTGTGTGTGTGTGTGTGTGTGTGTAAACAAGATAGGTGAGATTGCAAACTCAATCCAAGTTGTTGGATTTTATAAGGTTAGATCCAACCGTTTTGAAAGTATCCTTAATTAAGTGGCAACAGTTTTGTAAATAATAATATATAATGTTTAATGGGGTATGGCAGAATATGTTCATAATAGCCAAATTAAAAATAAGCTTTTTTTTTTGCAAACCTTAAAAACTTCAATAGCCTTAGATCCTTGCTCAGAACATAAACATTATCCTTAACCAGTAGGTTTTTATAGAAATTATTCTCGGATGATTTTTACTACAATGTGTAATAGTTTAGCAAATAAGCACACTATGGTGATATTTAAAGTGGGTGATGAGAAACATAAGGGCAGACAGAAACTAAGCTGAATATGGCATTTGGGTTGTGATTAGGCAATCAACGTGCATGCATGCGTATGAAAGAGCCATACATAATGGGTATGACACATACTTAATTCTTTTAACAAGCTAAAATGACCCATAGGTGATATTAATTTTTAACACAAGATTTATTATTACAATTACTCCTCTACATGGTCATCTATTTGAAATAGTCACCATTAATGCTCACAATATACTATCTCTACCATACTAAATTTGAATAATGTGTAAAGTGCACCTGTACAACATAGACAAAAATATTTAACTAGCACAAAACGGACACATCAACTCACGACGTGGCAAATATGCATTAACAAAGAAAAGCCTTTTGATCGAAGAGTATACCTGATGCATTCTCCAAATCTGACAAAGGAGAGGCTTCTACCTCTACAAATTCTGCAGTGTCAAAGATTGAACTCCGTCTCCCTCTCTCCCTCCCTCCCTCTCTCTCTCTCTCACTCACTCACTCACTCACTCACTCACTCACGCACGCACGCACGCACGCACGTACGCACGCACGCACGCACACACACACACACACACACACACCGTATCCACGATGATCAGGATGGTGATCCTCCATGATGAGGATGACGACGATGATCCATACATATCTACATTTACCTAGGGATTAGTGTTAGTTTTTTCTCCATGAGGAGATTCATATATCTTCTTCTTCTTCTTCTTCTCTCTCTCTCTCTCTCTCTCTCTCTCTCTCTCTCTCTCTCACACGCACCCCCCCCCCCGCCCCCACACACACGGTTTAGGGTATGTAGCAGCTAGTTGTTCAGCCAGCTCGTCTTGTCTACATCCAGCTCAAATAGCTTGCTGTCTTGCAGTTCAAAACGCTGAGCTCAACCCACTTCTCTAGCATTTCAACCTACCCAACGTTGGATTCGCCCCAGGGATAGGTGGCCGACTCCACTACAGCAATCTGACTCAAGCTCCTCAACAGCACAGTCGGTTCACACTGGCTGCCAATGCAGAGCATGCTCTACAGTCCAGGCTGTCAACAACACTACCAACGAAAGGTCACCATCAGCAATTAGTTTCTCTCTCACACAGCAGCTCCCAAGCAACTTAGCAGCCCCAGCACTCAGTCAATGCAAGCTCCTCAACCAGGTTGCAAACACAGCACCCTGAAAATATCAAAGGCTACCCCTAATCTTTAAGAGGCCATTCACACACAGAAGTTTCAATACTAGGAAACATGCCAAAAATGCTCAACTTCACGGCCACCCTGGCAACACCGTGCAAAGGCCCCCATCCACTACTCGTGCAAAAGAGCTGACAACATAACTGATGGAGCAAAAAACATTGCTCAGGGGACAGGTGCATGCCTCGCTATGCTTCTTGGGCACTGTCAAGGCTTAGTGAACTGGAAACAACACAAGATAATGACAATGCTGAGAGTAAATGTGTGCACAATGACACCACCACTAGGGCCGAAACGGGTCGACCCCCCCTCAATACTAAAATTATACTATTGGAGTATTTTATTTTACAAAGTTCTATGGGCTTTCATGCCAGACTTTCAATGCATAGAATGAAATGAAGACATGTTACCCAAACAGTAAGCTTGGCGTAGAAAGGTGTTGTAGCCACGCAGTCACAGCAGTCACACCCTTGGCATATGTGAGAAAGAGAGCGCGAACACTGTCATCCCAAGACCACGCGCACACAGGCACCCTCGTACTTGAACCTGGCTCTCAATCCCATGGCTAGCTAGTGTGCTCATTCTCCACACACATGCACCAATGGTCACCAGGCAGCACCGGAGTTGTCAAATTAGATGGAGTGCTTCAACAGTAGTACTAGGTTCTTCACGAGCAGCGCCCACATACACATTTAGGCACCAAAGACCACCCACATCAGCTCCAAACTAGAATTTGCAGCATTACAGGCAAACCAACTCCTAGACACCTCTAGTGCTATCCAAACAGTCATACAGTGGGCAGCTGATGATGTCCCAACCAAATTAGGGTTTCAACAGACCAATAGGATAACTAGGAATTGATAGCATGAATAGGATGCTTAGGTGACGAAGATCACATATATGTGTTCAATTTTGCAAAGAGGTGAGTATTCAACCTGTAGAGAGCAAAAACAAATTTGATCCCCTTGTTTTTGGCCTCTAGGACATGCTTTTTGGGGTGCATATAAACATTACATAAAAGAGCATTTTTGCAAAACAAAACAAACACACATAAATAGTGAAGTTTCAAGAGTAGTTTGAAATACGGCATAGTGGCAAGCCTACAACTTACAAGTTTGAACATTGACATAACACGATTATAAAACCTTTGCAAAACTATAAAAGGTTAGAAACTAATACTTACCACCTGTTCACATGCCACAAAACCTTGTCAACATACAGGCACACGCACTCCACAGTCGGGCTTCCCCTGCCCATGAACAGGACACATCATAGCAGGCATTCACATGAAAATATGTCGCGCGAGCATGGAGCTATGCGTGCACATGCACTATGCAATGGATAATTCTCCCGTTCACGGAACCGGTAGATCACAGGTCTTCCCAAGCATGGCACTGACATCCTGGCCTCACTACTAGCTGCATGAAAGCTGCCTGGCCTCCAGTACAATGGCACGAAACAGGAATGACCACTTGGGTGACCAAATGGTGACATTTCACATTCATTTATTGTATATGGTTGAGTCATGGATTTTGGGCTTGGAAAAGTCGTGGGCTTCTAAAACTTAGATGTCAACTTGCATTTTAACGTGGATAAGCTTGCTATACATGAACACCAGTTTTTCCTAACGTTTTTCAACATTAAAGGAGTTGCTTGGCGAGAAGCTGGAGCTTCCCACCTTGTGCATCTGTGGCCTTCACCCTCCCGCCATCCCTCCATCGCCTGCGCCAACCATTACCCCCTTCCTTCGTTGCTGCCCCGCTTGTGACAGTCCCCGCCTCCCCTTCTACTCCGCTTTAGCCCCGCCATTGTTCCACCTTCACCCACCTGCGCAGGCAACCCCCTCAGCGCCTCCTTTGCCCCGCCTTCTCCCTCACCATCGTTGTCTCCTCTCCCTTCACCTCCCTCCCTCTGGCCCCCCACCCCCTCCCTCTGCACTACCCACCCCCCTCCTCTGCGCCGCCCCTCCCCCTTCAACCCGCACCTTCCCCTCTAGGCCGCTTACCCTCTCGTCACCCCTCCCCCATGCCCCCCCATCCCCTCCCTCTGCACTACCCACCCCCCTCCTCTGCGCCGCCCCTCCCCCTTCAACCCGCACCTTCCCCTCTAGGCTGCTTACCCTCTCGTCACCCCTCCCCCATGCCCCCCCTTTCTTGCATTGAGTCCTCCACCCATCCTCCCCCATTTGAGCTCTCAAGCTCTCTTGTCCTTCCATCTTTTACACACACACACACACACACACACACATGGCCCCCCTTTTTTCCCATCTCCACAACATAGGTGCTACTGCGGGATGTTTTGTCCTTATGGCAAGATTCGGTAACTCTTGGTCTTGAACCCCCGGGAGGACTCCATGGCAGTCGCTCTGTCTTCCCCAACTGAGGCCGTTGTACTCGCTTCAATAGTTACCTCCTCAAAGGCCTCCACCTTGGTATGCAAGATTGTGGGTAGCTGCATCAGCTCTGGGATTTGCTACAGGCAAGCCTTCTCGCTGCGCCTCGAAAGATCACAGATATTCATCCTCTCGAGCGTGGCTACTACCAGGTTGAGTTCGATTCACCCGCAGCTTCAGACAAAGTCATGCAGCTGAGCCTCGTCGCATTGCATACGGCCCATGCCTTCTTTGCGAGGTGGCAACATGGCTTTGACCCGGCATTCGATCCTTTGGCTGGCGTATCAGGCTTTCCTGTGACAGTTTGCTTTCCAAGTTTCAGGAAGGAATACCTTCCTCTCCTCCACGTGATAGGTGGTGCTATCGAGAGGGTGATGGAATCCCTCCCTCCCCACCCCCAAAACCGCTGCCTCAGTTCTTGCAAGGACGGCCAGGATTCCATTCCTTCGTATCTACATCACCTCCCCAGACTCGGTGCCTCACAACATTTCACTCCCTGGTCTGCGAGGGGACCCGATTCTGCAAAGAGTTGAGTACTCGGGCCTCCCACTGGCCAGGCCAATGTTTCATCTGTTGCCACATGGGACACCTCACCAGAGCTTGCCCTAGCCGACAAACCAGAAGGCCACCTCCAGTCCCCCTTTTATACCTTAAGTTCAAGGGCTCTCTTGCTTTTGGTTTTGTGCTAAAAACTAATGTGTTTCTATTTCCAAAAAAAACCTCATGTGCTTTTATTTGAGTTGGAGTTTTCTCCTTTATTAAAAAAAAAACATCGAATATTTTTAGTGAAAAAAGAAATGCTTTCTATACTTTTAAAAAAAGATGCTATTTTTTTTTTCTAAAAACAAACCTGTTGTAGGCATATGCTCACTTATGGTAGTGCTATGTGTGAACAGGGCTTAACCAAGGGCACTTTTTCCCATGTGGTTTTTCCCCTTGGACAAGTGTGAAAGGACACTAACATATAATATTTTGTACTTCTATATTATATGGATGTGGCACACATGCAAGGGTTGACTTGCATTTTGTGGATACCACACTTTTGGCTCTCTCTCTCCCTCTCTCCCTCTCTCTCTCTCTCTCTCTCTCTCTCTCTCTCTCTCATTTCTGTGTGTGAGCTTCTCTACCCTGCACCTAACCCTAATGTGCAGGTTTGTGTGTGTGAGTGTGTGAGTCCAACACCCAACATTTGGTATCAGAGTTGGGAGCTGGGAGCTGGCCCTGGAAATCTGCAGCTGGAAGAAATCCTTCGAAATTCCGTCAGAAACAGACGTTCTGTCCGTCGCCTGCGTTTTTCCGTCGACGCTGTGTTTTTCCGTCGTCGGATTGCCTGCTTCCGTCGGCGCTCCTCCGTCCAGCCACCAGTATCGGGCGGCACTAGTGGGGAGCCCACCACCACCGCCCAGCTCGCGGGCAGTTCTTCCACCTCCAGCCGGCGCCCGCTTCCGTCGCCGCCCAGGCGCTCCTCCACTCCGTCACAACAACCGCCGGCCACCGTAGTCTCGGCTTGCCGTTCCGTTCCGGCCGACCATTTCCGTCGACACCCCTCCGTTCCGGCCGACTCTGCTCTGTCTCGACCCGCCGTCGCCGTTTCTGCTCCGGCCGCCGTCCGTCCTCCACCGTCAACTCCAGGCACCTGCGCGCTCGCCCTTCGCCTCTATTCGCGCCCAGCGCTCCCTCCGTACTTGCCTTGTTCTGAGCGCCCGACTCCGCCTGTCCGACTGTCGACCCTGCACTCAAGAGCCAAAAGTGTGAGCCGTGCTCGCCTTGCTCTGAGCGCCCGACTGACGACTCGCCCGACACCTACTCGCCGGCTGCCGCCTTTTCTGTTTTTCGCTGTCGCCTGGCCCCGGTGCAGCTAGCCTACGGCTGCCGCCTACGCCTGTGCCATCAGCTCCGTGAGCTTCAGTCCCAGCTCCCCGTCAGCTGCCCACAGCCAACCGCCCCCCTGCAACGACTCCCTCCAACGCCTCCACCTGCAACGACTTGGCTAGCCTGCTGGCTCCCTCTATTCGACTGTCTGCTCCAAGCTTGCTGCCCTTGCCTGAAGGTATTTCTCTGTTCAAATTTTTGGTCAAACACAAATACAAGATTTTGCAGCCATTCCAGTGCAGGTCATATGCAGATCTAGCAGACACCTCTGTGCAAGTCAAATTCACAGGAAAATTGCAGGTGCCATTTGGGGGATTTCTCAATTTCAGGACAAATTGATAAAATTGGGCATTTTGCTTTGCCTGCAGTTTGGGGGTTTTCAAAATTGAGGTCAAAATTGGCAAATTGAACCTCTTTCACTTGCAGAAATTTGGGGCTTTTGTGAAAATTGGCCAATTAGATGCACATTGAAGCGATTGGAGTGCATGCAAATTGGGGATTTTCTGATTGGAGCATGTAATTGGGCATTACAGCTGCGATTTGTCGCGTATGTATACACATTGTGTGTAATTGGACAATTTGGTGCAGGTTTACACTTGCTTTGGTTTGCAAGCATACATTTGCACAGGACATTTGGTTGCCTGGCAGTGCACATTGGTGCTTGGTTTGCTTGCAGATATATTTTGTTGACATGGCACAGAATGCTACAGATGTATTTGGTGTGCTCACCCAGGAGGACAAGCTGGATGGATCTAACTACTCCTCTGGAGTTTCATGATCCGTAATTTGCTGGTAGCCAAAGGGCTTTGGGGCATCGTGTGTGGTGATGACACACGCCCACTTACCATACAGCCAGCCACGCCTCAAAGGGGAGGTGCTCAAAGAGCTCCTGATGTAGATCCTGCTCCCACACAATAGCAGAAGAGATGGGACTCTAGAGATGCACAGGCCATGTCATTGATAGCCCTTTCAGTGAAAAGGACTATTATTCCGCACATTCGTTCATGCAAGACATCGAAGCTTGCATGGGACACATTGGAAGCAATGTATTAGGTACGCAACGAGGCAAGAGTTGCCTACTTGAAGAGGCAATTGGATCTTCTTTCTATGGATGAGGGTGACTCTATGGCAGATCATCTCACCAAAGTGAAAGATTTGCAGGAACAATTGCTCAACATTGATGAGGTTATCCCAGACAGACAGATGGTCACCAACACTCTTCATTCTTTACCGCCTTCCTACTTGGGCTTTCACACCTCTCTCCAACCTCTCAATGAGAGGAGGTGGTGATCCCGTCACTTTTGAAGAGCTCGTGTGTTTACTCTTGTAGGAAGAGCAAACAAGAGCAAACATATCGAGCAACCGTGGTGGAGAAAAGGCATTTACAGCCAAGGATAAGGGTAAAGCAAAGAGCTTTAGGCATGGGGGACAACAGTCTAGCAAGGCTGGTCATGGACAGCCCTCTTCTAGTGGTGAAAAGTCTGACAAAGGGGATGCAAATGCATCATGGTATTTTGATAGTGGTGCTTCGAGCCACATCACTTCATGCAAAGATGTATTTCAGCACTTGGTTTATGCTTCAAATGGCCGCACTGTATCATGTGCAGATCATACCACATATCCAGTAAAGGGAATTGGTAATGTCATACTTATTGCAGCCAATGGTATGAAAAATGTATTGTATGTTCCAGGGATAAAGAAAAATCTGCTCTCCGTCTCAGCCATAAACGACCAAGGTTTAAAGGTTGAATTTGAAGACGGGAAGTGTTTGGTAAAAGACCCATCAAAGGGTTATGAAATAGTCACTTCTGGAACACGATACAAAGGCTTGTATAAGCTGGACAGCTATGACAAGCGCACTTATGATGCAAATACAGTGGCTGCCCACACTCCTGCTATGCATGATGCAAAGCTATGGCATGCTCGTTTTGGGCATGTAAATTTTCAGAGTTTGATGCTTTTGCAGAAGCATCATATGGTTGATAATATGCCGCCTCTTGAGTCTCCACCAAGACATGTATGTGAGGGGTGTATTTTGGGAAAGATGCAACGAAAACCATTCCCCAAAGATGGAGCTGTTAGAGCTGAAAGTAAATTACAGCTCATACATAGTGATGTATGTGGTCCAATGCGGACACCATCCATAGGGGGGCATCTTTACTTCGTCACATTCATTGATGACTACTCCAGGTTTGCTTGGGCTTACCCTTTGAAAGCGAAAGCAGATGTACTGAGCTCGCTGAAGCTCCGCGCTCCCCCCCCTCTGCTCGCGCTTCTGTCTGCACTCCCTTCTCCCTGCCCGCCATCGCGTTTTCCCCCCTCCGCCTGCCCTCAGGTTTGCGCCGCCCCCCCCTTCGCCTGGCTTGCCTGCGCTGAAGCGCCCCCCCTCCACTGCTCTTTGCCGTCGCCCCCCCTCCCGTAGCTCTTCGACATCGCGCCCACCCCCCCTCCTCTTCAGCGCCTCGCCCCCCCCCCCCTTCGCCAGCTCTCGTTCCCCCTCTCTCGCCCTTTTCATGCTGCTTCCGCCCCCCCCCCCCCCCCCCCCTTGGGATCCGTCGTCGCCTCTTTGGCCCCCCCCCCCCCCCCCCCCCCTTCCTCTTCTCTCTGTTTTTCTCCGCCCCCAGGGATTTTTTTTATTTTTTTATTTTTTTTATTTTTCCCTTTTTTCTTTTCGCCTTCCCCCACCCTCGTGTGCAGCTCGGTTCGTGCAGGTTCTCCGTCTCCGCTCCGCCTTCGACACAGCTTCAAACTCTGATGGAGGTTCCTCCCGCCCCGCCTCAGAGGGACTCATTCGCAGCCCCCTCGCCCGCCCCTGAGGACACCCCCATCAGGCTTTCTCTTTCGCCGGAAGAGGAAGCGAGCCTCGCCGCAGAGGTGGAACGCCTTCAGGCACATTCCACCATCTGCCGTATAGTCGGCACTCGCCCCAACAGAGGGGAGATCCGGGATCTTCTCCAGGCCCGCCTTCTTGCAGATGTGGGCAAGATCCTGGACGTACAGCTTCTGGGCCGTGGACATTACCAGATCGAGTTCGAGACCGCCCAGAGCGTGGCCAAGGTCCTTGCCATGAGTCCCCTAGACATCAGGGGTGCTCGGGCTTTTTTCAGACCTTGGCAGCATGGCTTTGACCCAGCAGCCGCCGCTGAGCAGGGAGAGCGCCTTTTCCATGTTACAGTTTGCTTCCTTGGACTCCGCCAGGAGTATCTTCCGCTCCTCTCTAGGCTAGGAGCATTGGTGGGCTCGGTACTAGAGACTGGCCCCACAGCAGCTTCAGTGGTGGCCAGAGCAGCTGGGCTACCTTTGGTCAGAGTGTTGGTGTCTGACATCTCCTCCCTTCCTAAGGTCATTCAGCTACCTAGGATAGGGGGGGGATGGATTGATCAAAGAGTGGAGTTCTCGGGGCTCCCGAACCAGTGCTTCATTTGCAGGCAGGTCGGTCATCTAGCCAAGGCCTGCCCTCGTAGGAGACCCCGACCCTCACCACAGCAGCAGGCCCCTGATGGCCCGCCCACAGATGCGGCTCAGCAGGCTGCCTCCGGGACACCTGCTCAGGCCACAGAGACCTCGGAGTGGCAGCCTGGACAAGGGCGCCGCCGAGGGAGACAACCACAGCAGCACGCCCAGAGACCGCTGCAGCAGCAGCCACAGTCTCAGCCTCACTCGGTTCCCGTGAGGAACAGTTCTGCTCCCCTCCAGGAGGAGACCCCTGCGGCGACGACTGAGGACCAGGAGATGCCAGCACCCCCTCCTTCACCCCCCACACCCCCGTCCCCTCCCACCGACTCGCTTCCACCTTCACCTCCTCCCATCCCCGCTCCGGTTTCGGCAGCAGCTCCCTCTCCACCCCCCTCGCCCCCCCCTCCTCGCCCGCCTCACCTTCCCGGGAGGCCCTGGCAGTCCCCTGGCGCTCACCTGCAGTCCGGAGGGCGCTGAGCACCGACCTCGCTCGAGCACCATAGAGGAGACCTACCATGCCGATTCGGGCTTCACGGATATCATCTATCCGCAGTCGGCTGAGTCGCCTCGGCATTTGACAGCGCTCGGAGGCTTTTGATTACGCCTTCACACGGCTTTTTGGAGCAGAGGGCCCCCATGAGCCAGCACCCATCCGAGTTCATGTAGTGATACCTCCGGCCCGCGGGGAGCAGGCACTTGATTCAGCGGTGGCCTTCTCGTTCCCTCTATGTGGCCCTTGCGACCGGGAGTGGACTCTAGAGCTCGCTCTTAGCACTTTGAAGACTCAGGCAGTTGAGTTTTCTCATCATGTGAGCGATCTGGAGGTGACAAATGTGATAGGCCGACTCTGGGAGTTGGCTCATTTTTTCTTGGATCCCGGGAGTGTGGATGCCTCAGGGATTCGTCATTTGGTCGTTCGCATAGTGGCAGACCTTGCACGCGACCCTGGATATGTATGTATACATGAGGTTGCTCTGTCAGAGCGGGAGGCAGTCGCCATGGGCCACAGCCACTGGCGCCTGATCCGTGATTCTTGCAATACACCGGGTGGGCAGATTCGTAGCCGCTCGGATGGGGACTACTCTCCATCCAAGCCGCTTGCGAAGGCCCGCCGTACGGCTCAGACAGCCTCCACCTCAGCAGGTCATCCATGAGGATCATCTCATGGAATGTACAGGGCCTTGGCGGAGCACATTTTATACGCTATCGTGGTTGCTTGAGGCAGGAGCTTCAGAGATGCCTGGTTGGTGGCAGCATTGATATTTTGATGATGCAGGAGCACCACGTAGGTGAGAGCAGGATCTGGTTCGGTGATGCCTGGTAGATGGGACACCTTTTGGTCTGCAGGGTTTGGTCCTTTGGGTGGACAGGGAGGAGTATGCATGGTCATTGCAGATGTATGGCGGCAGGCCATTGTGGATCGAGGGATCATTGTGCCTGGTAGAGCACAGTATGTCATTCTGAGGATGCATGATGAGCTATTGGGCGTGCTCAACGTCTATGCGCCCAATCATGCTAGTGCCAGAGCAGAGTTCTCGACCCAGGTTACGGATGCATTGCCAGAGGCCGCACATTGGTGTGTCGGGGGAGACTTCAACATGCTTGAGGACCCGGCCGATAGGGTGGGAGGCAGTCATGTTACAGTGCACGGCACGGAGCTTGCAGCTTGGGACCGGTTTTGCATGTCACTGAGGATCACTGATGCATGGCAGCATGGGGCCTTCTCCCGCTCTCAGGACAGTCTTAGTTTCTCTCAGTCGGATCGCCGGTAGGGAGGGACTAATCTATCACGGATTGATCGCTTTTATGTGGGCGACTGGTTAGGGGAGCGAGGGGGCTCCGTCGGCATTCTCGCTGGCACCTCATTTTCAGATCATGCGCCAGTTATTTTGACATTGGAGGAGAGGACACGGGAGCCCAGCTTGCAGTTGAGGATCCCAGAGAGGGTACTTGCAGATCCCAGTCTCGCTGAGGACATTGAGAGGATCTGGCATGATAGTCAGTGCTCTGACCAGGATGCAGCAGGCCAGTGTGCCCAAGGACTCATCGAGCTTAGCTCTTTTCTGCACGCTGCAGCTTTGACACGGCTGGGAGAGATTCGCGAGCGGGAGCATCGGCTGAGACGCAGCCTTGCTTCGCTACAGCGCCTTCAGGAGCAGCAAACCTACATGTGAGTGGGTGGCGTCACAGCTGAGCCAGGCACGCCAGGAGATTAGAGAGGCAGAGGAGCAGAGACATGAGTTTTACTATCGTCGCCAGGCCTCTCAGTGGACGCAGCTTGGTGATAGAGTAACTGGGGAGTTTTTTGAGATCACTGGACCCCGCCATGCTCGAGCAGGAGTCCGTCAGCTTGGTAGACCGGATGGATCGGTAGCTACTGAGCCCGAGGAGATCAGAGCCATTGCCACTGCATTCTATAGAGACCCGCTTTCAGCGGAGCCAACCACTGAGGATCAAGATGCTTGCAGACAGACTGTGTGGGCCCATGTGCAGAGGAGGGTCACAGATCGTATGCGTACAGTTCTTGGTGCGCCTCTTTCAGAGATTGAGCTTGCCGAGGCCTTGAGGGTCCTGCTGCGACATAGTTGCCCAGGGGAGGACGGACTGACGCCGGCCTTTTTTATGCGCTATTGGGACCTTTTGGGGCCAGGCCTCCGCAGGGGCTTTCAGTATGTTCTGGACACGGGTGATGCCACAGAGCTTTTCAGAGGGCTTGATCTTTCTTATCCCCAAGGGGGAGGGAGTATCAGATGATATTCGGCATTGGAGGCCTATTACGATCCTCAATACTGTCTACAAGGTCTTAGCAAAGGCCTTGAGTTTGAGGATCCAGCCCTTCCTGGGGGAGTTGATTCATGCTACCCAGACAGGATTCGTCAAGGAGCGCAGTATCCTTGACAACATCTTTACTTTCTGGGAGGCGACGGCCCGAGCTAGATTTCTTGGCGAGGACTTGGTCGTGATGCTTCTCGATTTTGAGAAGGCATACGATAGAGTTGATTGGGGTTTCTTAGAGGGCACTATGCTTCGCCTGGGCTTTGAGCCAAGATGGATCAGAGGGGTGGCGGCTCTGTATTCCACGGCTCGTAGCCAGGTTTTGATTGCAGGAGGACGGGGGCCGAGTTTTGAGTTGACCAGATCAGTCCGTCAGGGGTGTCCCCTCGCCCCTTTTCTTCTCTTCTTTGCGGAGGCTATGAGCATGTATTTGACGGCAGAGGAGGTTGGTTTGAGAGGACTCTAGCTCCCAGTCCGGGGGGAGGACCTGCTCGATGCTGAGTTTGCAGACGACACGGGCTTATTTTTGCATGGCCCAGAGGCCAATCTTCTTCGGGCACAGCAGTCGCTCCAGGTTTTTAGTGCAGCTTCGGGAGCATTGATCAATTGGCACAAGACAGTGGCCTTTTGGATCAGTAGTGCTCCCACTCCGGCATGGAGCCCGGACCCCGGTTTTAGATGGATTCCTCCTGGCACAGCAGTGCGTATTTGGGATGCCAGATTGGACTAGATTTGTCACCTGAGCAGCAGATTGCCCCGCTTCTTCTGAGCATTCGGAAGAAGCTTTTGTATTGGAGTACAGCTCGACTATACTTGGCTGGGAGGGTGGTGGTGGCAAATCAGGTGCTGTTAGCGACCATGTGGTACATTACGTCTTGCTGGATCTTCTCGAGCTCTTGCATCAGTCAGGTACAGAGGCTGATCAGGAACTTTCTTTGGTCTGGGTGGGACGGTCAGTCAGCCCGGGCAAAGGTTGCATGGGCAGTTATTACACTTCCGCTGGCTCAGGGAGGCTTGGGCATTATAGATCCAGTCGATCAGAGTAGAGCCTTATTGGGGAAGCTTATTGTTCGGGGGCTGCTTCCAGGCGCTGAGCCTTGGAAAGAGCTTCTCTTGCAGCGGCTGCAGGCTCGGGCTCCCCCAGCAGGGGGTACTTGGGCACCAGAGATTTGCTGGATCTTCATAGAGATGAGGAGGACAGGCCTCAGTAGAGGATGGGAGGACAGATTTGCTTTGAGCATCCTGAGAGCTTGGGAGCTGCTGAGACCGGGGCTCTCTCAGCGACCTCCTTCTAGTGTTGAGGAGCGGGCCAGACAGCCGCTCATCTGAAGCCCAGCGGTTCGCATAGAGCAGGGTCATATGCTGGGTTCTCGGCCTCGTTTAGCCTGGGGACCTTTAGGGGCAGGCCCAGCACGTAGTTTTGGAGACTGGCAGGCCTTCTGCAGTCTCCCAGAGGAGATCCAGGTGGAGAGGCTGAGTCACTTCAGAGGGGGGTTGATTATGAGGGATGATATTCAGGAGGCACTCACAGAGGAGTGGTTCACGCCTTTCGAGCCAGTGACCCCATGGTGGATGGGAGCCTTTACACAGTTGGAGATCCTGATTGCTGTCAGAGCTTGCATTGAGGATGGCAGATGCCTCTACTATGAGATTCAGGATGAGGACAGACTTCAGAGAGTGGAGATGGAGTCGCCTTTGGTTGCAGAGTGCACCTTTCAAAGGATACGGGTTGTGGCCGCTGCTTCTCGGAAGTGGCATATTGACCCCGACCCTGCTGATGTGCTCCCGGATTGGCGCATATGGGCATATGCAGCGCACCCCTTGGCCCGGCTACAGTGGGACCCTGGGGAGTACGAGTGGCATGATCCTTATGCATCCTTTGAGGCCACAGAGATCACCTTTTTCCAGTATACTATTCGGCTGGGGCGGCATATTTTGACGGCGAGGAGGATGGTCTCTCCAGCTGCAGCGGGGCATTGGCGGCTACAGGGACTCTCACAGGAGTTCCTGGAGGATTTTTGGGCTCGGCTCTGGGCTAGTCGACAGGCCCACAGGATCTCGACTTTCCAATGGGGCTGGTCGCCCACAGGGGCTCAGCAGTTGGCACCTGGCTTGTTTACAGCGGTCTTCCGGCGGCCTGCGTCCGATGCGGCCACCCTATGGAGACACAGAGACATTGCCTTTGGGATTGCCCTCAGGCGCAACAGATTTGGCTGCGGATGCTGCGTATTCTGGCCCCCCTCTTACGTGGGGTGCCGCTGCTTGGTCGACTTCGTCAGGGCCAGCTATGGGCTATGAGATGGAGCAGGACAGTCAGGCCATCAGATTCATTAGGGGCCAGCCTCGCCTGGTTCCGACACCGGATTTCTCGTCCGCCAGCTGGACACAGGAGAGGGATTTACAATGGGAGCTCCTCAACAGCCTCACCATCTGGTTCACCTGGAGGGCCCGGTGTTTCACGGCCTTTGAGGGGAGACTGGAGCCACCAGCAGAGACTGTACGGGGGATTTGGCAGGAGTTGATCCACACCCTGCGAGGATAGTATGACCGCATCCGGGGCGACTTGGATGAGGCGATCTTGCGGCGCCAGGCTTTTCACACCACCTGGCGCAGAGGCCCCTTCTACACCTTACACACGGGATCCCCCCGTTGGCATTACAAGCCACTTGTTTGGCTTCCCCCCCCCCCCACCCCCCCCCCTATTGTATGATTTAGCCCTCAATCCTCTGTACTGATGCTTGTATTTTGCAGCACCTAGGGAGAGTCTCCCGGGCTGCCTTACTGTATTCACTGCTCTGTTTCTCTTATGAGCAGGAGAGATCTTTTGTAGCCCTACGGGCGTTTTTATTTAACTAATGAAAGGATCTTTTCTCGGGGGGGGGGAAAGCGAAAGCAGATGTGTTTACATGCTTTTGACACTTTGTAGCAATGGCTGAAAATATGTGTGCATGTAAAGTCCAAACACTCCGCTCAGATAGAGGTGGAGAATACATGTCAAATGCATTCAAGAATTATATGCTTCAAAAGGGCATCAAACACCAATGTACTGTGCCTTATACACCGCAGCAGAATGGTGTAGCTGAAAGGAAAAATAGATCTCTCATGGAGATGGCAAGATGCATGGTGAAAGCACAAAAGTTGCCTCACAAATTTTGGATGGAAGCTATAATGTATGCAGCTCATGTGTTGAACAGGTGTCCAACAAAAGCTTTGAAAACCATAACACCATTTGAGGCTTGGTATAGCCGAAAGCCATCAGTGGATTATGTGCGTACATTTGGGTGTTTGGCATATGCACATGTGCCAGAACAACTCCAAACAAAGCTAGATGACAAAGCAATTAAATGCATTTTTGTGGGCTACAGCAATGAGAGCAAAGGATACCGTCTTTATAATCCAACTACACGAAGGATTTTTGTCAGTAGAGATGTGGTATTTGCTGAAAATTCAGAACAGCCCATGTACAGCTTGTATAAAAGCAATGATACAGGCTTACAGGACAAGTTTGATGGACTTTTACCCATTGCAATTAGGGGGGATTCAGATCAGCCAGCCCCTACACAAGAAAATCCACATGTAGAACATGTGGACCAGCTAGCCATTCAGCCCCCTTCTATGGAAGAAGTGGAAGATCTTGTCAGGGAAGAGCAAACAGCCATAGACACAGCCAAGTCAGTGCCAAGATGGTTGCTGAAAACTTTGCAAGAAAGCAAACTTGCAGCTGCACTCACAGGTAGAACAAGGGCTAGTTCCAGCCATGCTTTGAATGTACATCGTGGGGAGTCTGCATTCGCAATGGGTGGTCTCTTTGATTCAGAAGAGCCTTCTTCTTATGAAGAGGCACATGAGAATGAGCATTGGTTGCAAGCTATGCAAGCTGAAATTTCTTCTATCATGAAGAACAATACATGGGATCTTGTGGAATTGCCTAAAGGCAAGCATGTAATTGGAACAAAGTGGGTGTACAAAGTCAAAAGAAAGTCTGATGGTACTATTGACAGGTACAAAGCAAGACTTGTGGCTAAAGGCTACTCCCAGAAAAAGGGAATAGATTATGAAGAGACTTTTGCTCCTACTTCGAGAATGACCACAATAAGATCTGTGATTGCATTGGCTGCCCATAAAGATGGAAAGTGCATCAATTGGATATCAAAACTGCATTCTTAAATGGGGATTTACAGGAGGAAGTATATGTAAATCAGCCCATTGGTTTTGTAGTTCCTGGTGAGGAACATAAAGTATGCAGGTTGCACAAAGCATTGTATGGGTTAAAGCAAGCTCCAAGAGCTTGGTATGATAAGATACATGCTCATCTAACCAGCCAAGGTTATGAGAATAGTCCAGCTGAAAGCACATTGTATGTGAAGAAAACCGATGCCGATATTCTCATAGTCATCTTGTATGTAGATGACATGCTCATTACAGGTACAAGCAAAGCACAAATTTCAGATTTCAAAGCTGATTTGAAAGCTGAATTTGATATGTCAGATTTGGGGCCTTTACACTACTATCTCGGCATACAGTTTATGCATACAGATGATGGCATTGTTATGCAGCAAACTAAGTACATAAAAAGTTTGCTAAAAAGGTTTCACATGGATGAATGTAAGCCCATTTCTACTCCGGTAGAACCAGGTGTACGGCTTACTATGCATGATATTGGAGAGCCTTTTGAGGCCGGCATTTACAGCCAGGCAGTGGGATGCCTCATTTACTTGTGTAACACGAGGCCAAACATATCTTTTGGAGTGTCTTTGTTGAGCAAATTCATGCACAGCCCAGGCACAAAGCATTGGTAAGCAGTCAAACGCATTTTTCGATATCTTAAGGGTACCCTGGATCTTGGTTTGTTCTATCCCGGGGGGGCAGCTTGCAGCTTTATGCATACAGTGATTTAGATTGGGATGGTGATTATGATACCAGGCAATCCACCAGTGGGAATTGTTTTTTTCTTGGCAGTTCATGCATATCTTGGTTGAGTAAAAAGCAACCCACTGTTGCTACATCTACTTGTGAGGCTGAGTACAGGGCAGTCTTTACAGCTATAGTAGATTGTGTATGGTTGAGGAGACTATTGGCTGATCTTCGTGAGTGTCCGCAGACACCCACCACCATTCTCACTGATAGCCAGAGTGCTATGGCCGTGGCACGAAATCCAGTATTTCATGCACGTACCAAGCACATAGAGATTCATTATCACTATGTCAGAGAGAGGCTACATGCAGGGGAGATCAGTTTATCTTATTGCCCTACACAGGATAATGTTGCAAATCTATTCACAAAGGCTTTACCTCGAGAAAAGTTTGAAGCTTTCCGCAAAGCTTTGGGCTTACTCTCATACAGAGAGTGATCTGCTACCTTGTACAGGTTCACACTTCCACTACAGGGGGGATTTGTAGGCATATGCTCACTTATGGTAGTGCTATGTGTGAACAGGGCTTAACCAAGGGCACTTTTTCCCATGTGGTTTTTCCCCTTGGACATCAAGTGTGAAAGGACACTCTAACATATAATACTTTGTACTTCTATATTATATGGATGTGGCACACATGCAAGGGTTGACTTGCATTTTGTGGATACCACACTTTTGGCTCTCTCTCTCTCTCTCTCTCTCATTTCTCTGTGTGAGCTTCTCTACCCTGCACCTAACCCTAATGTGCAGGTTTGTGTGTGTGAGTGTGTGAGTCCAACACCTAACACCTGTGAGTATTGTTAACAAAAATCGTTGGCTTGGCGCCTGCCCAGCCCCTTTGCCTCAGCCAACTCCCCTTTCTCTTGCCTCTTCAAATACGCACTCCAAACGCAAACACATACAAAAGAGCGCTTCTCTGCTATATCTCATATACGCAACAAACACGCAACCTTGACGCCAACAAATCCTTGTACAACTTCAACGGAGCGACTCATTTTTGAAAGAATGAGAAATGATGAGAGAAATACCTAGAATTTCTGACATCTACGATGCCTAGACCCGCATACCTTTTTGATCCTCTGTGTTAGGAAACACAGATGAAAACAAGGTTTTTCCTAAACCAAACCATGAGGTAGTAGGCTAGCTCACCTCCCAATCCACGACTAGCAACTGATCTCCCCCAAGCCAAGGCCAGGGCTTCCTGCACACTCCCATACGCCCGTGTCTAACTGTGGAGCTCTCACTTATATAGTGATAACTATGCCATAAATAGCTAACTTGCTATAGACAGCCATTAAGCTTGTTTTATAAATCCAAGAACGCTAGCCAAGTATATGGTCCCTAATCTTGCTAGATTAGGTCCCTAATTTGTAGATTAGTGTCCAAGTACATAACAAAAGAGGTGTGAGTAACCTCTTGCCATGCCTCTACTACTATTGCAACTCCATCTCACAGGCCTACCTCTTCACTTCTAGGTACTCATCGAAGGGAACCAACTCATTAGAAGGAAGGATTTGGAGCGTTGTCCCTCATGCAAATGAAGGCAAGAGGAGAGCCAACATTTGTGAGGAGGTACATCACAGCAAGAGAACCAAAGAGTTCAAGGTAGAAGACAAATCTATAAGACTTGAGAACTACCATGGCAAGTATGACTCTACCAAAGCTTTATGTTTCATCTCCTAGTTTGAGATTGCCTTTAACGAGAGAGAGTTTCATTGAGGGATCAAAGCTTGGACATGTTGGCATGTATTTGAAAGGGATTGTTGCACATTGGTGGTTGGTTGAGAAGCTTTCCGGATCAACACCATTGCTACACATGGGTTGAATTCAAAAGCAAGTTTTATGCTGAGTTCCTGCCTCCCAATTTTGCGAAGAACATACGCAAAAAGTGGGATTAGTTGGTCAAAAAGAGGGGGAATCAATCGCTTCTTATGTATCAAAGTTTTGGAAGGTACTATTGGAAGTGATTACCTTTATGCAGATTGATGAAGAGCAAATGAAGAGAGTTTAAATCGGGGCTTCAACCCATGTTTCAAGATGCGCTTGAAATCTACACCAATCAAACTTTGCAACAGGTCATAAATTCAGCTTTGGCATCCGAGCAACTCAATGTCAAATGGATGTTATCAAAGCTTGACCTAAGCATGGGACAAGAAAAGGACAAAGCTGGTTTTAACATGCAAAAAGGTAGACAACCACCGAAAAAAGGATGCAAGGAATGCTCCAAAAGCTGAAAATGCCAATGAGAAGAAGCCATGGAACAAGAGGAGCACATTTGGGTTGTCTGAGCAACAAAGGGCACAATACATGCGAGAGTGCAAATGCTTTAATGTGGTAATAAAGACCACATGTCACACCAATGTACAAACAAAAAGCAAATGAGCCTAAAGTGCATGTAAGCATGGTGTCCAATGTGCAGGGTAATGCTGGTCATGCAAGCAAGGATAGAGTAGTATGCAAAGCATGCAGGCAACTTAAGATCAGCCCACCTTATTCATGTTTGATGACTGCTCTACTGACAACTTCATCTCCACTCAAATGGCTACCGCATTGGGGATTGAAGTGGGAGACATGGGATCCAAAATACATGCATGTTCAGCCTTTGTTGAGAAAGATGTGAAGGCCAATCCTCTCATTGGAAAGCTACGAATTCACGTCCAAGACTACCTCAACCACGAGAACTTTCTTATTGCGCATCTCAATGGATGTGACGTATTGCAGAGTAGGTTTAAAGAACACTTGGAAAAGTTCTTACCAATGAATTTGCTGAAATTTGTAAGTAGAAATCACCTTTTGGTCAAATTGTCGGCTTAGCAGGTACATATCCAAGAGATAGCAGCTGAAAAGGACATGGAAAGGCTGGACAGCGGTGCAACTCGCATTTTCTAGTTAATCCAAGGGTTGAAGAAGCAAGAAAGCATGCCAAAAACTATGTGTATGGACTGGTTATGCTGAAAATTGTCTTCTTCTACTTCCTCGTGATGAAAAAGACGCCTCTTTACCCAAGGAGTGAGTGAGAGAGGATAAGCCTTTCCATAGTGGGAGAAGGTGGCCGTTGGGCCATCTCAACAACGGCCACACCTCTCCCATAAGTGGAGTGGCCATTTAACCGTCCACACTCTTTGAATTAATAGAGTGCCTAATTTATAAGATCCTGGCCAGCTGCCATTCAATAATTGCCCAAATTTATTTGTAACATGTCCACCTATGCTTCAATGACGTGTGTGTGCCTAAACTCACTTATGAGTTGTACGGCCGTACTTTAATCAAGTGTGGACGTGCAAAACAACAAAGTGAGCTATAACTCTAGCAAGCTTAGATAAAGAGTTTAGAGTGACACTTACAAGTGAGGTCATAATACAAATTCACGTGCACGATTTACAAGAGGGCACCCCTTGCCTATAACTAGACACAAATCTTGCAGGCGAAAATAGCTGGAGGCATGCAAGCATGCCATGCATAAGAATGTGTTGGATAATTTCCCTTTTATTTAGCTTGTAGCAGTCAATCATTCCAGGCATAGACATTACATCCCAAGCCAACCGGAATACCGCAATCTAGATATGGATGCGGACCAAAATCCCTAGCCTCTCATATCTAGCATACTGGCCCTTGGTGTAGACATCAATCCCCTACAATAAGGTGCGAGTCCACATGACCCTCGGCATAAGCGTAAGTCTCCTTCCATGAGGTGTCATGTCCACAGCCCCGGCTTCTAAGTAGTTGACCTCAACTGAAAAGCCTCCAAGTATGCTTCTAGGAGCTCCGGATACTCTTGGAAGTATACCTCATCCATCCATTTACATGTCTCATGTCTCATGTCTCGCATCCCAGATATAAGTCTTGATGTGAGGTAACTGGAATTGCAACCATATGTGGCTTTCTTCATAAAGCATCTGCAACCTTATTCTTCTTGCGAGGGGTGTGCAAAATAAAATGAAACTTGACTATCCTCATATGCTTCTTCGAAAGCTTGGCTAGCAAAAAATACCGCAAGCTTTGGTGATCTGTTTTAACTATAAATTCAACTCTCAATAAGTAGTGTTTCTAAACTGTAAGTGCATAAATTATAGCCAATATATCTCTCTCATAGATGCCAAGAGAAAGCTCGGCATCATGCAAGTTTTTGCTCTCATATGCAACGACATGTCCTTGATTTAGGACAACTCCTATGCAATTGCCACATGTATCACGTTCAACACTGAATGGCTTTTGTAAATCGAGAATTCACTAAAACTGGTCCCGATGTGATGGCATTCTTGAGCTTAAGGAAAGCATCAATTTCGGGTTTTTTGACCATTTAAACACGGCCCGTTTCTTGAAAAATTAATACAATGGCAAGACAATCATTGAAAAATGAAATATGAACCTCTTGTAATATGAGCATAAACCAAGGAAACTGCGAACTTCATGTATGGATTTGAGTTTTGGCCAGTCCTTAATGGCTTGGATATTTTCAAGATCCATTCGCACACCATATTTAGATACTATATGTCCAAGATAGTGAATCTTCGAGAAGAAGAATTTACTTTTTTTGCCATTAATCATGATCTTATGTTTTCTCAGATCATCAAAGACCACTTTCAAGTGTGTTTTATGCTCTTCCTCATTCTTTGAAAACACCAAAATGTCATCGAAAAAGACACCTGTAAATGCTCTATGATTTCTGAAAATTTAGTCCATCATTCTCGTAGAGACCAAAAGATTTGCGAAAGGTTGTCTTGTGTACATCCTCTCACTTGATGGTAGCGACTCTTGAAATCAATGCGACAAAAGCATAATGAACCATCCAATTTACCCAAGATATCATCAATTCTCAAAATAGGAACGTTCAAGGTTTAGGGGGGCCTTAGTGCTTTCAGAGGCAAGGCATCCTCAAAGGAGAGCTTCATAGAGTTACAGTTGGGGGACCCATCAACATTCTTTTCCTCCAGGAGCACCATCTTTCCGAGGAGCGTACCCATGGTTGTTGGAAGTTTTACCAGGCAAGAGCCACACTTCTGGTCTCCCTCTTTCGGCCCCTCGAGGACATAGGGAGGAGTGTGTATTTCTGTTAGCAAATAGCTCTTGCTAGTAGTTGACAGGCTCAAGTGCCATAGTCTCTGGGCGAGCGCAGTGGGTTACCGTTAGGATTGGAGAGGACTGCATGGGCTTCCTCAATGTTTATGCCCCAAATGCCATAGGTAGAGCCATCTTTTGGAGTACAGTCCGTTAGGCCCTTCCTCAGGCTGACTTTTGGTGCATGCGTGGAGACTTTAACATGATGAGTCAGCAGAGGACAGACTCAGAGGAGGCGCAGCTACAATCTCACGTGCAGAGTACTCTACATGGATGATCCTGGTAGTTAGGGAACAGGACCCTTGGCATCTACCAGAGTTTGGGTGCACCCCCAAAAGCTTGTGCTTCTCACGGTACGATCAAAAGCTTGTGCTTCTCATGGTATGATAGGAGCACCAGCCCCAACCTCTCTCGACTTGATAGATTCTATGTGGGTGAGTGGGCTTGCAGTCACAGGGGCATGATTGGCATCTTGGCGGGCACCACTTTCTCTTATCATGCTCTAGTTATTCTATCCTTAGAGGGCAGGACAGGCATGCGAGCACTATGATTCTGGACAGCCTCATACAAGACCCTGAGATCTACAACAAGATAGAGCAAATATGGGCAGGACTCAAGCCTTTACTCAGCCTCTCATGGTCAGGTTCTCATTCAGGGAGCCCGAGGTGACAGATTCCCCCTTTCTCGCTCGGTCCAGCAGGGTTGTCCACTGGCACCTTACCTTTTCCTATTCGTCGTCGAGGCCATGAGCAGTTTTCTCTCAGCTCAAGAGACGGGGCTCCAAGGATTGTGTCTCCCCCTCCGTACTCAGGACGAGCTTCTCGACTTGGAGTTTGCAGATGACACAACAACATACCTATCCGGAGATGTGGGGAATCTCCAGAGATTCGCAAAGGCGATCGAGATCTTTTGTTGCGCTTCAGGAGCGCAGATCAACTAGCACAAGTCGTGTGGTTTTTGGGTAGGCTCTACACCCGCCCCGACTTGGCACCCAAGGTGGCCTGGAGAGTTATCATTCAGCCGCAATGTAGAGGGGGCCTAGGCATCATTGACCCCGCTATTTAGAGCCACGCCTTGTTGGGCAAGTTGATTGTTAGAGGACTCCTTCCAGGTGGTGAGCCTTGGAAGGACTTCCTCTTGGCCCGGATTTTAGCCCGTACTCCGAGCCTGGGGGCCCTGGCCCGCAGAGCACCAAATGGATCTTCACAGAGATGCAGGCCCGCAGATTTAGCCCAACTTTTGAGGACAGATTTGCAGCCAACCTACGCCGAGCTTGGGATCACCTCAAGCCGGCCCTTGGGCAATTAGCTCCGGTAGCCTTGGAGGAGCGTCTTCGGCAGCCCCTGATCTGGAACTCCCTGATCCGTTTACCCAGTGGCCATATGCTGCTAGGTCTCTTGGAGATTGGCTTGCACACAGACAGCTTCCCCCGGAGGCTCACGGAGAGAGGCCTAGCTGGGATCTGGGGTAGAGACAGACTTAGCCTCGACATCAACTCTGCTATTCCCTAGGACTAGCTGACTCCGTCTAAATCTATGGAGCTCTTTGCTTGGACCGTGGATGTAATACCGACCAAAATGACTGTCGATAGCCCTCGGAGAGAGTCATAAAGGTCAGCCCTAATCTCGGTGAAGCTCAAAGAGTTCACCTCCCCAATTCTACTCAAGGCATCTGCCACTCGGTTCAAGCTTTATTTCCATATCAAAATCTTGCATCAACACAGCCCACCATGCATTTCTCCCCCTCAACTCGGGTCTATCACAAATGTACTTAATCAACTCATGGTCGGTCAGTACAACAAACTTGGTTCCATGGAGATAAGACGTCAAGTTTTCAGAGCACGTATAACAGCATACAGGTCTTTTTCCTACGTGTGCCAATTAATCTGGGTATAGTCAAGCTTCTTGCTTTGAAATGACACAGGTGGAGGGGAGTGTGTTAGAATGTCAAGCAGAGTACCCATGCTAAATAGATCACGCTTGAGCTCTATTATCTCATTGGACTGTAGGATAATTGTGCACATTTTATGTGGATATGCAGCCTCAATTAGATGTGTAAGCAATCCGCTGCTTTACCTAAGAAATCATGTCACTTGTGGCAAGACTGAACCGAGTGGTGCTCCTGCTGGGAGACTTCAAAAGTGAAGTTTGAGGGTATAGATGTCACTCATAGCTTGGATGACAGGAATGCCAGTATCAGTAAGAGAGATGTCTTATGGAGATGGGTACATCTCACAACTTCCTCATCTACAGCTGAATACCCAAATTGCCTTCATCATCATTGAGGGACCATTCTGGCACGTCCAGTCCTTGTAGCCCAATCCTTGATCCACGTCCAAGTACCAATTACCACAATATCCACTTTTCTCAACATCTAAATCGGTTACACAAGCAAAACCAAAGGAACTGAACAAAGAGGCAACAACAATCCCCAAGCTTGTCGAACAAATTGGAATAAAGGCATGCTGTGAAAGTTTCTAGTGAGAAATGCCTAGAAAGGATTGTAATTTGGATTCGAAGCTTGCAATATAAGCGCACTAGAGCATGCTAACTACAATAATACATGAGGCAAGTTCTGCACTAAACCTTTTGGCATTTAAGCACTCGTAAATTACAGTTAAAGATGACAGACAGTGCCACTGATGGAAAGCTCCACAAACATACCGGCATTGAAAGATGCATGCGTCAGTTCAACTAGTCTTTTTAAAGCTAATGCTTGACATTTCATGGCTTGCAAGTTCTCTGCAGCATGACTATCAACTGCCTCTTCCAACAACTTTATAAAGCCGTCTGCATGGTCCAAGGCTGCCTTGTCCTACGCAAAAAAACAATAATAATGAATATACGTTCTTGTATTTCAATAAGCTGAAAGAAAAAAAAATCTTGATGAAAATCAGACTGCAAACTCCACAATCACTAAAATTTAAATAAACCCCCATCCATTTGAACTAACCTCATTCATCTGAAGGCACAAACCAGTCAAAGCCTCTAAAGCAGCTCCTGTATAGAAATATATCAATAATTATGCTAGTTTCATCACCTGTAACCGTAAGTCTCAATAAGCTCTGACCATGATGTACATGCTACTTGAAAAAATCTCTAAACTCCCCATTTTTGGAAATACAATACATACGATGACCAAGGAGATTATCAAGCATTCTTTTCTTTTTTAAGAGATCAATTATTATATTAGAAAGTTTAAAGAGGAGTGTGTGCGTATTTGTATTCTAAAGCAAAAGTTAAGAAAGGCATTCAATTATGGGTGGGTGGTTCTACTAATTCCAGTGGTTGGGCGGTGGCTAACCCATGGGCCGGATGGGGTAGGCTAGAATCAATAGAGTTTTAATAATAAAATTGATTAATAGGAATACGCTTAGAACTCGAGTAGTTAAATGAATAAAAGCCTAGAGACTTCTCTAATGAATAAAAGTAGTTAGAACTCGAGTAGTTAAATAAAAGCCTAGAGACTTCTCTAATGAATAGATTAACGGCTATGCCTGATTCAATTAGGAAAAAAGAGTTGATTCCTTCAAGTTAAGTCTGTATTAGTTTTCCTTCTATCTAGTTTAATCAGATGAAGGGTAGTTCAGTATCTTGACCTCGTTAGAAAAGTTCGTTAAAGAAAACAAAAATGGTGGAATCATCCCCATTTTCCGAGCATGGGAAATTTTCCTGGTTTCGGTTTTCTGAATAACCACCAGCTTAATAATAATAATAGTAATTGGCTCTTTTCCCTCTCCACAATAAGTTGAAAATATCTTGTCCCCAAACTCTTGAGATTTGGTGCGAGTCACTCTTGTCTCAAACACATGCCCTTCAATAAAAGTCAATATCTTCTCCCAAAATGATCTTAGTATTTAATGTTGATGACATAATGCATCGAAGTAAGCTTGTACACAAAGATACGGTGGCGATGGCGTGAGTAGTGTCTCTTCAAAAGAAGGGGGGGGGGAAAAAACTTGACCACAAAGTCTTAAGATTACATTCATCAATAATGCAATTATCTTGTCCCCAAAGACAAAAGTTCATTGTTCAGTGTTCACAATCATGTCTTTCCTACTATACTTTCTGCACCTGCACTTTGGCAGGTTAGGGTCACAACATGATTACACATTCTGATATAGAGTCACAAATCACAATGTTTTAAAGAGTTGAGGAAAAGTTTTTCTTTTGAAATTCTGAAAATGGCTTATATATACTCTTTATGGATCCATTTCTGTCAAGCCTATGGAAAAGAATATGGTATGTAACCAAATCGTCATATTCATCTGTTTTTCTCAGTGTTGGACTTCCCAGAGTGTTTCTCTGAAGTCGAAGTGCTAGCCAGGAGTGTATAGTAGGTCACATGGCTGTGATTTGACGTCTTCATTCTCTGCCACATCTTGTACTTGAATTTCAGTTGTACTACACATCTTTCTTGTACACAATACAAAGTAGTAGTTTAGGACTCTTGTATGTGTTGTATGTGTGTTTACACCACACTCTTCTTTCTATCTCTGGAAAAACCTAGCACATAGGCACAAGTGTTCTACAGTTGGTATCAGAGCCTAGAGAACCTACAAAAAAAAGTTTGTTTTCTCGCACACGTATGCATTGACTACTTGAATGGAGTAGAGCACTTGGATTCCAAGAGTACACAAGTTCGAGTTTGGGAAAAGTGAATATTTGGGTTCTCTTCGTTGCACCTTGGTTAATTGGAGTATATCCCTTCCCTTCCCTTCCTTCATCGCGCAAGGCTGAAATCCCTCATCCGGTCCTTAATCACTTGATATTTGTCATGGATTCACAACTCACTAATTTTCTTTTCAGCATGAAGGCATCCATGGCATGCAAGCGGCTAAAATGGAGGCTATATCTGGATTCTGCCCCTCCTGACAAGATGGAGTCAGCTCAAGCTCCTAGTATTCCGGATCTAGAAGCTACAAGAGCTCCTGCTTTCGGAGCAAGTGTTGGATGATTCCGAAGACCAAGTGAGAAAACTTTCTGGAGGAGGATTTTTCACTCCTTTGAACGCAGGCAAGGATGTACTTGATGAGCTTCGATCCCAGTCCCGCAGTCATCATTCTACACCTGCTTGAGTAGTCGATAAAAGACACGTCGTTCGCGTCACCAACAATCTCCTTCGCGGAGTTCCTCTTCACTGGATTCTCGGACAGTTCCCATTCGCTTTCATCGGCTCAACATCCGGGGACTACCGGTTTGTGGAGTTCTTCCTCCATGCCTCGTGAGGAACAAGCTCAATTATTGAAGCTTCTGAAGCCTACCAAGTTCAACAGGAAGATGGACGAAGACATCATCACCAATTCGACCCACGAGATGGCTACCACATTGGCAGCAGTAGTAGACGGTTCATATATTTTTTAGTTCCATTTGGTGCGTATGGCTTTGACAGGTGCTGCTCTCTTGTGGTGGAAGACCACCTTAGGCACCACTTCGTGACTTTGTTGAGAAGACTGCCACAAGGTGGTTGTAGAGTAGTTTATTCCCGTAGATTACTAGCGTGAATTGAAGAAACAGTGGGAGCGTTTTATGAAGAAACATGGCGAATCGATAACGGACTACCTCCCTTGTTTTTGGAAGCTTTTGCTCATAGTCCCAAGGACCGTCCAGCGGTCCGATTGAGCGTTTTGTGAGTGGTTTGAAACTATTTTTGCACGCAAATGTTTGTGCACATTGGCCCCGTGATCTTTCAGATGCAGTTCGCTCAAGACGCGGGAGAGTTCCAAGTCTAGGACTCAACAACGGGAGCAGCAGAAAGGCAAAGACAAGGGTAGCCAGTGCAAGGCCAAGGATGATGGTTGCTGCACAATGCTTTTATAGTGACTTCACTGCACATCGCAAAAGATTTTCCCATGACCTTGGAGGAGCAATCCGAGCAGGCAGCTTCTTCAAAACCGGTGCAGTCCAAGGAGGCTTCTTCACAACTGTGTGCGTGTGTGTGTGTAAATACATACTGTAAGAAAGGGATTTTAGGATGCAAGATCATTGGAATTCATCCCTCGAGGCATGGCTACTATCAGGTTGAGTTTGATTCGCCTGCAGCTTTGGACAGAGTCATGTAGCTGAGCCTCGTCGCACTGCGTATGGCCCATGCCTTCTTTGCGCAATAGCAGCAGAGCTTCGACTCTCCGTCCAACCCTTTGGCTAATGTCTCACGCTTTCCTATAACACTCTGCTTTCTAGGTCTTAGGAAGGAATACCTTTCTTTCCTCCCAATGATAGGTGGTGCTATCGGAAGAGTGATGAAATCCCCCCCAACCACCGCTTCGGTTCTTGCACGAATAGCTAGGATTCCATCCCTTCGAATCTGCATTGCCTCTCCGGAGTCAGTGCCTCACACCATTTCACTTCTAGTCTACGGGGGAACCCTATTTTGCAAAGTTGAGTACTCTGGCCTCCCAGGTCAATGTTTCATCTACTGACAGATGGGACACCTCGCTAGAGCTTGTCCTCGTCGATAGTCTAGGAGGCCGCCTCTAGTTGTCCGGCAAACACACACCCCCGGCCCCTGCGTAGTGGGCCCCAGCTCAGACGCTCCCCAAGGGGGTGGGTGGGATGCAATGTCACCATTTGGCTCCCTAAACAACAAGGTATCCTAAAATAAATGCAAAGACTTTCTGTGCATTTGGACACCAGTTTGATTGGTGAATCACCCTCGAGATGTCCAATATTTGGGCTTTGTTAATATGATCAGTAGTCCTATGAGATGGATTGATATTTCCAGAGGGATAAGAGCTTTGCTAATATGATCAGTAGCTCGTCTGGTAGTGCTAGTGTGACTAGTAGGCCTGGAGGTGTGACCAGTATGACTGGGAACGCTGAAACTCGGGGTCATCTAGTATGACTAGACCCCTAAGTGAGATACATGGCTTGAGAATGGGGGATTTCCAATGTATATTTGCATATGCACTTCACTTAATGTATGTGCGAAGATAAAAGATTTTCTAGGTGCATGACTTGTTTTCGTGTCCTGCATGCTTGCCCATGTTTGGTCTCGTAGTGCTGGGGACGCCCAAAACTACTGGCTACGAGACTATGTGGATGCCTTTGCTTGTTGATTTGCAATTGGCTTTTTGCATGCATCGAATCTAGCCGTCGAAAGGCTCAAAAATAATGTCTAAGGCTTAGTTATATTTTATAAGGTGGAGTGTTCACACCCACATTAAAAATGGGTGGGCACACAAAATTTTGAAACATCTACATAGGAAGAATCATGCCATTTACGAAGGCTTCTAATGCTTTGAAATAAAATAATATTAAAGCATGGCTGTCCACGTGTGGTTTGCCCACCTCTACAGCATGGGAATCGATGTCGAAAATGGTGGTGGCTGGCCAATGTTAACGGGTTCTCTCACCAACGGGGAGAAGCATGGAGAAGGGTCGGCCAACTGAAGCCAAAGGATCGCGACTCTCACCTTCTCCTACGGCCAGCGAACTGAAGCAAAAAGAATCCCTCTCTCTTTCTTTCAAACAGTCGGCGAACTGAAGTGAAGGGAAACCCCATCTCTCTCTCCCACTCTCTTGCAGTCTTTGAACTGAAGCGAAACGAGTACTCTCTATCTCTATCTCTATCTTTGAGCTGAAGTGAGGGGAAATGGGCGGTATACAGAGATGACCGAGTCATCATTACAGAGAGGAGGCCCGCTTGACGGTGCGCGGCCTATGAGACCTTGCGATTCACGGTGTGGAATTGCAACGGAGCCCTTAGAACAGATGCACGATACTTTGAGGATACTTTCAAACACAGTGATATTGCTATGTATACGGAGACCCATCAGTGCACAAACAAGAGGCTTCCTGACGTACGGGGTTATAGATGGGAATCAGTTTTCTGCCCTCAGCCACGCACAGTGGGAGGTACCGGAGGATCTGGAAGAGTGGCAATACTTTACAAGGAGGAGCTTCGTGACAAAATACATGTGGTACATAGAGATGCAGATGCGAGGTACATGTGGGTCCGAATATGCAGAGAGGGGCTCCGCGAGCTATATGTGGCGGTATGCTACTTTCCCCCAGCCCACTCCAGGTTTGCACCATCAGGAGAGTCGCCCTATATACCACTATATGATGATATCATGAGGTTTGCCAGCATGGGGAGACATATTACTATTAGGAGACTTTAATGCATGTACAAGCACAGAGCAGACAGAGCTGTATGATACTCAAGAGGCTATGTACCGAGAGATCACGGCAGAGGATGTAGGGTTGCAGAGATCAGCACAAGATGAGGGGAGATTACAGATTATGGCAGGCATTTTCTCACTCGGGAGTGCACATGGGTTGGTCATATACAATGGCTTATCGAGATGCAAGGATCAGATGCTCTCACACACTAGAACAGAGCGAGCACAGTGGACTACTTGATGGGATCTCCTTCGTTGATACCTGATGTGCGGGGTTTTACGATTTCCAGTAGGCCCATTGGCATAGCAGCCGATCATGCATACCTGAGTTTCACACTAGTAGGTAGATCCCCGAGAGATGGGCCGGCCACTCATCTACCTAGGTACCCGAGATATCAGTATACACGTGAGACAGTTGGGGTTTACCGAGAATGATCTTTCGGCGCCTTGTGCGGAGGAAGAAACGAGCCTATCTGGCTAAGCTAGAGGAGGAGATCTACCAACTCTTCCTGGGGAAGAACAGCAGAGGGCATGGAAGATGTTTCAGGAGAGACAGCCTGGTACTCCGATTACTGCACCTGAGGCATGGCATACTTATGCTAGAGAGCTATATGATGCACCAGGATAGCCCCCCCACCCCCCTCCACTGGGAGCTAGACCGGCTAGCAGCACCTTTTTTACTATGCGGATGCTGCTAGATGCAATAGACAGGTTATAGAATGGAAAGGCACAAGATCATGATGGGCTAGTTGGAGAGCACTTCTCATATGCACGAGACACTTTGGCTCCGCTCATCGTACATGTGTTTAATCGTGCCATTTGTGAGGGTTTCCCGACAAGCTGGACAGAGCATATCATTGTACCACTCTTTGAGAGTGGGGACCCCATGGTACCAAGCACCTACAGGACGATCATGATTGGTCATTACCTGGCCAAACTATATGGCTCTATATTGGAGTTGGAGCTAAGCCGATGGGCATGGAGGCATGGTCATCGAGCACATGGACACGCTGGCTTCAGGAGAGGACATCTGACACTTCGGGCACTTATTGAAGAGGGCAGGGCACAGAAGAGAAGGATATACTGCTGCTTTGTGGACTTTCGCAAAGCCTTCGATACCGTACCACGTGCCACGCTTATGCACAGATTGCATGACATTGAGGTACCCGAGGATATGCAGTGGGGGATATATGCTTTGTATGAGTCTGTGACAGGCAGAGTCCGAGCTCCAAGCGGACTATCTGAGAGGGTGACCAGCACGATAAGGGTGAGCAGCGATGCCCGCTATCGCCCACCCTCTTTGGATTGTACATTGATGCGGTCTCTAATTATGTAGACAGATTGGGAGGCCCAAGGGTATGCCTGGCAGGGGTGTTGATACCCATCTTGTTATATGCTGATGATATTGTTCTAATCTCAGACTCTCCGGAGGGATTACAGAGACACCTGGATGCATTACAGGCTTTCTATGCGGATAGAGATCTGACAGTGAACCTTGGGAAAACCAAGGTTATGGTGTTCAACACCACACAAGCATGGGTGACGAGATTAGAGCCTCAGTTCACTTTCCGAGGGGAGCCGGTAGAGTACGTCAGGTCATATGTCTACTTGGGAGTTACTTTCAAGGACCGCGTTTCTCCCTGAAGGAGGCAGCAGCAGCTAGATTAGCTCGAGGGCATGCAGCTTGGGGGCAGTTGAGAGGCAGTGTGCACACATACAATTTCACGAGCCACGCACCAAATTGTGCTATTTGATACGCTTGTCACACCGACCCTCCTGTATGGAGCTCCAATTTGGGGGCCCAGTATACATCACAGATCTCAGAGAGGGACAGATGAGGGATGGAGGCAAATGGAGAGACCACTGCTTATGATGATTGCCCGCATGTTTCAGAGCAAATCAGCAATACCACATGAGATTGTTCGGGCTGAGTTGGGTGCCCCACCAGTAGTAACCGAGGCCCTATTCCAAGTAGTTACCTTTTTACAGCGGCTATGGGAGCTCCCTCAGCAGAGGTACTCCCGATTGGCATTGACCTCATCCGTACAGTTGGCAAAGGATGGAGATACTCATTGCTGGTACGCTCAGATGAGATCATGGTTTGACCTACATGGTTTGTGGATAGAGGCACTACCACCCTTTCAGTACAGTCTGGATTGTCCATTTTTGGATCTCACCCGCTCAGAGCAAAACCGCGTGATCAGGATGGATATCATCATAGTGGACATAGAGAGGACATGGACTAGCCCCCTTGAGCCCTCAGGCACGAAAATGGCTCATTACAAGAGCCATTTTCTACACCTCTCACCAGATGATTTTATCACCCACCCGGCGTACATGGATGTACACCTATCACATGGGTTACGTTGTGCCATTGGACAGATCCGTACCTCATCACACCAGCTGCAGATTGAGACACGGCGATATGTGCATCAGATCTTGGATGACCGCATTTGTCAGCTATGCTACCAGGAGGTAGACACAGAGGAACACTACATTTGCCGATGTACAGTCTATTATGAGATCCG